>NW_021604595.1:9485854-9532727 GCF_004785775.1 Grammomys surdaster
CCCTCCCTCCCTTCCTTCCTTGCTTCTTTGTTCCTTCCTTTCTTTTTTTTGAGGCAGGTTCTTTATCTGGCAGCTTAGGCTGGCCTAGAACTCATACGTAGCCTAGACTGACCCTGAACCTTTATTTTTTTTAAAGAATAATTTATTTATTTTATGTGTATGAGTACACTGTAGCTGTCTTCAGACACACCAGAAGAGGTCATTGGGTCCCATCACAGATGGTTGTGAGCCACCATGTGGTTACTGGGAATTGAACTCAGGACCTCTGGAAGAGCAGTCAGTGCTCTTAACAACTGAGCCATCTCTCTAGCCAACCTTAACTCTTGATAATCCTCCTGTTCCAGTTTTCCAAGTACTGGGATTAGAGGCATGGACCATCATGGTTGAGTGCAACTTCATTTTTAAACAGTTGTAGTAGGCCATGCTGGGCCCAGTGGCACACATCTGTGATGTTAGTGAATAGAAAAGATTCAGAAGTTCCAGCCCAGCCTGGATTATGTGAGACCGTGTCTCAAAAGACAAACAAACAAATAACAAATAAACAAACCAAAAACCAAAACCCAGAACCCAACCAAAAATTTCCTCTACCCTGAAATTTGACAATTCCAAACCTAAAGATGTCTAATAATGCTTTCCTTTCTCTTTCTTAGGAAAGTAGAAAGTGTCTTCACTGGGGAGTCATGTCACAATGAAGAGTCGTTTATTTTCAGCAAACTGATATTTCATGAGTCTTTTGCTTGGGGAGCAAATGTGCACCCTTGTGGTTACTTGGAGTTTAAATCATGGGGCAAGGAGGTGGCTGCCCCATGAATAGGCAAGGCTTCTGGGATGGAGAAAAACAGACAGTGGAGAGGTGGAGTCTAAATGTTTTGGTAAATGAAGTAAAGGTTTGGCAAATCCTGGCATCTGTGATAGACAGGCTTGAAAAGTGTCAGTGTTTTGCTCTGAGGTGTAGATGCCTGAGCCACACAGACAAATCTTCTTAGCCATTTCCGAACAGTGCAGAGACTCAAACCAGAAACCCCTCCAATCTATATAGAAGAAAAACACAGTGTTAATTGTTCTAATGTTTTGCTCGTAGAAAATGGAGGGAGAAACCTAGGGTTGAGGAAAATGAGATACTACACTGAGAACTCAGAGCCATGCGCACACCTCTGATCAGAGCACTCACTCAGAGGGCAGTTGCAGACAGACCTCTGTGTGTTCAAGGCCAGCTTGATCTATGTAGTGAATTTTGGCCATCCAGGACTATGTAGTAAGACCCTGTCCCTCTCCACACTAAATGTAATGATTCCCTTAGTGTACCAGTTAGAGCAATGGTTTTCAACTTTCCTAATGCTGTGACCCTTTAATACAGTTCATGTTGGAGCGACCCCCAACCATAAAAGTATTTCATTGCTACTTCATAACTGTAATATTGCTACTGAAATGAATAGTAATGCAAATATCTGATGTGCAGGATATCTGATATGTGACCCCTGTGGGAGTGGCAACCCACAGGTTAAAAGCCACTGGGTTAAAGGAATTCATTTGCCTAATATATTTATTTGAAATACACTAAAATACACTAATTTCAGATAGGAATCTAAATTTTAGGCTAGAACAAGGAAGTAGGCTTCAGACATGGAAATGACTTTGGGCTAGGACAGGGAAGTTGGCTCAGATACTTTGGTCATTCTGATAAGCCTTTAGAAACAGTGATCACCAGAGTGTTCACAGAATTGGGTTTAATGCCTGCTTGTTCTTTGACTATTTGTGTTTATTGTCTTGCTTGTTCCTTGACTATTTGCATCCATTGTGTTGCTAGACCCTCGACCTAGAACTGACCTTAACACATGCGTAATTAAAATGGTACAAAAGCAAAAAGGAGGAGGGGGATGGTATAGGGGGTTCTAGGGAGGGGAAATGGGGAAAGGGAATGACATCTGTATTGTAAATAAATACAATGTCCAATAAAAAATTAAAAACTAAAAAAAAAAAGAAATAAACGTTGAATAAATGCTTTTGTTATCAAGTGGCTACTTCAAGGAGATGGTTAGCCAAGTTTAGGGGGCGGGATCTGTCTGTTTAGAAACATGTAATGATGGCCAAGGGATACAGAGTTGTTTTCCACACTTGGGACTCAGCAGCAGAGCACTTGCCTTGGGTGGACAAGGCCCTCCGTTCAATTCCCAGAGCTGAAAAGGAAAGGAAAGAAAACGGGTGATCTTACAGACAGTAACCAAATATTAGTACATAAAATTGCACTATTTTGCCGTGGTGAAGCTCATGGTGGGTTTGGTGAGCATTCTCGTTAATTTTGTTTTTGTTTTTGTTTTTCGAGACAGGGTTTCTCTGTGTAGCCCTGGCTGTCCTGGAACTCACTCGGTAGACCAGGTTGGCCTCGAACTCAGAAATCCGCCTGCCTCTGCCTCCCAAGTGCTGGGATTAAAGGTGTGCGCCACAACAGCCCGGAGTGCATTCTCGTTAATTTAGTCCTGATAGAAATAGGGATACTGGAGAGGAAATGACTCACCTGGAGTCACAAACAAGGTGATGAAGACATAGGAAAGGAATTAGAATGTTCTGGGACGTTCCTGTACTAAGGGATAGGAGCCCCAGCTCCATTGCCTTACGTCACCCAGACTGTCTGACTTCTCAGTACTTTAACTACCCAGGAACATATTCAGATGACAGAATCTGAGTCTTAACATCTTCCAGGTGATTCTACAGGAAAGTGACACGAGTTATTTACAATTTCCACACGCAGTTGGCCCCCTGTCTCCACAGGTTCCACATCTGTGAATTCAACTAAAATATTCCAGAAAAGGTCCCGCATCTGTGCTGAACATGTAGACTTTTCTCTTGTCATCATTTCCGAGACAACACAGCAGAACAAATATTTACATAACATGTGGTTCAAGTTACCTGGAGGTGACTCAAAGTATAGAGGAAGGTGTGCATAGATTCCAGGCCATTTTACACAAGGACTAGGACAGAAATCTATTCAGCAAGAATGCCCTCTTTGAGTGCTTCCAAACTCTTTGCAATGAGGGCCCATCCCTGTCATATGTTTAATCAGATTGAGAAACGAGACTGTGAAGGGGCCTGACTGTAGCAGACTGTGAAGGAGTCAGAGAAGTCTAAGTGTGCTTAGTTGCTCAGGCGTATGCCTAGGCTAGGCTAAAGCCCCACAGCACAATCAGATATGAATGAATCCGAGGCTCACTATCATTTCTTAAGCAGTAAGAATTTAATGAGTAGCTACAAAGTGTTGGTCATTTGTAGAAACCCACGGACTAAGAATTTATAAACAGTGACTCAGTCTGTTTCCCTGGTATGTCCCCGGGGTGTGGGATTGGTATATAAATGCTAATTAAACATATGTGGAGGATCATGAATGAGTGGCTGAGTAGACCCACCTGCATAATCTCTAGGGCAGTTTGCTGTACAGATGTGCATAGATTCATATTCTTCAGTATATATTCATATTCTATGGTATATATATTCATATTCTATTGTATGTATTTATAGTCTCCAGAATATATTAATATTCTCTAGTATATGCTCATATTTTCTAGTATATATCCATAGTCCCCAGTATAGAATACTAGTCTCCAGTATAGATTCATATTCTCCAAGGAAACATTTAGTAACTTATCCAAGTGTTCTCTTGGATTTGACCACCTTTAAATCTTCCCTCAGCATTATCATCTTTGTTCAGTGGAAACAATTACTATTTGGAAAATAATTGTTTTCTCCTTTCATAGTTCGGGTCTGTAGAAGGCCAAGTTGGTGACAGTGTTGTATTACCTGTATTCCTATGGGGCCCACTTGGTAAGGTGGCATGGTTCTAGGTAGACACAGAGACAGGTGTCACCTGTATTACAGCCACACTGGGAGGGATCTGCAAGGTCTTTAGTGACCTCAAGAAGATTGGCCTTAACCTGGCCAAAGAGGCACCTATGGAGAAAGTACCTCCCAGCTCAGTCTTGTTTCTTTAGACTAAGGCATTCCTTTCTACAATTTATTTTTGCTTTGATAGTAAACAGACTGGGAGGTACAGAGAAAGCCGAAGACAGGAAGTTAAGACCAGTTCCCAGTCCCCAGTACAGTACTGATTGAAGGTTAACAATATGAAGGTGAAGAGTAATTCTTAGTGCCACGGTGGGATTAACCTTCTCAGCTGCTTACAGGCTCAGCATCATCGCTCTTGCCCAAAGTCCAGGAAAACAATTCAGGTTAAACTGACAGACAAACCAGTGGCTAAATGAAGATTTTGACTCAGGCTATCTCACGCTAAGCTACCATATTATCCAAAGGAAATATACAAGACTGGATTTGAAACAAGGCAATGATTTCCTATAAAGATCGAATATTTCATTTCACCTATTTTTTTTTCTTTTTTTAAAAGTAAGACATTCTTGTCTACGAGATAAATCTCATAGTATAAGAGCATCTAACAAATCAGTCCTGGTTCTGTGAAGGCAGAAACAGGAGCATCCTTCGAGCTCACTGGCCAGACAGTCTTGCCTGTTGGTAGCTCCAGGTTCAGCGAGAGACCCTGTCTCTAAAAAAGCAAGATGGAGAAGAGAATGAGGAGTATGGCCAATGTTGGCCTATAGCTTCTACACTCACCAGTACCCATATGTAAGCATGCACAGCCCTACACATGTGTACACATGCCATAATTTTAATTGACACCCCAAAACTGACCTGTGTTATAACTTCATACATGTATATGTTGTGTAATTATCACACCAGGGTAATTGACATTTCTATCTCTTTCCACTGGGAACGTTTAAACGCCTCCCTTCTAGTCTTGCAGTGCTGGAAATCAAACCTAAGGCCTTGTGTACGCTAGACAAATACTCTACTACCCAGTTGTGTGCATAGCCTTCTCCCCTTTA
This sequence comes from Grammomys surdaster, assembly GCF_004785775.1. Taxonomy (NCBI): domain Eukaryota; kingdom Metazoa; phylum Chordata; class Mammalia; order Rodentia; family Muridae; genus Grammomys; species Grammomys surdaster. The sequence goes on from NW_021604595.1 coordinate 9,490,744, forward strand.
TTTACAAAACACATGACAAAGTTTTTAAAGCAGTGATTCTCACCTTTCTTAATGCACTGACCCCTTAACACAGTTCCTCATGTTGTGGTGACCCCTCCCAACTATAAAATCATTTTCATTGCCACTTCATAACTGTAATTTTGCTACTGTCATGAATTGTAATGTAAATATCTTTGTTTTCTGAGGGTCTTAGGCAATTCTTGTGAAAGGGTCATTTGAACCCCAATGGAGTCAGGATCCACGGGTTGAGAAGCACTGGTTTAAAGCAATATTCTCCCTGCTGTGCTATAATCAGAGGAATTAACTCTTCCTATTTGATTGTGTTTTAGAACTTGTTGTTTGACCCTCTGTCCCTCTGTCCCCCTTTCCTAAGCTCTAAGGACTCCCGTTTGTTTCTGAATCGCTTTGTAGTATCTTAAAGACTATGCTCCTGGGTTAGGAGCACAGCTCTGTGAGGAGCGTACTCACTTTGTACACATGAAGACCTGGGTTGGTCCTCATGTTTTGCTTTTCCAGGCACAGCCTCGTGTAACCCCAGGCTGGCCTTAAACCAGCTTCATAGCTGAGGCTGACATTGACTCTCTGACCCTCTTGGCCTGTGCCACCATGCTGGCTTTATACTACATGAGGAGTATGTTTCTGGCTTAGAAAGTAAGCTCATCTGTCACACAGGACTTTACTGCTCTTATTCCTTAGAGATGATATAGTTTAGAATAGTCAAGTGCAGTCCTTTGGCACAGGCCAGGTTAGGACTCCTGGGGCCCTGGTTAGTTCCTACTGGGTGCTGCATTCTTGTTCCTGCTTTTTTATCTTTTGAGAACTCAGTGTAGCTGGCACACTCTGGTAAGGACAGGAAATCCAGAGACACCCATTAGACACTGGAGAGACAGTGTGTGAATCGATCAAACATTGCTGGTGACAGGGCTGTCATACACTGGTTTGGGCTTGGATGTGTTTTTCATACTTGAAAAAGAGGGAAAGCTCGCTCCTGCGACAGCACTCACTGTTCTGTTTTTGACCACATTCAGCTTGGCAGTTTAGAAAAAAAAAAATCAACGGCAGGATTATGTTTCAATGGCACAACACCTAATCCTCAGGCAAATGATTTGTCCACGCTTAATATAATGCTCTTAGGATATGTTGTTTGATGTAAACACTAGCTCTCATAAAATGGTGCCTGAGGTACAGTTTTTCCCTCTAATACCCTATTTGTGTTGGCTTGTACACATTGGATGTAAAGCCATTATGATAAAATACATCCTCTTTTAGCCTGATTGGAAAAAAAAAAAGAATTGAGGCTACAAGCCCACACCAAGAAAGGGATGATGCTGTAAAACTCAGGGCCCCTTTTGATGTTTGTAGGTCGGCCTACTTCCCCGCCATCTTGGGGAATTGTCAATGCAATCATTTAAGCTGCTTTATTTGAGGAGGGCATCAGGCTGAGCTTAACTACACTTAGTCTCTGCCTTTGCCTGGCTTTCAGGCTGGATGGAGCAGCTGCCTCCAAGAGGAAGGCTAGCAAGCCCAAGGAAGGCTAACCAATCAATCCCTCAGGCTCCTTGGGTAGCAATCTTTACTCCCTTTGTTCAGCTTAACCTCTTCCTGCTCAGCGCAGAAAACAGCGCTGCCTAGGCGTATATAAGGTTAATAATAATGCTAGGCATTTCAACACACAGCAGTCATGTCACTGGTCCACCAGGGCGGGGATGACACACAGTCACTTTCTACCTCCTTTCCCGCTTGTCCTCATCACCTGTGGCAAGTGAGCCGCTCCCCCGGGGCCTGGAGAAGGATCACTACGCAGATGGCGTTACGTTATAAGAAAGATAGGCTTATTTGCCATGATCTTCATCTGACCTGCCGCTCACAACTCAGCAGACACCCCCTCCACTTCCCTGACTCTGAAGAGCAGGCAGGAGCTCAGTAACAGGGCCACTTCAAGTCCACGCCGTGACTCACTTTGAAATACCTGTGATTGAGAGCCTTCTCTGTAATTGTACCTCGGAAAAAAAAATCACAGGGTCCGAATGGAAGTGACTTATATTTTTAACTTCCTGATTTGATCTCATCTGCGTGAGGCTTGTCAGGAAAGAGTAGGGGAGGTGATGTTGGATTTTTATTTTTTTTTATTTGAGATCCAGACTTATTCTTTTTCCTTATTTATGTATTTATGTATGTATATATGTATGTACTCATTCATTCATTCATTCATTCGTTCACTTTACATCTTGATCAACCCCCCTCTCTCCTCTTCTAATCCCACACTTATAAATCCCTTACCCCATTACCCTTTCCTTTTTGTCATTGTGTCCCCTTCCCCTAACTTGTCTGCTTGGTTGGGCCTCAGTGGGAGAGATTCAGTCTTAATTTGACCTCTGTTCTTCCTAACTCCTTCCCCTCCCTTCCCTATCTCTCTTCTATCTTCTTCCTTGCTGGCTCACTAACCATACCCGAGCTAGGCACATACTCGGTCACTGAGCTGGGCTTCAGCTACATTTCTGTTTTTTCCAAGGACAGATTTGAAAAGTGAGGCAGGGGCATTGTTTTGAACTTAGAATTTTGTTTTGAGAATATTTACAAGTGGATCAAGTATTTAAACTCGTGAATGATCCTTGCTATGACTAAAAGTGTGGAATGAAAAAAACCGAACACAGGAATTGGTGACAAAGAGCAGGAAGGAGAGAGGAGGAAGGAGGGAGGAGGGAGGGGGAGGAGGGGGGAAGAGGGAGGAAGTGGGAAGGAAGAGGGAGGGGGGAAGAGGGAGGAAGTGGGAAGGAAGAGGGAGGGGGGAAGGAGGAGGGGGAGGGAAGAGGGAGGAAGAAGGGAAAAGGAGACCTACTCCTTACCTCAGTCTAGTGCAGTGGTTCTCAACCTGTGGGGAGACTCCTTTGGGAGTCCAAGGACCTTTTCAGTGCAGTCACCTAAGACTATTGGAAATATCAGATATTTGCGTTACATTTTATAACAGCAGCAAATTGAAGTTATAAAGTGGCAACATAATAATTTTATATTTACCTGGTAGTGGTGGAGCACACCTTTAATCCCAGCACTCAGGAGGCAGAGGCAGGCAGATCTCTGGAGGCCAGTCTGGGCCAGTTCCAGGACACGTAGGGTATAAGTGTAATACTGAGGATTGAACCACGCTAGGCAGACACTCAGCTGGCTACATCTCTAGCTCATGTACAGGGAATATTTTTAAATTTCCAACTTAAAGTAAAATTCTCACTTACCTTTTCTCTCAGATGTATAGTCCTTGCTTCTAGAATTTTTTGGTAGATCTGAAATCGCCTTTTCTGAGCAACTGTTCTGAGGGTCCTCTATTGGTGTGGTCTCCCCTCCAAAGGTTTATGGTGGCCTTGGTGGAGGTAGAAACATGATTGGTGGCCTTTGTCGCAGTAGAAATATGTGATAGGGAAGAGAAGGAGGAGGTGCCTGCACTTCTAAACCTGTCTGGTGAGGAAGAATAGTCTGTGATCCCAGGCTCTAAGCTTCTTCTGAGGTTACTGTGGCCAACTGTAAAGGACTGACTAAGCATCCTTTCCAATCATGAGTCCTCTAACACAGGGACACTTGAGTTTGCTGAAGGGTGTTTGGAAAGATGCTTAGGCTTCTTCTAGGACCCTGTAAGGAGGAAGTAGGGAGGATACTGGGGGTGTGGGCAAAGCTCTTAGCTGAACCTTGAGTTTCAGTCAACAAACACGAGGTGCTCTGGCCCCACTCCTGGTTCCTTTTCTGATAAACGCATAGCTCTCTTTCATATTTAGAGACGTAAGGTGAAGCAGAATGCACTGCTTGGAATTCTGAAGAAACTAATCCCAGTTGTTCTTCCAGAAAGCTCCACTGTTCTTATTTCTTTACGTTCTCTTCATTACTAAGTATCTGTAAAAACCTGCCTGTTTCTATCCCTCACTTGATGGTGACTCTGGTTTATCTCTTTCCCCCTTTTTGCTTCTGTCTCTTGATTTCTCCCTCCTCCCTCTTTTACCTCTTCTGCTTCTCCCTTCTTTCTCTCTTGCTCCTCCTTCTCTTGCTATTTCTTTTTTATTCTTCCTCTTCTTTTCTTTTCCTTCCTTCCTTCCTTCCTCTCTCTTTCTTTCTCTCTCATCTCTTCTCCCCTTCTCTCTCTCTCTCCTCTTGATTCTCCCCTCTCTCTACTTACTCTGTAGGAGCGCACTGTTGGCAATATTACCCCAGTCCCTAGTACATCCCGTTTAAAGCCCCGTTTAAAGCCCCTTGCTAGTGCTCCCTCACTCTCTTGCCCTCCATCTATATGAAGGTATCAATGACAAACCACTATGTGCTTCTAGCTCTGGCTATCCTGCATCCTTGAGAAATCCACATGGTTGGAGTACAGTGTAGACTATGATCATTTTCTCAGCTGTAGTTTTTTTTTTTTTTTATGGTACTCTGACACAATTATTTGCAGATACCCAGGGAGTTTGTAACAGCCTGAACAGGTTTGTCTTTCCAGAAGACAAGTGGGCATGATGCTGTTTGTTTGTAAATAAGAATAGAGGCCACATGCATCTGTGTGGACCAATACCAATAAACAAATTGTAAATGACATATGGAGTCAAAGGACCAAAGGGACTTTTGGTTCTTTGTTAGTTAGGTGGCCAGTTAAAGAAAATTTACATCTCCTTGTCCAAGAAACTGATTTACTTCACAGAGACTCAAGAACTGTCTGGAATTTCCCTTCTTCAGTGTTTTGGTAAAGAAGGAAAAATAGACTAATTAGATCAAGCAAGCAGATGTCCTTTGATGTCCCTCACCCCACCCTGACCCCTTACATATGCAAATATGCTTTAGAATTGGGGAAAAGCCCAAACCCAGATCCAGGTATGTTTGGCCTTCCCTAATTAGGAGATAATAACAGCATTCTTTATTTTTGTTGCAATTATAATTCAAAAAGAAGTACACATCAACACTCATCTGTATGCGAGGAATGTGGGGCTGGTGTAAGAGACTTAACTCTGTGGAGAATAGGTCATCTGTGAGAGAGCTGATAGTCAAACACCTTAAAATGGTTAGGAATTTGGGAAGCAAAGGTGGAGCATGATATTCTGTGAGCCTCATCCTTCACTTGTGAAAGTTACTCTATTTATGTATTCTGTTCCATACCATTTATGTTTCTCTTCACATGGGGAAGCATCAGACGAGAAGCAGGAAATAGGAGTTTGCTCTGTCATGTAAGGGAATCAGGTACGTATATAAACAAAGCTGGGAGTGGGTGGTAAGCCCAGTGACAGACAGAAGTAGCTTTTATGGGCGAGTAGAAAAAGAGAATGAAATTCTCTGGGGGAGATATCCATGGTAGATGTGGGCAAGCAGCAAATAGCTGGGGAGACTAGTTATCAGTGGTGATAACCTAGTTAGAATGAAAGGATCTGAGGGTGGAGTTTCAAAGGACAAGCAGGTGGGTCCCTGTATGTGTGTATTGGTTCTGCACAAATGTATGCTATAATGATACATGCAGAACATTAGTGAACACAGAAGAGGGACAAAGCTAATGGTGGAGCACAGTTGTCCCTGAGCATCTGCAGAGGACTGGTCCCATGGCATCCCTTTTGGAAGTGCTCAAGTCTTTTCCACGAAATGAGGGTATTTGTACATGACCTACACATATATTTCTGTATGCTTTAAATACCCAATATGCAACAAATATGTATGAGTTGTTAAACTATATATGTTAGGGAAATGGTAGAAAACAATCAGAGAGTCTGAGCATGTAGCTCAGTGGCAGAGCTTTTATCTGGGTTTAACCCTCTACACTCTAGAAACCCTTCAAGTGTTCAGTGGGATGCAGAGTTTTTCTTGAATACTTTTTTTTTTATTTCTGCATTTGGCTGAGTTTTCTAAGTGTGGCTTCCATGGATATAGATGACTGGCTGTATGTAGAATCAGTTTCTAGAAGTTGCCAGACGTCTCTAGAGTATCCTGAAGATTTGGAGAACTACTGGACTTTCTCCTGGGCTGCCTCCATTAGGATGCCAGAGCCAACACAGACAGAACATGATCAGTACAAGTCTTCCACTTGGGTTGATCTTAACCAAATTCCATCTCATGCAATTAACTATGCACGGGACAGTGGTGACCTCCTCCCACTGGTGGCTCTCTGTTCATTTGTGTAAGATGTACATGCCAATCCTGACTCAAAAGAGCTGTGGCCTTGACCACCCCCTCCCGATCCTGGAGGAAGAAGGTATCTTCAGAGACTCCTTTCCATCTGTCACCTACCGAGAATTCACCATGGCTTCTTTGAGCGAGAACCACTGCACACAGCATAAATATTCTTACTGCCCATCACGACCTGGATTTGGCAAGAGAAAAATTCAGAATCTGTGTTTGTCCTCCTTGTCTTGGTGACATTGTTTTTTATTCTCTCCACAAATGGCCACCATTGAAAAGATTGAAGAATATATATATGATTCTCTGTTCTTCTGTTGGAAATACTGTTGTCTTGAGACGATTTGATAAAACAGGATGGCAGAAGAGGAGGAGAAAGGGAGACAGAACAACAGAGCTCTGAATTTAGAAACCTCGCTGCACTCTCTGGATCTGATTTGGCCTGAGAACGCATCAGACAAAAATAACAAGGGGCGCAGTAGAGGACAGATCTGCATGCTTCTTCTCTGCCTGGGGCCGCGCATGCCCAGTCTGCACCTCTTTGGTGGCGAAGCACCGAACTACATTCCCTAGCAGAAGGCCAGAGTGAGAAAGGGCCTGTGTTTGATGTATGAGCTTTGGCTTGCCATCGTGAGTCACCCCAGAACTAGCTGCAGGCAAAACAAAAATCTTTTGTGATTAATTAGAAAAACTGGACGCTTATGAATTGACTGCACACAGCCGGGGTATGGTAATATAAATAGTAATGACTCTGGCGCGCCTGATGAACACTCGTGTTTATATGAGATCACTGGAGAAAGGCAAAATTTTAACATGGAATCTGCTGAAATAGGATGACTTCTGATCTTGAACAATTTGAGGGTCTTGACTGAGATTTTAACTGATGCCTTCCAAAGGGGTTCGAGCTGACCTTTTCTCCTCACACCCATCCAAACTGTGCCAAAACAGTCTTTTGCTCTTTACCTCAATTTTGCTTTTTTTTTTTAAATATTAAGCCCAAACATCCCTTTCAACATCTCTATGGAATCCCTCCCGTCTTTTGCAAACCTCCCTGCCTGCACATGGAGTGGGCATATGGTTATTTTGCCCCTTTGATTATGTCTGCTTCTTAGAAACAGAAGACTTGAACACAGATATGTTTTGATTTTCAGACACTAGCTGTCTCATTATTCCAGGGAAGAGGGCAGCAACACTAGCAAGCTCTGTTATCAGGGAACTCAAAGATCAGAATATTCCAGTGAGTTTCTTCTAGCAAATGTTTTATTCTATTTGGGGAATATCAAGTGGATAGGCCTGTACACCATAAAGTGCAAAGAGCAAGGCTTTTAAATAACACACACACACACACACACACACACACACAATGTGAGCACACACAGTTCCTTGGCTTGTTTCACTCTCTCTTCTCTTTGAACATCCTCCATTCTAAAGCTAGGGGATTATTATAATTATTTCTTTTCAAGGAAGTTCCTGATGAAAAACAATTAAACCCTGACAGTGCCTGAAAATGTCAAAACACAAATTTCCTCCAATGATCAGTTTTTAGCCACCAGGGTGAGCAAGTTACCCTTTGTCCTGGGGCAGCAGCGTGTAGCCAGAGATGGTCACAGCCCTGAGAGGAGAAAAGAAAATGCCATTTCGCTGCTTGCTCTGTTTCCAAGCCTCTACCCTTCTCGGACAAAAAAACGTCTTCCAGACCTTTGAAATTTGGTTTCTGTCAGGCAATTAACTTGTCTTAACAGTGCATTCTCCATCTTCAAGTGCCTTTTTGGGGGCTTCTGTTTGCACTCGCCAGAGTTCACATTGTTTTCTATTATTATTCAAGCAGGGCCGCCTCAGTAGTAAACCCATTGACCATTCAATCAGAGCGGTAGCTGCTGTGGATAATTAAAAGTTCCCAACCTCTTGCCCCAAGGCCAGGTTAGAGCCAGTCAGAGAGGAGCCAGGTCCGAGCTGCTCAGGGAGCAATCGATCAGCTGATTAACCCTTCTTACTGATTGGTTAGAGCTGATTGCATCTCTAGTAAAGAAATCAGCTTTGGCCCTGGGGCATAAGAGGCAGCTATACATTCAGGGTGGCTGAGCAAGCAGCCCCGGGAGTCAGTGTCCTTATACAAAATGAAGGGGGAAAGAGACCTTCTCTGATAGAAAGGTTTTTAATCTCACCATCATCATTCCTCACCCCCAACCCCCACCTCCAGACTATTTCTGCTTTTGTTTCTATAGAGAAGAATTTCTGCTTAGGTGTCAAGAATGGTGGAAGAGATTCCTGGCGGGGCAGTTGTTGATTCTGCCTGACAATAGAGTGTACCCTTGCAAAAAGCCTGAGGCCAGAAAGCACCATAGACACACCCTTCATAAAACTGGTCCCTCTGCTGGCTGGCTGCTTTGTCTTCAGACCAGGTGACTGTGGCTAGTATGTTTGCTAGTACATATTTATCTTTGGGTATGGATAAACAGCCTGCCTCTCCTGTGCTTACACTTTGGCACAGTGAGTAACATTTACTGTATTGGAAAAGAAACATTTAAGAGAAGTGATTATCCTGTTGTCCTTAAAGGGAGTAACTGAGATGCTATCAGGTAGGTGTGGCCTGGCCATTCTGAGAAGCTCTTTTTTAGCAGGGAAGCTGGATCTCTCTGGATTTGGTAGGAGGGCTTATCCTGAGAGCCCTCTTGGAAATCGTTAAACCGCCATGCTCCAAGGCATGTGGCTTCTATCTAAGGCAGAAGGGAGAAAAGTTGAATTTTTGCAAGGCAGACTTCACCAATATACTTTTCCAGTGCCTTCAAGAAAGGTCAAGCTCCCGTTCATGTCTAAGGCAACAGAGCATGTGTTAGATACCTCAGTGGAGCATGAAGCTGGGAGCTTTGGGAAACAGAAGGTTTCCAAAAATTTTCATATTTGCTTCTGTTTTTATGTAGTTTAACTGTAACAACAACAACAATGACAACAACAACAACAAAGAGGAGACTTTTCAGAAGCCCAGACATTATTCACCTCATAGTGAAATTAATGGCAATGCACATACATCTCAGATTCTACTGAAGCCGCCCTGGTTGTAGATGGATTCATAGAAGCTTTAAGATCTGTTTCCAGTACCATGGCTAAGGGATGCTTGGAGGGGTTGGATGCTCCCAGGAGGCTGTAGGCAAGCCTGGCAGGTGTGAAGGCAAGTCTCGGAGGAAGGGAAAGGTATTGTAGAAGCCCCAAGAAATGTGATTATTTTCATCCTGAGCTTAACCAAAGGACAAAGACCTGTATGACCTCAGATGTTTGTTAGTTCCTTGATGATTTTAATTTTCCTGTTTCAAAGAAGGCTGATCAGGGCATGTGCACCTGCGCATGCACACACACACACACACACACACACACACACACACGGAATTTTTTTTCAATGACTTTGTGGCTATTTAATTTACTCTTGATACATTGTTGAACTTAAAATTGAATTTGAAAAAATATGTAAAACATATTTATGCCATTTTGGGAAAGAAGAGATGACCAAACCCAGGGCAGAGGGATGACAGTGTGGTCCGGGTCATTGCAATTGTTATGAAGACTTGTACAACACTGCTAGAAAACACAGGTACCTACCTATTCTTGGCCAGCTAGAGGCTTCCTGTCTGGTTTGTCTTGTAGATGCTGCTTATTATAAAGTCACTTGGGATTTTAAATGTTTTGAATAAAGCCCTGCTACTCAAAATTATGTTTCTTTGTAAATGTAAGAAGGTGTACCATGGATCTCGGAAGATATGAAGGGAACACGTTACTGTTTCATGGCTGGATGAAACTGGACTGAGTTTGAGAAACTGGGTCATGCATGGTACATAGCTTAACTGAAGATCCATCGACATTTCTGGTTTGGCATTGGAGATTATTATGTAGACAGCCCTGGTAGAAATGTTTGCTGTGTTTGTTTGTCCCCCTCCCTCTGTTATTATTATTCTCTTTTCATTACAAGAGGACTGGAGTATCATATTCTATAACTGAAGTGAAAAAAGCGTTCTTTACAGCTAGGACTGGCTCTTAGTGCTCTCTTTGTGCAGGAGTTAAATGTTGCAGTGTTGACGCAGATGGAAGCCACATCCAGAACCAGGGCGGATAATGAGTGGAAACCCTGCCCAACTCAAAGCAGGTAGCATTCCAGAGAGGGAAGCCCTGTAACCTGAGACCCAGATTAGCCATTTTCTCTGTAGTAAAACAGACCACAGAGCACTCCACTTAGTGACAGGCAGGTTTCTTTTGGGCATGTTTATTTTCCAAAGAGAACTGATAGAAGTCCTGAGCAATACGGAGCTTATTAAATGAACACAACTGATTCTTCCTTAGCGATTTGTTTTATCATTTTGGCTATCATTCAGATACCCGAAGCAATAACAACAAACAAACAAACAAACGCCAGGAGATGTGTGTTTCCAGAGGGTGAAACAATGAAAAGTTGTTTCTCATCTCCTCCTCTTTCTCCTTCCTCCCTCCCTTCTTTTCTTTATTTCTTTTCTTTCTTTCTGAAAGTTTTTCTCAACTCACCAAGAAATCTTGCAGTCATCACCCCAACTAAATAGTAAAGTTTGCATCCTATGGAAATCTGTAAAAATCAAACAAGTTTGTTTCCTAACTCCTTTCACGCCAACTTCATGGTCCTCTCAGTGAATTTAGAAGAAGACACACATAAGCTGCTATCAGACTGTGTCTGTTAGGAAACACTGTGCCGTAACAACATCGAGAGTTCCACAGAGATCCATGGGATCCCAGACACCGGACACTAAAGAAGAAAAGGATATCCTGTGTGCATCTCTTTTACACAGACCGGAAGGCTCTGCTTGGCTTTTGAAGTATCAGTCTGCTTAGGAATTGTAAATGAGCAAAGCACAGTGTTTAGCAGTAAAGTATGGTTAGAGCTATTAAATGTGGGCTACATTTAACAGCCGTGTATTGATTTTTTTCTTGTAATTTTATTTCCATGAACATTTCTAGTTTCTTAATTAGTAGCCTTTTAGAGAGAGAGAGAGAGAGAGAGAGAGAGAGAGAAAGAGATTTAATAGTCTTTCTGTGAGCAGCTATAGCTTGTAGGTGATAGCACTTCCCAAGTTGGATCTGTAGAAGGGAATGGCCTTTCTTGTCTCCTATGAGTCTGGGCGGGAGAGAGCCAGCCAGCCACTGTTACGCGCGTGTGCCGATACACACATTACACGTGTACAGCCTTCCACTTTCCTTAGTCTGCCAGTACAATTAAGACAAAATAATGTTGGGGACCCGGTGAGAAAACTCAACAGTCTCCAATCGCACACTCACCCCGTAACGGGAAGGGCTGTTTACCCCATGTTCCTTATTAAACTGAAGTATTTTATTTAATGAGCATGAGTCACGCAAGGTGTTCCCATAAATCATCGGCTGGTTTACAAACTCAATAACTAGGCTTCCTGCTCTAACTAGGCTGAGCACACCTTAAATTATTAACAAGCTAGGCCCTTGAGGCAGATCTTTGATGACGATGATATAAACACTGTGAAGACAAGGTGCTCTCTCAGCAAAAGATTATTGACTCTAATTACCGTTTACCACAGGAAAAAGAAAAGAAAAGACAATAAAATATGGGGGAGAATTTAAATCTGAGACTTAATTTTATGAGCCCTTTAAATACTTCACCCCTCCCTAACTTTTTTCCTTTCTCTTCTTTCTTCTTTTTTTTCCCCCCTTCTTGTTTGTAGCTAACCTACCAAGCTAGGCTTTGTTGACGTGTAATGATAGCCCATGGTTGGCTAACCTTAAAAGGCTTGACAGTTGTGGAGAGGAAAGGAGGAGAAAGGATGGAAACACAGGAGCCTCTGTGGTTCATATTATGCATATTCTTTGAAATGGGATGGAAAAAGGCTAGTTTGGGGGTTGGGGGGGATGAGTGGGCAGGGAGAGAAAATACACTGGGTGAAAATAGGAAAGAAAGGAGATATTCCAGAGCTAATTGTTTGCGTATAGCTGTGATTATAATGCTGACATGAGCAGTCACCTTGGTTGGCAAAGCAGCCGTTGGGTCAGCTGCTCTAAGGGGTCCCCGTTAACGTGATTACGCTTAGTTTTGGAGAGGGTTTCGAGATTGTTAATGAAGGAGCTCGAATGATAAAAGAGCTGAGCAAAGATAACCCTGGAATATCCAGTCGCATGGACTGTGGTGTGCAGTAGACACATGAATGGAGAGCTTTCTTTCGGAGTATTTGGAAGGTGTCCACAGCAGCTGGGAGAGGAAGAACGATCTTAGAGGATGGAGTGCCTAGGACAAGGGAAGGGTGGGAAAGAGCTTCAGTTTCACTTCCTGATGAAAGAAGGGCCTCTAGTCCTTCCTCCCTTGTGAGTTCACATAGTTCTTTTAAGGGCTATCTGCTCCTTACTGTCTGTAAGTTAGATTGCGGCAGTTTTCCTTAAAACCCAATGAAAAAAAAAAACAAAACAAACCACAAAAAACCCAACTTCTTTGGGACTGACAAGTTGGCGCAGTGGTTCAGAGTGTTTGTTGTTCTTCCCTAGGATCTGAGTTTGCTTCCTATCTCTATTTTGGGAGCTCACAGTGATCCCCTGTAACTCCTGCTCTAAAGTGTCTGATGCCCTCTTCTGGCTGCTATAGACACCTACACTCACACACGCGAGCGCGCACACACATACACACACACACACACGCGCACACACACACACACACGCAGACAGACACACACATACACACACAGAAACACACACAGACACACACATACAGACAAACACACAGACACATACATACAGACAAACACACAGACACATACATACTCCCACCACTACTGCTACTCATCACCATCATCTTAAAAAAAACTTTCCAGTTTTTATTTAATATTTTATCTGTGGAGTCATATTATGTAAGAGTTTGAATGGAGTTTGTAAATGACCCTTTCTTTTGCAGATGTGCAAATCCCATGTCTGAAGAAGAAGATACGTTGGCCAATGAACACCTCTTCCAGGATGATGCGTGTCCTGATGTAGCAAGGCTCCAAGCAGCTTATGTCTATGCTGGGGGAGGGGGTGGCCATAGGACTTTAGTTCAGATCCATAGAAATGTAGCTAGCGATTTGGAAACAGACTCTCAGCCTTGGGCATGAAGCAGCAGTGGTGACTCTCAACTCTCTGTGCCAGACATATGTAAGATAGACATCACAATCAAGTACACCTGGCTGGAACATAGCAAAATCTGCACTATTTATTAACTTTTCTTTTTTTGTTTAATGGGTCTTTTCTAGAACCGTGTAAGACTTTGAGGTGTAGGTGAGACTGTCATGTAAGATCTGCTTCTCATAAGCTCCGAGTCATTCTCTAGTATCTTCGAGGTGTCACTCAGCCATCCCATCCATCCATCCATCCATCCATCCATCCATCCATCCATCCATCCATCTAGGCGTTCTTGTACGGTTAAGGTATAGCTAGTGGGAGACTCTAGGAGCTTTATTAGAGACATTTGGTGGGATAGTGTCTCTTCTCCATCTGCTGAAGGTGTGTGAGGTTTGGCTTTTGACCCTAACCCTCTGCATCCATTAAATCCCAGGTCAGAACTTAAATCAGTGCAGCTCCTGGGGGACTAGGGCTTAGTGACCTTCCAATCCGGAGAGTCTAGAGTGAATCTCTTTGGGGAAATCCTCACACAGTTAGTTTCACTCTGGTCGTTTTGTCCCTGCCCAAGATGAGGGATCCGTTTAAAACTGGGAACAAAACTCTAAGCACTAAAGATCTGGATATTTATTTATTTATTATTTATTTATTGAGCCAGGGCACCTTGGTCAACTTCTAATTAGGGTTGTAATTTCACATGGGGCTTCCAAGAAAGTTTTCTATAGTTTTATTTTTCTTGTTGTCAGAGGAAATGTAACATGATTTTGCCCTTCCTCATCGGATAATTCTTTCAGCTCTCTCTTCCTGTTGTACATTATTCATAAATACAGAGGAAAAGAGGTTACATATATAAAAATTTAAAAACAAAACAAAACAAACAAACAAACAAACCCTTACAATTCTTTTTGGATAGCCAAGTAAATAAATATTGTTATTTCCAGATGATCCAACCCTGAGCCAAATAAATACTAGGGCAGAAGATATAAAACAATAAGTAAATGGGTGCATACATTTATGAAGTGTGAGAGTGCAGCGTTCACTGTAAAGCATAAAATTTACACACACACTTCAAGGCTTCTCTAAGCCCTTTGCTCTGCAATGACTGTGATCCGTAGAGTCTTTTCAGGGGCATCTCCGGGTGACCTGGCGAGCTTCTTCCCAGTCTCTGTGTCTGGCCTCTGTGCTGAGAGATGCCCTGGGGCAGAGTGGGTTGATGGCTCTGACTGGCCCTGCTCCCTGGGTCAACCCAGGGCTCAGTGTCCGCCCCTCATCAATCTAACCCTGGGAAGGGAAGGAGCAGGAATGTGTATCTGTTGTCCATGCTCAGCTCAAGAGGGCCTGGCTGGGGGGTGGGGGGGGAGAGGTCTCTTGGCTTTTTCCTGAGTACAGGATTCTCTTGCTAGGACCAGGATTTCTGCAGCTCAAGACCAGAGTCTCAGATCATTAACCCTGTCTGACATGGCCAAAGTGCTGTGAACATAGTGCTACTGGGTCACTTGCTAATTATTTTTCTTTTAATATTCCATTTACTTTTTTTGTTTTCTTCTTGATGTTGGGGATCACACTTGGTGTCCTGAGTGTACCTCCAGGTTCAATAGCCTCTTTACCTTTAGGCAATGTGTCCATATGTGATATATGTGATACTGTTCTAGGAGTATACATGTAGATAATACTTCAAAAATTCGAATCTTGCTTTATATTCTGTTTATTTTTTGTAATTGAAGCATCTTTAATTAATTACAAAGGCTGAGTGTGTGTGTATTTGTTGAGGATTGAGCCTAAAATCTTTAGATCTTTAAAAAAAAGTTTAAATCCTGGGAAATTATTTAAAAGAATCCAAGTAGCATGCCATCAACAGCCTTGCGTGGGTTCTCAGCTGTGATTGTTAGTAACTCAAGGCCAACTTTGTTTATCTGTACCTGATCCACTTTCTGCCTCTATTGTTTGGTTTTGGCAAATCCTAGCCATCAAAGGAAAATGAACAATTTGCTCTCTGATTTTTAAAAATCTGTATAGAATATACCACACAGCATTGGTCATTTTAGCTCTTATTGAGTTATTGGTTCTGGGCCATGAGCTTGGTAAGTCAGAGAGTCATCAGCACTACACCTCCAGCCTCTATTTTTAACCATTTTGAAGTTTATATTTTAGTAGCAACGAAGAAGATTCACGTTGTAACTCAAGCATCCTCTGCGCGTAACTTGTGCATCTTAGACAACTGGGACTCTGTACTCACTGAACAATGGCTGCCATCTTCTGTACTCACTGAGCAATGGCTGCCATCTTCTGTACTCACTGAAAAATGGCTGCCATTTTCTGTACTCACTGAGCAATGGCTGCCATCTTCTGTACTCACTGAGCAATGGCTGCCATCTTCTGTACTCACTGAACAATGGCTGCCATCTTCTGTACTCACTGAGCAATGGCTGCCATCTTCTGTACTCACTGAACAATGGCTGCCATCTGGCCTCTTCCTGATCCCAGCAGCCACCACTCTGACCATGACGTTTGGGACTACTCATATCATACGTGAATCGATCACCTCATGAGGATGGAATCATATGGTTTCATTTTGTGTCTAGTTTAATGTCATCAATGTTCACCCATGTTAGAGGATGAGTCAGAATTCCCTTCTGCATGGAGAATGTTTTTAACCCTCAAGTTTAATAGCTTCACCTTTTTGCTTTGTTTTCCTTTGCTTTCGGTGACTTTATTTGGAAAAGTATTAAATAACTGATTTTTAAGGGTCTTCTCCCCTCCCTCCTGTAAAGTGCTACCCAGTGAGAAGGGTTCAATGGGTCTGTGACCTCAGAGACACACAACACTTATCCTACATGAGCTCATTTTTGGAATTTTGTACCTGCCTGCTTCTTGTGTACACATTTTGAGACCTATATATGGCACAGCAAGTACATCCTAAGAGCAGACACCTTATCAATGCAGGTGTCCCCTGGTACCCAAGGGGGATTGCTTTTAGGACTCCCAACTCCATATCAGTATCCTCTAGCACATCATATAAAACAACACAGTATTTCCATATCGTTTATACATATCACCTCAAATACTGTAAATCATCTGTACATTACTTAAAAACCCACAGTAATGTCAGTGCCACATGGATAGTTATTACATTGAATTATCTAGAGATTGACAAATGACCTGAAAAAAATAAAGGTCTGTATGTATGTTTGATTTTTTTTGAGTATTTTCAAAAAATTTTAAAAAGTTGCTAAGCCCCAAAATGCTGAGCCCTCATGGGGTTCCCAATGGAGTCGTTAGAGAGAAGACTGAAGGAGCTGAAAGCATTTGTGGCCCCATGAGGAGAGCAGCAATACCAACCAACCAGAGCTCCCAGAGTTTAAACTACCAGCCTGGGAGCACATAGGGAGGGACCCATGGCTCCAGCTGTTTATGTAGGGGAGGATGGCCTTGTCAGGCATAGGTGGGAGAGGAGATCTTTTGTCTCATGAAGGCTGGATGCCTACTGTGGGGGAATTTGAGGGTGGGGAGGTGGGGGGGTAGGTGGAGACACATCCTCATAGAAGCAGAAGGAGGGGGATGGGATGGGAGTTCCTAGGTTGGGGGGGAAGAAATGGAATAAGGGGATAACATCTGAAATGTAAATAAGATATCCAATAAAAAAAAAAATTAAAAAAAAGATATTCTACCTTAAAAAAATGCTGAGCCCTCAGAGGGGAAGATATGAAGAACTGACTGTACTTAATTGTATGTTCTGTGAACATAAACTCTAGACAGCCTGAGGGGTTAAGTAGTGGAGAAGCTATGGGCAATAGGATCAACACACTCTGAATCTAAAAACATTTTTCAGGGAATTCAGGTCTTTCTGGAGTCAATAAATCAATCCTCTAAGGATCTCTAAAAATGGAGTGAGGGGCTGGAGAGTTAGCTCAGCAGGTGAAACGCTTGCCACACTTGTACATACATGCACATAGACAAAAGACACACAAACAGAAATAAAGGTAAAAACAAATTTAAAAAGATATTGTAATTCCAGGGACCTACAGAGTGTTTGTTACCTCTCAGGATCCTTCCTAGCCTCCAGGTCTTCTATGCTTTCTTTTCCTTGCTGGGGTGGTGATGACCCTTCAGTCCTCGAAGAATCCAGGGGAAAATACTAGGCATGGTGATGCATATTGAGAGACAGGCAGATCCCTGGGAGTTCACTGGCCAGCCAGCTAGACTGATCTATGACTTCCAAGGCAGCAGGAGACTTCAAGTCTAACCACAACCTTCTACACTAAGCCATCAACTCCCAAACCGCCACCAGTAGCAGGTAACAAAGTCTTGTGTCACAGTCACATGGTAGGTACTTCCTGTGTGTTCAAGAGAGATCAACCCTTGAGTTAGTATAAAAGGTGGGATGGATGGGGCTGGCAATGTGACTTAGCAGTCAAGACACATTTTCTGCTCTTGCAGAGGACCCCAATTTGGTCTTCTGCATCCACAGCTGATGGCTCTCAGTGACCCACAGGTACAGCTCTAGGAGACCCAGTGTTACCTCCTCACCCTTTGAAAACACTTGCACACACATGCACATAGACACACCTATGCGTACACATAAATAAAAGTCAAAGTGAAAAAAAATTCTACAAAGATACTGTGGATCCAAGAGCTCATAGAGCATTCAGGACCCTTCCTAGCCTTTAAGACTTCTCCACTCTCTTTTCCCTGCTGGGGTGGTGGTGACTGCTGACCAACTGACCTTAGAGTAGGCTCAAAAGGTTCTGAGATCAATGACAGGCAGCATTCCTTGCCTTCCTTTACCTTGTCCCTGTTTTCCTTCCATAGTGCTGTGCTGAGCATAGGAACTGGATTCAGGCTTGACCCTTTCCCCACAGCTGATGCTCAAGGCTACCCTTTTGGTCTTCCTTTCGGTCAGGGTTCTGACCACACCAACTTTATCTCCCTCTTCCTTTTGTGAAACAAACAACAAAAAGGGACACAATTATAGAAGATGTGGCACGAGGATGAGTGTTAGTACTGAAGCCAGTACCTCTTTTTTTCCCCTTGCATGGGTGGTATGTGGGCACACAGTCATGAGGGTGTAATGATAGCTTCTCCTTCCTGTCTCCTGCCCATCTCCCATCCACCTCCATAAGAGCTCCTTGTCTGAAGCACTGATCTGTCCCTTAGTCATCGCCTGCTTTTGAGTGTCATTTCCAGTTGCCTCACTGTTTATTTCAATCTGTATTGTACTTTTTTTTTGCTTCACTCGGGTGATTCACAGTGGCTCCTTCTATTCTATGGTGACTTCTTCTGGAACCAGCTCGGACCACCAGTTCTATATTTATGTTCCTTATCAGGGTTTGTATTCAGGACATTTGTGTGGAATGAACAAAGGGTGCTCTCTGGAGGTCAGATGGAGGGACATGGCTGCAACTAAACCCAACAGGCCCCTCAGATAGAGAGAGCAGAGGTGGGACTAAGCCCAGAAACTAGGCTTCAATTTCCTAGCTCCTATTCCATGATCATTGCCCTAGAGAAAAGCAAGTCTGAGCAGGTGTGGCGATCGTCCAGTGTGCAACAGTGTTCCGTGCTTCTTCTGAGATTATCACTAGATGGAAAGATGACAGAAACAGGCCACAGCTGTAGGTGGAGATTACCCAGTGTGCAACAGTGTTTCCTGAGTCTTCTGAGGTTATCACTAGATGGAAAGATGAGAGAAACAGATTGCAACCTCAGGAGCTTTTTACCTGTATTGCTTAGCTGCTCACCATGTCATTGGAGGGTGGGTGGGTGGGTGCTAGGTTTCAGTTGCCTGGATCAAATTCTGTAGTATAGCAATGTCTTCTCCACTCCTTTTCCTAGATGCTCTAGCTGGCTGGGCTAAAGTGCCTGCTGACCATGTGCAAGCCTTCGGTTCAAGCCCTGGCATTGAGACAAACAAGCAGAACCATTAACTGCTTGACGTAACATGAGATTGCCAATTTTTTTTTTTGAATAAAAAGAGCTCAGGAATACTGGTGGTCACTGTTTGAAAAACAGCAGTGTGACATACACAGCTAGGACACTGTTGACGATCTTTAACAGTCTACGAGTCTACCAATCTCTAAGTGTCTCATTGCTGAATATCTCCCTACTGAATCATGCTAAGCAGGATATAAAACAGATACCATGTATATGTGTATGTGTGTGTGTGTGTGTATATATAATTTTTATTTTCAGAAAAGCTTAATCTGAACACAAGAATTCAGACTTAAAATATAATGCTTTTGTATGTCTGGATCTCTTGGGCAAAAGATGAAACGAGCCAGTGAGTCCATGAGACAATGTGCACACTCACTGCTCAGACCTCTTGCCACACAAGTTCCCTCTGATGTCACTCTCCTTGGTCTGAAGAGCACAGTCATTCTTCTGCAGCGGAGTTTATGACTCTGACAAGCAATAGTCATCATCCTGTATGTGTTAGTTTGTATATTTGTACACAAAAGGGTTATTTGTGTCTTTATAATAAAGTTTACACACACACACAATCTCCTGCCTGGAGATATATGCAGTCTGTAGACATTTCCAGGCGAAATTAGCATCTGTCTGTGATTGGCTTATGAAATCAAAGAAGGGCAGAACCCTCCAACTCCCACCCTCCCTCCACAAGGTTACATTTACGGGGATTAACTACCTTATTCAATGTATTTCTTAAGAATTAAATTAATTATAATGCATTTGGATTCCCCGAGCATTCTCACAATTAATTTGTGCTATTGAGATATCAAATATCCTCTTTCTTAAGGGATTACTTTATTTCTGACTTTTTTTTTTAAACTGGTGTCCCAAGAAGTCACTTTGGACTGAAAAATTGGATCCTTATTCCAAGGATTTGCTTTTAATCTCCAAAGGAATTCTTGAAGCACTGGAATAACTCAGTAAGACAGTGGCTAATCCCTTAAGTAAGGCTATCTGATCACCCAATAACACGAATTACTGAAATCAGCAATCAGAGAAAATGCTTTCTTCGTCTCAGCTGCTATTTGTATGTCGAGCGCCAATGCAGAGCCCATACAAAATGCATAATTCCCGGCTCTCTGGAGAACCATTAAACTCCGTTTTAAAAAACTGCACATTTAAATAACGTCTTTCAGATTGCCAGATAGTTGAACAAAACATCTTGGATTTTTAAACTATCTTAGCTCGTTTTAAAAAAATATATTTTTTTTCCCTCTGTGATGTGATGTAATTTCCTTCCCTAAGTCAGGTCTTATTGTGCTACACAGGTGGTGGCCTCTTACAAAAGGGAGCCGGGAGAGAAGTTTGGTATGCCACTGCTCAAGGCCAAGGGCCCTATATGGCAAAGGGCTTTTCTTTAAGATACACAGTGAGATTGCTAATCCTTTAAAAATATTGGGCCTGTGTCTTAAGGGCTACAATAGAACATAATGCCAGATAATCTCTTTACCCACATTTATTTACTTAAGGTAATCTAGTCAAGGCCTCATTTGCCTGTCAAAGTCAGAAGGTAAAATATTAGCACTGTGATGTCCTTAGCAGGAAACAGTTCCCCCAGCGACAACTGTAGTCATTTTAGAGACACACGCACAGCTCAATCCATGGTGCTTCTGACGTTTGGCCAGCAGGTTCAAGACATATTGCGAAGCTGTTTTGAGTCAGAGCTGTGTGATCTAGTTCTCATGTGTTTGGAATTCGCAATAGCAACCAAAACTGAATGGAAATCACATAAAACCAAACTCAATTAAATGTGTCAATAGAACACCACCCTGTACTCGACAACTTTATATATTATTTCTGAGAATTTTATAAACTACATACTTTTTTTGGGGGAAAAAAAAACACCTAAATATTTTGAGAGAAGAATTGTCTCTTCTTGATACCTTGAAAAGTAGCTCATGAAAATGAAACAGAAAAAAAACAAAACACCTTTGCAATCTTTTTTCTACATCAAGTTTTCACAGGGCAATGTTGGAAAAGATATTATTTAACAGGGGCAGGTGACTCAGTGGTTAAGAGCTCCCACTGGGTGCTCTTTCAGAAGACCTGGTTCAATCTCCAGCACCCACGTGATGGTTCACAACTATCTGTAACTCCAGTTCCACGGGACTGAATGCTTTCATCTGTCCTCTGCCACCATCAGGCACACACATGATGCATAGTCACACGAGGAGGCCAAATACCCTTGCACATAAAGTAAAATTAAAGTAAAAATAGTAAGATTCAGTTTAGTGTGCTCTGATTGTCATTGCCATTCGTGCTGTGCAAAATGAGCAAGCAATGAGAAGATGGCTTTCATCTTCATGGACCCTGCCGTGAGTCAGCCTGCTTACCTGACAGGTGGAGGCTGAGCTGTGTTTATTTCTGTCCCTACTTGTCCCTCTGGGGCTACAGTGAGTCTTGTGCAGCTCCCAACCTGCACAGCCTCTTTTTTTTTTTTAATAGACGATACAGCACCAACAGAACTACAAATTTTGTTTTACTTTTGAAAGTTGCCAAGTATTCATCTATTCCCTTTGCTGGGTGATATTTTATTGTAGTGACCAAGTTTTCTTTCCTGCCATCATGGACTCAGTAATTTATTGTTGCTGTCTTTCTTGGAAGAGGATTTAGTAGGGCCAACTAGCCACCTGTTGGTAGAGCTTGTGCTTGGCAGCTGTGTGAGTCAGGAGGCCATTCCAGTACCCATCAGCTCTGTCCAGGATGTCATAAAGCCGAGCAGGGGACACACCCACTGAATGTCATTATGAATAATGGGGTTTTCAATGGTGACATTTCTGTCTGATTACATCTTGGGCTGATTTAATTTACACAAAAACATGTAATGGTGTTATGGCGGGATTTTCTTTGATTCTCTGGGAAAGGAATGAAAAGAGTATTCTGTGTGTCAGAGGGAAGTCCAGTAAGCATACAGCAGAGTAGTTATTCAATGTGAAACCAGTGTCTTCCAAAGACTTCCCAGTGCTGGTTGCCTTGGTTACTCCTCCTCCCTGTCAATCTAACACCCCTGTCATCAGACAGCCATCAGTAGTCTTTCTAAATATGTGTTTCTGGTTTTTTACTCTTTCAGGCACCCACATGCTCTAATACTCAGCATTCCTTTTTTTCTTTTTTAACTTTTTATTGATTCTTTGTGAATTTCACATCATGCACCCCAATTCCATTTATCTTCAAGTCCTTCCATATTACCCTCCACTCTTGTAATCTGCCTTCCCTAAAAAAAAGAAAGATGAAAGAAAGAAAAATATGAGAAAAAAAGAAAATGAAAACCAGTCAACCAACCAACCAAACACCTCATCTTGCCATTGAAGCTGCAGTGTGTCACTGTTCTAATTGTTATCATAGTTATGTCACCAAGATCTCAGTAGCTCCCCTATCCTCTCACTAAACCACCTTTGTGTTGTTACCAAGATGGCAGCTCTATAAAACAAGTCCGATCTCTGTACCTGTGACACTGGTGACTGGTGAATGCCCTGGGCCCCAAGCTCTCCATGGTTTTGTTCTTCCTTCAAGGGTTACCTCTGTGCTTTTTGACCTTGTTTCACACTCCATATTTATTTGTTTTTAGGATATTTTTAATTTCTTCTTTGACAATTTCATACATGTATACGTTGTATCTTGATCATAGTCACCCTAACTTCCTCCAGATGTCCCCCAACACTTCCGCTCCTATATTAGTATCATACTCTTCTGTTTCCTCCTCCTCTTCTATTTCATCTTCCTCTTCTTCCCCCTCTTCTTTCTCTTCTTCTTCCTCCTTTTCCTCTTCTTCTCCTCTTCCTTCTCCTCCTTTTTCTTTTCCTTCTTCCTTCTAAATCCAGTTAATACTGCCTGCATACAGGATGTAAGGTCACCAACCAGAACATGGGCAGCCTACAAGAGGTTATATTCCCAAAGAAAAGTGGCCCTTCCATCTCCAGAAGCTGTTACTTGACAATAGCTCCCCAGGCAGGGAAAGATTCATGAGTCCCTCTGAGATCCACACTGTGGAGTGGTGACTGGTTTAATCTTATTCAAGTTCTGTGCTGGTAACCATAGCTCCTGGGAGTTCATGAATGCAGCAGCCAGGCCAGGTTTATAAGACAGCATCTCACAGCATTCATCTTCTAGGACTTACATTCTTTCCAACCACTTTTTTTTCCTCATTTTAAAAAAAATTGGATATTTTATTTATTTGCATTTCAGACGTTATCCCCTTTCTCCATTTCCCCCTCCCTAGAGCCCCCTATACTATCCCCCCTCCTCCCTTTGGCTTTTATACCGTTTTAATTACTTGCATGTATTCAGGTCAGTTGTAGGTTGAGGGTCTAGCAATACAATAGATGCAAATAGTCAAGGAACAAGTAAGACAATAAATACAAATAAGCAAAGAACAAGCAAGGCATTAAACACAATTCTGTGTACACTCCCATGACCACTGTTTCTAAGGGCTTATCAGGATGACCAAAATATCTGAGCCAACTTCTCTGTCCTAGCCCAAAGTTATTTTCATGTCTGAAGCCTACTTCCTTGTTCTAGCCTAATATTTAGATTCCTGTCTGAAATTACTTCTTTGTTCTAGCCTAATATCAGATTCCTTCCTGAAGCCTACTTCCTTGTCCTTGGACATTGTCATATTCCTGCCAAGCAGCCCATTTCCTTGTCATTGGCCCATGTCAGATTCGTGCCAAGCAGTCCCAAAAGCTCTCTGCCTCTCCCCCTTTTTTATTTCATTAACAAGGCTGAGCCTGTCTTAGGTTGTTCTGACAAGAATGCCTTCCTTACCCTTTGTGGAATATACATTATCAAATGCAATGCACTTATGTCTTAGGTTGGTAAGGCTCTGTGCAAAATCTTACCCGTCCTTGGCTTGCCAGCCTGTTAATTTAATAACTCTGTCTGGGGGTTCCAATCACTTTTTAAAGCTATTCCCTGAGCTTCTGTTCAGCAGGGAATGTTGATCTATATCCCATTTAGAGCATGACATGCAATAGTCATTTATGCTTAGCACTTGATCAGTTACAAGTCTGTTTACAGATTACTGCATACTACAAAAAGAAGCTTCTCTCACCAAGGTTGAGACCAGCACTAACCAATAGGTATAAACATAAAAATTTTGAAAGCAGTTTTACAAAATGTTCATTTAGTAAACAATGATAGAAAGTTTTCCCTGCCATGAATGGGCTTTGGCAAGGTTTATAGTACCTGACATGAATTCCCTTCCACACTGGGTGAATGATGGGCCTCACAGCCAATGAGAAAGCAGTTTGTTTCCCTCATACCAGCCATGTCCCTCTTGCATCAATGAGCACATTGCCCAGGCAAATCAAAGGGGAGCAGAGCATGCAAGGCTTACCGCTGGATAAATTCACTGATGCCTCTTCTCCTCCAACAACCTGCACAGAATCTTCCAGTATGTGAAAGCTAGCTAGCATGAAATTTCCAGGTCAGTCTCAGCTTAATTTCTCTATGTCTTAAGCCCATTTTTACCTTTGTCTCTTCTCTGCCTTGTCCCATTCTCTTCTTACCTACCATCTTATGTTTTTTTTTGTCTCTTTATCTTTTCTCCCTCTCCTTGCCTTCTTTCTCCCCCTCTCTTTCTCTCTCTCTCTCTCTTCCTCTCACAGCTTCCTCTTTCTTCTTCCCTCTTTCTGGTGCTGGAGGTGGGATGCAGGGGCTTGCTCATGTTGAACATGCACTTGTCACTAAGCCCCACCCCTAGATTCATTCTTTTTTATTTTCCTCAACCTCTAGGCATCATCATATGACAGGAAGCTCTCTTTTCCCTGGCCAGTCTCTTGACATGGAGTAGGACTAGAGAGATGGCTCATGGGTTAAGAACATTTGGTACCCAATGGTGAGGACTGGAGTTCTGTTCTCAGCAGCTACATTAGGTATTCACAAAAAAATCCATAATTCTAGCACTAAGGGATCTCACACTCTTTAGGCTCACCTGCTTGTGCACATGAGTATGCACCCACATGTACAGGCATATAGGAGCACATTAATACATATTAACAAATAAACAAAATATCTGGTGAGCTAATCTGAGCATGATGTCTCTCATCTGTAATCCTAGATTACTACTGACTGTGGCAGTAGGTTTTTCTGTGTGTTCAAAGCCAGCCTGAGTCACATAGTGACACACCTGTCCCCTCAAAAGTCAGCCAAACCAATAAAAACTACGCAGTGGAATTCTTGGTTCCTGTGCTGACTCATCTTCTGTGTGGTGACCTCTTAGAGAGAGAACCTCGAGTCTGCAAGCTCAGAATATGTCACAGTTTCTCTTCCTAGGTGATGGCAGATTCATGCACAGTGATGAGCTTTGGAATTTTTCATCAAATCACAAGGAATAGACCTCATGCTTCAAAGTTTCTGCACAAAAGACACTAAGCATAAAATGTACTTCTTGTTTTACCTCCCCCATCTCTATTCTGGGGACAAGAGGGTGACGTTCTGTCATCTTTCCTTGTGGTTTGTCTCATCCACATCCATTCTTGAAAACTTTCTATGATGCTGTTTCCAAAGTGTGATCTGAATGAATGAGAAATATTGAGATCCAAGAAAAGTCTAGAAACTTGAGTGACTTTGTTTTCCTTATCTTCTCCTTTTGAGGAGTGGGTATTCTAGCCTTTCAAGTTTGATCAAACTTGCATGTTGTGCGTCAGTCATTGGATATGGTATAGGTTTGTGAATTGACTTCAGATGCCATGTTTTGATGTGCAGTCTAGTTTGAGAGTTAGGGAAACCTTGATAGAAGTGGAGCTTGCAGATGAAGTCATAAACCAAGGCTTTTTTTCCCCCTAGATGTATTTTAGGTTCTGATCATGTGCCCTGGAACAGCTAAGAACCATGCTGAAATGAGGCATTTCTTTCCCTTCTCACGTGTGTTCTTTTTTTAATTAGCTCTCATAGAATAACTGAACAGGACTTCTGCACACGGTTGATATATTCAAGTCTTCCTGAGATCTCCCCTCCTCCAGTAGGCAAATCTCACATATAAACACTCTACAGAGTCTACAGAGTCTTCCTGTAGCTTATTCCAATGGCCACCAGGAGTTGATGATTGAGGGTGTTTCTCTTCTTGCTACACCTCTTAAGAAAATACTATACCAGTTTGTCACCAGTTTAAGATGCTCATTTGTTATCTTACTTTAAGCAGGCTCTACATTATAATTTAGCAGCATAATGGAATCCCCATTGTAGTTGACATACACTGTGGTGCAAATGATTTAATTTGCTAGCAGAAGCATCCGTCTACATATTATTGTACTGATCAGTCATTGCATACTAAAATCACTCATCCTTAATGTAATGATTTGGTATCCCTACAGAGAATTCCAGTCATCAGAATGTCATTAGATACAGTAAAAAAATGAAAATTACGATTACACAGCAGTAAACACTATTAACTGTTAGTTAAAATAGCATTTAATTTAGCCATATAAGAGTTTACAAATTTTCACAGTTTACTTGGTCCTCAAATAATTGCCACAGAAAAAGTTAATGACACTTCTGCCAATGAGGTGACAGCATGAGGAGGGGCCAGTGATGGTGGCAGATTGCTTGGCTCTCTTGGGGCATCCCATTGGTTAGGAAAGATAGCATGCCAGTCTTGGAAATGACAGAACAAGAAGAGAGAGTTTGCATGTGTCTTCAAATATGCTCCTCTGCAAAGGAGCATATCTGGGGAAAGCAGGATTCCTCTCTGCCTTTACCCTTCTCTATCAGCCCAGCCTGCATTCTGCTTTTCTCAAGGTCTGAAGCAAGGCTGATAACACATGGAGGCTACTGTAAGATCCTTGCAGGTGGTACTGGCTGGTAGCCCTCTTGTTTTGTTAAGAATTATGTGACCGGCTGAGAGTACACATTATTACACCAGCAACTGCCAACCAAGGCTTATAGACACCCACTTAAGTTGAAAAAACACCAGTTTGCTTTCAAATGTGTTTCCTTCTTGCTGTCTGAATTCAGCATCCCCCTGGTTTAAACACAACCTCCAGTATCAGGGGAGTGGATCCATGGGTATACTCCATATCCGTGGAGGCTTGGTGCTAAGCTTTGTCTTTATACAAGCTGTTGTGATTCATTGTTTATGACCCTTGTTTATGCTCTAACTAAATAGTCTCAAATTTGAGTTTCCTGCCCCAAGTGTAGGGAAAGGACAACAGGGACCCCACTGTGTAGGCAGAAGGCAATAATATCAAAATGCCAGCTTGCCCCGTCTCATCTTTGTTCATGTCTCTCCTGACAGCTGAGGGAAATGAGGAAAATGAGTGCAGCTCCCAGAAGATGATGGCAGAGGGAAACTGTCCAGCATGGTGACTCCTGACAGAGAACTCTAGCAAAGGATAACTCTAAATCAATGAAGTGGTTGTCATGTCGGTTATCTGCCCTTGAGAAGGATGAGCACTCTGAAGTGTTGCGTCCAGCCAGACTGTATGATAAAGTCCAGAAGTGGATGTGTTCTTGTACATGGCCTGGCTGAATGGATTCACTGAGCAGAAAATAGGAAGCAGTGTGTGAGGACACATGAAAGTTCTTGTTAGGTTAGGGCAGCATGAACTTGGCCCTGTTATGTGGGTAGTCCACAACTGCCTGTTTACAATAGTAGATCTTGACTAATGATAGCGTTTATCTATTTCCCGTGGGTGAAGCTTTCAGAACTGGCCAGAACTGACTGTCATCAATAATGGGTGTGGGTATGTGTGTGTGATACATGGCTACAACACTTTATTTCTCTAGCTCAGTGGTTCTCAACCTTCCTAATGCTGTGACCCTCTAATATAGTTCCTCATGTTGTGGTGACCCCCCCAACCACAGAATTATTTTTGTTGCTGCTTCATAACTGTATTTTTGGTATGAATCATAATGCATATATTTTTGGAGATAGAGGTTTGCCAAAGGGTTGTGACCCGTGAGTTGAGAGCCACTGCAATATTTATTATTCAACATATATGGTATACATGTGTAAACATATGAAGCATTTACAAAGTTTTAAAAAAGTATTTATGTGTGTATGATCTCTGTGTGTGCACATATGTTTGTGTGTGAGAATGTAGGCATGAGCATGTGTAGAGGTCAGAGGACAACCTCTGGTGTCTGTCCTTCCCTTCCACCTTACTTGAAACAGGCTCTTTTCTTACTCACTGGTTTATACTGCAGACTACCTGGCTCAGAAGCTCCTGGGGATTATTCTGTCTCTGCCTCCATCCTTATCATAGGAGTCCTGAGATTTCAGGGCACCACCACGTCTGGCTTTACGTGGGCCCTGGAGAGCTGAAGCCAGCTCTTCATGCTTGTTCGTCCAGAGCTTTACCACTGATCCGTCTCCTCATGCCTCTAATGGCAGTACATAGAATGCTGAGACTGGATGATTGTGAGTTTGACGCCAGCCTTGGCTACATAATGAGATCAGCCTGGACTACATAGTGAGATCTTCTCACAACAGAACACGACGTAAAACGGCATACTGTTCCATACACGATTGACAAGATCAAAGCTTGACTCTCAACTTGACACACATTAGTTTGTGTCAATTGAGTACTCATTGCCATCTGTGACTTTTTTTTTAATGTCTTAAGGAATTTCACTTCTGGCGCTGAAAAGTCTTTTGACCATCCCTGTTTTATCTGCCTCAGCAAGGCCTTAATTAAGGTTCCATTCTCTCTTTAACCACATTGGAAGCTCATGGGGCTGTCCCTTCATGTCAGATTCGCCATCAATTGACATGATTATGTTAAGAACATGTTCTTTTCCACCATACCCAGCAGACCTGAACAATGGTCCCTAGCACTAGTTGGCTGTAACCTGACTCTTGAGGATGTCTGTGTCTCACATCTTATGACATTTCACCAATTAGGTATCCAACCACATTCATAGCACCATATATAACCACAGTGAAACGAAGCAGTGATTTTATTAGTGGAGCATATGGTTAGATGTTAGCTTATCAATTGCTTGGGGTAAATAACCTGGACCTAACTTTTCTGAAAGTATCTGCTGGAGATTTGAAAATCTTTGGACGAATGGATTAAATATCAGGGCTTACGTGACTCTTCACCCTCTTTCCCCCTTTCGAGTTCTGTTACATTTCTGTTGGGCATGGTTCTATTCACTGTTACTGTCTGCAGTATTCTAGTATTCCTTCACAAGAAAATTGCGTTTCCCTCTGTTCCAAGGGACTTGCCATAGTCCAATCTGCCTTGGGCGGAGTGATGAGCATTTGCGGATGTTTCTTTAGATATTTCCTGGAATGCTATTCTATAGCATAATTTCTCATCATGGATTGCAAGGACAGTTCTATAATTAACATAGTCTCTTTTTGAATTCTCCTGTAATTGTTCTGTTTAGTTCACTGCGTATGGATGTTTGGGTTTCCTTCTAAGTAACTTTTTCTAAATAACTCATCTAGACAGTATCCTAATCTACATTTAACTTGAGGAAGTCATTCTTTGGGACTTTTCTTTTTCTCTTTCCCTCCCTCCCCCCTTCCTTTTTCCCTCCTTCCATCTCTCTCTTTCTTTCTGTTGAGGTAGAGTACTCTATACTAATAAGTACTCTATGAACTGAGCTCTGTCTCTAGTCCCCAGAGAGTGGAATTCCTTTATGAAGGAGTCACCTATGCAAGGTCCAGAGATAAAAGCAAAAGGACTGGATTGTTCCCTGACCTGCCCCAAGGCAGCCTGCCAGCATCAAGGCCCAAGACTCCAAGGAGGATGGCCATCCTGTCAGGTCACCAGTTGGCCAAGGGATCTTGCCTTTCTTTCCTGCAGTTCAACTTAAAAAAGAAATTAATAACCTCTGCCTCAAAGATCATCAACTATCTCTACTGAGACAGTTGATGCCAAAGAAGTTAGAAGGATTCAGGGAATTTAGAAATGCCAGTTCAATATTGTTTGTGATGACAATTCTCAGTCAGACTTAATGAATTTATTCTTAATTAATTAATTAATTAGTCAGTCTCTATCTTGTCTCTTAATATCCCTCACCTGTTAGATTGCTCAGGGCTTTCTTACTTTCTAGCCAAGTTAGAAACTCAGCCCTTGGGAGGCTGAGACAGGAGACCATGAGTTTGAGGACAGCTTGGGCTACATAGCTAGACACTGTCCTGCAAAGTAAACTAAAATAAAATGATTGGTTTTTAGTTGCCTGGCTTGGTGGATTAACTGGTGATTTTTCAGTCAACATAAGACGAGATCCACAAGCTGTGACTGTTGATCATATGACACTATTAATTTGCTGGATGATGAAATGTACAGCTCAAGTGGCTTAGACGTAATTTCTTTTCAGTGGAGATTTTTTTTTGCAATCCTATATATATAGCTTATAAAACAGGCATACAAATCAAACTTTACTGATAATAAATTTTAGAGAAATGTATTCTAAAACATTATCTGTTGTACATATGATTTTAAAATCAACATGCAACTCTCATGTAAAGTAGATGCATCCACTTATTTATTTTTATGTAAAAAATTAAATATTAACTAAATATTTGATATACACAGGACATAGGGCATCTTAAGAGTTTTTCAGAGTTAATCAATGTTTTGATTTAATACTGTCAATGTTGAGAACATTGCTTCATGTAAGTATACAGTACTAAATGACATAATTATGTTTAGGGTCATTGCACAAATGGGTGGAAATTCTTTCCTAATCCCAAGCCACAATTCACTCAACAATATTTTTTATACGAAACACAAGTCAGCAACTCAGTTATTTTAAAAAAATCAAACATTGTAATGCAACACAAGGCAAGGACACACTAATTTGCTACTTATGTGCTGAGGGCTGACGGTAGGAAACTATTGAAAGCCTTTGTTTTCTGTAATTAATAAATTATGTTTCTGTGAGTGCAGAAAATTGTACATACAGTAAAGACACTGAAGCTTATACAGACAATCCTCTCAAATTTGTGTAGAGCTGTTTCAGGAGGCATGCGCTGGGCTGGAGCCTGGTGTAAGCCTGCGCAGTGTGTCAAGTCCTGCAAGGCGCCACAGGTGAGCACTGCCAGGAGCCTCACAGATTCATTACACATTTGAGTTTGGATTAATTTGTAATTTGTGTCATTGGACAAGGGAATGATGTTCACATACAGTCCTAGAGGCAAACTCAGAATCTGAGGGCCTTACACCCACTTCTTTGTGTGGGAGGACATTTTTCATCTTTATTTTGCACCCCCTAACCCCTTGCACTACCCCCCACCCCTCCACTGCCTTTTCCCCTTTTCTCCCAGACAGGGTTTTTCTGTGTAGCCCTGGCTTTCCTGGAACTTGCTCTGTAGACCAGGCTGGCTTCAAACTCAGACCTCTTCAGACGCAGAGATTTCAAACCTCTGGCTCCAGAGTTCTGGGATTAAAGGCATGTGTCACCTCCATCAGGCCCATATTTTGCCACTTTTATATGAAAAATTAAGATGGAAAAGAAGACAAAACAAGGTCTAAGAACAGCAATCGCTAACCACACCAGTCATTTAGGTTGTCGAGGTCTGTTCGCTGGTATGTAGGTGACAACTGGCTTATGGAATGAGCTTTGCATACACACAATTTGCTTGATAAAAGGAATTCCATTCCTCTTTCCTCATCCCAAAAAATGTTCCAGCAGAAAGGAATGGCATTGAAAGAGGAATAACAAACATCCCCTTAAAAGCTGAAAAAAGGTCAGTTTTCTGGTGATTACACAAGGATGCCACCATCAGTATCTTGCTGAAACCAAAGAGCTGTGAACTTGACTTTGGTGGTAGAAGCAAGGTGAAGACTTCAGCTTGGCTGCAGTATCCATTGTATTCCTCTGCCTTAAGAAAACTGTTGTCCACCGTTGCTACTTTGTGGGTTCTTTTTTTCCCACTCTTTATCTTCCTGGTTTCACCCCATCACTAAACTGGAGAGAAAGAAGGAGAGATAGATAGATAGATAGATAGATAGATAGATAGATAGATAGTGAGATCGAGAGAGGAAGGAAGAGGAAGAAGAGGAGGAAGTGGAAGAAGGAGGAGAAGGAGAAGGACGAGGAGGAGGAGGAGGGGTAGGGGTAGGAGAAGGGGGAAGAGGAGCAGGAGGAGGAATAGGAAGAGGAGGAGGAGGAGGAGGAGGAGGAGGAGGAGGAGGAGAAGAAGAAGAAGAAGAAGAAGAAGAAGAAGAAGAAGAAGAAGAAGAAGAAGAAGAAGAAGAATCAAATTTCCTTCTTACTTATTTGAGCATGACTACTAATAAACTGTAACCAATCCCCCCTGACAGAACAACAACTACCCACCCTACCTATTGGGACTCTATCATTTATATAACCTCTGAAAAATTCCCAGAATTCCAAATGTCATACAGTCACAGAAACTCTCTGCTGCTGGTAAAGCCACACTTCTGCTAGGGCACAAGACAAATCATAGTCAGCTGCTGTGGATTGTCCAAAGCAGTCCCATATCCCCACATCTAGGATTAAAATGAAAATATATTCTTGTAATATTATTTTGTATTTTTAAAGGAACCAGGATTCCAGAATTCTCACTACGTTAAGCAGAGAAGTTTGCTTCCTTAGCATTCTGCAGGCTGGAAGTCTGAGCCCAAAGTCATGGAAAGATGGGCTTTTTGCTCTATGTCCTCATGCCTGTGTACTTCTGAACCCTAATCAGACTCCTCCCCAAATGAGCTCACAGTAAATCCGTTATCATGGTAAAGGCAATCCCACCACAAGCAGCAATTCGATGTTCTGAGACTTCAGTGTGTGAAATTTTGGGGAGGAAGGGTACAATTTAGTCCATAATGGTTATTATCAAGTTGAAACATTAGGCAATCTGTTCAGCCTTTCTGTTCTTGAAGTGCTCTTGTTATCAGTATGAGTCTTTCAGACAGCATTTGCTTGCATATATGGGCTTATGAAGAACTGGGTGGATGGCTGGCTAGTTCAAGCCATCAAGCCCCCTTATAGGTGAAGAGGAGATTCTGTTTTCCCTCCATGTGAGGTGAATCCGTTCTTTTAAGGTCCCAAGGCCATACTTAATGGAAGTATTTCCTGGTGTGCTCAATCATGCCCTGGTGCTCGGAAAAAAATTATATATTCTATGCCAGAGGGCAACTTATTTCTAGAAACATCCTGGTACATCAGCACTAGTAGCACAGTGTTGATCTAGCAAACTCTCTGGTCCTTTTCCTGACTTTTGTGCATGGTATTCTGTAGAAGCAGTGGTTGGATCCAGAGGGGTATGAGACAGAGAGTATGTCAGAGATGCTTCCCCTGAGGCTTCTCTCCAAGCAGCAGCTCACACAGGAGGGTAAGAAGGCCTTTTATAATGAGACATTTTGCATAATTATCTGAGGGTCTAGGATTAGTATTCTGCTAGTTTTAGTGGACTGGAAGAAAATGAAACATTGAAGAGATGTCTCAGCAGTTGGGAGTGCTAGCTACTCTCGAAGAGGACCTTGAGTTCACTTTCCAGCATTCATGTTGGGCAGCTCACAAATGTCTATAACTCCAGCTCTGGAGGATCGGATGACCTCTTCTGACATTTGAGGGCACACATACGCATGCGCACACACCCAGGCACACACCTTTATAAAAAGAAAACAAAGTACTGTATGTTCACCCTATGACAGTTTGACCAAGTCTTCTGCCTCTAGGGTGCAGTATTCATGGTGAGTCGCCACATCTCTATTTCTGGAACATATTTGCATCCTCGCTTTATTGCTCTGAAAATATACTGTAATCTTTATTCTTGGTTGTGTATTTATTTAAGCCTCATCTACAAATGTAGCTCATAAACCTTAATGGAGATGAATTTACATTTGAAAATCTATTAATCTAACCCTATTCATTACATAAGTGAACCAATAAATAGCAAATAAATCAAACTGTGTGAAACAATAAAACAAATTAACCAGTATCATTTAAATAATTGCCATCACCAATAGTCAGGCATTAACACTTTAAGGACTTTCTCAGTTTACTCCCACCCTTACATAAGGAGGAGCAGACTTCAAAACGGTTTTGGAAAGCCTTTGAGGAGAATAAGGAGGAGCAGGTTTGTGTGGTTTGGGCCTGGAGTCTTCTCACTCTTCCCTGAGTATTTAAATCTCCACCCCCCCCCCCAAAGAAAGGCAGCTCTCTTTGATTCTGTTGGTCTTCCCTGAGTTACCCTCCATTTTCTAGATTTGAACAGTTGGACATCTTATGCCCAATGCCGGGCAGCTCTGAAGGTGGTTTCTATACTTGGAGCGTAGCCATATAGGACATCAGGGAGCTACCAACTCTCAAGTCAACCTTCATTCTCTTGTTTGGCTATGGTAGGCTTTAGAACATCTGCAGGCATCAAGTTCTTCATCTGTAAGGTAGGATGTTGATAGAATTGACATGAAACGACCTTCTGAGCTGGTAGTCTAAGTGTTCAATGCTCAATGCTATCTTTATTGCTATCCCTACTTATTCCATACAACGTTCATGTTTATAGTTTTCCTGCTCTGTCTTTTTGTCTTAAAATAATTCTCTTTGACATTGCTTTTCCCTAGGGAGACAGGACTATATGTGTGTGTACTTCTGATGGTCTCTAAGGTAATCTTATTGTTGATGTCTTAGAATCAATTCTAACTTACCTCTGGCTTTCTGTTCTGTATCATGACGCATCTACTCAAAGCTTCTCTCACCCCAACTTCAGCTACCACTCATCTCTCTTCTTGTAGCTTAGCAAATCATTTTACTTAACGAACACCCAATATGTGCCTTTTACTACATAGCAGTCATATTTATGTGTGTGTGTGTGTCTGTGTGTGTGTGTGTTCCAGTGTATGCTGCTTGTATACCTTTCCTGCAGAGGCCAGAAAAGGGTACTATACCCTCTGGAGCTAGAGTACTGGTGGTTATGAGCTACCTGGGTATTTGGGAACTGAATTTGGGACCTGAGGAAGAGCAGCAAGTGCTTTTAATTGTTGAGCTGTCTCTCCAGTCCCAGTCTTGATGATATTCAAATTAGATTTTTTGATGCTAATATTGGTCTCAGATGTAAGAAGCATGTAAGAAAAGCAAGTCAGACTAGCTGTGTGTGTCATCTCACTAGAGTACCATCTTGCAAAGATGTGGTACAGTGTGGCCTAGTCCTGCTGACAATGATACAGACACAATACAGAACATTCTGTCCCCAAAAGGATGCTTTGTGGTGACTTTGTTTGTCGGGAGATTAAATTTAAGACCTATGCATACTAAGGATTCTGATCTCAACCATTTAGCTATGCCCTATGACATGGCTTGTTTAGAACCACCCTCTCTTCTTTTAACCTTCAGAGTTCACTCAGAGAATACTAAACTGTTCTCTATTTGTATAATTTTCTGTATGAGGTGTGTGTGTGTGTGTGTGTGTGTGTGTGTGTGTGTGTGTGTATTTGGAGATTTGGAGGTCTGAGGTCAGGATTACAAGTCTCCCTCCATGGCTTTCTGTCTTATACTTTAAGACAAAGTCTCTCATGAACCTGGAGCTCAATGACTTGGCTAGACTAGGTGGCCATCAAGCCCCAGGGATCCTTCCAGCTCCACCTTCCCAGTGACGGGATTAAATGCACATGCCACTTCGTTCTACTTCTTATGTGGACACTAGGGACCTGAACTCAGATCCTCATGGTTTCGTGGCCTATTGAACCATCGCCCCAGTTGCCATGTATGTAATTTTGATAAAACATGAGTAAATCAGATCACATAGTATTTACCCTTCTGTGCTGTTTTATCCTCAGCATAATCCATTTGAGGCTGTTTTTAGAACATACTCATTTTACATGCATGAGTCCTTATGAATAGTGTTCTGTGGTACAGTTTTGCCAGTTTGTTTAATCATTCATGTCTTGCAGGACATCTGAATTGTTTCCAGTTTGGGGCTGTTATGAAGAAGTCAGCTACAAACATTTGCACATAGCTTCTTTCCTTCATCTCTCTAATATAAATGTTGATCATTCTATCATGTGGCATATACAGGTTTAAAGCAATGGCCAGACTGTTTTCTGGCACGGTTCTGCTATTTTACATTTCCCAACGTCATGCATGAGTGATTGACTTTCTTGGCATCCTCACCAGCATTTGGTGGTGTCACTATTTTATTTTTTTTTATCTTAGCCATTTTAATAGGTGTGTAATGATACCTCATTATGGATTTAAATTGCATTCCCTTAATTGCTAATGATGGCGAACATCTTTTCCTGTGTTTATTTGCCATCTGTATATCCTCTTAGGTGAAATGTCTCTGCATGTCTTTTGCCCATTTTCTGATTAGACTGTTTTCATAAAATGTGGAGTTTTGAGAGTTTTTATTATCCTAGCTACTAGGCTTATGCCAGATATGTAGCTTGCAGTTCTTTCCCCCTTTTAATAGGGTTATCCATAGGACAAGAGGGCTATTTATTGATTGAATTTTGAGACAGGTTTTTAGTTTGTAAGCCAGGCTAGCCTTGAACTCACAAGGTAGCCAAGGCTGGCTTTCATCTCCCTATCATCTTGCTTTGGCTTCTGACGTTCTGGGATTACCAGATTGCACCATCACGGCCAACAAAAGTTTTAATTTCGATGCAATCTAGTTGCTTATTTTCCCCTTAAATGCGTTGCAGTTTTGGAGTCAACCTTGAAAACTCTGCCCAACCTAGCTCTCGAATATTCCTGCTATGTTTAAGCCTTGATGAGTTTTGAATTAACCGTGGGATGTAAGAGTTAGTTCAGGAATTTGGCTTTTGCTCTTTTGAGTATTTATTTGCCTTGTAGAAAGGTTCACAGGACTGCTTTTGTGTCTGTCTTGATTTATTTTCTGTTGATGTAAAAGAACACTCTGATCACGAACAAGTTAGGATAGAAACAGTTGATTTGGCTTAAAAAGTTCCAGGGGAGAGGTACGGTCTGTCAGGATGGAGAAAGCATGGCTGCAGGAACATGAAACCCAGCTGACAAGTCAGGATGCAGACAGGTCACATGTCATCTGCACAGGGAAGTGGGAAGAGAGAGAGCAGGAAGTGGAACCAACTTATCACCTCAAAGCCTACACCCACTTCTGTACTTCCTTCAACAAGGTTCTACTTCTTAAAGGGTCCATAACCTTCCCAAGCAATGCCACCAGCTAAAGACTAATTGCCTTTGGGAGACATTCTACATTCAAGCCACCAAAGTCCCCTTGTCAACAATCTCTGAGGGTAGTTGTGTGAGTCTGGTTCTGAGTTCTTGGTTCTGTTTTTTGATTTACGATTTTAAATTCTCCATCAGTATTTTATGGTGCTTATTAGTACCCTATAGGTTTCAAATGATTTTCCTAACTTTGTTGTTCTTCCTTAATATGCAAATGACTCTGTTCTCTTTGGATTTCCATATGACATATCTTCCCTAAATTCATATTTACCCACAATGCCAGTATGTGGCCATATATGGAAAAAGCAACTTTATAGATATAATGAGCTAACTTAAGGTGAAGTTATTGGATCAGAGTGGAGAAATATGGTGACTATGTCTTTACATGAGCAGAAAAAGAAACATGAACATACATGAATGATGGCAATGTGAAACGGACTCAAATATTCATGTTATGCTGGCACAGCCAAGGAATGACAAGGATCAGGGACAACCATGAGAAGCTGGGATAGAATCACAAATCACATCTTCCCTCAGGAACTACAGAAGGACTGATCTTAGTTATCTCCTTATTTTCGAATTATGGTCTTCAGAAGTGTAGCAAGAAATCTTTTCTTTTATTGTAAACCATTCAGCTCTTGGGAACTTGTCACAGTAGCCCAGGCAAGGTTAAACAACAACAACAACAACAACAACAACAACAACAAAAACCCTATGTGTTAATGTGGAGAGAGTTGGCATCTTTATTATTCATACTGGGCATATGCATCTGAATTTATTTCTGTCTTCTTGATTTTTCGCACAGCATTTTGTAGTTTTCTGTATAAAAATCTGTATATGTTGTCTTAGACTTACATGCTTTATTAAAAATATTTTGAACAGTTGTAAATTATCTTGCACTTAAAAATTTATATTTATGTAGAAATATAACTTAGTTTGTGTGCATTTATCTTGTACTTTATTGCCTTGCTGACTCAATTGATTTGGTTGGATGAGACTTTCCTAGGTTTTTCAAGAATTTCTATGCAGGCAACAATGCCTTCAGTAAGTTTTCCCCCATAGTTTTATTTCTCCTTTTAGATATGCATACTTTTATTTACTTTTTTTTTTGCCTTATTGCATTTGTTGAGTCTTCCAACTCTATTTTAAGTAGAGATGAAGAATGTGCATGTTCTTGATTGGCGCTCCATCTTGGGAGGAGATCATTGTCTTTTTAATGTTAAATGTAATGTTATTGATAGGCTTACAAACAAAAAAAAAATAAGTAGACAAAGCCCACAAGCACATAAAACAAGGATGTAGTCCTTATAAATTTTTAGAAAGTTTTGCTCTATTCCTACATTTATGAGCATTTTTGTCATAAGTTTTATCTCTTAGTTTTGTTAAAGACTTTTCCCTTATCAATGTATATGACAATATGATTTTCTTCATTAGAATGCAAATATGGTGGTTTGCATTGATTGATTGTCAGACACTGATTCTGGCCTTGTTTGTCTGGAATCAATCCTATTTGATCAAGTTATAGAATTCATATTTGTATTTCTAAATTCTACTTGCTAACGTTTTGTTAAGAACTTTCATGTCTCTATTTATGAGCGTACTTGGTCTGTAGTTTATTATTTCTTCTTCTTATTTTAATGGTCTTTGTTTGGCTTTGGTATCAGGGTGATAATAGAACCGAAAACTGAGTTGGACAATAATCTTCCTCTTCTATGTTTTGGAAGTGATTTGTAGAATTTCTGCTAGTTTCTCTTGAAACATCTGGTAGAATTCACCAGTAAAATCATTTGGGTCTGGAGATTTCTTTTTGGGGAGCATTTAAATCACAAATTCAATTTTCTTAATGGTTATAAGGCTGGACAAATTGCCTGTTTTACATTGAATGAGCTTTGTCAGTTCATCCTTTGAAAGAGTTGGTCCATTTCACCTAAGTTGTCAAATTTATGTTTATAAAGTTATAGATAGCTAAATTCCTCTTATGGGTTTTCTTTCTAAATCCACCTGTCCCATGTTTACATTGTTAACACACATGACGTTTTGTTAAAGGAAAAAAATACTTGCTACTGCTGAAAAGCAATACAGTAAAGTTTATTGAAGAACAGCTATTACAATGGGGTTTTGTTGGGTGTGTGTGTTTGTGTGACAGAGAGAAAGAGAGAGAGAGAGAGAGAGAGAGAGAGAGAGAGAGAGGTGTGGAGGGAGACAGAGAGACAGGGAAAGAGATTTAACTTGTATCAGGAAGAGTGGAAATGTATAGGCCATAGGACAGAATGGGCTCAGTAGAAGAAATATTCCCAGGAAGACCATGGGATTCTGGCTAAAACGAGTCATCAGGATAACTGCTTTAAGTTGGTGGGTGAGAAGCTGGGGAGGAATTTGAACACCCATTAGGCAAACTCGCTGAGCTCCTTAGCATGTCATTCCTTGAGCTCCAAGGATCCTAACTAGCATTTCTGTTTCACAGAGCTTTGTGTGTGTTTGAGATATCCCTGCCCCAGTCTAGATGTACTCAGTAGGAGGGGTATTGAGAGCTTGCATATCGCTTCATTTTTCCAACTGGCATCTCATGGTTGAGAAAAGATATGGGTTCTTCAGATTCCTTGTTTTGTTTTTCTCACGTCACGCCTGTGTCTAAGACCTCTGCGTCTCCATACCCCTAGTGTAAGACATTCTGCTTCTCTCTGCTGCAGTTACAGTCTCACCATCTGGCTCCCAGATCACCACATTTCCTCGGTTGCTCATGTCTTCAGCCTCATCGATGATAAATAGCCTCCTTCAGTGTGAGGCAGACTTGTCTTAAAGAAACTGACCCTTGACCTGCTCTAGTGTATTCAACGACTTTTCCCTCCTGCTTCCCCTGAATGCCATCTGTACGTCCCTCTCCTCATGGAGCTTTCTTCTCCTCACTCTTCCTTCCTTAAAGTTAGCCTTGCTAAGTTCCCAGATCTCCCCAGGCTATCGAAACTGCATTCTCAAAGGTTGCCAGTCACTTCTTGGTGGTCAGGTCTTTTCTCAGTCCCCTTCTGCATTCATTTCCCTACAGCATTTAGAACCATGGCCTGCTGGGAATTCTCTTCTCTTTGGATTTTATGGTTCTGAATGATTCTCTTCTTTTGGTGGCTTCTGCTCTTCCTTCCACATTATGTTTCTCTTCAAGAATCTAGCCCCATTTTTATTTTCTCCCCCATTCAGTTCCATGACTTTAACCACAACTGATGCCAAAAATATACGTAAAGGGCCTTTTAAAAAATTACTTTTATTATTTTTGCTTTGTATTAGTTACTGAAAGTTGGTCATATTCACCCTCTCCCCTAACCCTTCCCATAGCTCCTCCCTCATCCCTACCTACTCAGCCATTGTTGAAGAGGGGATGGAAAGATTGTAAAAGACTGAAGTAGTAGACTGATACAGAGGAGGTCCCCCCAGACACAGCAGGGAAGTTGCTCATATAAACATATAGCAGGTATGATACTGTATAATAGCCTTGTGGATGACTGACCCAAACCAAACCTCATTGTTTTTAAGGGTCTTCTAGCTTCTTTCTTGTGTTTCAGCTTGACATTTCTAAAGGTTTTTCATTTGCCACCAAATGTCCAGCCAACCTTCAATAGCGGTACAGCCTGCAACAGCAATCTTTATCTTCTCACCCCACTCCCACCCCAATGCTGGCTTCTGAGTCTCCAATTTGTGCATGTGGATCCAGCCACACAACACTGACAGTTTAAGGCATGGGTAGATAGACTCCAACTATCCCATGTCAGCTTCTACATTGCCCTTTGCCGGCTCAAGTGAATTTTCAAGTGAATTGGGTCCAAACTATTGAAGCAACCTTCAAATTGGTCTCCTCACTGCCAGTCTGTTTCCAGGATAATCAGTTTTACATGTAGACAGATGAATCTTCCTTTGTTGGCCTCTGTCTGGGTCTAACTTGCTTTGGCAGCTACTTACTTAAGGCTGAGGCGATCTGTTTCCAACTCCCTTTCCACCAACACCCCAATATTCCTCCACCTTTGGGGTACTAAGCTCCTTCACACATGAACTCCCTACTGTCTTCATTCTGATGTGACTGCTATTTCCTCTATAGCACTCTCAGTGGAAGTGCCTAGTCTACTTTTTGCATCGAATATGTCTCTTTCTTAGAGTACTAATCCAGTTTCTAGGTTGTAATATATGATGGATTAGTATACTGATACTCACTGTAAAGTTAGCATATATATATGTGTACACACACACACACAGTCAGTTTAATGTGGAGCTGATTATTGATTGACTTAATCCATCCATCCATCCATCCATCCATCCATCCATCCATCCATCCATCTGTTAATTAGGGTTTTAATGCTGTGAACAAACACCATGACCAAGACAACTCTTATAAGGACAACATATAATTGAGACTGGCTTACAGATTCAGAGATTCAATCCATTATCATCAAGGTGAGAGCATGCTAGCATCCAGGCAGGCATGATGTAGGAGAAGCTGATATTTCTACATCTTTATCTGCCAGCCACCAGGGGAAGACTGACTTCCAGGTAGGTAGGAGGAGAATCTTAAAGCCCACCCCTATAGTGACACACTTCTTCTAACAGGGCCACACCCACTCCAACAAGGGCACACCTCCTAAGAGTGCCACTCCCTGGGCCAAGCATATTCAAACCACCACACCATCCATCCATCCATCCATCCATCCATCCATCCATCCATCCATCCA
>NW_021604595.1:9532737-9556017 GCF_004785775.1 Grammomys surdaster
CCATCCATCCATCCATCCATCCATCCATCCATCCATCCATCCATCCATCTGATGTCTAATGGATACTAACCTCTGTGTGAAGCACTGGGGACATGACAGCAGAACCACTTCTCAAGGATGGGAGGCCCCTAGGGTCCTTATTCTTCATTGTTATTGTTAGCCTGTTCTTATTCTCCAAACAGTGTCTGCTCTGAGATCAATGGCTGGCATATCATGCGTACTCTTAAGTGAATGAATGAGCTTGCAAGTCTACAGCATGATAAATACAATCATTCAAGTGGCACTGTGACTTAATTTTTAACTCGGTGACATTTAAGCCATTTTGATAAAAGAGAAAATAAAAACTGAGCAGCCTAGACAAAATATTTATTGGAGATAAATGCAAATGCAGAAGTATATCCTCTGGGTCCTGAGATTAAGGCTATATCACAGCTGATGTTTCAACCAGTGTTACAAATGACAGCAATATTAAAGGAGTGCTTTCGAAAGATGTCTTTTCCTGTAAGAATGAATGAAGTGAAGACTGCAGGAACTCTCTCTTCCAACTGGCTCTACATACTTAATTTGAGGCTTTTTAGCCTAATAAGACATTTGTCCTCTCCGTGTTTGAAACAGAGACTTCATTTGTCTTCTACTGAGGCTTGCCAGTACACAGTCTGCCCCACTCACAAAGCGTGTCTCCTCCTCACTGGGTTTCTTTTCTTTTCTTCCTTTCAGCTTTCTGGGATGGGCTTCTGTGCTTGAACAAAAGAGTTTCCCTGTGTGTGTGTGTGTGTGGGGGGGGTGAGTTGGGGATGGGGGAAGAAAGAGCAAACCAAGGCAGGGAGTAGCATCTATGAATGCCTGCCCTTCCAGAGACCACAGAGCCCTGAAATGTTCCTTAGCCAGACACACAACTTAAATTTTTCCCTTGCTAAGTCTCAGTAGCGTTCTTACAAAGTCAGCTAGAGAAGGCAACTGCTTTTCCGTTCCCCAGACGCCATACTCCAGAGCTTTGCCCTGCTCTGAGAAATGCTTTTATACTGTGTCAATCAATCAATGATCGATAAGAATAAGATGAAGAGAACCCCAAAGATTAGTGTTGCTGTTTCTTAAGTTTTCAAGCCAACGCCTAAGATGTCTCTTAAGTTTTTTAAAACAACTACAACTAAACCCCAAACTCCTTTCAAACACATTGAAG
The DNA here is from genome assembly GCF_004785775.1 of Grammomys surdaster. Taxonomy (NCBI): domain Eukaryota; kingdom Metazoa; phylum Chordata; class Mammalia; order Rodentia; family Muridae; genus Grammomys; species Grammomys surdaster. The sequence continues at coordinate 9,533,918 of NW_021604595.1, forward strand.
GCTGGAGAGTCACCACCTAGGCTGCATTCTCAGAGGCTCTGTTCTCAAACAGCACCAAGTTCTTCAGGTCTGGGGTGAGTTTCTAGTAGCAGGGTTGCAGACTGGGCATGCTTTTGTCTACCCAAATGGAGACGAAATATAGATCAGAAACTTGAGATTTTTTTCTTTAATTCACTTATTCATTGAGATAGGGTCTGATACTGTAGCCTAGGTTAGCCTAGAACTCACTATGTAGCCCAAACTAACCTCAAATTTGTGAAGATGCTCCTGCCTCAGTTTCCCAAGTGCTGGGATTACAGACGTGAGCTACCATAGCTGGCTAACAAAGGTAATTATTTCATAGATATATGAATATATAAAAATAGAATATAGTAGTTTATATTTTACATAAATTATATATTTTATATCTAAGTTAAAATGTATATGCATAATATATATTAAATTAATAAAAATATTTAAATTAAATTATTATAGTAAAATATATAATAAAATATAAAAGATTATGCTATATATTTATATATAATATGTATTATATACTTACATATATAGATAACTTTGGGGTTTGACACTAAGGTTCATTTTTTTGTATTTATGTGTTGAAGATGGATACAGACCTTCATGCTTGTTAATCACATGGCCTCCTGCTGTGTGACATTCCCATCCTCAAAGATACTTTCTCCTGTGGGGGCCTAGGATAATTCACTCCAGCTTCCCACTGGCTTCCCCCATTAACTTCTATAGACTGAGGAGACTTCTGGGATATTTGTCTGGGATACTTGTTAGTAGGTACTTCCCAGTAAGTGCCAGAGAGCACAGGCCAGCTACTGGGCTTGACCTTTATGTTCTGTTTTAGAAAGGTGCACCTTCCTGTCCTCCTCCACTGTCTGAAGGACTGAGTCTTGAGCCCTCAGAACTATCTTGCTGCTATAGAAGAGTCAAGATTTCAGGTCAAATAGAATGAATTATTTTAGATCAAATTTCCTATCGAGGGTTTCTTGCTGTCTTGTTTTTGGTTAGTTTCTGTGGAGAACTAAGGAAGGCAAATCTCTTTGGTGGGTAAGGCTACTCCTAAGCAGACAAACAGTGCTCATGGGCATGCTTGCTCTCAGTGAATATGTATAGTCAAGAGATTTATGGATATGTTAATAGCACGGAAGGGAAGCTGACGCTAGTAAGCAGCTCCCGAGAATGAGAACCTTGATGACGTCCAGCACACAGCCAAAATGGCAGCCGGTTCTGAGCTCTTACAGACACACAACCCAAAGGCCAGAAATCAAAAAATTCTAGTCAAGCATTTCCTCCCCTCTCTATAGGAACCGTGCCTGTCAGCAGCATAAACACTTGCAATCCTGCCCTTCCTAGGATGCATGTGCTATCGAAAAGGGAGGTGTTAATTGCTGTGCTAATTACAACATGATTGCCTTACACTTGCTTTGCACTTGTAGGTGATTAAATTTTTAACGAAGCATATTACTTGGCACTGTTAGCACAGTTAACACATTTCTCTCTCTCTCTCTCTCTCTCTCTCTCTCTCTCTCTCTCCTCTCTCTCTCTCTCTCTCTCTGTCTCACTCCCCCTCTCTCTCCCTCTCTTTTTTTTTATGCCTTGGGAGAAGTCCCTCACTGCAGCCCCTTCCCTGGCTGTGATCTGTTTGTTGTGTTTGGAACAAGCCTCTGTTTAAGCAGTCGGTTACAGGACTCCAGCTTCCTGCTTGGGAAAGAGCAGCAGCCTATTATAATCATACTCAGCGTGATGGCACTGGCCAGATGCGAACGCAGAATCCACAGAGGTATTAGCAGAAAAATGAGGCGGCCCTGCCAAAGCCGGTTCCCAGCCTTCATTTAAAAACTACAGCGGTCTCAGCCAGTGAAGAGCCCGGTGTCGAAGGGTTTAGCGAGGAAGGTAGAGAGCTGACAGCAAGTTCCACGTGATTTATCTCTGCTTTCCAGCACATGCTCCCAGCTGAACCGGAGCACAGGAAACTTGCATCTGTTCGGTGGGCTGCCTCGTCTTCTGGCTCCCACTGTGCACTCAGTGGAAGCTGGGTTTTGTGTTTTTGCGCCTGCGTAGGTTCTCTGGCCGTTCACTTCTTCCCTAGGCCTCCTTATTCAGAGGAGCCTGAGAGTGCAAGTGTGCCTGGGAAAAAAAGAGCTGGATACGACTAGAGGTCCCACCCTGGGCTTTGGGGGTGAGAGCCATGACATGGAATCTTCAATGAGGCATGTCAGCAAAGCAAACACACCTACAGAGCCAGGCCAGTCCTACTTGCAACTTCGTATGACTCAACTCTCATGACCTGGCATTTTTTTTCCCCCAGCAAGGAGCTGAAGTCCATGGTCTTAGGAGAACTCAAAAGATAAAAAAAAGTCTGACTCAGACTGAATGTGAAGCGTCTGCTTGACCATAAGCATTTTCTGCTGTCAATTGTTCCTGTGAGCTCCTGAGCCAATGGAAAGCTGGGTTGGGCAAGAGGCAATTCTCCAGAGGAAGATACACTTCAGATGGCAAGAATTAAGAATCAGGGAGCTGACGAGGTGACTTGGTTGGAGGCAGTGCTCGTTGCTCTAGTCTGAGGAGCTGGATGCCACATCTAGCCCTCATGTACAGGGCCAGATGTGATGTTGAGACAGTCCATTCTCCACTCTGGTTCTTGTCTTCCCCATCTTTCAAGAATAGAGTGGGGACTTTCATTCACCACACACGAGTATTTCAGTGGGAGAGTAGAAACTTCATTGACTAAGTAGAAACAAGATGCCGGATGATGGGGGAGGTTGGCAGGGTTCATGTCTAAAGTCTCAGCAGGCTTCAGGTGCCTAGCAGTGAGGTCACAAAGTATCACAGCTCCAAGCTCTTCCAGGGTCTCAGGATGCTTATAAGGAGCTGTACTAAGTCTGAGCAGGGCAGGACCAGAGTTCAAGTCCCAAAGTCTCCTTAATGGTAGATCAAGTCACAGATCTCATGTGTTATCAGGGTCTGTCCAGTCTTGAGGACTGGAGCAGGCCCTTCTTCTAAGGTCTAGTATCTCTAGAGAGTCTATTCTTCCTTTTCCCTTCCCACAGAGCCAAGCAGCACCCGGGAGCTGGCTGAAAGCAGGACTCCAGCAAGAGCTGGGCCCACAGAAGCCCTGTGTATAGGAATTTCTGTAGTTCCTGGTTGCTATAGTGATGTTCTAACCACCTTTGCACCAGGGGCTGCCTTTATTTCTGCCGGAGCTGTCCCGCAGCATGGCACCTCCTGTTGATCACTGAGTCTGGGTATTTGTTCGTTGTCAAACACAAGCAGTTCCTGGCTTCAGTCACTATAGGGGCTCAGGCTCCCTTTAAAAAGTCATTCTCAACTGCCACTTACATGACGGTTGGGGATGCTCCTACCCCAGTCAGTGACATCCTCTTGTAATTCTAGTATTGGGGAAGGCAGAGACAGTAGATTCCTAGAATTCTCTGGCCCAGCCGAGTCAGTGAGTTCAGGTGCAGTAAGAAACTCTATCTCCAAAACTATGGTGGATGGGGCCAGTGAAATAGCTCAGTGGGTCAAGGAATTTATTGAGCAAGCCTGGCAACCTGAGTTCAACACAAAGACAGGAAAAAAAGCAAAACAAAAACAAAAGACAAAACAAAACAAAAAACAAACCAGACCTGCCCTCCACATCTGTGACGCGCTGAATCTTTGTTCCCCCTCTCCAACATTTTTTTTTTTTTTTTACAGGTAGATGACAATGCCTAAGGCTGACATCTGGCCTCCTAGATTCAGGCACACATGTTTACTCCCATGAACATATGTGCTCCCTTACCACACAAAGATTTAGCTTCTGAGTTTGATGTACTCTTCCAGCTCTAGGAAGGCTGAGGCAGGAAGTTGCAGAATCCCAGTCCAACCTGCGATCAGCGTGCAGCTGCAGAACACTTGATAAATCACCTTTATTGGTCCAGGGAGAAAGCTATCCATACACCATGTAATCCATACGTACTCACCTGTCAGGGATTCAGCTTGGTAACACCATCCACACACCAAGTGTGAAGACATCAGTTAGGCGGGTTGCTGGTGGTGTCCAGCAGCTCATGGTGTGTCATGGCGGAGATATCCAGAACATCCTTTGTACAGGAGTGTCCTTGACTGGGGTGCTGCCCCTTACCACACAAAAATTAATGCCATTTTTAACTGTCAGCTTTGCGATATCCTCCCATTAAAAAGAAACGCTTCCCAGTCTAATGAATGATTGGCTGGGCTTTCTTTCTCTCCCTCTCTGCTTTTGACTAATGAGTTTAATTACTTCCTTTTGCAAACTCCACCCTTCCCATCAACTTTGCATTTTAGACTGCCTGGTTTCCCTCAGTCATCACAGTGATGCTGGAAGCACAAGGATGGGTAATATGCTAATGTGGCCATCCCAAGGTATCTAATCTGTGCCCCGAAAGAAAAAGACTGTGCATTGGCTGCCAGCTATTATATCATAACACTGTAGATGTCTCCTCACGTAGTGAGTGAATAATTTTGTGTGAAAAAAATTGTGAACTAAAGTCAAATGGCCCGACATGTCCAACAGCATTTCAGTTTAGTATTTTAAAATATTTTCTGGTAGACGGGCATGTCCTTGATCTATTGATGGAGCATCCGTTAGGACGATTCAGCATTCATCTCTTAGTTGAACTTTGTTTTTCCACTCTCCCATCATATCTGGGGTGGCAGGTCTCTCAGCTTTTCAGCAAATCTACACTCTTTCCTTTGTCTCTTTTACTGTTCTCAGGTTTCTTTCTTTTACTCCCCTCTGTATTCTATCCTATAGCTTCCCTCAGTCCCACTTTCCTCCCTGCTTTTCTTTTATGTGTGTAATGTGTGTGTGTGTGCGTGTGTGTGTACACATGTGTGCATATAGAGGCCAACATCAGATGTCTTCTTCAATTGTTTCCCTTATTTATTTGGTGTGTGTATGCTAGGGACATGGAAGTGCCATGACACCCACGTGTAGGTCAGAGGACAGCCTTGGGTGTTGGTCCTCCCCATGCACCTTGTTTGAGACATGTGTTATTGTTCACTGCTGCACACGGTAGGCAGGCTAGCAGCTCTACGAGTTTCAAAGCAGTTCTCCTGACTCCACCTTCCATCTCCCTGGGTGAATATGCTGAGCTTATAAGTGTGTGTTCTATTGCATCTGGCCTTCTAAATATGAATTCAGGATGCAGGATTGGATGCTCCCCAAGCATCTTTTTTTTGGGGGGTGGGGTGTTTCGAGACAGGGTTTCTCTGTGTAGCTCTGGCTGTCCTGGAACTCACTCTGTAGACCAGGCTGGCCTCGAACTTAGAAATCTGCCTGCCTCTGCCTCCCAAGTGCTGGCTGGGATTAAAGGCGTGCGCCACCACTGCTGGCCCAAACCATTTCCCATACCCCCTCTATCTCCTCCTCCTCCTCCTCCTCCTCCTCCTCCTCCTCCTCTTCCTCCTCCTTCCTCTTCCTCTTCCTCTTCCTCTTCTTCTTCCTCCTCTTCTTCTTTTTCTTCTTCTTCTTCTTCTTTGAAATGAGGCCTCTCACTGAACCTAGATCTTACTTGAATGGGCTGACAGGACAGAAAACCGCAGGGATCCTTCTGTCTCTGCCTTTCTAGAAGTGGGATTGCAGCTGCACAACACTGATGAAGGCTCTTTATGTGTTTGCGTAGGCTCTGCGCTCCGGAAATCATGCTTGCGTCATAGGCTCTTTCCTGGTGACCTGCTTATCCCTCTGAAGCTTGTTTCTACATTGCCATCTGCTCACTCGTCCCTTCTGTGCCCATTGAGAGGCAACCACTTGAGGGGCTCCCTAGAAGCCTGTGGATTCCATGCTGAACTGGATGAAACACCAGTATTTTATTGGTTTAACAATTTCCTCTCTCCTTTCTGTCTCTCCCCGTACCCACTCCAGTTAATTTAAAGTTCCAACTTAAGGTGTGGTAGCTCAGAGTGGGAACTCTCACTTAGGAATCTGAGACAGGAGAATCATCACAGGTTCAAAGAGGACTAGGAGTTCAAGGACAGCCTAGACTACACCAGACCCTGTTTACATTCCATCCAGAGTTTTTAGAGCTTTTACAAATTCTAGCCCCCTGAACACTTTGATTGGTTTGATTTTTTTAACAGCTATAATGAGCCCCAAGTTCTTCCTGATCTCACACACACACACACACACACACACACAAACACACACACACAGAGAGAGAGAGAGAGAGAGAGAGAGAGAGAGAGAGAGAGAGAGAGAGAGAAGAGAGAGAGAGAGAGAAGAAGGGAGGGAGAAGGAAGAGGGAGAGAGAGAGGCAAGAGGTCTGATTACTTTGCTCTGAATACACAACACACACACGCACACACACGCACGCACGCATGCACACCAAGTGTTGCAGTCTGCCAGCCCTTCTTTGTGAGAATAAGTAAGTCAGTTTTGCATTTCAGCAGAAGACTCAGAAACATCCAAGAGGCACAGAGTTCTCAGATTAAGAAGGTGGTGTACCTGCAGAAATGCTGGCTGCCTGGCCATAACATCACTCATACACCGCTCTGTTCAGTTCCTTAGAAGTTCTTCTGAAGACTATGGCATTTGTTCCTCATTCATTCATGACTATGGCATTCGTTCCCTTCCCCCTTCCTCATTCTTTTATCCCGGTCCTCCGTCCTTCCCACCTTCATTTGCACCTTAGCCAGCTTCAGACCCTTGTGTTTCCTGCTTCCGTGCTGGAGTCACAGGTGCATACAACATCTGGCATATTTCTTGTATTTGCAAATGCATTTTTCTTTCTCATCTCATTCCAATGCTAAGATACTCACTGTCACACCTATCTGTTGCAATAATTATTTAAAACCGGCCGCTGGTCAAGCCGACCATCTAAGCTGCAGTGGCTCTGCCGAGCTCAGTTGCCATGTTCCATGGCCAGAGGCCCTGTGCGCATTGCAGCTAGAAATGGCCAGCCAGAAACACCAGCCCTGTCACCCATGAGACACCAGCGTGGGAGATGGCTCTGCCAATCTTCCACGTTGTCTCCGAAAGACTGGGCATTGCCCAGACTATCTCACCATCTATGAGGGCCCAGTAATAAAATGAGACTCTAATGCTTAAAGATTAATCAAGGGCTTTATATGTTTGGTAATGATCAGTAACAATATGTCCATACAAAGAGAGTTGTTTTCCAATAAGCTAACCTAAATAAAAGTTGTTACCCATGACTGCTTTCCATACCTGAGTGGCTCTCTATCGCTCCTACATCTCTGTTCTCCCTAATTCCTCCTCTTCCTTTTATTCTTCCTCTCCTTACTCCTCCCACCTTAGCTTCTCCTACACCTATCGACAGTTGATTTTTGATAAAGAAGCCAGAGATGCACACTGAATAAAAGACTGTATCTTCAACAAGTGGTGCTTCAAACTGAATGGGTGCTTATAGAAGAATTCAGATAGATACATATTTATTACCCTGTACAAACTTAACTCTAAATGGATCAAAGACCTCAACGTAAAACTCAGTACACTGACCCAGATAGCCTTGAACTCATGGGCACAAAAAAAGACTTTCTGAACAGAACAGTGTTAGCACTAACATCAACAACTGATAAATTCGACCTCATGAAACTGAAAAAACTTGTGCAAGGCAAAGGAGTCCATCATTTAGACAACAGAACAGAGCAGCCAACAAAATGGTTAAAGATCCTTGTTGATAACTACTTGCAAATGAAAATTTAGTTTCCTCAAAGGAAGTCTCTCACTGGAGAAATAAACTACCCTTGAGGGTGGGTTGCATGACCAGTGGTAGAGAGTCAAGAGGTCCACAGTGTCTTTGGGGGTTCCTTATCCTGTAATGTTGTGTCAGGGATCTTCCTTTTTAATTTAATCTTATATATTTTATTTATCTCTATATTTTATCTTTTTTCTTTTTACCCTACAAGCCTTTTGTGTATATATTATGGCTTCCAGTTTAGTGCTTTTATGAAATTCTTGAGTGTGCCAACGAGTGGGTTTCTTGTGTCTTCTCCTTCTGTTTAGTTTGTCTTATTTTGATGTGTTAGTCTTTTGGTTTATCTTATTAAATTATGTTATATTATCCCTTAGAAGCCTGTTCTCTAATTAGAGACAAGAAGGAGGTGGGTCTGGATGGGAAGGGAGGTGGGGAGGAGCCGACAAGAACAGAGGGAGGGGAAACCATAATCAGGATATATTATGTGAAAAAACCCAATGATTTTTAACAAAATGAAAAATGTTTATCCTTTAATACTTAAAAAGCACATTATTGTTATTGTTGTTATTATCATCATCAACCTCATCATCATTATTGTGTGTGTATAAGGGTGTGTGTGTGTGCCGTGTTGTGCCTATGGGGCTCAAAGGACATCTTTGTGGAGTTGGTTCTCTCTGTCTATCTTTTATGTGGGTTCTGGGGATTGAACTCAGGTCACCAGGCCTGTGTGACAAAGGCTTGTAGCCTCTGAGCCACCTTGTCTGTCCTAAGAATTTGACTGATCACTTTCTCCTTTCAGTCACCTTCTTTGCTGTAATACAGTGTTTTTCAGGTGTATTTTAGAGCTGAGATACATTTCAGGTAGAATTTAAACATAATCTGGATATCTAAAATCTGAAACACTTCCTCTTCAGAGAGTTGGAGCAGTGTACGACCATAGGAGAATTCTGCAAATAACCCCACTGGGCAATACAGTCACATCATAGCTGTGCTCAAAAATGTTGTGTCAAGTTACCCTCCAGTTATGTGTGTGTGTGGATGCTTTAAGTAGCCTCCCTGTGTGGTCCAAGTGGCCTTCAACTCACTCTACAATTCAGGCTGCTTTTCTTAACTTATAATCCTCCTGCCTCCAGTGTAGCTAGATTTATAGTCTTCAGCATGTTTTTCTAATTTCTTTAAAAAACATTTTTTGGTTATAATTTTTTTAAACACAAAAAAGTAGACAATTGGGGGAGAGTGACTTCTGAATCTCACAGCCTATGCATTTATCATCCATGTAAAAGGTAAATGAAATATTTTTTTAAAATATTATTTATTTTTATTTATATGAGTACACTGTAGCTGTCTTCAGACACATACCAGAAGAGTGCCTCAGATCCCATTACAGATGGTTTTGAGCCACCATGTGGTTGCTGGGAATTGAACTCAGGACCTCTGGAAGAGCAGTCAGTGCTCTTAACCGCTGAGCCATCTCTCCAGCCCAAAAAGATATGAGACTAGAATAACGAAACTATAAATCCTAGAAATGTGTCTACATTTGAGAACATTTCACCCTTCTTAGGAGGAAGGAAGTGCATTTGTCTTTTCTCCTGCACAAACTTCTGGCCCACCTAGAAGTCCGTCCTTACATGTATTCCCTGGTGGAAGGACAAAGCCATTGCATTTATTATCCTTGTGAGAGAAAGACTCTAGGTGTGAGGGGAGAGAGCCTTATTGCACATTCACTCTGACTTACTTATTCCATGACACTCCACATTCTGTGGGAGTTGTTAGTCTTGCAGAGGCCTGGTGCTTACAGACTCAAAGATCCCGCAGGTAGACAAAGGTGAATTTGTCTCTGTCCTGCTACTCATAAAAGAGTCAAGCCCCTTGGTTTCTCATCTTAAAGGGCTTCACTAACTGATATTACCATCTCAGACTTTTTGTTTTGAGAATGAAGTACAGTTAGGTAGATTAGGTACACAGAGTCCCTGGTATCAGCCTACTTTTACTTGATACTTAGACTTACATGTGGCGAATGTCTCTGAAAGATGTCCTCATCTGAAAGATGTCATGATTTAATTAGTAGCTTATTTTTTCTGGTAGTTCACCATATAGCAGTGAGCATGCTGTTTGATAAAGAGTCCTAGGTGCCATGGAAATACTGCAGCTGATGAATATTAGCAATCAAGAGAAGGCTAATTTAGTTTCCTTGCTTAACCCAGTTCAAACCAAAGCTTGTGTCACCAAGCTTTGATTTGCTCTGCTCCCCCATTGTGGTCAAGCCTTGTAACTTCTACTGAGAATCAGTCTCACCTTCCAATGAGGTGATGTCTTTGACTCATTCCAGTGCTGAAGTCCTGAGATATTGCTGGTCTGGGGAGGACATTGAAGGAGACCAGCATATATACATACGGACAGGCAGCATAGTCCCTGTGTTTGTCAGCAACCTCCATCGAAAAGGGTACAAATGCGTTTGTCTTCATGAAGCAAGCAGCTCCTTTACCCTGCTGTTCTGGTGCAGTGAGGACCTCTAGCTCCCAATAGAGATGTGTGGAATGGAAGACCCCAGCCTCTCAACAACTTTGGCTGGGCTCCTGTAGTCATTCCCAAGGAATGCAACTATGGGACTAGAGGGGGATCTTTGGCTTGAGAATGAAAAGGATCTATGCTGGCATCATGGCTAGATGCAAAGGCTGGAGTGGTTTTGGGATAGGAAGATCTCTTGTTTCTGGTGGTTTCCTCACTGATTCAACTCCAGGAGGCTGAGTTGTGATGAAACTTGAAGTGGGAGATAGCAGAATGACACCCTCTACATCTCACAATGGCTGGAAACTCCACTGGTCCACAGTGTGGGCTGGCCAATCCTCAGGTCGGATTTTCCCAGGTACAAGGGCCTTCATGACTGAAATTCACAGGAACAGCCTGCAGCCCCTCCGTGGTGCTCGTTCTGGTTTCCCCTCCCAGCACTGGTTGAAGGGGTTCCTAGTTTAGTGTATCTCATGCTTTGTATCTGCATACTGGTCCTTATTGGCTCAGAGCTCATATTGGTCCCATATTGGGCTCAGCAGTTTAGCCCGTGACCTCACTTCTCTGACAGATTGTGATAGAGTTGCTGGTTTCCAGTTTGCTAGGGTCTCCCATTCCACCTCAGTTCATCTCAGGATGGAGGCAAGACTTACAAGTCTTTACATGCTTGAAACTGCAAGTCTCTAGGAGTTTACTTATTTTTAGTTTTTTTTTAGACAGTGTCGTACTCTGTAGCCTTGCTTATCCTTGATCTCATGGTCCTCCTGCCTCAGCCACCAAACTGCAGAGATTAGAGGTGTACACTGCCACACCTGGGTCTAGTTTCTATTGTAAAAAAACAAAAAAAAATAATAATAGCAAAAAACCCCCATGTTTTTAATAAGGTGTGGTGGCACACAATATGATTTCAGTACTTGGAAGGAAGAGGTAGCAGATCAAGGGTAGCCTCACTTACATAATCAGTTGGTGGTCAGGTTTGGCTAGAGGAGATCCTATCTCAAAAAAAATTTCTTTTCACACCAAAAATCCCAACAGTTGGAAGGCTAAGGCAGTAGGGTTGAGACTTCAAGCCTGGGCTATACTTTGAGTTACAAAGTAGCCTGGGCTACAGAGTGATACTCATTTTAAAGAATAAATGAAAATCAAAAGAAAACCATAAAGCAATCCTCTTCCACGCCCCCCTAAAGAGATAACCCCTCTTCCAAAACCTTCTCTTTCAAATTTGTGATCTGTCATAGGCCAGTGGGTTGTACTGTTGACTCGTCTTCTCAGTAATAGATAGGGACCTGATGCTTGGAGTCACTTGATCAGTCAGCAGAGAGCGACTGGCAAGGACTGAAAGACAGGATGCTGAGGCTTTGTCCCTAGGAACCTTGAAGGGTTTGCAGTTATCTTCATCAATATAATTGAATGAAAGGTGGAAGAGTTCTGGTTGCCTTGCTTTCTTTCCCTGCGTGGTCTTCATGTATAATAAGAAAATTGCTAGTCTTTACGCTTAGGCAGACAACTCAGAAACATTTTGCACCTCAGCATATAGATGAAAGTCCAAGAAAGACCCAGGAGACTGTTTTTGTTTTTAATCAGTCTCCTGGATGATATTTATTTTTTAAAAAATTCAGATTAATCGATGTAAAGATTAAAGACTGACCGTGCACATTAATGTTCAGTAGATGATTAAATATTGAATGCCACATGGACATTTACTACTTAATTAGAATCCTAGTTAAGTTGGTTGTCATTATATTTTCTCTTTCGGTTGGAGCAGAGCACTGGAGATAAACCTAGGGACTCGTCCAGGCTTAGCAGGAACTCTACCACTGAGTCACACTCTCAGCCCTTCACATTTTCTTGAGGTGAACAGAGCCATAATGCTGTGGGTAAGGGCAGGGCTCAGTGGTTAGAGCCGTGCTCTCTATTTAGTGTATCTGGGTATGGTGAAATTATTTGTGCCTTTGCTGTAGTTTATACATAGCTTTTGCTCTCAAGGGTTCTTCTGTTGGAAGCTGGGCCTTCATTGTGACAATGCTGGAAGGTGGAACCTTCAGAAGGAGGTGGCTTAACAGAGGCCCTTAGGCTAATCGAAGGCACACTGATTTGAAGGACTGTGGGATCCAGTTCCTGCAGTACTATGAACTCTGTCTTTCCCACATGAATCTCTAACCAGAGACTGAACCATCAAAACTTTCCAATCATGGATGCCAGCCTCCCAAACTGTGAACTGAACAAACCTCTTTTCCACATAATCACCTAGCTTCACACATTTTGTTGCAGTAACATACAGCAAGTGAATGTAGCCTCTTGCTATTGGTTTGCTCATCTACAGAAGGGTGAAGAGCATCAGTTCTCTGGTTATCATGTGGTTTCATTGGAGCCATTCCCATAATGCTCTTGTGAGGTAAAGACAGAGTGGTGGGTATCTAGTAACAAGCTCAGTAAATGTCAGTTATTTGTGTTGTAGGAAAAATCACACCATCCAAAGTCATGATGACTATTGTGACTGTTAAAACATACAAGATACTGAACCAACCAACCAACCAACCAACCAACCAACCAACCAACCAACCAAAGAAGTTCAGCATTTATGGAAGAGTATTCCTTTCTTCTTTTTCTTTCTTTCTTGATATAAGGTCTCAATGTGTAGCCCTGGCTAGCCTGGAACCCACTATGCAGAGCAGGCTGTCCTGGTCCATAGAAATTCACTTGCCTCTGCCTCTCTGCTCTGCCTCTGTTGTGCTGAGGTCACAGGTGTGCACCACCATACCTACCGGAAGTAACTTTTCTTCAAACATATTTGCTCTACATTTCATATCTACAAAGGTGGTATTCATAGCACCCTCATATCACTCACCCATGTCAGAGGACACAGCCTTCTAATGCCACTCCTTATACAAGTAGATTTGAGAATTAAAAGCATATTCAATAAGGTAGAAGGGTCAGTCAAGGCACTGTTGGAAACCCTGGAATAGTTTTACCCTTCTGACACCAAGAACAGATTGGGCTTGGAGAGTTCCCTGTCATGTTTGAAACTAGAAGCTGGCAAACTTTCTGGAAAGGGCCAGATAGTTTAACCAGCTTTAGGGGAATATATATGTGTGTCAAAGCTACACAACTCCACTTTCAAAGCACAAACTCATCATGGACAACAGACAAATGGACGGAGTTTGTGTTTCAGTGTGGCTTTGCTTACAGAATGGTGGTGGGCTGTAATTTCAGGAGTCGGTCTTGGGTACCCTGAGGGAGATGGAAAGCCATAATTATTCTGCCTATGAAGTTATGTCACATGGAAGGGAGACCCTTTGCCCCCTGTCACTTCCTTCTTTCCCCACATTTTATGCCCACAGGGTATTAGCTTTATTCTGGTGTGTGGTGGTGACCTAAAGACTGAGGCTCTATTCCCTGTTGGGGCTCAGTAACACACATGCACAGGCTCAGTGACCCATATTCCTATGAATGTGGGAGTGTGTGAGAATAGAGTAGGTTTAGCGAGGACTCAGTGGTTAAGGTCACATACTGCTCTTCCTGAGAATCAGAGTTTGATTTCTAGAACCCACATCGGGTGGCTTACAATTTTTTTTGTAATTCCAGCTTCTGGGGATCTGACACCCCTTTCCTCTGAAGACGCCAGCACTCACCTGCACATACTAACACAGAGACTAACACATAGTTAAACATAATAAAAAAAAGAAAATCTTACAAGAGGAAATTTTCCTTTTTCTTCCCTTCTTTTTTCTTCTACTTCTCCTACCTCCATCTTTCCTTTTTCTTTTCCTTCTATTTCTCTTTGGCCCCCATCTTGCTCTGTCCTTCTTCTCCCTCCTCCCTTCTCTCTACCTTCTACTTTCTTGGCAGTGGAGATTGCCACACTCATGCTCTTCCAGTGAGTTGTGTCCCATTACTAATCTTCATGATCATGTTTATGTCCTTTTATAACTTCAGTGTCTCAGTCTGGGAGAATACTCTCTTTGTCAGCATCAGAGAATAGAAAATAAAGGAAGAGTTCCAGAATACTCCAGAAGCCAGAGCTTGTTTTTAAATGACAATGACTGGTACCCTACTCAAACTATTCTTTATCTGGGAAGAAGACACAGCTCAGTGTGCAAAGTGCTTGCTTCATGAACACGAAGACATCAGTTCCAAGTCCCCCCCACCATATAAAAAACGATGGGTGTGGTAGTATGCTTGAAATACCAGTTCTGGGGAGATGCAAACAGGAGGATTACTGGGACTCTCTAGTCAGTCAGTTTCATAGAGCTATTGATCTCGAGGTCAACGAGGGATCCTGTCTCAACAGAGGTAGATGATATTTTAGAGGATAACACTCAAGGTTGGCTTCTGCATCTATATATGCACCTACACATATATCCACAGGCATAAAAATTATATTCTTCATCAAACACATATCTATGATCTCTGAGGAAGAGGCCAGTCTACAGGTTTTCCTGAACCCAAGGCTTTTCTTTTCCTTCTTTGGAGCGGGGTGTGGTCCTCAGGAGAACTAATCTCCCTGTTATACAATTTTATTTTGACTTCGCCCTACTAGTGGATTTAACATCTCATTCACCACATCACCCCAAAACCCTCAGGTTCTCCCAGGAACCCGTATGGGTTCCAGTGATTATAAAGGAGTACAGGGGGGTAGGTGGGACATGCAAGACTGGGCTTAGCTACATACCCTATTTGTTTGTCTTCTATAATCTTTGAACATGGCGATAAGTGAGGTGGCTCAAACCTGTGATCCCAGCGCTTGATAGCCAAACCAAAACCAAATTAGACCAGACCAGACCAGACCAGACCAGACCAGACAAGACCAGAACAGACAAGACCAAACCAAACCCAGACAAAGTAGGGGTAGCCTATCTTTGAACAGTATCTGTTACCCTCCCCCTGCCATGGATGGTTCAGCTGCCTCGTCCAAGTACTTAGCGTCATTATTTTGAGGTCATGGGCACTGGGACGATGTCCTTTGGTTAAATGAAGGATTGACTTTCAGTTTCAGAATCAGAAATGAGTCTAACTTCTATTCTCTTGAGAGAAGAGAACTTCTGCAGGGACAGGCTAAAACTCATCTGTGGTCCCAACTCAGGAGAAAGGCAGGGAAGGCGTCATGTGCTGTTCATTAAGGGCGTAATGTACAGTATAGGGCTTTCTTGCTACTTTTCATGAGGGTTGGGTACAAGAAGACCCTGGAGTAAGTTGAGTCCTTTACCGCCTAGTGGGAGGAGAGATACATTTCTAGGTGTCTGTCCTGGCAGGGGCCAGGTGGCTTCTTGTTGCCTGAAGCTCCCATAGGGAGACACCCAGAAGGCTGCATAAGGCAAGCAGCTGGGCCTGATGCATCCTTATCAGCAAGGCCTGTCCTGGGGGCTATGGCCTTATCATATGTGTGGCAACTGGTTATTTCATCATATTGACAGCTGGTTGTTTAGCAACCGGGCCCATAGAAACATTGTAAGCATATCATTGATGCCTCAATTCAGGCAGTCACATTATAATCCAGTTACACCATCAGGCTTTATCTGGAAAGGCCTAAGGTTTCGAATATTTCATGGCACACCTCAGTGACCTCAGAAGGAAAAAGAGTTGACTTTCACAACCATGCTTAGCTGCTTTTGTGTGCCTGCATACGACTTCTGAGAGAAGATGAAGTGTCTACCCTTAAATCCTACCCAGAACACACAGCAATTATTTGTTTTTCCTTGAGTTGCTTCTCATTTATATTCATTCTTCCATTCATCTGTTAGTTGAGTCCTTTATGTGCCGATCCAGGTTCTTTGGCTACCATAGTGAACGAAACCTGTGCCGTACTTGCCCCCATCGAGCTTATAAGGAATGCTACAACGAACAAATGAAACCTGCTAACTTCAGGTATTTTGAAAGTGCCAGGGAGAAAAATCAGACAGGACAAAGCGTTAAAAGACAGGGCCAAGCAGACTGTAGGGTAGAGGCTACTACATTCTCTCTGTGAGTTCGGGAAGTTCTCACAGTGAGCTCCTTAGATGCTAGGAGCCCTGAAGGCATTTAGGGAATGAGGCTTATCTTAGGATAGGGCATTGTGCCTAAGGGGAATGAAGCTCAAATTCCCTGAGGTTGGAATGTTATTGCTTGAGCAACTGGAGGCTAGTGTGGGTAGAGGGGAGATCTTGATGAGGAGAGGTAGAGGGTGACAGAGGGAGGCAGAGAGTATCCCAGTGTCCACCTCCATCATTCAGAGACCAGAAGGCCATTTATGGAGTGTCTGTTGCCTGCACAGCACCCAGTCCAGAATTTGGGTTTGTTTGAAGAAGGTATCCCCGATACCATATTAGGCTTGCTGAGTGGACACATTTGATGGAAATCTAAGGAAAAGTCTCTTACCTGTATTATTCAAAGTATAGCTCTGTGGTAAGCTCTAAGTGACATGCTGTGGCAGGGCACACATCAGGAGGGAAGACACTAGGTATCTACTTCCACGTGGTCCCTGAAGGTATGCTGCAACATTTAGGGAAAACATTTAAACATTAGTTAAAACCAGTTATTGTTCTAAAAACCTAGATTTGTTAAGTCTGCTAACATAGTTGATATTTTTCAATGTGGGAGGAAATAGCCTTGAAATTTGGAGCAGAAGGGGCAACTTTAGGACAGATAACTCTGAAGAGGATGAGAAATGCCAGCACTAAGGGATTAGCTTAGGGCCCTGTCCTGGGTTTTCATGTAATTGATAGGAGATAGGCTCATAGGTAATCTCTCCTGGGGGCAAGAAGGGTTTTTACAACACATTGATATTGGGTTTCACAACACTTTGATATTTGAACAAATGAGTCAATCTAAGACAAGTACCACGTCTATTATTAGGAGACAAGGAGGGTATGCCCTAAAGAGCCAGGTCTAGTAGCATTCTAAACATCTCTAACGTAGACATCTCTGTGCCTATCCTGTTTGCTGGTATGCCATCATTTTGTGTTAAGTAAAGCAAATATTCTCCTACTGAGGTCCACACTCTCAGCCTTTCTGGGCTGCTAGATTTCTCTGAAGCTCCCTGTTTTGTTTCTTCCCAATGTCTTATATGTAGAGCACCAAAAATCCTACAACTTGGCTTGCTTCAGAGCTAGGACACTGGTTTCTCTCCAATATCTCAGGAGGGCTGTGGCTACATGCCTGGTGGTGATTCCTGTGCAATTTTCTCTCTGGTCTAGGATTTCTGGGGTTTCAAGAACCTATCTTGATCAGAATGCCTATCTGCCAGCGAGCCATCCTTCCTGGAATTTTGGTTCCTTAAACCTCAGGTCCTTGTTACAAGCCTGCATGACAGATGTGCTTATCTCTGTCTTATGAAACCAAGTGACCAGAGATCTGAGTGTGCAGCGAATGCTTCCAAGTTTCAATGAACTTGAGCCTGTAGTTTCAAAGCATGATGTTTTACACTGTACTCTTCTCTCTCTTGCATTTTACGCTGGCCTTGAACTCCATATACAGTCAAGGATGATCCAAATCTTCTGATTGCAGATGTGCAACACCACACTCAGTTTATATGATGCCGGGAACTGGACCCAGGGATTTATGCATGTTAAGCCAGTGCCATAGAACTGAGCTATGCCTTCAGTTCTTGTCATTTGGTCAATCGTTAATTAATTCATTTATGCTGGACCTTGAATGCAGGACCTTAAGTATATTACACAAGAACTCTACTGCATAGCCCTGTGTTTTAGATTTTACAACGATAGTCTCATTAATTATAAAATCTTGATAATAGCACAATTTCTTTAAAAATCCATTTTATTATTATTATTACTCCCTGTGTGTTATGTATATATGAATGGTATGTATGTGTGTTGTGTGTGTGTATGTTTATGTGTTGTGTGTGTATATGTGTGTGTATGTGTGTGTTGTATGTGTATATGTGTGTATGTGTGTGGGTATGGGTGTATGTGTGGATATGTGGTTGTGTGTGTACATGTTTGTGCATTGTGTGTGTGTATATGTGTATGTATGTGTATGTATGTATATGTATACGTGTGTATGGGTGTATGTGTATGTGTGTGTGTGTGTATGTGTGTTTATGTGTTGTGGGTATGTAGAATGGAAAACAATTTTGCAGGAGTTGTTTCTCATCTTCTACTATAATTCTGGGGATTGAAGTCAGGTCATCAAGCTTGTGACACAAGCAGTTTTACCAGTGGAGTCATCTTGCTGGCCCCATTTCTGTTTTGACATTTCTAATGATACTGATATAGGAAACCTCTACACTAGATATATGTCTACTGTAGTATATAAATATTATATACTATGTGATGTACATATTAATGTGTTAATATATGAATATATAACATACCATGTGATAAGAATGTCATTACTGATATTATGGATAGCTAAGAGTACAGATATCTACATAGGCCATTGGCGGATTGTGGATAGTTGAGGGCAATCTCATCTAGCATTCTGAGTTAGGGATCACCTGTCATCTCCTCCCAGTCCCTCGGCCTTTCAACTTGAAGACACAACACGCTGTTCTCTGCCCCCAGTAATAGTCATGAAGGACTGTCCTGTGATGTCAGGATTTATGCCTTGTGTTGATTCTTCTTTTGTAAGCATGGCTAGTGTCTCCTTGATACCTCTCTTCCTGGAAACTGTTTCTCACTTAGTTCTCCTTGAGACTCACACTAAGCAACTCCTGTTCCCACCAGCCAGTGAGAGGAGCCTTTCGGTGTGATTCCCAGCATGCTCCCTTATCACAGTAGTAAGGGGGTTGTACCCCATGAATATGACTCGTGTGTGTCGTCCCTCAAGACAAACGGTGCTGCATGGGAACAACAGAACATATGTGTGGCCTGATCATGTATTTCCACATTGTGGAAATGGTCTTCTCATTGCGTGTTACACTAGGCACAAGCCTGGGTGTCACTGTTTGTCTTATGGTCTGTGTTGTAAATGCTGTTTTTGTTTGCTTGTTTGTGAATTTTTGTTTTTTTAAATGTCACCCCACTATTTTCTTCACTTTGGCTTCTTGGCTTGTTTGCTGAAGGTGGCTTCTCACTTCCTGGATGTGGAGATTGAATTTCTGCTCTTAGACTTGACTTTTTCTTGAGTCTCTGTTTTAATTTTCTTCTCCAGTTAATCTGCTATAACACTTCTGGGGTGACAACTGTCCCTACTACAGGATTCCCCCATTTTTCTCTCAATACTAAAGTATTCTCAGCCTGTTTATCTCAGACTTCCTAGAATGGATAGATAGATAGATAGATAGATAGATAGATAGATAGATAGATAGATATAGACAAATAAAAATCCTCTGCAAGGGCAGGTACTATCAGATTTACGACAGATAGTGAGCTCGTGGGAAGTTGTGCTAGATACAGCACGTAGGCTCCTTGATGGTGCTGGGTAAGTTTTGATTTGTAGACAGCAAACACATTTGGCTGCAGGGAATGGAAGGAGCAGCCCAAACAAG
Source organism: Grammomys surdaster (assembly GCF_004785775.1). Taxonomy (NCBI): domain Eukaryota; kingdom Metazoa; phylum Chordata; class Mammalia; order Rodentia; family Muridae; genus Grammomys; species Grammomys surdaster. Next base: position 9,553,538 of record NW_021604595.1, read on the forward strand.
CTCTTGCAAGAGGCCTGTCAGAGTCTAACCAACCAAAGGAGGAAGGCTAGATAAGGCTGCACACTCCACATCCTCCACTCAGCTATAGTTTTGTGTGTGTGGCTTTTTTGCACGATGTCCAAACTCCTGCCCATAACTAGTCTAGTTTCTGTTAGGAACACTGAATATATCCAACGTCCAAAAGCACTTTCCTGGTAAGAGCCGTCACTTGGCCCCTTTCGGTTTTTATAGCTTTCAGCTCTGTCTGAAGGCAGTATTTTGGAGGTCGTTCTTCAGAGAGGAACAGTTTTCTTTGGCGAATAATGACTTAAGCCCCAGATTAGACCCGGGTTAAGACCCAGGTCCTCTGATTCCTGGTGGGGTGACCTTGACCATGTTATTTAACCTATTTGTGCCTCATTTCCTTTCCCTGTTAAAAGCAACACTGCCCATAAAACTCTCAGCATAGACTTCTTGGTACAGAGTAAACACTTACAGGCAGCTATTATTTTTGCTGTGTCAGAGAATAGCTGTGTGAACCATTAGTAAAGAACAGCCCTGAGGTCTCCATGTTGACTGGTTGGATAGACTGTTACAGACCTGTTAATGGATTCTCTTTACATACCTGTGGTTAAAGTTCATGGCACACACACACACACACACACACACACACACACACACACGCGAAGTTACAACATGTCATGAGCCTTCAAAATGATACACAATGTTTTGAAATTCCCATGTCAAATCTGCCAGTGACAAGGATCTACGATCCTTTCTTCTCCATACTCTCTGAAGAACAGCTGGACACCAGGCCATGTGTGCTTGTAAACAATTATTCAATTACCTCGTAGACTTGTCTTCTCCGAGCAGAATGAACTCGGTTCTTTTAACCTTTTCCTAAGCGTGGTTTTGATTTTCTGTCCCTTTAATCATGTCTGTGGCTCTCCTCTGAAGCCTCTCCAAGATCTCCCCTTCTGTCTTTTTGCTGTGGAGCACTCAGTGGTTCAGGGTCCTCCGAGAGAAAAGTTTTCATGACACTGGACTGTGACAGTATCATCTCTAGATGCCCTACTGTACAACAAAGGCCATGTCAAATGATCACTTTATGTGTTATTTCCTTTGATCTTAACGCAGCCAAGACTCATTCTTCTGATCATGATAATGGAGGGCGGATCCTTTCTTGCCAGAATGGTCGGACTAAGAGATTCAAAGGACTCAGAGCCTTGTCTGAGTTACTATTGCCTTTGCATATAATAGCTGGGACTGGGGCTGAGGTCATTGGCTCCTGCTTTTCTTTCCTCTGTGTCCAAGATCATGCCTATAAACAATTTGGAAGGTATATGATCATCTAAATAATTTTATGCTCTACTTCCCGATGGCTCTTTCTCCCCACGCCCCACTAGAGTTAGATTGTGTTGTTACTGACTTCTTTCCTTTAGATTTTTCTTAGTTTGTCCTTTGGCTCACAGATCTCTTCAGTGCTCTGACTGCAAGATGGCATTCTGGGTGGCTTGTGTTGAGTTTGTCTCATCTTGGAGAGACACTGTTAGAGTTACTGTTATTTCAAAGATATACATTTAGAAGACTACCAGAAGAAGATACGTTGAAATGAGAAACTGTTACCTGTAGGACTCTTTGCTAGTTGATTCATACAATCTATACAGATACTGTGTGAATGAGTGAGTGTGCGAATGCGTGTGTGTGTGTGTGTGTGTATGTAATGTGAATATGAACTCTCCCCAGTGCTTCCTCGTGCATTCCCAGAGCAAGAATGGCTTCTCAGGTATGTGACCAAAGTTCATGGAAAAGAAGGGTCAGGAAGAAGGCCAAAGGGCCGAACTCTTTACAGTTATGTAGCTTGGTCTTCTTACTCTTCAGGGTGACAAATAGTTGCATTCTGATGAGGCCAGCACAATGGTCATTCAGGATCTAGATTTCCTTATGATTGACATTCCATCATTGAAGAAGGATTTATTTATTTATTTAGGAACTGGGCTGCGAGACAAGTAGGAGCATTGTAGGACCACACATGGCTCCAGGAGGAATGCTGAGACAGTGGAGACTGGCCCAGGTAGATAGACCCACTTGAGGATCTCAAGACCAATCTATGAGAAGGTGCTTAAGCCAGGTAGTAGTGCCCAGCCCAGAGCCCAGCCCAGGAAGGCAGGTGTGGGGTGAGGCTTGGCTGGGGCTCTCAATATCTAGGGGTTGCCATTACCTTGGGACCTGTCCAAGCTGCTGGATCTCCAGGCAAACAGGACTTCTATCAGTTTCATGGAAACAGGCATGGAGGTAGCTGTTCTTCTCTTCCATAAAAGTCCAGATATGAGCAGATGTGGTCCAATAAGAAATTAATGGTGGGCTGGGCGATGGTGGCACACGCCTTTAATCCCAGCACTTGGGAGGCAGAGGCAGGTGGATTTCTGAGTTTGAGGCCAGCCTGGTCTACAGAGTGAGTTCCAGGACAGCCAAGGCTATACAGAGAAACCCTGTCTCAA
>NW_021604595.1:9556117-9586505 GCF_004785775.1 Grammomys surdaster
AGAAATTAATGGTGGTGTACAGCTTCCTAAGTGCTATCATTCTTCCCATCTGTGCTTGCCTCCACCTGAATGCCCAGGCCTCTGTTTGGCCCACCATTGTACAGACCTCAGAGGCCACACAAGGATGAAACTCAGAGTTCATCCTTGTACTAAAAGCCAGTACTTTGCAAAAAATGCAAGTATCTCTGAGAAGGGTTTAAAAACAAATCTTGCTAGATAATTAAAAAATAAACTCACCCAATTGTGGTGGTGGTGTATGCCTTTAATTCTAGCACTTGAGAGACAGAGGCAGGCACATCTCTGAGTTTTAGGCCAGCCTAGTCTACAGATCGAGGTCCAGGACAGCCAGGACTACACAAGAGAAACCCTGCCTTGACAAAACAAAACAAAACAAAACAAAACAAAACAAAACAAAACAAAACAAAAATCAAATCAAACCATATTCAACCACACCACCAAAAACCCAACAAAATGAATTCATTGGTTGTTTGACTGAATTAACAAGTCAATTTAAACATTTTACTGTATTCTCATGCTCATTTACATCAGAAGTTAAATAAAAATGCTGTTGAAGGGTCCTTGAGAGGAGGGAATGGGAACCTTGCAGACAGTGTCTCCCAGACTGGTCATGAGTATTGGTCAGGAGGCAGAAGACAGGAATGATAAGCAACATGGTTTCTCTAGCCTCTGACATTCTGGCTTCATTTATTTGAGTGGGAGCACTGCAGAAATTCAGCACCAGTCCTGGCCTTGGTTTGCCTGACTGAGCAGCCAGCCCAGCTCTGGGAAGCACTGAAGGCTGAGGCTGGTATGAAGCAGGTGTAGGAGGTATGTGGGTGGTTAGCTTCCAACAAGCTTGAGTGTCTGAAAGACATGACAGGTTGTCAAGATGTTGGCTTTGCTGAGCCAGTGCCGTGGGTTCCCCTGTATTCCACTGCCCAGCAAACACAAGAGGGTGGACCCTCTAATGAAAATTTTCTTGCTCTCTAGGGAAATGTGGTGGTTTGCATACGTCCTTCTACAATTCTGTGTTGAAATGTGAGTACCGATATGATGGTATCAGAAGGTGGGGCCTTTGGGTAGTAAATAGGACATGGGGGTAGGGCCCTCATAACTTAGCTTAGGATCACCAGTAGAGGGACTGATGGAGTTCTCTTGCCCTTAGCCCACTACCTAAGCAGTGTAGAGAAGATGGTGGTGTAGAACAGGAAAGAAGCCCTCCAGGAACCACTGTCCTGGCCACCTTGCTCTCAGACTTTCAGCCTTCTGAACTGTAAGAAATGAATTTCTGTGGTTTATAAGCTTCCTGTTCTATGTTTCTTTGCTGTTGTTGTTTAAAGAAAGTTGGGAAATATTTAAATAAGCTAGATAATATGTAGTTTCTCTTAAAGATATCCTTCTTTTAAAGGGTGAGTATTCTTAGATACTTCCCTTGGAGATCATAACTCATGAGATGGGGCACACTACTGTAGTCTCTGTGTTAAAATGAGCTCCACACCAGGGATGTGGTCAGGCATTTGTTTTAGTGTGGGATATTTATTGGGTATGTGCATCTCCTTAGGTACCTGGCATACACTCAGCAGGCTAAGGACATAATCCAGAAATATGTCCTCTTGACAACTCCCCATCCCTGGCCTCAGGTGGGTCTGATGTTATTCTCATCTTCACTTCCAGAAATGCTGATTATAAGAATAGCTGTTTATTAAGGGCCTCTGGGAAGCTTGCTTCTGTCTAAAATGTTCTACTGGGTGTGTCCCACCTGCAGCCTACAGGCTGCATATGTCCCAAGATACTATGAATAGAACACATTGGGAGATAAAAATGTGATTTCTGAATGTCAGAGGATTGGAGACGCCCTTAAACCCCTGGGAACCATCACCAACTGTTTCCACCACTGCCTGCCCAAGTTTTTGAATGCTAGTTGGTGCTGAGGACCCTGATGCTGTGTTCTCTGCTTCTGGGACCTTCTCATTCTTATCCATTTTCAAGGTTCCAGACTGTGGCTGGCTAGCCACGCTTGTCGAGAAACTGACTTCTGCTCTTCTAGTCAATTGGGCAAAATGTCATCATGTGAGTTCCCAGATCTGGTTGGAGAAGTGATGGCATGCATACATAGACTGACACTTGCTTCTTGTCTCATTTTAAATTCAAGTGGTGGATTTACATATGTATTGTGCTTAAAAGGCAACAGCAATATAATGTCTTCAAGGCTAGTAATTCAGAAGATGTAGTCATCCTTGTACATCATCGATGGGGCATTGGTTCCAGAAGTCCAGAACTGCAGATGCCAAAGTCCTTCATATAAAATGCTGTTGTGTTTGCATAGAAACAATGGTGTATTATCTACACAGTGCAGTGTTTACACAGAATCACAAACCACCTGTAGATTACTTTCTCCTTCCTGGTTAAAATCTTGAAGTGGTTAAAAATATGTCATCATTTTATTATTTCATTAAAGAATAATTATTAATACATATTAACTGTGTATATTAACATCTCATTATTCCTATATGTGTATATTATTTGGCTGAATTATAATACCTAGTACAGTGTATCTCTACACCATAGTAGGTTATATTCCGTTATTTAAGAAATAATGAGAAAAAACCCCTCCACATGTTTAGTACACACATGATAGTAAAACAGTTTTAATATGTACTGTGTTAAATCTGCACATGAGAAACCTATGGATATGGGGAATAGACTATACAGTGAAGTTTTCCACAACAGCCTTTGAGAGACAGTGATAATATAATTTTTAATCATGATAAATATTCACTCTTAAAGTACATTAGACCTCTCTTGCCCCAGGACCTAATTCTCAGTGGACAAAAAAGCAAAAAAAGGGACTTATTGGCTCTAGAAATGAAAATTTCCTATATTCATGGAAGTCTTTGGTGATTCATGGCCTCTGTTTCTCTAAGTTGACTTTGGCTTTGTCTCTTCTGGGGTTGCATATGGTCCTCTACAGAAACTGGCTGAAGTAGCTCCAGTTCTTCATGTGGAAGCCATACCTTTTGAGAGGAAGGGAGAATTGCTACCCTGACTGAAGCACTAAACAAAACCCCAGTTGTCTGTATAGTGAGTTAGCATGGGTCATACATCTTCCCCAAGACAGAAATTGGTCAGATTGGTACAGACTATCAGGGTTGATCTTGGATGTGGCATGAAGTGGTACTCATGATAACAACTGGATGAAGTAGAGTATGATCTGAAGGAAATTGAGAATGTCAGTTATACAGGCAATGGATTATATTCTGTTAGATAAGTAAAACATGCCATTCTAGCTCTCTCTCTCTCCATCTCTCTCTGTATCTCTCTGTCTCTCTCTGTCTCCCTGCCTCTCTCTCTCTCTCTCTCTCTCTCTCTCTCTCTCTCTCTCTCTCTGTCTCTCTCTGTCTCTCTCTCTGTCTCTCTATGTCTCTCTCTGTCTCTGTCTCTGTCTCTGTCTCTGTCTCTCTCTCTTTCTGTGTTATTGTTGTTGATGTTTATCTTCATTTTGGTGGTACTGGGGATGGGCCCCTTGCCTCACATAAGTTGGGCAAGCACTTTATCACTGAGATTCATCCCCAGCCAAGGCTGTTACTTTCTATTTTCCTGCTTTAATAGAAAATGCTATGAGAACTGGTGAGATGACTCAGTGGGTACAGGCATTTGCTGTCAATCCTGGCTATCTGAGTTTGATTCCCAGAATTTACCTGCTGGAAAGAAAGAAATGAAACTCCCGAAAGTTATTCTCTGACCTCCACATGCATACCTTGACATATACACATGTGAACACACACACACACACACAGGCACACACACACACACACACACACACACACACACACATTAAATGTTTTGAACAAAAAAGTCTAGTAGGCATTGATAAAACAAAGAAAATGATGAAAGATGACTATGAGTGGGGTCAAATCATCACCTAGAGTACTTGAACTAAAGGCAATTTGTTGAGATGCCAATTAGTTCCAACAGGATTCCAACAGAGGCAGCTGTATTAGAATCTCTCCCTTTGGAGGCTCTCATGGGTATAATAAGAATTGCTACTAACTATTAATGTTTTGCTTATTATTTCTCACAATTTAACCCAGTGAATGTTTACAAGGTAGATATACAGACTAAGGAAGTAACTGAGGCTCAGAGAGGAATTAAGCACAAGCTCTCCCATCTAGCAAAAGTCTGAGCAAGCATGGGTGGGGGACCCAGGCGCACCTGCTAACAAGGAAGAAAAGCCTCATGCTTCTCTGTCACATGGCTTTACCTTATCGGAAGCTGTGAAATAGGATTCAGAAAGGAGAAAGGATTCTAATCCTTCTCCCCACCTAATCTCTACTTCCTGTTTCTTGAGGAGTTAACAAATAATAAATAATAATTCAGCATTTGCTGTTTAAGCAGGTTTTACATAAAGAATAAGATATTGAATGATACCCTAGTCCCAGTGGTTATGTTCATAAGAGCCAAAGTCTGGGGAGACAAAGATAGTTCCTCTGTAGCTAAAACAGGCATTTGTGGGGCACACTGTCTTCTGAGAGAGAAGATGCTAACAGCACAGGTACTAGGGTCAGTGTGACTTACTTATCAAGGAGTTGTGGATTCTGGATAAGGAAATGGTCAAAAGCAAAAATAAGGTTGACCAGATGGCTCAGTGTATAAAGCACTTGCTGAGCAAATCTACTGAGTTGTATTTGAAGAACCCATGTGGTAGAAGGAGAAGATTGACTTTTGATAGTTGTCTTCTGATGCGAATGTTGTATGTCATATTTGCACAACATTCACATATCTCATGAACACACACACACACACACACACACAAATAATAAAATGAAAAAAAAAACATAAGTCACTAGCACCTAACAGATTTATATAGCTGGTAATGGCAGAGCTGCCAGTCATGGGCCAAAGCAAGATTGAGGTGATATTGTCTCCTTCAGCACAAAAGCCCTGCTGGCTGCACAGGCATGAGTCTTCTTGTAGACAACCATGCTCTCACCCTTGGCTTATGATGCTTTCTATGTTCTGGATTGTTATCTTGTGTTTGTGACAAGATAATTTATCCTAATTGATTTGCCATAATTAATAGCTTTTGGAAAAGTGATTGACAGTGGGGCCTTCTTCATGATAGGCAGGAATTCTAAGCATAGAGCCATGTTCCCCAATCCTTCTTTACGATTTAGAGATAAACAAGATAGAACCTGTTTTATTTATTTATGGAAGACTTGACTTGCCAAAGGTTTTTCTTCCCCCTGAAAAGACAAATGTTTTGGGGGAAGTAGGAATCTAGGAAAATCAAGTGTGATGGCTTACTTGTCATCTCAACACTTGGGAGGCTGAGGCAGAAAGACGGGAAACTTGAGGCTAGTCTGGGCTACATAGTGTATTGTGACTTCAAGGCTAGTCTGGTCTAGGTCATGAGGCCTTATTTGTGGGGGGAGAGGTAGGACAAGGAGGAGAAGGAAAAGAAGAGAAGAAAGATATCAAATACACTGGGGAGATGACTCATCAGATAATAGTACTTTCGATGGAAGCATAGTAGCCTGAATTTAATCCATGGAACACTCATAAATATGAAAGGAGAGAATTGACTCTTCAAGGTTGTCCCCTGACTGTCATATGTATGCCATAGTATGTACACACACACATACACACACCACAATAGTAAGAATTAAATTAAAAGAACAATAAAATGAAAAGATAAACAAACCAAACAGAAAGACTGAAGGATGGAAGGATGGATGAAAGGACAGAAGGAAAGGCAAAAAGACTGCTATACAGAAGGGCTTCAGGACATTCTGGAACTTTCCAGGAAGAACTGAACTGCATGAGGCAGAGTGACTGCAAGGTGAAAAAGAGGCACTTCAATCAGGGTGCTATCAAGTATAGTATTTTCTCAGCAACAATAGAACTCAAACAAGAGATTAGTCTGTTGTCATTAGGCTGTGACATGGGGCAGCCGGGGCTGGTATAGAAAACACATTTGAGTGGCTTTCAATGCACTGCTAGAAAGTAATTGGATTTCAGAACATTGGATTGCTGAGGAGTGGAAGGGCCTCATCTGGGGCCTGCTTGAGATGCAAAGGGTTGTAGCCATACACTCAGACAACCATTGTACTATCTATATTTTAGTTTATGTGAGTAAAAGCTAAGCACTTGAAACTTAAGGCAGGTAGGGCTTAGAAAGTTAGTCTTAAGAATTTGGTGTTATTTGAAAATGATGGCAAAGGTACGAGCTTCTTTAGGACTCTCAGAAACCCAAGAAAAGACAAAACTAAGAACCACCTTTACTGTGTACTGGGAATTTGATTTTAGGTGTAGATGTTGTAAGGTTTTGAAAGACCAACCAAACCCCAAGCTAATCTCTTGCCTCTTTTATTTTCCATAGGAAAAACTGAGACTGTATCTCCAGAATAGGGCTGGGAGTGTTCACCACACCCTGAGGATTAAGCCAGAGTCACCAGGAAAGGAAAGTTGTGAGTCAGAGACCAGGCCTCTGTCCACACCCCAACTCGGGTCTATAGTGGCCTCTCATCCTCACAAAAGGCTCTGAGTGTACGCACCATCCATACCGAATTATGACTTACATAGGGATTTTTTTTCTGTGAGTGGAATGTGTATGACATGAGAGAATTAGTTCTCTTTGCTTATTGTTTTTCATGGTGGGTAGAAAGTGTGATGAGGACTGAGAAGAATAACTTGAGATCAACTAGGTCTCAGAAAGACTCATCTATGGCTCCTCAAGTGTGGGACTGTAGGCAGGTCAATTTGTATGGCATAGATTTCAACTTTCCCTCTGTCTCTAAGGATCCTGCCCCAACCTAATAGGAGATACACAGAGTCCAGTTAGGTCTTCATCTGTCATGGCCTCAAGGCCCCAACAGAAGGCCAAGTTTTATATTCTTAGGAGAAATTGACATTACCTATGCTCAAAGGAAAGGCTTGGGGAGGAAGGATTTTCATCTTCATCATTCTAGAATGTGAGAGGTTTGTAGTGCAGACAGGATTTATACATTTTCATCTTTCAGAATCCTCAGGGCACTATTCTGCTAACCTAGCCTCTCTTTAAGCTTTATTTTTTTGTACAGAATCAATAATTTCAACCTTCCCCCCTTATCAATCCTTTAATCTCAAGTAATCACTCATAGAGTGGTTTCTAAGGTCAGTTCTGACTGTCTCAATTTCCAATCCAACCTTCCTCCATCATTCCCCCCACTCGCTCAACATTTTCATTGTTAGAAACTACATCTTTAATTTGGCTTCCTCTTGTGTACCAGGGTCTAGCTTTTCCACTGCTTGCTTGCTTGATGATTACAGTATGTGTGGTTAAATCTGGATCTAGCATGCAGTTAACAGTGAGTGGACATTTGTTGACATTTGTGTTCTGCTGGTTTGACTAGTCTTGACTGACTGGCACAGGGATCACTTAGTTTCCCAGGAGTCTTAGGGAAACTAAAGAGCCCATCTTTTCTGTCCAAGGATGACTGTGTGACTATGTTTTTATGACCTTTAGATGTCTCTATTTTATTTTAATTTTTTGGCTTTCTGAGACAAGGTTTTTCTGTGTAGCCCCAGCTATCCTGGAACATGCTCTGCAGACCAGGGTGGCCTCTGCCTCCCAAGTGCTAGGATTAAAGGTGTGTGCTACCACACCCATCTCGATGCCTTTGCTTAAAGCTCTGGTTACATTCGAGAGACAATATTTGACAAATTACAAAGTATAACAGCTTAAAAAATCTAAATAACCTTAAGAACTTTGTAAATGGTTTCGGGTACTATACAGGGTCCTGATGACTCCCTGCCAGGATTCACATCAGCAAGGAGCAGCTGCCCTGAATGACTGGCCTTTTCTGAAGGCACACATGGGAAACTCCAGCCTAGGTTGACTCCATGTATTTACCAACATTGTTTTAATGCAAGACAGCTATTCACTGAAAGACGCCGTGCTTTGGGCTTCTGATTAGATCATAGAAGTATAAATATCACAGAGCTTTTATGTGTTTGCATGATGTGAACCAGCAACGTTCTTTCCCCTGACCCTTTATTTTTTAATACAAGCCTGTTTAGAGAAGCGTGCTATTTCTTGCCACTGTAGTTGCTCAATATATGATTCTCTGGTTTGCATTATTTGAATAAGCAGTAGGCTTACAGATCAAGTCAAATTTTAAAAACAAAACCGCTAACCTCTACAGATCCTGCTCTGCATCACTGAAGGTCAGGAATGAGGGCTTCCAAGAGGGCTTTGGGGACAGGGAAGGTAAACTCAGCCCACTGGCATCTCTGTCCAACAGGCATCCTACTTCACAGGCTAGCAAGCTCTCCTTTAATAATGGAAGTGTTAGGCTCCTCGGCTGGGTCTAAGCATTTAAAAATATAATGGTTTGCATACTGTGCAGCGATTTGTAAAATGTGAATGCCTACACAAGCCGTGGTTACCCAGCATAACACTATCTTATTTTTAGTTACACAACCAGTAAAACAGCTGGAGGTCTAAAATCATGGCCTCGCACTAAATGCCTTACTACATTTTATCCGTGCAGTAAGGGCCTGTCCTTTGCAGCGAGGAGATGGGAGAAAGTGGAGCGATTACTGGCAAATTAACACTTCCAATTTTAATAGAGAATCAAGGCCTCCATAACAGCACTGAAATTAGAATCCATGCCAGTTAGCTATTGCGCAGCACGGTATGCGCATCGGATGCACACCAATGGGAGGCTGTGTTTTGTCATCCAGCCGATCCTGAGTCATCAGCCAGGAGGTAATACCTTCCCAGCTCCATTGAGGGAGTCAAAAGCAGGCTATTTCATTCCTTGGCTTCTTAACACAGTTAAGGGAGTCATCTGGGCACCTGCAGTAGGATAGAACCGGCAGTTAGAAGTGTTTGCTTCTGCCTTCTCTGTAAAAACACAAAGCGATTCGTAACCTCCTGGCTCCTTTTATATTTTAAACCAACCTTTTTTTTCTTTTCTTTTTCCATGATCAGTGGGTTTTCCTGTTACCACATCCAGAGAACACTACGTTTTCTTTTTTTCACATTGACATACTGATGCTGATTTATTTGACTAGAAAAACAGCAATTTTTTTTAAGTGTGATTCAAGATAGTTTATCTGTGCACGTTGATACAACATGCGCAGGTTGGTAGCTTACCCAGTTGTTGGTTTTAAAGATGGTGAATTTGGGGCAGACAAGATGGCTCTGCAGATAAAGGTGTCTGCCACCAAGCCTGATGACTTGAGTACAGTCCCTGGAATTTGTATGGTAGAGGGAGAGAAACAACCCTCATAAGATATCTTCCAACCTTGGTACCTACCCCTCCCAAGCACACAAAAATAAGTAAATAAATAAATGTAAAAAGAAAAATGTGAGTTTACATTAAAAATGAAAAGAACTGTGAATTTAAAAATAAGTATTTCTGATTCCCACCCCCACCCAACCCCCATTCTGGGAGTTGAGTCTAGGAGGTGCCTGGTGAAGTGGATAGCCAGCATTTGCATCTGTTATTTTTGTAAAGGCCCATGCAAAGGGTCAGGTCCCCAGCTTGGTGTTACTGGGAGGGGTGTGACTTTTAAAGAGGTGGGACTAGATGGAAGATCTTAAGTTATGGGGGTATGTTCTTGAAGGGATCCAGATTCATATTCTCTCTCTCTCTCTCTCTCTCTCTCTCTCTCTCTCTCTCTCTCTCTCTCTCTCTCTCTCTCCCCCCCTCCCCCATGTAACCATAAACTGACCAGCTTTTTTTGGCCTGGTTCTGCATACAATCTCTACCATGACTGTGTCATAGTCCTCAAAGCAGCTAATTCACCATGGATTGAAACCTCCTGAACTGTGAGCAAAAGCAGACCTCTTTGTCTTTTAAGTTAGTTATCTTAGGTGTCAGTTACAACGATGCCAACTTATACAGGGCCGCTCAGCTTCCTTCACACACTGCACCGATGACTCTCTCAAGCCAGGCTGCACTATAACAAGTGCACAGAGTCCTGCCTTACAGTGGAGCAACTGATGACTTCTTGACTTTATGACTTTATGATTGCATTTTGTAGAAGCCAGAGCACTGTGATGTTTGGATTTTACCATTTTCCCAGGTTAGCAATGCAAGATATGTTCTTCTCTTATGGCTGGGCAGCATCAGGGAGCCATAGCCCTCATCAGCCATGCAGACACAATGGGAAGCAGCTGATACAACAGCAAACTGTATGACTAAGCTGGCATGTGTGTTGAGTTAGCTGGATGAAATGACTCTTTTACTTATGATATTTTCCGTTTTGGATGGGTTAGCAGAGATGAAACTCTATCTGCACATATAAAATATGTTTTATTTGTGATAGTACAATGGGCATAAAAGTAAAATTTACATTTATTGATGTTAATCAAGCCACACAAAAACAAGCATTTGATTATTCAAGGAAGCTGTAAGTTACTGGTGACTGCTCCCTATGAGACACCGGTCACTATACCAACCTCAAACCCTTGTTGTCTCTTGGGGTGACTCTCCCTTTGAAATACTAAACTCAACTATCTCCTTTGACCACAGACTTTTATCTTTACAATTCCATTACAATAAATATAGTATCATTTAAAATATTCTTGGCTTGGTAATAGGGCTCAGTAGATGCGGTGGCTATTCTTGTCAACTTTACTACATCTGGAATTAACTAAAACCCAAAAATGGGGCACATCTGTGAGTGAATTTTGGTTAATTTGAAATGGGAAGATCCACTTCTAATCTGGATCTTTTAGATGGTATACTGACTGGTTTTGTGTCAACTTAACATAAGATAGAATCGTCAGAGAAGGAGCCTCAGTTGAGGAAATGCCTCCATGAGATCCAGCTGTAAGGCATTTTCTCAATTAGTGATCAGTGGGGGAGGGTCAAGACTTTTGTGGGTGGTGCCATCCCTCGGCTGGTAGTCCTGGGTTCTATAAGAAAGCAGGCTGACCAAGTCATGTGAGACTAGCCAGTAAGCAGCACCCTGCCCTGGCCTCTGCATCAGCTCCTGACTCCAGGTTCCTGACCTGCTTGAGTTCCAGTCCTAATTTCCTTTGGTGATGAACAGCAATGTGGAAGTGTTGAATAAACCCTTTCCTTCCCAACTTGCTATTTGGTCATGATGTTTTCATTGCAGTGAGAGAAGACAGATGGGAAGAACCACTTCTAGTCTGAATCTTTGAGGTGGGAAGATGCACCTTTCATCTAGATCTTTTCAGATGGGAGGACCAGCCCCATCTTTAATCTGGGCAACACCTTCTGCTGGAAGCCTATATAGGGGTATGAAAGAAGGAAGCTTTTGTTTTTTCCTGTTTGCTCTCCCTCAGTAACAAGTCTATGTCTTCACTGGCATTAGAGTATACACTACTACGGGATTCTTACATATACTGAAAATCAATTGAAACATCCAGCCTTGTGTACTGAACAAGTGCTGGATTCTTGGACCTTCCATTCATAGGCAGCCACTGTTGAATTAGCTGGACCACAGACTGTAACTCTTTCTAATAATTTTCCCCATGAGAAGATGTGGGGCTGTGGAAATCCTGAGATGTTCGACCACGCCCCCAGAACCCAGAGACCTAACATACAGCCCTTGTCAGGTCACGTAAGACACGAGAGTAACAGGTCTCTGCCTCAAAATTTACGTATTACCTAAGGCCCCGCCCGCTCCCAATATAAACAAACCCCTTCCGACATTTTTTTTTGAAGCTGAAGACATACAGATTTATTGGCATGGCGGTGGGTTCAGATGGTGGCAAGCTCTCACAAAAAATGTCGGAAGGGGTTTGTTTATATTGGGAGCAGGCGGGGCTTTACGTAATACGTAAATTTTGAGGCAGAGACCTGTTAGTCTCGTGTCTTACGTGACCTGGCAAAGGCTGTATGTTAGGTCTCTGGGTTCTGGGGGTGTGGTCGAACTTCTCAGGATTTCCACAGCCCCACAAGAAGATTCATTCAGTAAGTTCTGTTACTCCAGAGACTCCTGATTAATACAGTAGGTAGAGATGCTTGCTGTTAAACCTGATGACCTGAGTTCAGTCTTTGTGACCTACATGGTAGAAGGGGAGGGTTAACTCCTGAAAGTTGTCCTCCTACCTCCATACCTCATCATAGCATGTGTGTGCCTACTAAATAGCTAGCTGGAATAAAAAGTATCCTGACTGTTGCTTTTGTGAGAATAGCCTGCTGTGAACCCTTCCCGTTATCAAGCATTCACCACCTTGGCTGCACAGTAGTGCTCACCATTCCCCATACATTCTGTGGCGAGTACAGAAGAGAAGCCCAGTGACATTTTCCCAATCCATGGCACCTTTGAATCACTTTCTGTTTTACTCTCTTACTGTACTGGTAACATAGGTATTAATTTTTAATGAAAAAATTTGTTGTTATTGTCGTTGTTGTTTTTGGTGGTAGCGGTGTGTGTGTGTATGTGTGTGTGTGTGTGTGTGTATGTGTGTGTGTGTGTCTTATGTGCCTGTAAGTATGGGCCTATAAGTGCCTCATGGCGTGTATGTAGAGGTCAGAGGACAGCTTTGTGGAGCCAGTTCTCTGCATCGGATCTGGGGACTGAACTCAGGATATCAGACTTGATGCAGAAGGCACTCTTGAACTTTTATGAGGTAAGGTGCCTCCCTGGCCCTTTTTTTTTTCTGATTTGAAATCAAGTGTTATAAGGAATGCTTAACTGACTGCCCTAATAGGCATCTGGAAGACAGGGGTGTTGAGAGTCATGTGACCTGTGGGTTCCAGAGGTTTCTGAGGGGGAACAAGCACTCTATTCACAGGCTATAGGCCATTCTTGTGTTACTTGGAAAAAAAATATGGCTGCCTTCTGCCCTTGTTCTGAGAACTTGTCTGAGGATGAGTTAAAAAGTAATGGAATACATTTTTTTTAAGCAGAGGAAATTTCAAAATAATATAACACTGAGGTTGTGGAATGGTTATTAATGATTACTCCTATGTATGGCTTCAATGATAAGAGCAAGAGGGAAAGGATGAAATATAGAATGTATAATTTGGAGAGAAAAAAACTAGCTTAAAGCTACAACCAAAGCATATACTAAGAGAGAAGTTATAATTGAGAAGGAGATGAGTATGATTGAGGAGAGGTTTCCCACCCTGCACTGGAATAAAACAAGGGTGTTCTCAGAGACAGACCCCACACAGCTACGTAAACATGAAGGGGCCCTGTGTTCTTCATCCATGGTTTCAGAGAGCTGCTGTGGCGAAGTAGCATGTAACAGGGAAATCCCTTTAAGGGTGCTGTGAGAAGAAGCCATGTGTGAAATTGAATGTGAGGCCTGGGTTGCAGTGGAGACCCTGAGATGCTGGAGACGCCCGACCTGTGAGACATCTTAGAAGAGAATTGTGCTCAAGGGAGGTATACACATAAAGACATATATACAGAGCTGGAAGAGACAAGGCATCTAAGCCTTTCAAAGCTAAAGCTCTAGATACCAGATATGGAACTACAGGATTTGGGTTTACTCTGCTGAATTTTGGTCTTGCTTTAGGGCAGTATTTCCCCACTATGTCCCCACCTCTCACTTTCGAAGTGGAAATGTATACTCTTGCCATCATGTCTTCAAAATATGTCATTTGTCTTTGACTGTACAAGAGTTCACAGTTGTGAGATTGACTTAAGTCTCAGAAGAGGGTGGCCTTTGGAATTCTGGACAGTGTTGAGACTGTTAAAAATTATGTGGAACAAATTGGGGTGTGTGTGTGTGTGTGTGTGTGTGTGATATGGCCAGGAGCCTATGGAGTCTAAGGGCAGAATGTGGTGGTTTGAATGACAAATGTCTTTGATAGGCTCATGTATTTAAATACTTGGTCTCTGTATGATGGTGCTACTTGGAGAAGTTTTGGAACTTTCAGGATGTTGAACCTTGCTAAAGGAAGCATGTTATTGGGCATAGACTTTGAGAATTTATAGTCTTCTTACCCTGCTTCCAATTACTATCTCTAATTTACATTCCTGGTTGAAGCTTCGATCTCTGCTTCTTGCTCCAGCTAGAGTCTCTTTCTTTGGAATTACAAGCAAAAGTAAACTCTTTCTTCTGTAAGTCACGCTGGTAATGGTGTTTTATCATAGCAACAGAAAAGTAACTGGTACACTTTTCTTGCTGTGTGGGTTCTGGGAGCCAAGTTCATGATTATGGAGCAAATGCCCTTAACCACTGAGGCATCATTCCAGCCCTGAGATTGTGAACTTAATTAGTTTTTCCCAAGAACCAAAATTTTGGCTTTGTTAATACCCAGTGTATGTTTTCTGTTTCATGGAATTCATTATTGGATTTGTTTGGTTCCTTACTTTGCCTTTCTTCTATTTGATCTCACTTTTTATTGCCTCCAACATTGGATACATTGACCATTTTCAGACTTCTCCAATAATATAAACATTTAATGCAAAAAATTGCTCTTGTAAAATTTAGTCTCATCCCACATTTGTGTGTATTTTCATTATCTTTCATTTCCCTGTCTTTTAATTTCTATCTTTTTTTGTTTTACTCATAAATTCCTTGGAAGCATGGCTTTAATTTCCAAATAAGTGCCTCTTGCTTATTTGGTTAGGATTCTTTTGTTATTCATTTTAATCTCTCATTGGTGTTGTGAAAGAACTGACAAATAGAGCATGCACTCTTTGACATGAGCTGAGATTTGATTTATGAGGAATATGAAATGTATGTTTCAAGGCTGGGTAAAGTGTAAATCCATGCTTGTTAGTTAAGCTGCTGAAGTGTCTTATACTTCCATGATTTTGTTTGTTTGATTTAAGAAGTATTAACAGACTATTTTAAGATTAAAGTATAATTACTTTATTTCTTCTTTCCCATTCTCCAACCCTCCCATCATCCTTTCCGTCACCCATGCTTGTTCTCAAATTCATGGCATCCTTTTCTTTGTTATTATTACATATGTAAATGTATGACTATATAAATACAACTTGTTCAGTCTCTTCAGTGTTACTTGTATGTAATGTGATTTCAGGTCTGACCAGTTGGCATTGGATATCCAATCGGGGAACTCAACCCTGAGGAAGACCATTTCTCTTGCTCTCAGTATTCTGCTGTGGCCTATGGTTCTTTGTTTAGGATGGAAACTTTTGTGATTTCCCTCCTCGTTCATGTTCACATGTCTATCGGTGCTGTCCTTGTTTAGGTCTTGTTTAGTTAGCCATATTGGTGAGATATCATGGCCAGAGTGTCCCTGTCATTTCTAGGAGATACCATCTCATAGAAGATTTTCTGGTTTCTGGCTCTTACAATTTTTCTGCCTTTTCTTCAGTAATGTTCCCTGGGCCTTAAGTGAAGGAATTGTGTTAGAAATGTATGTGTTCATTGGAGTTGGGCATTGTTCTCTGCATTTTGACCAGTTGTGATTTTCTGTAATGATCTCCATTTATTGCAAAGAAAAGTTACTGTGATAAGGTGTGCTAGCTATAATTATCTTTGAGTATAAGGATAAGTAATTAGAATGCAGTTAGGAACTATATCAGTTTGGTCAAGTGGTGGTAATGGGTTCTCCCTGGGTAGTTACTTAGCTAGGTTTCCAGTCCCAGGCATGAGTTCCTTCCTGTTAGAATGTCTTAAGTCCAGCTAGACAGCAGACAGTTAAAGTCAAGATGTAATTGCCAGTATTATACTCTTAATATATCTTGCCTTGCTGGTTACTGTTCATAGGCAAACCAGCTAGGCAGGACTATTGCTTTCCTCTCTAGGAAACTTGTACCTTCTAGTATATGAAAGCTAGCCTACAGGAAGGAGGCTTAGAGGTCAGATCCAGTTTGAATTCTCCATGTCCTGAATTTGAAGTACATGGTGTCTTCTGTAAGTCTTTTGTCTGAAGTACCTGGTGTCTTCAGCAATGGAGACTTATCTTCAACTTCTGGGAGGCAACCCAGGACGACAACAATAACCTGTATTTTGGGGGGAGCTCTCGAACTAACATGATCAACAACTTGAAGGAAGGTTTCTGGCACTGGGTTTTTGGGTAGATAGTATATGCCTCTCATTGGAAGCATTATTATCTCATGTGGCAAAACTCAATTAAAATATAGACAATACAGGCATTTTAATTAAACTTTAAAAAATATTTCCCTATAGCTTTTTCAAACATTCCTAATGCTATTTTCCTTTCCCCCAGCCTTTCCTCTGAATGACCCACCCTTCTGTTCCATAGTTAAGGTCATCTTGTTTCCACTTTCCTTTCAAAGTACCTGAGTCCTGCTGGCCTCCTGTACAGATCCCAACCACCCTATCATAGTTCCTTTCTTCTTTCCTGGCTTCTGCGGTTATTCCTGGTCCTATACTCAAGTCTAACGATTCAAACCTAGGCTCCACAAATAAAAAGGAACATAGAGCTTTTATGTTTCTGAGCCTGTCTTACCTCATTTAGTATATTTTCCAATTTTATCAATTCACCTGAAAATTTTGTGATTTTGTTTTTCTTTACTGATGACTAGAATTCTATTGTGAATGTGTGACTGCATTTTCATAATCTATTACTTGAAGAATATTGAGTTTTTCCCCGTCACCCAAATGTTTTGAATATAGAAACAACAAATACGGCTGAACAAGTATCTCTAAAGTAGGATATAGAGTCCTTTGAGTACGTGCCAAGGAGTCATACAGCTGAGTCATATGGCAGATCTGTTTTTAACTGTTTGAGAATTACCCACACTGATTTCCATAGTGTCTGCATTATTCTGCAAGCACATCACAGTGAATGACGGTTTCCTTTCCCCACATCCTCGCCAGCACTTGTTGTTAGTTGTCTTCTTAATCCTAGCCATTCTGACTGGGTTAAGATGAAATCTCAAACTAGTTTTAATTTTCGTTTCCCTTATTGCTAAGGAAGTTGTACATTTTTCCTTTTATTTCTTAGTCATTTTTATTTCTTCTTTACAGGACTTTCTGTTCAGATCTATAGCTCATTTCTATTTTAATATTTGAATATGTTTTATATATTTCAATTTGAAAGTTGAGCCTTTGTTTTCTTGACTCTTTGTTTATTGAGTTCTTTGCATATTCTGATGCTAATCCTCTCTTAGTTATATAGTGAATACAAACATTCCCTCCCATGCTTCATTTGTTTCTTTTGATTGATTTGTTTCTTTTTTTTTTGTACAGAGCTTATTAGTCCCATTTATCAATTGTTGGCCTAAATTTTTTGGTAATTGGAGTCTTGTTCAGAAAGTCCTTCCCTGAACCTGTGTACTGTAGAGAGCTGTGTATGATTTCTTTTAGCACTTTGAGGATTTTAGTTTTCATATTGAAGTCTTTGATCTATTTGGAGTTGATATTTGTGCAGGGTGACAGATACGGGTTTAACTACATCTTTCTACATGTGGGCATACAGTTTCCCAGAACCATTTGTTGAAGATGCTGTCTTTTCTCTGGTGCTTACTTTTTCCATCTTTGTCAAATAGCAGATGTCTGTAGTTATGTTAACTATGTGTTGCTCTTCTGTTTTGTTCCATTGATCTGCATGTCTGTTTTTATGTCAGTATTATACTGTTTTTATTACTATAGCTCTATAACATAGCGTGGAATCTGGAATGGTAGTCTCTTTAGCACTGTTGTTATCTGAGGTCTTTTGTGCTTCTGTATGAATTTTAGGATCCTTATGTCTAACTCCTTATGTCTATCTGGGCATTATATCTGTGGATTCCCGTGTCTTCATTCCTAGAATCTTCTTATAGTGTAGTAGTCCCTCAGTGTCTGTGAAGGACAGCTAATGGGGCTTCCAGAGGATACCCAGTATCACTGATGTTGAAGTCCCTTCTACAGAGTTACATAGCATTATACAAACCTCCCACATATTTAAATTATTAGACCACCCAATACAATGCAAACAGTTTATTTTGTTGCTCTACTGGATAATTTAGGGAAAATTAAGACTGTATATGTCATTATAGATAGCTTAACTTTTTAATTACTATTTATTGATTGATTGATTTATTTGTGTATACATACACAGTGTGCACACATCTGCATGCACTGAGCCGTCTTCCTGGCTGGCTATTTTATTTTATTTTAACTTCCGACAGGGTCTTGTTATATATCTCAGACTGGCATGAGATTCATAATTCTTAAATCTTAGCTTCTTGATGGCTGAGTTTTGCAGGTGTGCATGACCACACTAAGATATAGGTGTTGCCTTTTATGCTCTTTATTTTTATCTTGATTATTTTCAACCAACTATGACTGAATCTATAGAAGAGCATTTGTCAATTTGGGGGGTTGACTGTTGTAATCCTCTTGAAGACTTGGAGTTCAGAGATCACAAATCCATCAGTGTATCAACCATTCTTTTTAGATACTTCCAGCCAGATCTTTGTTGAATTTCTTATTCAATTCTCCTACTTGAATGTTCAGTGTGTTCTTAAGTTCCTGAGCCATTGCTTCCAGTTCCCATGCTTATTTCTTAAGCAAGCCCTTAGAGCAACCATCCAAGTTGAGGAAGACATTTTTTTTAAACATTCTTGATTATGTTATTTTTGTGTTAACATGTAACTTCCACTCACCAAGAACTTGAGTTTCCAGAACTTAAAACTTTGAAAATGAAAGCAATCCTCCATGTAATTCTTAAATTAAATCCTGATCCAGTAATGACTGAGCTTACCCTGAGTCAGGGGTACATTATTGGAGGCTATATTTGAGATATAGTGGAGAACCATCTATTACCAGTGATGGAGACAAGAAAACATCCCATCTTTCAGAAAATTCACTGGCATTCTTCCTTAGTGATATATGATCATACCATGCTCTCTCCTTGTAGTCTACAAACTCTGAGCGCAAGTCATCGTGATTTTTGAGGATCTTTTGTCTTTGAGACTTTGTTGGTCCCCCCCCCCACCCCCCGCCATCATTTAGAGTAGCAGGGCATAGCATAGTGTTCAAGGCTCTCCACTACCTTTGGGTCTGAGGCTATAAAGCAAAGGTGACTTCTGAGATTTCTTACCTTCCTAGGTTTCCGCCTAGCAACCTCTGTCTCCCCAGATCTCAGAGTCCTATCTGGAATTCCTATCAATTCCTCTCTTCCCAGAACTTGCCTTGGGGGATAATCATGTGGCTGGATCACCAGGTCCCTCTTGGAGGCCTGCGTCAACTTCTGTCTTTATTGCTGTTCTTTCCCAACTCTCTACCTGAGTCAACAATGCTGGCATTTCAGCTCAGCTGTGTGCTTTGTAACCTATAGTCACAAACTTCATGGGCTTCAGCAGGCTCAGTCTACTGAAATGCAAAATTCTGGCTCTTGAAGTCAGAGCCTTTGACCATGATGTCTGCTGTGAGCCAGTTCTGAGATTAAAGCCTTGAGTTGGATAGGGTTCATTTTTCTTGTGTTTTGATATAACCCTGACATTCCAGAAGGCAAAGGGTGCTAATGTTTTGAGGAATGTCCAGGAGTGGTGGTGAGGCAGGGAAGGACCAGGTGACAAGAAAGCGTGAAGTCAAAGTGCCCAGAGCACGATGACATAATACTCCACATGACTCTAGTGCTTCCTTTTCACAGAACCGGTCAGGAAAATGTTTCACATTTTTGCCCTGTGTCTGAGACTGTGTGTTTCTTTAGCCACTGTCCCTCTTTACAGAGTTTGAAATAAATAAGTTTTCTTATTTACATGTTTTAGCTCATTAAGTAGCTACATAAGCTTAGGAAATAACTGTATATATCTATAATACTTTATTGCAAAGCATATGTAAAGATGGTCTTAACCTTAGCAAAGAAAATGCTAGATCTATCGTAAGGATATGAAGATCATAGTCAATAACCAATCAGATATTTTAACAAAATGACAGAAATTAAAGAAATCCTTGAACACCCTCTCAAGGCAGTGAAAGCACATGTTGGTGAAGAGACATGGTCCTATCTTCTCTTTTGGGCTGATGGTTTTTATTTTCTGCTTCCTGGACATAAAGCTATTAAACTATGGAAATTTCAGAGAAAAGAAGTGATGAGATTAGAAGGATTCAGGGATGCACAGAAGTAGACAGGCTAAGCTCACCTCATGACTACACAGGGCTTACTGGGAAAGAGTAGGCCATATGCTGACTCAGAACGTCTTTTTCCCAGACACATGGGAATTCTGGAAGAAACCCTGCCCCTAACAAGGCAAAAGCACACACTGGATATTTAAAAGTCTGCTCCTGTGGACCTCCTTTCCCAAGCTTCACCTCAGATCTGCAGCTGTAGTGGACAGACAGAAGCCTTCATAGCAGGAAGGTTCCCAGGCATGATGGGCTGGGGATGAGCACAGGGATGGAGGGAGTGCAGGAATGGAGGGAGGGCAGCATCAGCCATCTGTTCCATCTGTATCTGTTAGGTGCACTCAACCTTCTGTACCTGTGGGTTTGCATCCTGAAATTAACTGGTTGTGGATAGGGAAAAATTATGTCTGTATGAACACTCACAGATAATTTTCCTTCTCAGTATTTTTCTAAGTGATGGAGTCTAAGCACTGTTTACACAGCAAGTGTGCTGTGTTAGGTATTTTGTTAGGTATTTGAAGGCAGCTGGAGATGAGGTAAGGCGTGAGGGATGATACAGTTTAATACATTCAACTGACTTTTCCTCTTTCTTTCCATACTAAGTGAACATGGACCGGAGGATGCAAAGTTGGACCCAGTGTTTCCAAGGTGGAAATGTACATAAGTCACCGCTCTGATTCCAGTATGTGGATGTGTTTCTTTACTGTCATCTTTCCAAGGCCTCAGCAGCTCAAGACAAGAGCTGACATTTCAGAATCAGTTAAAATGAATTCTAGAAGACTTCAGAGAACCTGTAAATGCAGTCATTTGGGAGCTTGTGTGCCTGGTGTCATAAGGAGTCTAACAAAGACACCTGAAGGGACTGTAATCGCCAAGCACAATGATGTGTTTACCCCTCACCCGGAGATGCTTTAGCCAGTTGTTTGGGCCTTCATCTGGAGGTCTGTTTTTAATAGTTTCCAGGTCTGTCAGTGATTGCAAATGGACTTAGTGTGATCTGCACATGGAGTGAGAGGGAAACAGACTGCTAAGAGGCGTTTAATAAAGTCTACACTGGTCTTCGGTTGGCATGAACTACTCCAAGGTTATGAACCTGAGCTTGATCAAGCTCAAGCCTGGTGGTGCTTAGTGGAAAATGGGGTGGTTTCCTATAAAAAGCTTCTGTTCTGAGATCCATTTACACAAAGGTCCCTCATTTGAGACTATATTTGTTTCTTCTCAAAGTAACATTACTGGCCCACTCTCTCAGAATGCATGTATTTGTTTGTAGTTCTAGATACTGGGTAGCCTAAAGGCATGCACATCCACGTTGATGGTGACTATCTTTTACTGCCTCAATTCATTTCAGAAAGAGCCAAGACACAAAGACAGTCTCCTTTAACAATCAGCTCTTGTGGTAACTGACCTAGTCCCATGAGAGAGCAAGATTTCACTCCAGGACATGTCTTAACCCCCGATTACTACCCCTTTAATGGCCTGCTTCCCAGCCCCTCTACCAAGGCAATCACATGTCAACATGTACTTGGAGAGAACAGACTGTCTTCAAACCATAGCAGGTGTCCAAGTGGAAAAGGTTGCTACCTCATTTCCCCAAGTGTTTGTCACCCGACCCTGAACCCTAGCATCAGTGCCTTCGAGCAGTTCGTTCTTCCCTTGGTGACAAGGTGGAAAGCAAAGTTGGATGCAGAGAAATGGTAAGGAGTAGGGCTCAGTCTACAACTTAGGCTTCCTGTGCAGAGCTAATGGATTGAGGGCCTTCACGATCCTTCTGCAATCTGCCTTTGCTCACTTCCTTTTCTGCCAGGAAAGCGCCTGGGTCTGAACCAGAGACATCCAACGTCAGTCTTGAGTCACTTCTATTCTTTCATTCCCAGTGCCCTACCCTGGACTCAATGTAGGAAAATTGAGAAACAAATTCATCAGACACAAGAGGTAGCCAAGAATGTCTATGTGTGTGCGTGAGTTTGTGTGGGTGTTAAGGGGGAGGGATTCTGGGGATTGGAACTCCAGTCACCGTGCTCACGTGACAAGCACCTTACCAATGGAGCCATTTCCTCAGCCCAAAAATTGTTGTGAAATATGACTGTGCATCACACCGTCACCTGCATTCTCTCTGAAGCTTTCTCATTTCTGTCCACATTAAATATCATCTTGCCATCCACCCTCCAGGAGACAACAACTATAGAGAAATCTAGCTTTTTCAGTTTTGTACCATTGAATTATTGAAACTGTACTGAATACAGCTTTTCTTTTCTTTCCTTCCTTCCTTCCTTCCTTCCTTTCTTTCTTTTTTTCTTTCTTTCTTTCTTTCTTCCTTTCTTTCTTTCAGAGTAAGACATGGCTGTTTATTGGTCTAACCTGGTCTAACCCACATGCCTAATGACAGGCTTGGACAGCTTTCTCCATCTCCAGTCTTCCTTCTGTTAAGAGCTCCTTGCTTGGCCCAGAAAAGAAGAGTATCCTGGGCAGGAGTTGAGAGACATTTAGTTGGGAACTGAGGGACTCAGAGTGGTGGAGAGATGGGGCCGCTGGGCCCTGAACAGCTCCTGCCTTGACAGGATGGGAGTGCTCAGAAGGGAAGAACTTCTCAGAAGCTCCTACTGTGCCCTTCGAACCATCAGCATCTTTCTGTCTTGGATGTTGTCCTCAGCTTCCTTAACACTCCCCTCCACGTAGGACTTTTCTACTCCAGCTCTTTAGTTTTTCTTCTGTTATTTTCTGTTTTTCTAACATCTAGTTGTAAATTACTTCCTTGAATTGTAGAATAAAAATTCTTCCTACACCTTCATACATGTTAGTCTTATCTACCAGTGTTATATATCTCCGTGTCCATAAGTGTGTGCATGCTTTTAAATTCTGTTTAGCTGTTTAATCTGTATATCTGCAAAGTTATTGGGTATCAATAACTCTGGCTTGAAGCTCTATCTGTGAAGGCCTTCTTCAACTCCAGATCCATGGAGGAGGCCATATTGGAGGACATTTTCCTTCCTTCCTTCCTTCCTTCCTTCCTTCCTTCCTTCCTTCCTTCCTTCCTTCCTTTTTTCCTTTCTTTGTTGGAGACAGGGTCTTTCTGTTAGCTTTGAGTGTCCTGGAACTCGCTATGTAAGCCAGGCTGTCCTCAAACCCACAGAGATCCACCTGCTCCAGCCTCTGGAGTACCTAGACTAATGACATGTATCACCATGTTTGGCAGCACTGATTTTCAATGAGTCATTCATTAAAATTGCATAAAATTAAAAAGTAGAAAAAAAGACACATGGAAAAGCTTTGTTCTCATACCATTCATTAAGCACTAGTTTTTCCCCCCCTTTGTGAGGCAACTCAGTGTTTATTTTGGCTTCCAGAGATAGTCTGTGGAGAAGTTACTCTGGCCCCAAGTATTTTTCCTGGAAGACTGAAGAAATTCAAAGATCATCTAGATAATTTCCAGCCTTAATCTCCTATTGGCACATTCATTGACATGGAGCAAGTTTTTTTTTTTCCTGAAGCATGTACAATAAGCTTAATAGAGGCCAGAGAAGAAAGCACTGCCCTCAGAGACAAGTGCCCCAGACGCTCAGAAAGAGGCATACGTAGTGGGAATCAATTTATTGACCCCAGCGTTTTTCCCCTCTATGATCAGGAGCATCTTGGCAGCAGACACTTAGTGCAGGGTCCCTGGAACACACAAGGCAGTCAGTAAATGTTCACAGAGTACAGGCATCCATGGGGGGTGGGTGGGGGGTGGAAGGGGGGCAGAGACTAATCAAAAGGCCCACATTGATGGAAAAAGTCATTGAGGGTCTCACGTCCTGGTGAGACCTACAGTCCCGAGCCTCTGGAATTCTGAGAGTCTTCTCTGAACATAGAAAGAATTCAGAAAAAGATGAGCTTCACTCTAAAGTACAGAAAGCTGACGAAGAGGAGGGTGGGATCCACTGTAGGTGAGGGTAGATAAATTGCCCAAACAGAAGGTTACAGAAATGCTCTAGATGTTGCAAAGGCAAGTGAGAACCTGCTGCATGCACACACAGGGCACAGGGGAAGATTGGTTAAGTGGTACCATGAGACACATCCATGGTGCTGCCACAAACACCAGAAGAAGGATTGGAATGATGTTTCTAGGATACTGAGAGAGAACGGAGGCTTTCTAGCCTAGGAATGCTTATGACAGGCAATCTGATAAACCAGAGGTCCAAAGACTGGCTAGGTGAGTGCTGTAGTACTGCATGCATTCTGTGGACATAACTGGGGATGGGTGCAGTTCTAGGAATGAGAGAATAAAAAGTAATGTATCTATAAGCATTGTAAGGTCAGGTATGGTGGGGCTGTCTAGGAGGCTGAGGCAGGCTTTGCAAGTTGGAAATCAGCCTGGGACTCCATGTTAAAGGCACAAGAGAGAAGGAGAGACAGAGAGACAAGAGACAGAGACAGAGAGACAGAAAGAAACAGAGAGGAGACATGAGATAGAGACACACATAGATGCACACACATAGACAAACACACACAGACAGACAGACAGACACACACACGTACACACACATACACACACAACACACGCGCCACAGGGAATGTATTGAAAATGTTTGCTTTCCTTCAGTCTCATCTACTTGCCATCAAAAGGTGCCCTTGCTTTCTGAATGTATGCTGTGTCCCAGGCCCAGCATCTTCCACAGATCCATCAGATACATAACTGAGTGCACTAAGCATCAAGAAAACACATCCTCTTTGGGATTTCACTAACTAGAAGCTTTCTTCAAGTTCCAACCACACTGACGGTCATGTCCTTTGAAATATAAGTTCCACTTGCTAACAAACTGCCACTGGAGCTGAGTCCTAGTCATTTGATCTTTAAAAATCTTTATGTATGTATGTATGTATGTATGTATGTATGTATGTATGTATGTATTCAATGCTCTTGAGATCAGGTTTGGTCCGGCCAGGGTCGTTTGTTCTCAAGGGAGAGCAGCATCGTCCCACTGTCTGTTGGGTCTTCCTTCCTTGGGTCTGACTGGATCATGGTTCTATTAACTCCTATGATTTTTGCCCTCCCTGGCTGGCTGAGGCTTTCTAGACTCAGTTGCTCATAAATACTGTGCTCTTTTTGGACTCATGGTTTGTTAAAAAACTGATGGCTGCTGTCACACCTGCTATCCCCCAGTCTCCTCTCCATGGCGTTCACAGTAGTATGTAATCCTGACTCAACAGAAGCCACCACAGAGAGCAATGGAAGGATATACGTGTTAACACAGAAATTACAGCTGCCTTGTAGTGATGTCAGTGGGCGCCTGGGGAACAAGCTACTTGGCCTTTCTTCAGAGGTCTTCACAGCTCACTCCAGTTTTGGTTTTATGAGTTTATTGGGGTTAGGGTACTAAAATAAGCTACCCTGGGATACACTCCCCTTTTCATGCCTCCTTTATTTCATCCTAGAACACACACACCCATGCCTATATGCCTGTAACATTTGGTTGTCCATAACAGAAAGTGGAAATTGCCCCAGAACATGATATGATTTAAAGAACAGTTAAAAAACAAAACAAAACAAAACAAAACAAAACCAAAAAACCCTGGATAAGGCTGAACAAAAACAAGAAAGAAGAAAGGGAGAAGAAACACTCCCTGTTAATCAAATCCTTCATGTCCCTTAGAGCAAGCCGTTCTCAATTATATTTAACAGACACAACAACGAGCCGTAAGCTTGTCCAAACAGCTGGAGGAAGACCTGAGCTGAGGTGAACTTGGCTTCTCTACTTAATTCCCATGTTTGTTCTCCTGGTCGGAGGTGGGGAGGGTTTTTGATATGTGGGTTCCTGGGCCTGTTGGGACCACAACAAACACTCATTTCCCATAGCTGTTATTATTATTATTTTTCCTATTAGTGTCCTTTTGCGACTCAGTGTTCCAGCCAGTCTTTCAGTGGGGTCTTCCAGATCTGTCATCTAGACTATTTTCATAATTGTTGACTGTGGAGAGCCTGGCATTTCCCCAACTTCGTTCTGTGCTTCACAAACCTGAGGAATTTGTCTCCAGCTGCAGAATTAAGGGTGTTCTTCTCTGAACCCGTCTCTTAACTACAGATTTGTGAACAGAAAATAAAATGTCTTCCTTCCCCTCCTCCAACCCCTGCCCATAGTCTTTCCCTGCCCATCCACCCCTAACTCTAGTTACCAATCTAATTACATTTTCTGCTTTCCTCATCTTTGCATATCTGGTCTTTTATGTTAACAGGATACAAATGCATGTAAAGCAGGGCAGCCATTTAAAATAAATGTCTCCGCCAGTTTACAGGATCATTTCCAGCAAGATTAAGCCCCTCCCTACCTCTTTTCTACGGCACGTCTTTATCTCTTGTTGTAACCACAACCCAATGTCAATATGGGAAAAAACGCATTCCATAATTTGGGTTTATTTAATTTCCCATCATCTGCCTTTTATGTTTCTTTCAACAGGCATTTTATCATCCCCCAGGATCTGAGACATTTTCTTGGACAAATATGTATCTAAGTCACTAACTTCTTCATTCTGCTCTCTGTTTGAGTAGGTTTTGTTTTCTTGCTGATCTCCCAACCCCAACTTACAACTTATAAATTAGCAATAAAGTACACTACTCATTCAACTTTAAATCAAGGAAGCTGTTGTATCTACTCATTAGCTGATAAACCTCTCATAATCGGGAATCATCATCATACTTTTATTTATTTGTTTATTTTTTGTCTAATAGTGTTTTTAACAGCAGGCCATATGCTTTGTTAAGATAGGGTTTTTGTTTGGGTTTATCTCTGATAGAATTTTCACCGTGGATTTCTCGTTTACTAATCATCTCTGAGATGGCGATCTTTTCCTCATTATTATTATTTTGATTGGCTTAACAGGTAGTCAAAGATGTTCTCGTTTGTTGCTCTATTAAAGACCCACTGCAAATTAATAATGAGAGTAGCTGCAAATTTCCCCCTAATATTTTCTCAATCTTCCACTGATTTAGCACCATTCTGCACACACTCCAAGGCCATTAAAAAGCTCTTTCACTTCGGTGTAAACAGTTTCTATTAATAGCAGAGATGTGGCTTGCGGCCACAGCCTCTGAGCTATTATTCAGTCTATCTGCCTCTTATCCTGCATTAGGGAGGGGATATTGGGTGATACATTTTAACTCTACCTTGGTGACAAGGAAGGCAGCTGCGTGGAGATGCAGGCTGATGGAGAGGATGTTACTACTGATTATTTAATTATAGATAAAGCAACTCCAAAGGGGTACTGGGTCAATGAGCCCTCTATTCATTGTCTTCTGGGTAGTCACTGTAACCCATCACTTGTACTGGGAGAGTCCCAGCTGGGCTGCACACCTGTGCTTTTAAAGGCATGACATATGAGTGAGTTATAATGTTGCTCAGGTGAGTCCCACACTCAGCGCTAAGAACCAGTACTACACCCGGGATGGTGAGGACTGAAATTCTGTCCTTCATCCCTGTTCTCTCCCTTAAGGAACATCATGAGTTTGGGAGAAATGCTTTAGGTTCAACAATCAATTTAAGAAAGGTTGATTGCAGCCATATCTATAAAGGGCTATGGTACATCTGTCACTAAGGGGCAATAATATCCCGAGAAGGAAGAACAAATCTGGTGAAAAGAAAATTGGACGGCTGACTTGAATGGGTTTAAAGTGGCTGGTCTTACACAGTCAAGTAAGCAGGCTGCCTTGAGCTTCTCTCCTGGGGCAGCTGTGTTATAAACGGCTAGAAGTGGGGGAATGTGGTAGCTCGGGTATGTACATTTTCCAAAGGCACACATGTTGGAGACTCTTTTTGCTTCCTGGTCTTCATGAGATGAGTAGGCCTCTTCTGTCACATGCTCCTACTATGATCTCCTGGCCTACCACATGCCCAAAGCCACAGGGGTGGACAACACCCCTCCAAATCAATGAACCAGAATAAAAGTTTGCTCTATGCAAGTTGAGAGTCTTGGATACTCAGTCACAATAATGATGCGGCCTATAGAAAAAGTCATGTCGGTTCCTCTGGCCTGTGAGAATAGTGGGATGAAGCTACTTCTGGAGCAGGCCTAGCAGAGCTGGAGGAGACAGGCCATGTTGTGCTTGTCCTCTTGACTGCTGCATTCTGAATGCCCTCTGTTTGCTAGAGCAAGAAGTGCAGGTTGAGGATTCGTCTTGGCATCCATAGTCAGGAACATTGCTGTGTACGTGGTTAGCTTTCTCCTTCTCTGATGCTTGAGAGCATCTTTTCTTTCCTTTTCTCTCCCTTCATCAGTTTCCTTCCTTCTTTTCTGATAAAAAAAAAATCAGTGATTTTTGAAAATTTCAATCATTGAGCCAGGGAGATGGCTCAACAGGAAAGGACCCTTGCTGCCAATTCTCTTAACCTGAGTTCTATCACCAGGACCCACATGGTGGAAGAAAAGAGAACTTCATGAAAGCTGTCCTCTGCCCTCCATAAGCATGAGCCTGCTACTCCAAGTAAGTGAATATAATAGTAATAATAATGATAATAATAAGTAATTTGTAAATATTTACTAGCTCCTTATTATAATTCTCCCCAAATGTAATACATAATTAAAAAAGCAATCAACGAAAGGCCTGATACTAAAAATTAATATTGTTGAGACCATTTTCTTCAGTCTTTACCATGCATATAGGTCTTACCTTGATGCATTAATATCCAGTTTTTTATACCATTTCCCACTGCATACAAAATAAACATTTCCCAAATCATTGACAAATTCTGAGGATCACTTTTGTGATATTCTATGAGATAAATAAAGTATAATCTACTTATTGTTTAATTATTACCATTGGTATCCTTTGGACATTTTGTATCTATAAACACTGGTTAAAGTAAGCAAAAGGTTTAAAAAAGCAAATCACATAAAAGATCAAATATTGAATATATGACAAATGCCTATGTCTGTTAATGGACAAAACAGTGCAACCAAAATGGCCACACAATACTGTTTTCTCCTCACTTAATTAGAAAAAAGTTTCCCAAAGTGACTTTGATGAAGTTTACTCTTTGAATTTCCTAGAACATGCTTAAGAAAACCAAATCATTATAGCAGCTTTGGGAAAACTCTCTGGACAAAGAAATCATGTTATTAAAATTGGTATGGTTTCTATTTTGGAGAACTAAAGAGCTGAAAGTTTACCTTTTAAGAAACCTACATTTAGAAAGAGATTTCTGTATAAAGGCGTTTAACATGCCATTGGATAAAGGTGTTGGAGGCAGAGGCGAACTACATTGCCATCTACTTCTGCAGAAGAGAGTATTCAGAACAAGGGAATGTTGTGGGAGAGAACTTGTTACAACACAATGCTAAAAAGATCCCGAGTGAACCTGAGCTAAACACCAGGATACTCTATTTGCATATTCAAATGAATGAGATGAGCTGCTCTTTCACTAGGATTATCATGGTTGAGTTTAAAGTTTTTGTTGTACATACATGCATTGTCTCTAAGGAGGGTAATATAATGTAGATTAGTGTTCAAGAAATAGATCTGCTGTTGTTGCCACCCCACCAATTTCAGAGCTAGTTATTGCACCTCTCTTTGCTTCTTTTTTCTCCCTCTAAAAAGTGGTATAAGAATAGTTTACCCATCTAACAGGATTTTCCAGGGATTAATTATTTAATCACTAAACCATTGAGGTACTTTCAGGTCCAGGGTAAGTGCTACAAGAATGTGAACTATTTATTATGTTTTAAATAGTCAGAAATGTCTTAAACTATACAATGAGCTTCTCCTTCCAAGACTATCTTGATAAGTATGAATGCATAGAGCTCTTCCCACTTCTACGTTATTTTCCTAGGACAGAGCTCAGCAAAGGAATCTCAGGTCATTTCTGCAGAAATGCTTTCCAAATCTGTTAAAAGACATTTTCATGCCAGAAATAACTGACATTCATTGCTCATTTTAAACAAACCTTTGTTGCATATTATTAGTGAAATAGTGGTAGAAGAGAAGAAAAGTCATATTTTATTAATTAAATTGTCATACATATATACATATATGTTTATATAGTACTATGCAGCACAGGCTGGCTTTGAACTCATGACCCTCCTACTTTTATCTTCTGAGAGTTGGGTGACACCACACCAGCCTACAGTAGTTTTTAATTTTTATGTTTTTGTTACTAAACTTCCTTCTATTAAGTAATTTTCATCTTTGACTTATTTGTCCACTTATGTCTTTGTATTTCCCAGGCTGCTGTGTTGTGTTATGTCTTCATTGTCAGCTTGCCTGGGTTTGGGATCACTAGAAGTCACACCTCTAGGCCTATCTATGATGGTATTTTCAGAGAAGTTTAACCGAGGGGGGAAGACCCACCTGATTGAAGTTGGTCCTATTCCATAGGGTTTGGTTCTAGACTGGAGAAAGGGAGAGAGAGAGAGAGAGAGAGAGAGAGAGAGAGAGAGAGAGAGAGAGAG
>NW_021604595.1:9586515-9594433 GCF_004785775.1 Grammomys surdaster
GAGAGAGAGAGAGAGAGAGAGAGAGAGAGAGAGAGAGAGAGAGAGAGCGCATCAGTATTCATTTCTTCTTGCATCCTGATGATGGACACAGTGTGGCCAGAGGTCTCACTTTCTCACCATCATGTCTTCTCACCACCATGCATTCTGCTTCTTTTTAATCTGTGTGCTGCCGATGTTTATATTACCTTGACACAGCTAGAGTCATTTGAGAGGGGAGAACCTCAATTGAAGAATATCTTTATTAAGATCATCCTGTAGGCAAGCCAGTAAAGCATTTTCTTAATTAGTGATTGGTATGGGAGAACCTAAGCCATGGTAGGTGGGACCTCCCCTTGGCTGGTGGTCCTGGGGTTGAATAAGAAAGCAGACTGAGCAAGCCATGAAGGGCAAGTTGGTAAGCAGCATCCCTCCATGGCATCTGCATCAGCTCCTACCTCCAGGCTTCTGTTGGGTCTTCCTTTGAAAACCAATTATGGTATGGAAGTGTAATGAACATATGCCCTCTCCTCCCCAGGTTGCTATTGGTTCTGGCATTTTTATCACAGCAATGGCAATCGTAACTGTTGCTTCTGGTGGCTATCTTGTTATAGAATGTAGAAAATGCCAACGAACTCTTTGTATGGTAGAGAGAGTAGCCATCTTCCTGATGTAGCAATTGTACCTCCAGTGTTGACCCATTTGTGAAATTAATCCTCTTTGAGGTGCTTGAGGTAAAAAAGTTCAAGTATTGTCTAATCTCTCTCTCTCTCTCTCTCTCTCTCTCTCTCTCTCTCTCTCTCTCCTTTTTTGGTTCTTATTTGTTAATTTTGGAAGATAACTTTTTCTGATGAAGATGAGTGACCTACAAACATCCATCCATTAACTCATCCATTAATCAGGCAGAAAGACTTCTCCAAATTCCACATCACTAGCAGAATCTCTGGGATGGCCAACTACTTCTTTCCTTCTCTTTCAATATAGAAGACACACAAGTTCTCTCACTTATTAATAGATACATTCCCCCACAGTAGACAACCAGGACTAAAGCCATCTGATCTCTGTGCTACTAGTTAGTAATGTGGTGTGTGTTCTTCCTGGAGGTTTGCTCAATTGGTCAATGCCACGGTACAAACTGATATCCAGAAAATTACATAGTTCTCAGAAAAATGGGTAGGATAAGTGTGTCAGCAGAAGCATGAGAATAAAGACCAAGAAAGTCTAACCATGCAGGAAAGGAGATATGACAAAGCTAGGGCCCAGGGCACAACACATGAAAGGACTCAGAAGCCCATGATAAGTAATTGGCCTTTAAACTTGCCATGGCCCACACCAGAAGTTTGCTGTGGATTAGGGTGTGTCTATGTTTTTTTTTTTTTTTTTGGTTTTTCGAGACAGGGTTTCTCTGTGTAGTTCTGGCTGTCCTGGAACTCACTCTGTAGATCAGGCTGGCCTCGAACTCAGAAATCTGCCTGTCTCTGCCTCCCAAGTGCTGGGATTAAAGGCGTGCACCACCACCGCCCGGCAATGTTTTGGTTTCTTAGCCTCTTCATTTGTCATTTCTTTCCTTCTTCCTGTAGCTGTCATTTCATGGTAGAAGCACTCCAGATTCTCTCACTGAAATGAAAGACAGAGCTAGAAAATAGTCCTTGCCGGTACATGGTTCCATGACAACCGATGCCACATGCTTGTCAGACTTCAAAGTATGATCACTTATACTGAAATGGTATTTATTTATTTATTTATTTTCAACATCATCATCATCATTATTGATTTTTGAGACAAGTTTTTTTTTATGGTGTGTGTATGTATGTGTGCATATGTGTGTGTATGTGCATGCATGTGTGGGTACGTGTGTGTGTGTGTGTATGTGTGTGTATACAGGCGCATGTGTATTCAAATGTGTGTGCATACATGTAGAAGCCAGAGGACCACCCTGGGTATTTCTGTATTAGTCATATATATATAAAACGTAAACAGTAAACATGATGACCAAGGCAACTCATGGAAGAGTGGGTTTCTTTGGGCTTCTGGCTCCACTGGGATAAGTGTCCACTGTGGCTTAGAGGCACAGCAGCAAATGACAAGCATGGTGGCAGGAAGAGGATCCAGGAAGTCAGTGTTCAACTGCAAGGATGGAGCAGAAAGACTGAGCTCGAAGCACTCTTAGGCTTTGCTTTCATTCTTAAGTCCTCCCTTCAGTGACAAGCTTCCTCTAGCAAGGCCATACCCCATAAACTTGCTCAGACAGCGTCAGCAACCTTGGATCATGTGTGTAAAGGTTCCCCTATGGAGAACACTCCCATTCAAATCATGACACCAGCCATGTATCTGTGTGGTTTTGTAAGTTTTCAGAAAGGCTCTTTCACTGGCTTAGATCTTACCAATTAGGCTAGGCAATCTGGGCAGGGAAGCCCAAGGATCTGCCTGTCTTCTTCTGCCCAGCACTGGGTTCTGAATATGGACCTGAGCTCTTCATTCTTGCAAAGAAAGAATTTTTACCAACTTAGTTAACTTACAGACCCAGAGAAAAGGTCTTTCTTCATAGCTCAGCCTTTCTCTGGAATTCATGATCTTCCTGCTTGAGTGCTGAGATCGCAGGTATGCGCCACCACACCCAGCTCATCTGGCATATTAACTCAAATAAAGCCTATGCACCCTCAATTGTTCTCCTGTGATGTGCCCAAGGATCTCTTTGACAGTGCCATTGTAGGATACCATTGATACCCAGCCCTTCAGAAGTGAATGGAAGCTGACAACATGGTTTAACTCAAACTGCAGAGATGGTTGTCTGACTATTCAAGTCAAGACCAGAGTTTATATAACTACCTTGCATGGTCTCTGGTTATATAAAGTGTGACTGAATATCTGTAGCCTGGATCAAAAGCCTCCTCCACATGAATAGCTTAGTTAGGACAGGGGGGAGAAGGGGCAGTGTGGACTGTGCCAGCGAAAGCATGGATCACTTCACATTCGGCTTTGTGAAAGAGCAGACGTTAAGACAAATGAAGAATATGCACAGGGCACATCAGAACATCAGGTCAGTGGAAAAATTAGCCTGGAAAAATGGGAGGATCAGAAGCTGGTGACTCAAAGGAAGGTCATGAGGATCTGGCAAGCTTTCAGGGGAAGCCAAACAATAAGGGAGAAGAGATTCTTAACGAGGGGACTGCTAGTTCAGTTAACCCAAGTGCTGCCTTAGCATCTATCACTCCGTGAGTTTTTTGAGCCCAAGTTCCATATGAGGAAAAGGCATAAAGAGTGATGTGTGAGCCTTGAACTCAAAGAGCTTATACAGGTAGGAGCTCACAAAGCACTCAGAGGCGGAACATGAACACAAGAGAAGGGGCTATGTATGTAGCTCAATAGTAGAAGAGACCCAAGAATAGCATGTGCAAAGCTCTGGGGGGTGGGCGAGGGGTCAGTCTCCAGCACTGCAAAGCAAAGTAAGTAAATAAAGAAAGAAAGAAAGGAAGGAAGAAAGAAGAAAAAGGAGAAGAGAACTGTCAGTGTCTGACATGGAAGAGAATGTAAAGAGCCACTACAGTAATTATGTGGTTGTGGCTAGGGCAGTGTTCATGGATGGGAGAAAGGATGCTCTTTCTGGCTCCGAGGTGGACAGTGAAACAATGAGGATTATTTGGATACAGAGCAAAGGCGGTTATCCTGGGAAAGGCTAGAGCATGGACAGAGGGTTAAAGACTGTTCACAGGGTTTCTAATGCTGAGATGAAACACTGTGACAAAAAAAAACCGAACCAAAAAACAAAAACAAAAAAACCCAAAAAACAAAAAAACAAACAAAACAAAACAAAAAAACAAACAAAGGAAAAAAAAACACACCAAACCTGTGGAGGAGAGGGTTTATTTCACAGTCCATCAAACAGTGAGAAACATCACACTCTCATTGAAGGAAATCAGAGCAAGAACTCAAGGCGGGCACTGGAGGCATGAGCTGACATGGAAACCATGGAGAAGTGATGCTTACTGGCTTGCTCCTTGTCTCTTGTTCAGCCTGCTTTCTTAGGGCTCCCGGGGCCACCAGCCTAGGGGTGGCACCACACACAGTGATCTGGGTCCTCCCACATCAATCATCAATCAGGAAAAATGCATCAATGGCTTGCCCACAGGCCAAGCTGGTGTGGGCAATTCCCCAGTTGAGGTTCTTTCTTCCCAAGTTGACATAAAACAATCAGGGACAATGACAGTCAAGCCCAGCAGGTGCAGGTACCTGGCCAGCAATCTTGCCTGGCAATACCGAGATGTATGCTGTAGCTGGGTGAAGGTTGGCTTTGAGTGACGGGATGAAACGTTTGGCCATGACACCACTGGCAAAGAGACACTAAAGAGTCACAGATGTGGCTGCAGACGTTATCCTCTTACTGCTGTGCCAGCTTAATTATGATAATTGAACCAAAAAATGCCATACAATGTTTATAAAAATCGGGACGTGTCGAATGAACTATGTGGTCAACAGTAAATGTTTAACCTCTTTGGGCTTCAATATCCTCACCTATAAAATGGGTCTAATAACTTATGAGATTGTTGAGGCAATAAAAGTGAATTGAGATATAAATGTGCATATAAAATATAATGCAAGCGTAAGTTATAAAGAGTATTGTGGTGACATGTAAGAGACAAGCGCTATGAACTGAGATGACTGCAGGCAGCAAGTCTCCCTCCTCTACTTCCCAACATTTTGTCCCTGGGCAAAGTATTTAATTCCATTAAACCTCCATTTTAAGCCAAGGGTAGTAAGTACATGTTGATGGT
This sequence comes from Grammomys surdaster, assembly GCF_004785775.1. Lineage (NCBI taxonomy): Eukaryota > Metazoa > Chordata > Mammalia > Rodentia > Muridae > Grammomys > Grammomys surdaster. The sequence continues at coordinate 9,591,264 of NW_021604595.1, forward strand.
GAGCACAGAGATCACATAGAAAGGCTCAACAGTATGTAAGCCTAGAACTGATGCCCTCTGGTTACATTGAAGTGCTTGCTAGAGGGAGCTAGCTTCTGAAACACAGGTTACACAGGCTGGAGAGTGGCTTTAGGTCTGTGTATTTCCTGAGTTTATTTGACTTACACATCCACAGTACAGTTCATCATCATGGAAGGAAATCAGGGCTGTAGCTCAAGTAGGAACCTGGAGGCAGGAACTAAAGCAGAGTTTAGAATGCTGCTTACTGGCTTTCCCTTGATAGTTTGCTCAGCCTGTTTCTTTTCTAATCGAGTATCATCTGGCTAGGGTAAGATCAAGAACATCAATCATTAATCAAGAAGATGTCCTACAGACTTGTCTGCAGGCCAGTCTGATGAAGGCATTTGTTTTTAGTTGAGTTTTCCTCTAACCAGACAACTCTAGCTTGTATCATGTTGATAAAAAGCTGACTAGGACACATAGTAAGTTTTAGGTCAGCCAGGTCTATAAAGTGAAATCCTGTCTCACTATAGCAAGCAAGCAGACAAGAAGTTAAAAAAAAATCAAAGCATAGTAGTACACACCTGAAATTTCAACAGTGGGGAGGTTGAGGTAGGAAGATTGTAAATTTAATGCAAGCCTGGGTTACATGGTGAGATCCTGTGTATATACACACACACACACCCAGACACACCCAGACACACCAGACAGACAGACAGACAGACACAAGCACATACACACACACAGACACACATACACACACACAGACACACAGACACACACACACACACACACACGCACGCACGCACGCACAAACCAACCCAAAGTCAATAGAACCCCGAAATTAAACCAAGGAGTACTATTTTTTTCCTTTTCATAGAACATTCTAGGCCTTTCTTGATTTTTCTATAAGCCTAGAGAATTTAATTGTGGTTTTCCAAAAAGAGCTAGAATAATTTCTTTTTCTCCTCTACAGAAGCCAAGCAAAAGCAAAAGCAAAGAAAAATTAAAAGGCATATAGGAAAGTTCTAGTTATATTTCTATTTCAGCACTGCATAAAACTGAGCAGGTTGGCACACACCTGTAATCTAAGCGTGTGGGACTTGGAGACAGGGGGTGGGAGTTTCAGTTCAAGCTTATCCTTAGATTCAGAGTGAATTTGAAGTAAGCCTAGGTTACATGAGACCTTGTCCTTAGGAAAAAATACTGTATGATAGAAGCCATGGAACACAGAAGTCAAAACACTCATCTCAAAGACTGTACTTTCTCATGTACTTGGAAGATCATGGGTGTTTTGTGTCTAGGAGACTTTTTCCTGGGCTATACCCTTAATGGGTATTCTATTCACCTTTCAGCTCTTCTCACAGGAATAAGAAAACCATAGCAAGCTACATCTCATAGCCTCACACTGTCCCAGTCAACCAAAGAATGAGAACTTTCTCCCTGCTAGACTCATGCTGTCCTTGAATGAAAAGTCAACACTCTACCATGTGCTACTCTATTGAAAAGAAAGAATATTCAGTAGATTAGATTTGTATCCTACTTAGGTTTCTATTGCTGTGATAAAACACCATGATCAAAAGCAACTTGAAGTGGAAAGGGTTTATTTGTCTTACATTTCCACATCACCAGCTATTAAATAAGGAAGTCAGAGCAGGAACTAAGAGCAAGAAGCTGAAGCAGGAGCCACGGAAGAGTGCTGCTTCCTGGCTTGCTCCTCGTGACTTTCTCAGCTTGCTTTTTAATTTCACTTCTTTTATTGAAAATAGATTTTTTTTTTGGTTACATAATATATCTTGATTACTGTTTTCACTCGCTCTACTCCCAGTTCCTGCCCACCTTCTCTCTCATCAAGATCTGCTTCCTTTCTGTCTCATTAGAAAACCCACAGGCTTCTAAGGGATACTAATAAAATGTAACAAAGTAGAATATAATAAAATAAAACAAAACTACAACATCAGCCTTGGCCAAGACAAGCAAACAGAAAGAGCCCAAGAGAAGGCACAAGAATCATTTACAAACTCCAGGATCCCAAAAGAACACTGAATTGGAAGCCATACTATAAGTTTCAAGGTGCAGACTCATGTAAGGCCTGCGGCTGTTGCTTCAGTCTTTGTGAGTTCATATGAACTTGGATCATGTTGATTTAGACGGCCTTTTGTCTCGTGGTGTCCTCCACCATTTTTGGCTCTTAAGGTTTTTCTCCCTCTTCTTCTCTGGGGTTCACTGAGCTCTGAGGGGACGGGTTTAGTAGAGACATTCCATTTAGTGTTTCAAGATCTCTTACTCTTTGGCTGTAGGTCTTATATAACATGGGACCACCTGTCCAGGTTTGGCACCATCCATAGTGGATTGGGTCTTCCCACATTAATAAATAATCAAGAAAATGCCCCATAGACTTACCTATAGTCAATCTGAGAGCCTAGCTATGAGGAGTGTGAATAGTGTCAGTCCCATTCAGAGGGCAGACCAAAGTCTCAGTTTCAGGCTATTAGAAAGAGAACTCCCATTTCTATGCCTTCTGTTCTACTTGGACCCTCATGGGTTGTATGAAAACCTGTTCACATTAAGAGAACATTTTGTTTACTCATTCCACTAAGCCATACCCTAGTCTCTTTCAGAAAGGTCACAAATACACTTCTAATGAAGTTTAACCAGATGTCTGGGCATCCCATAATCTAGTCAAGCTGACACATAAAATTAACCACCACTAAAGTGTTATGTAACTTTCCTGGGGAGACATTGTGAGAGGAGAGGGGAGGGGAGGGAAGAGGAGAGGAGAGGAGAAGAGGGAAAGAGGAGGAAAAGAGGAGGGGAGGGGAGGGGAGGGAGAGGAGAGGAGAGGAGAGGAGAGGAGAAGAGGAGGAGAGGAGAGGAGAGGAGGAAGGGAGGAGAGGAGAGGAGGAGAGGAGGAGGAGAGGGACCAGAGCTGTAGTAGAGAGGCCTGGAAGAGTAAATGCCCATGATGAAGTGGATGACAATCACCATGTCTTAAAGTTTTGTATGATTTTTCACTTTCAGTTTCTGGGGTTATAAATTGGCACTGCAATCATAAAGGAGACACAGGAAGCTGAAGAGCAGGAAATCCACATTTTTCAGTCTCTCAAATAAGCAGGGATAGTGAGTTGTTCTGTGAAAGGTACATGTACCTGTAGAAGCACCTACTTTTT
>NW_021604595.1:9594533-9595618 GCF_004785775.1 Grammomys surdaster
TCTCTCTCTCTCTCTCTCTCTTTCAAGAGCCAGGACCTTTATTTTTGTTTAGTAATTTAAAACATGAATAGTGGCTCTATCTTTAGAAGCAATTCCCAAGGTTTTAATTGTTCACACCAAGTGCTGGATGTTTCATTTTCTATGAAAAAGAAATGCTGGGCTAGAGAGATGACTCAACTAGTAAATTGCTTGCCTTGCAAGTAAGTAGAACCATGTTTGGTCCCTAGATCCCCTGCACAGAAAGCTGAGCAATAGTGGTATGCTCTTGTAACCTCAGTACTGAGGAGGCAGACACAGGCAGATCCCTGGGCCCTCTGTCCAGCCATACTAGCCTACTTGACCAATTTCAGGGGGAAAACTGTGGACATGTGTATGATACCAACTACAGGGCTCTGGAGGGTTTTAACAACATTGAATATTCTGGACAAACTGAAGGTTCCTCATATAGCTAAGGATAACTGTCACCCATGATGATGTGTGCCTCTAGGCAAGCAGGTGTTGTCTCTGTCATGTGATACTGACCCTATTGCAGGCCATTTTGGCCAGAGAGGAGCAGCCAGTGTGAGCAGAGTGAATTCACAGCTGGCCTAGGTTCTGGCTAGAGGCTAGCTGAGTGTATTAGGGTCTTCATTCTGGGAAATTAGAGATGACCCTTCTTGAGTTCTGACTATGTGAGGTCCTTCTCTATGGACATCACATCTGGGTTCAGCTAACTGTGTATTGAGAATGTTTGAAAAACAAAAGAAAAAAAAACAACCAAACAAAAAAAGCTTACCCAGCAATTAGACTCCTTCAGATAAGACTTTTTGGGGACTTGTCTGGAGGCTAGGAAACTGTCCTGCCTGAAACTCTCAGGTCTCTTATTTGCTGCAGGTGCTTGAGACACTGTCATTGATAGGGTCTCCTCTGTCATTAGCTGGCTTCATCATCTGGTGGTGATGGTGGTAGAGAGGGATATCTGTTTTAAAGAAGTTGACACAAAATATTTTCTTGCCATTGTTTTCTAAACAATATAGTATACAGTTAGTTACAAAGATATTATATTATATTATATTATATTATATTATATTATATTATATTATATT
>NW_021604595.1:9595628-9612491 GCF_004785775.1 Grammomys surdaster
TTATATTATATTATATTATATTATATTATATTATATTATATTATATTTTATATGCAACCCCAAGAGGTTCCAACTAAATGAGAGAAGATATTGGAATTCTATAAAAAATACTTTGCCACTCTAAAGAAGAAACTTAAGCAGTTTTGGAGCTTGGTAACTGCAGAGGCATGACTATACATAATAATGTACAGGAAGAGTTGGGAATAGTTATGTTTGGAAAGAAAATCTATAAGGCTGTGTGTCTAGGTAAGCCACGAGGCAGAGGAAGGACTAGAGTTGAGAGGTTATAAAAAATTTGAGGTTTTGAAGAATGCGAAAACAGAGTGGAGATGAGAATGAATGCTACAGAATAAGGAACTGGAGAGTACCTGGAACACACAGTGATGACAAAGCTGTACCATGTTATCTAGCGAGCCCTGGAAGAAGTTCTCTATACCTGGTGCTGAGGCCCAGGCCTCAACCTTCAATCCACAGATACCTTCCAGGTCCAGTTCTTCACAGCTTGGCAGAGTCATGGTTCAACTTTGATTTCCATAGGCTATTTTTCTTTCATGTTCTATCTCACATGCATACCTTAAAAGGTGATTATGTGTACTGGGCTAGGTAATAAAAAAAAAAAAGCCTTACTGAGTCATGGTACATGGCTAGAATACAGAGATGGCTTAGATGGGCCTTTCTAGAGATGGGGAGGTAACTTGTACCTGTTGGTGTAGTCAGAGTTACCAACACATCTTAAGTCATTTTATTTATTTCTCTGTAAGGCATTTTGTATTTAAGATGTCTAAAACAACAGTCCTCAGTGACAAAGGATTTATTATCAGTACTACCAAGTGGAGAGGATATAATGTAAGAATAGCTATCATGGACGACTGATGTAGAACATGCTGGATCCATCAAACATCTATTTGTTGGATAGGGTTGGACGAAGGGCTGTTTGGGAAGGGTTTCCAGAAGAGATGGTAGTATGGAAGACATCAAATCTTACTCTAGAACAGTGGTTCCCAACATGTAGGTTGTGCCTGCCTTGGTGGTCCAATGACCCTTCTAAAAATGTTGCCCAAGACCATTGGAAAACATAGATATTTACATTATGGTTCATATGTAGTTATGAGGTAGTAACAAAAACAACTTTATGGTTGGAGGTCACTGTAACATGAGGAACTGTATGAAAGTGTCGCAGCATTAGGAAGGTTGAGAAACACTGCCCCAAGGGCTGCAGAGGTGGCTCTGTGGTTAAGAGCATTTCTCTCTCCTGTAGAGGTTCCAAGTTCAGTTCCCAGAAGCTACATGAGCACTCACGACCACTTGTAACTTCAAATCTAGGATATCGGACACTGGGTTTTGGCCTCTATGTGCTCATGAACACAAGTGGTACATGTATATCTATACAGGCTTGCACACATATGCATATAAATAAACAAATGTTAAATTCCATAAAAGCCAAGAAAAATCAAATGACAGGTAAATGTAGAAATCTGACTGTGATCTGCAGCTCTTGAGATAGTGGGAAGGCTGCCTGCCATCAAGGAGGGTACTCTTAGCAGTAGGAGGAAGTTAAAGCTGTTTCATTTTATAATTGTGTAGACCTATCTTAGGGCCATGTTCTAATGAAAAACATCTGACTTATGGAGACAGTGTCTACTCTGGATTAAAATAACCAAAAGAAAATTAAGTAGACTGTGAAGGTAAAAATAGAAAACCAGGACTTACCCAGCAAGAACATAGGTGACTACAGATAGGATACTTTTGGGACCTGTCTAGATGCTAGGAAAATGTCCTGCCTGGAACTCTCAGGTCTCTCACGTGCTGCAGGTGCTTGCCATCATTGATGAGGTCTCCTCCGTCATCAGCTCTGTGTTCGTCTAGTGGTGATGGTGATAAGGAACGATCTGTACTCTAAACAGCTAAAGTTACTATGGTGCAGGCATCTTTTAAAATCAACAGGAGGAATTATTTATAGGACTCCCTACCTCTGGTACCCAAATCCATGGATGCTTAAGTTCTTTTGATAAAACATCATATACTTGCATAAAGCTTATGCATATTCTTTTGGCATCCTTAAATGACTTATAATAACTAATGTAACATAAACGGGATGAAAATGGGTGTTTTAACTTATTAAGAGATAATGACAATAAATTGCTGGCTATCATAGACTTTACAGCACACAGAGGAAGCATGGGAGTGATAATATTCAAACAATGAGCTCCAGAGAAAGAAAGAGAAAGAAAGAGAGAGAGAGAGAGAGAGAGAGAGAGAGAGAGAGAGAGAGAGAGAGAGAGGTGGAGAGAGAGAGACAGCTGACCTGCTGATTGTGGGATTGTGGGGGGCTACATGAGGGTGTACCCACACATCAATGTATCACATTAAATTCACTGAAGGACAAATTTGGCACCTTCAAGTTTTATTTTGGGGAGAGCTTTCTGGAAAGTTTTACTCCCAAGTGTTTTCCATTTGTGGTTGGTTGCAGCCATGGTTACAGAATCTGTGAACACTGAGGGCTGAATGTACTTGTTGAGAGTCTTAGTAATAAACACTGGAAGCCCCTCTTTAAACCAGCTAAACCAGAAACTTGCACCAATGGAGGCACTGGAACCACTGGGGACATTAGAACAAGCTGAAGTGGTATGAAGGGTATACAACCTTCATCTCTTGGATAGAGGTTTTGTTGTTGTTGTTGTTGTTTTTTTGCTTGACATATTGTCTTAGAGTTTTACTGCTGTGAACAGACACCATGACCAAGACAAGTCTTATAAATGACAACATTTAATGGGGGCTGGCTTAAAGATTCAGAGGTTCAGTCCATTATCATCAAGATGTGAGCATGGTAGTATCCAGGCAGGCACGGTGGAGAGCTAAGAGTTCTACATCTTCATCTGAAAGCTGCTAGTAAAAGACTGGTTTCCAGGAAGCTAGGATGAGGGCCTTAAAGCCTACATCCACAGTGACACACCTACTCAAACAGTGCCGGTCCCTGGGCTAAGTATATACAAATCATCACACATATCGTGTAGGGTGAGTGGTCTTCTTAGCAACCTCACAAGGAGACCAGTTCTATCCTCATGGCTCTTGGATAGTTCTGGAGGGACTCACTTCTCTGGTTGACTTCATTCACCAGACTCTTGAAATAGTCCCTGTGGTTCATAGAGACTTTTGGATGCCACAACTCTCGTCAGGTCTTCCTGCCTGGCAATATGACAGGTTTTCTCTAGATGCGCTGAATAAATCCTTATCAGTACTGAACGAGTCCTTTAACAGATACAGAACTCTGGGGATTTAGTGCTTGCAGTAGCTTGTGCTGTAATAATAACTATCAGTAGCAAAGCAGTCTGTCTATGATAACCTTAATGTTTTGGGCAAATCTACTATAAGAAAGCTTTTAGGAGCATATTTTGCTGTTGGATTTCTCTATCAAAGGCATTGAAATTGTTTCTAGTGTGTAACCCATACTTTTTTTCTAGTCATTAGCCACAAATCTTTCTAGTTGCTAATTCTGAAATGGAAGACTCATTTATCGATCTTCTTTTAAATGAAAGAACGTGCTAAATAATGAACACTGAATGACCATACATGGTTCATCAGTTATTTGCCAAGCAACATTGGTGTTTCACAAAGATAAGGCCAATTCAAGCAAGCATTGTTTCTTGTTGTTGTTCTTACTGTTTTATAATAAGAGGAAATGCTTTATGTGGAACTCCATTTAACTCAACAGAGTATTCAATTAGTTTATATTTATTCCTTTAGAGAATCTATAGTAGATCTTGTTTCTCTGAGTACCAGGCAGCACAGGATTCAGTGGCTGCTGGCTTGATCCAATGCTATTCTTTCATTCACACCAAGGTGCCAGTAGTTTCATCCATCCTCTTGATATTGCCACTGTAAATGTCAATACAATGAAAAAGTAAAGTGTACCTTCATTTTATTATGAAAATGGTTTTGAGCTGAAGGACCTCAGAAACCCTCTGGTGGTCCACAGATGACACTTGGAAAAATAGTCAAAAATATTTTTACAAATGAAAGGTTTTGTCTTAGGGTTTCTGTTGCTATGAAGAGACATCATGACCATATCAACACTTACAGAGGCTGGCTTATGGTTTCAGAGATTTGGTCCATTCTCTCCATGGCAGCATGAAGGCAGACAAGCTGCTGGAGAAGGAGCTGAAGTGCTACATCTTGGTCCACAGGCAGCAGAAGGAGATGGTGTGTCACACTAGTCATAGCTTGAACATCTGAGACCTCAAAGCCTTCTCCCACAGTGACACACTTCCTTCAACAAGGCCACACCTATTCAAACATGGTCACACCTCCCTGTGTGCCAAAGATTTAAACACATGAGTTTATGGAGGCCATTCCTATTCAAACCAATGCAGAAAGTACTGTAATTCTTCTAAATGTTAATATTGACTTTTGAGATGAACCTTTTTGGAACCGTGAAGGCAGATTTGAGAGCATCTGTCTGGAAATGTCTTTAGGACTCATGTATTTATCCAAAGTGTGAACTCAACAACTGTTATAGTTTTTGGCTTTGTGATATTTGTTGCCACAGGGAGATTTCTAGTCTCCTAAGGCTATTTGGGGAACAAATTGGCTAGTTTTTTCCCTCGATGGTTATGATGAAAGGGATGGGATTTACTCTTTAGAATCTCTGAGCAAGTCAAGTTCTACTGATGAGAAATCTAATGAACCCTGCATTAATGAAGTCTGAATTATCTTAGGTGACTTAGGTCAGTTACTGTGACTGTGAGGATATGAACAGAGTCCCTAGTTAGTCACAGCCACAGGCTGAAGTAAAGAATTCCTCTTGCCATAACCACCTCACTGGGTTTGGAGTGTAGACTGGGTCAAGGTAGGAGAAAATGAGACAAAGACCACATTCTTCATCAATCCACTCACAAGTCCCAGACAGCATTTTGTTTCCTGTAATATTTTTTTAAATGAAAAATGCCAATCAAGGGTCAGGCATGGTGTGTATGTCATTAATTACAGTGGGAAGGTGAGACAAGCATATCCTTGTGAGTTCCTGGCCAGCCTAGTCTACAAAGTGAGTTCCACGGCTACATAGAAAGACTCTCCCCTCCCCGAAAAAGGTTGATTAATGATCTAAGTGTGGGAGTGTACCTGCAATCATAGTAACACTGCTGAGGCAGGAGGATTGTGAGATCAAGTCCAGCCTGTACAATAAAATAAAAAGCAAATCAATGACAAATTGTTTTATCCTAATCTACTTTATAAAATACTTGTCTACATCTTACTTTAGAATAAGTAGGAGACAGAAATTATTTCAGTATCTGTGTAGGACTTGGATTTGTACATTGCTCTTCACATACAAGGAAAGAAGAGTGAAACATTTAGTTCTAACAAAGATGCCAACACGTAATGATCTCTGTCAACAAGTGTCAGCAGCTGTTACAAAATGTGACTATGACGTATAGTCCCCTGGCTAAGGAAGAGCTTTTCATTCTGGTTTTCTTAGGTCATATTTCTGCCCTATTTTGCCACAGCAGATCTAGATAGATCTTGATATCTTGAATTAAATCCTTTTAGATATACTGAGAATGACTTGTGTGCTGGTATATTTTGGGGCAGGATACTTTTAAGTCAGATTGAAGGTAAATAAAAAGCCATATTGGTCACCATGATGGCTAGTTTTATTGTCAACTTGACAGTGTAGAATCACCTGGGAGGAGGGTCTCAATAAGGGTTGTCTAGATTTGGTTAGCTTGTGGGACTGTCTTCAAGGATAGCCTTGATTATGATAATTGATGTGGGAAATCTCAGCCTACAAGTGGGCGGCACCATTCCCTTGGTTTGAATTCTGGACTCTATGAAAGAGGAGAAAATGAATTGAGTCAGGCAAGCATGGCACACATGAATTCTCTCTTTGGTCTCAGCTGGATGTGACTAGCTGCAACTAGTTCTAGTCTCAACTTCCCCGACCTGGTAGACTATAACTTCACTTTCCCCACAGTGAAGGACTGTGAGGTGAATAAACTTTTTCTTTCTTAGAGATGCTTTTTGTTGGAGTATTTTGTCACAGAGAAATGAAAGGAAACAGTAACAGCTACAGAGCAGTATCACTAATAGAAAGACTGTTTAAATCTAGAATTGGATGAAATCACTGTAAGAGAAAGCACATGTTCCCCAACTTCATATTGCCTACTGTATTGTAAAACATCTGAATTTTATATTATATAGATAATTTTTATTTTATACATGATTCCACAGGTAGACTACTCTGTGTGTGATGAAACTTTATTAAAATAAACTTTATTATAAAATAATTTACATATAAAATAAGCATTGAACACCAAAATTAAGCAGACCAAAACTCTATAACTCTCAACAAATTTTGTACTGAGAAAAGTCATTTTGAAGCTGGACTTTATTTGCCCTTTCACTATTGAATATTTTTTTATATAAATTTATTTACCACCAAACCTGAAAAATCCATATCATAACTAGAAAACTAGTTAGCTTCATATTCTACACACAGTTCATGTCCATTTCCTGTATGCAGTCCTTTCTTACCTGGTAATAATTAATCTTTCTTGTTCTCTTTTCTACCTGTTACAGCATACCCAAACGTATACTTACTTACACATATGCACGCATTATTGGCTAAATACCACATATATTACTTTATATTATTTTTCTTTACATAATTGGAAATCAAACAAGGTAGATGAATATTATAAAGGAATAAGTATTTTCCATTAGTTTTCTTTCTTTCTTTCTTTCTTTCTTTCTTTCTTTCTTTCTTTCTTTCTTTCTTTCTCTCTTTCTTTCTTGCATTCTCTTGTTCTTGCTTGCTTTCTCCCCACTTCCACAGTTAAATTTCTTATGTGTAGATTAGATAATATATGCACAAATAGAGCATTTTCATACCTTTGCGGACACTGGAGTTTTAGTAAAACCTAATCTTATATGAAACATTACTAAACAAACAAACAAACAAACAAACAAGCGACCTTGCTCATTCATGGCAACCTAACCAATAGAATTCAGTCCTGTGACTTTTGAATGCATTCCATATATATGAACTCTTGGGTGTGCTGAGTTCTTTTTATAATGGCCAGAATACTATCTCACAAACTTCCCCAATGTAGTTGCCAGACTGTCAAAGTGAAATCCCTTTTAGAACATCATTTATCATCCTCACTCAAATGAATCCATGTGCCCCAGCTCAATGCAATGATTTAGATTAAAGTGAAGGCCCATAAAAAGAACTTCTCTTAAAGTTAAATGATCTGTACAGACAATAGAATACGAAACTAATTGTTGTAGCTTTGCAAAAATATGACTTCTTGAATTTAGGAAATACATGGGCTTCTGGTAATGTTTATTCCATATAAAGTGAGAGATTTATTATTTAAGACAAATCCTCATTCTTATTTATTTGAAGATTTATGGAACAAAACTATTTTCATTATTACTATTTTGTTGACTTTGAGAGGTATATTTTTGTTAATGCCATATAAAACTTCCTTGGAAACTAAAGCAAGCTATTGAGTGGTGCATTTTGTCCATATAATGCAAAAGTAATCAGTAAATTTAGCTGTATGAGGGCAAAGGTTTATCAGTTATTTTATGGGCTTCATTGGTTATTTGAATACATCAATTTGGCCAGTAAAACGAGTTCACTGATTTCAGAACAAATAGTCATAAGGCTCCTTGGTAGACTAGCTGAAGCACATCGTTGTTGGGAGAGGGCGATGCTGATGTGATGTTTCTCAGATGTTAAAAGATCCAGTTCCTTGGGGGTGAGGATGATGAGTTGACTGTGAAGGACTAGGGAAGACACATCATCTTTCATAGCTCACTCTCTTCCTGTTGGAAAACATGGATAACTAGAGACAGAGTGAAGTCATCACTATTTACTAGAAGTAAATACGGTGTGTAGGAGGATGGCTACCTGGATGACTATGGCTGATGCAGATGACCTCCTTCTCTGTGTAGTTCTTAGGATAACTAGGATCAGTAGAAATTTCTTTCCAGAATACCCTGGGCTTTGCCTGCATTCTTTAAAGAACAAGAAGTCCTGAAACATTTTAGCTCAACCATACAGATCTGTCAGACAAAAACTCAGCATGGACTGAGCCTGAGTCCCTTGACTGTGGTGCAAAGTGGGGTAGGTCCTGTTTTTTTTTTTTTTTATGAGTCTTGAGACACTGGATATCTGTGAATCCTATGTTTCTGTACATCCATCTATCTGCAAGTCACAAAGTAGCATGGTACGACTGGGTACTGGAGTGCCTCGCCTCTCTCTTAATCCTGGCAGTTTGGTTTATGCAAAATCTGTAACAGCTGGTTTTTGTGCAAATGCCTTGCCAGATTCAGAACCCTACTCTAAACCTCAAGGAGTTGTTTTGAGGCTTCCTCTGGCACCAGTGCCTGCTGCCTGACAGTCTACTTAAGGGGCAAGGCTGCACAGGCAATAAGGGGACTTAGACCCTCCCAAAACATCTTAATGTTTCCTTTATCTAATGTCACATGATAATATGTGGGGCTATTATGTCCATAATATTTAAAGAAGGGGCCTCTTTTCATCTCCTGGGATGCCTGTTAACCTATAAGATTCATAATGGAAACATTATTTCCAATGATGTCATTTATTCAGGAGGCTACTTTACTTAGTGTGTGGGACCAAGTCTACTGGCTGAAATGAAAGCACGGGCAGAGGCTAAATTATTTCACTCTTTATGTTTTCAATCAGCAGATAATTGTCCAAATTTAGTAATTTCCTTCATATGAAAAGCTCTACCTTGGGTTGGAATGGAGGGAGAACTGGAGGCCAATAAAGTAGTTAGAAGTTTTTGTATTCACTTGTGAGCATGTTGAGCAAGTCACTCAAAAGGGAGTCTCACCTGAGGGTCTGCCCAGATTAGACAGGCCTGTGAGCTTGCCAGTGCAGTGTCACCTTGATTGCCAATTGATGCAGAAAAGCCCAGGTCGTGGTGGGTGGCACCAGTCTCTGTTCAGGTGGTCATGGCTGAATTCTCTCAGTGATGGACTATGACTTGTATGTATGAGCCAAACAAACCCTTTATTGCTCAATTGTGTATTGGTCAGAGTGTTCTATCACAGGAATAGAAAGGATAGTAATACAATAATATTCTTCAGTGAATGTTGAACTAGTGTTTGGTTTCACCAGGCACCTACATCCTCCTGTTGCCTTCTATTCATTAAGCATTTCTTTCTCCTTTATGTGTCAGATTCTGTACCAGAAGAATGCAGCTTAGTTGGAGAGATGACATAGGAATAAATAATTATATAGTGTCATGTAATTATAATAATAAAGTGTGTGTAAATGATCCTCTGAAAACAGAGAACAGAGGATAGACTGCCCAGGATGTGTGGAGTCTTTTACAGAAGAAGTATTGTGTGAGTTCAGTCTCAAAAAGAGGGTTGGGCCGGCATAAACTTCCATAGAGCCATGAGCATCTCTGAAAGCAGGAAGATGACTTATGATGTGTGTACGAGTTAGTACTAGCTTTCATTTGGCAAGGGGAGATAGAGAAGGGAAATTAGAGGCAAGTGAGACAGAAGTCATTAAACAGAAACTTAGGGAAAATCAAATGTGGGATTTAGATCCCTGTTCTAATGACAGTTCTGTTATTTCCCACCTGTGTGACTTGGATGGAGTAAGGACCATGCCCATTCTTGATAGCATGGAGCTGCAACAAAAACTTCATCTGGGGAAATGACTAGTGAGCAAAGTGCAAGCAAGAGGACCTAAGTTCCTAACCCTAACATGTACATATTAACATCTAGGTGCAGTAGTATATGCTTAGCAGCAGTAGTGTATGCTTATAATCACAGCACTGTGTGTAGAAGCACCTTGGATCTTGCTGGGTATTCAGCTTAGTCCAGAAGGTGAGTTCCAGGTCTGGCAGGAGACCTTGCCATTAGATGTAAGGTTGACAGTGATCAGAGAAGATTCTCAAGTTTGACCTCTTGCCCCTGCCTCCCAAACACACAATAATGAACATGTAAACACACACACACATACAGAGAGAGAGAGAGAGAGAGAGAGAGAGAGAGAGAGAGAGAGAGAGGGGAGAGGAGAGGAAAGAGGGAGGACAGGAGGAAGGAAAAGAGTGAGGAAGGGGGAAAAAGAGAGAATGTATGTATGTGAGGGAATTTAAAAAGAAAAAAAGTAAAAACTTTACTATTTACAGGTTTGATACTGTTTGGGAATTATGAAACTTTTAGGGGGTGCAGCCTTGCTGGAGGAGGTATGTGACTGGGCATTGGTCACTCTGAGAGTTTCATGAGGATATCACCTTTCAGCTCCCTGCTGCCATGCTTCCCCAGCCATTATGGAATCACCAAAAGTGTAAACTCAAATGGACTCCTCAATAGGTTGCCTTCGGTTGTGGCGTTTTACTGCAGTAGCTAAGTTGGTGGCAGAGAATGGGCTGTTCCCATGAAGAACTGAACGTGCTAATTTTTTGTAGAAATATGGGAAGTTTGAGGACTCTGGACCAGGAAACATTTGAATACTGAAAGCAGAACTTAACAAGCCATGCTAGCAGGAGCCTGTTAAGCAGAAGTGCTGAGAATAAAATGAAGCAGAGCAAGGTCCAGGTCAAGAGGTTTCAAAGGAAAGCAAGGACTTTGATAGCAGTCAGAGTAGAGGCCGTTCTTATGAGAGATTGGCAAAACATCTGGCTTCCTTCTGCCCTTATCCTAAGAACTTGCTTTTCTTAGTTATGGTTTTATTGCTGAAAAGAGATATCATGACCACTACACAACTCTTGCAAAGGAAAACATTTAATTGAGCCTGGTTTACAGTTTTATAGGTTTAGTCCACTATTATCATGGTAGAAAGGATGGTGGCATGCAGGTACACAAGGTACTAGAGAAGGAGCTGAGAGTTCTACATCTGGATTGGAAGGCAGCAGGAAGAGAATGCCACACTGGGCCTGGCTTGAGCTTCTGAGACTTCAAAGCCCACCCTCCACAATGAGACACTTTCTTCAATAAGGCCACACCTCCCAGCAGTTCCATTCCCTATGAGCCTATGTTGGCATTTTTTATTCAAACTACTATACTGTCCAAGACTAAATGAAAAGGTAGTGGGTTATTGTCTTTGGCAGAGGGACTTTTAGGATGTCGTAACATTTTTGTCAAGTATGTGGAGAATGTGTGTATATGTGTGTTTTGTTGCAACTATAAGAGGAGTAACTAATACATCTCTACTAGAGAGAATTAACATCCCCTAAATGTTGTTTGAAGTACCACAGTTTGGATATGTGTCCTTCAAAGGTCTATGTGTTGAGAGCAGATAGCTATTGTTGGATTACCCAGTCCCTATAGTGTAAGTCAGTCTAATAAATCCACTCTTAGAATATACAGTCATCCTAGTGATTCTTTTCCTCTAGAGAATCTTAATACAGAATCTGTGAACACCTGGGGATTTTGTGTGGGGTGGGGAGCAAGAGTATTAGAAAGCAACAAGGGAAATGCACTCAGGAGGCCCAGGAGTAGAGTTAGGGATGCTACCTGGATGAGCAAGGGACACAATGGCAAACAATGGAGAACTGAGATACCTGTGACATGTCCAACAGGGAGTTAGGGGATGCAAGCTATAGGACTTAATACTATGGACACAGATTGCAATGAAATAGGAATCCGAAGTGAAACAGACAGCAGATGACTGAAGATATCCTTATACTGGGCACTGTGCAAGGATCAGAGTTTGGTGTAAATAGACAAGCAAGTCAATGCTTAGAATTCCATACTATCAGAGGTATACAGTAACATACATGGGTGAGGACTGGAGGTAAGATAAGACAGAAAACGGTGAGCTCAGCCAGTGGGAATCAGGCCTCCTCACCCAGAGGGGAGGAAGAACATTGGAGGAAGAATGCTCAACCAGGGACACAGATGGGATGTGTGCTCTGAGCTGGGAAGGGAAACAGGATGCGAGACAGTTGGCAAGAGCACTGTGGAACATCATATAAGTACCTGGAAGAGGCAGAGAAGGAACTCTGGGGTCAGGGGAAAAGGCCAGAAATATAAAACAGGTAATCATGGGGTATCTTGAATTTGCGGAGCATAGTCAACTAATTAGGGAGAGTGGTATATAATCTAAACCCAACTTCGTATTTTTCTCTTCCGTCCCGTATTCCCACTCCATCTGCTCCTTCTATAAGAGGGGGTGTTTTGAAGTAGACAGACCTTGAAGCTCTCTCCTGTTCTGGGGTGCCCTCTGACTCTCTAACATTGTAAAGTTATCTTTCTTCTTTGGGTCATGTTGAACAATTTATTAAATTATTTATATATTTAAAACATATTTTGATATTTTGTGGGTATGTGTATGCATAGTGTGTGTAGTATGTGTATAGTGTGTGTGTAATATATGTGTAGTGTGTATGTGTAATACATGTGTAGTGTGTGTGTGTGGTATGTGTATGGTGTGTGTTCAATAGGTGTGTAGTATGTGTGTGTAGTATGTGTGTAGTGTGTGTGTAATATGTGTGTAGCATGTGTGGCTCACTGTGCATATGGACATCAGAGGACAAGTTTGTGGGTTGCCTCTCTCCTTCTACTTTTCTTTGAGTTCTAAGGGTTGAACACAGGTTGTCAGAAAGTTTTTTAAGCAAGCACCTCCACCCACTGAACCATCTTGTCAACCCTCATGCTGAACAATTTTCTCTGTTATTCATTAGCATCTAATTGGAAGTGTTATGACCCAGAGGAGGTAATATTTGTCCTCGTGGGAGCTGACTTATTCTGGGGCATACTTAGTTCACACACTTGAGAGCACTTCCTCATTCTGTCTCCCCAGGGACTCCATCCAATGGTCAGGTCACTGGCTGCCTGGAGTGGGAGGGACACACAAATATTTATAAAGGTCATGTTGGAAAATATTCTAAAACCATTGAACTGCAAAACATGTGTTTAGCATTTATGATGCCTGGAATGGAAGATACTTTTATTCATCTCTATTCTTTCTGGAGTGTAACTAACTCCTAATATCCTTTGGAGAACTTCTGAGTAGGGATGAATAACAAAGGCTTGTCTACAAGGGGCTTGCAACCCCCTCCTTGTGATTTAGATGAAGGTTGATTGGAATTCTTAAATAAACAACCCAACCCACAGCACTGCTGAAGCATGAATTCTGCCAGCAGTCTTTGCAAACTTGCTAAATTTCTAAGGGGTCAGAGGTGATGACTTATGAAATGCCAGGATCCGAGTCATGATATGTTTTAGTGGCATCCCTAGGAGGTATACCTTTGGTAGTAGCTTCAAAGTGTCAGAAAGATGCCGTAAGTGTCCTTGTCGCCCCAGTTTACTTCCTAGGTGAAATGGCAGGAGGATTATGGAAGGGGGCCATCCTATGCTTACAAGTAGAAAGTCAGCCCTGATAGACTAAACTCAATTTTGACTTTATGGATATGAACTGGCTCTACACATCAGTGGGGCTTTGTTGGATGTGCGTTTCATCTTGCATTAGTACCTGCTGTCTAGGCAGATAGACTGCTTCTCTCCGGATTGCTTCCATGTTCTACTCTCTCTCTTATCCAGCTGAAAGGGTCTTCCTGGTTTACCACAGATGTCCAAATGATGCTCAGAGAGTTCCAGAGTAGGTGTGAGGTTTTTGTAGTGATTGTCATCTTCACGGGATCTAGAAAAACCTTGGAGACAATTCTCTGGCCTCATCTGGGAGGCATTATGTAGGTTGGGTTAATTGAATCAGGCAGACCCACCCTAAATGTAGGTGACACCATTGCATGCGCTAGGGTCCCAGGTTGCATACAAAGGAGAAAGCAAGAGGAGCATGGGTGTTTGGTGCTTGCTGTTCCCTGACTGTATGTGACCAGCTGCCTCATGCTCCTGCTGCCACATGTTTGCTGCCGTGATGAACTCTCTGTTGAACTGTGAACCAAAATAACCCCTTCCTTACTTGAGTTGCTTTTACCCAATATTTCTTTGCAGCAATGAGACTCGTAGTTACAGCTAATAGTAGTTAATTTGAAACCCTGAATAATCCAGTGCATCTCCAAAGACTGATTCACCGCCATTCTTACCTGAGTTTACTGAAACGTGTTCATTTGGTGTTCTGAATGATGCTTATCTTTTCTTCTACTATCTTGATCCATTTTTTTTCATTCTTATCTACAGTCAGTCTCTGTTGGCTCACTTCTTTCATTTCTAAGCCTCCTGCTGTCTGTGAGCCGAGGCTGACTGTTCACTGTTCAGGATAGTAAGTAAATACAATACCCAAGGCTGGGTGGGTTACACACAACTGAAAGGTATTCTTTCATAGTTCTGGAGGCTAGGAAGTAGTAAATGAAGGTGGCCACAGATTCAGTGTCTGGTGAGGGGTTGTTTCCTGGTTCATACACAGTATTTCTTACTCTGTCTTCAGATAGACAGAGGGCAAGGCAGCCATCTTTCTGGGACTTCTTTTATAAACATACATATCCCAACCACAAGGGCTTTCTCATGACTTAATTAATTAATTAATTAATTACTTAATTAATTTCTCATGACTTAATTACCATCCAAAGCCCCCATTTTCAATATCATCACAGTGGGGGTTAAGATTTCAACACAGGTGCCTTGGAGGGACATATACATGTGACCATTCAGCACCAGAATGGGCTAAGAGCGCTGTAGAATCGGTCAAGCCAGCCTCTCACAGTGCTAGGGTCTAGTTTTGCCTCTGTCCTGTCTCCTCCACCCAATCAAAACTTAATTTTATGTCCCATATGTGAATAGCAATTCATAAGGAAGCTTTCTCTAATGTGTGTCTGGAACGATGGTACATTCTTCAGATTACACGCTCATTCTTAGAGCTTCACAAAAATTATTCACATATTAAAAAGCTTTGGGAGGCCCTGTGGTCTAGAAACTTGTCTAATTTGAGTTAAGCATTTCCAAACAAACAAAACGCAAACTTCTTCATTTTTAAAAAAAAAAACAAAACACACAGTCCTTTTTTTCCAGTAAGATCTATTTAAACCCCCTAACGAACATTTAAGCAACATGATTTGAAAGCATTAAAATTCCTTCCCAGCCCTGTTGACTGAAGGTGTTAGCCTTCCAAATGTGGGCATTCCTGAGACCCTAGACTTGCCCCATCTATCTGGAAAGGCTGAAAAGGAATGACAGGCCGTGCCTTTGTCTACCTTGCATTAATGTCCCACTCTTTTGCTAACAGCATCTTAAATTTCTGAGAAAAAAAACAGTCACATCCTAGAGTCTTTAAGACCTCAGAATGGGACTGTAGATAGAGACAGGCTTCTGCGGGAGGGAAGCATGCTGAAGAGAGGTTGGTACAGTAGACCCTGATATGAATCGTGTCCACTTTAGAGGTTAGGAGACTGACACTCAGGCCATGAGAAGTCCCACAGAGAAGATGATCATGGACAGACCAAGAGTGAGGGCTCAGAGTAAGCCAACCCTGGTGACATATTGATTTCAGACTTGTAGCCTTCAGCACCATGAGGAAATAGGTGTTTGATGTTAAATTATCTAGTTTGTGGTACCTTGTTTTGATAGCCATTGTAAATTCGTATATCGGGTCAGTGTGAGGCTGATCCCATTGCCTAGGACCTAAGTGGTATCAGGCAGGTGTGAGTCAATGATTATTATAGCTATAGTATTTGGCTATTATTTGTCAATAAAAAATATTCTCTATCTTCTTTTCCTTCCTTCCTTCCTTCCTTCCTTCCTTCCTTCCTTCCTTCCTTCCTTCCTTCCTTCTATTTCTCTTTGCCTGTGAGTGTGTGTGATCTATATGTGAGAGTACAGGCACATAGTTACCATGGCAGATGTACAGAGTTTGGGGGGACAACCTCAGGTGTTAGGGCTTGCCTTTCACCTAGTTTGAAACAGGGTCTCTCATTCACTGCTGCATACACCAGGTTAGATGGCCTGTCAGCTTCTGACTATTTGCTTGTCTTTGCCACCCATCTTATTATAGGAACACTGCAGACACAGATGAGCATTCTGCACTTGTCTTTATTGGGATCTGAACTCAGGTCCTCACACTTATGTGGCAAATAAAGGACCTACCGAACCATCTCCCCAGTCCTATCTCCATTTAAATTTTTTAAAAAAATTATAAGTTTATTCATCACAAAACAATCTCCTCCAGTGTCATTGAGGTGGCTGACCATGTCCATGACCAAAGCTGCCTCTGAACATTGTTGAGCTAACCCCAGCCTTGGGTTTCTTGTCAGCATCAAGGATATGTGTCGGGTAACAGACACAATCTAGGGAGGCTGGTGGAGGTAATGGCAGAAATATGGGATGCCCTTCTTGGTGAGGTACCAGTGGAGATGTCTCCAGGCAAACTGCTCCTTCCTGTAGCCTGAAGACTAGAGAGACTGCATGGTCGTCATGACATGAAGATTGAGTACATTCTTGTCTGCTAGTTCTGGGTGTTTGGGGATGTGGACATATGTATTTTCCCATCACTGCTTCCTCCTTGAAGTGGAGTTCATAGATGGTGATATGTTTCTCTTTGGGCATCAACATCTGGGGGGCTACTGTATCCAAGACCAAGGCTGAGGCCAGAAGGGGAAAGGCACATGCACCTATCACCTATTTTCTTGTACCATTAGAGAAAGGCATTGCCATTTTCCCGATGTGTATGATGTCACTCAGGTAGGAAGCCACTGCAGACATTCTGACACCACAGAAAGAGGCAGTCTCACTGAGAACAGAGCCTAAAGAGTCTGGCATATGGCAGCAATGGACTCAAACTATTGATCTTCTGGGAAGCTCATTCTGGTCATGCCTGGAGCTTTTCAGGGGATGAAAACATCCAAGGCACCCCTGAAGTTTTCGTATTGTTTGTATTCTCTCTCTCTCTCTCTCTCTCTCTCTCTCTCTCTCTCTCTCTCT
>NW_021604595.1:9612591-9617086 GCF_004785775.1 Grammomys surdaster
TCTCTCTCTCTCTCTCTCTCTCTCTCTCTCTTTCTCTCTCCTTCTCTGATATCTATCTATCTATCTATCTATCTATCTATCTATCTATCTATCTATCTATCTATCTATCTATCTTTCCCTGAGATGGGTTGAGCCACAGAAGAACTTCAAACAGCACAGTGGGCGATAGGAAAAGGTCTGAGCGTGAATTGTTATTCTTCCCTGCACCGAAAGTGATTTCAGAATCAACAGTGTTGACCAAGCCACGAGCAGATCCCACTAGACGTCGTTGTGGTAACTGATGCTGTCATGGGTATGTAGATCTGGGTTGTTTTCAGAGGAATGTGAAAGGCTTTGGAACGTTACACTAGCAAATGCCGAAAACGGAGCGTAATGGCCATTCCAGTAGGAGAGGGAAGACAACGGTGCTGAGAGGGCGTGGCCGGCAGAGGCATGACTCAGCAGATTTCAAAGGGAAATAACAGTAAGGGATCTACAGACCATCCTCATGTAGCCTGACCAAGAAGCTGGCAGTGAGGTACCCAGTGTGGGTTCTGGGGATCGAACTCCAGTCCTCCACAAGAGCAGCAAATGCTCCCGATCCTCAGCCAAGTACCTCTGAAGCCCCTGAGACACCATTTCTTAACTGTGAGAAAATTCTTCTTAAATCCAGGTAAGGTATCTTCTGTTGAAAGCATCAAGGTGGGGAGGGGGGGAGGAAAGGGAAGGAAGGAGGAAGACACACACACAGAAAGAGAGAGAGAGAGAGAGAGAGAGAGAGAGAGAGAGAGAGAGAGAGAGAGAGAGAGAACATATGAAGATTCCTCAACGAGACCTTTGAGAAATAAACAAAGCCATTACAAAAAATATATATATATGCTGAGGCCTTTCTTCCTCACTCTCAGTCTCAGTCTGTCTCAGTTTTGACCAAAGTTATGGATGGCACTGGCAGGAAAGGTGCCACATGGGTCTCTCCATGGTTTGGGCTGGCCAGCTGATGGTGGCATGTGTGCAGCTCGCCACTTCTGAGTGCTGGCCACGTGCCACTGGGACGTACCAGGACACTGCAGCAACAGCAGGTGCTTGCCAGCTTGACTCACTGATAAGAGGGAGGGCAAACAGTAGTTATTTCCAAAGGAATCGTGTTGTGACCAGATTTTTTTTTTTGACCTGAGATTACAACCAAAATGATGCTTAAAGTGCCAAAAGAGTATTTCAAATACCTTTCTACTTTTCTTAAGTTTTCCAAGGATCTACGCATTTTACATACTAATAGAAACCAACCATGAACCAGGATGAGATATGTAAACACAGGCAGGTGAGATTGTTGAACCACTGTAGGACACTTAATTCTGTAGCTGGGAACACACAGATATCTTGGGAACGTATAAATGGCTTCCTTGGTGCCACACTGCAGGGACTCCCATTGTAAGGAACCTTCAGTGTCCTACAACCTTGTATTCATAGAGGTGTTTGGCTTCCATTCAAATATCCCTTAAGTCATATAAACACTATAGTACGGTCCTGAGGGGTTATTTGTGCGTGAGACTGATTTCCATGAGTAACTTCAGGATTGTTTTCCAAAAAGCTTTCATTAACGATAACTCCGCTGGTCGCTTAGTGATGGGACTGCCCTAACTTAACAAATATTTGCTGTAAATGTGAAGCAAACGGGCACAGTTCCCTGCCTGGCGGCATACTGGCTGGTAGAATCATTTCAGACCAACCCAGATCTATACACATGACAACACTGGTTGTCACAAATATGTCCAGTGGGACCTGCAACACAGGTTCAAGTTCTTCACAAAAACTCCTCACTCCTACACCGACTTCTGTGTCAGCTACCGGTTACTTTTGATGCTACAGTATAAGGTCAGGACCAAATGTGACTCAGAGAAGGAGGAGTTTATTTTGGCATATGGTTCCCAAGGGGACTCAAATGGCTCATTCCTTTTGTACCTCTTTGTTGAGCATCATCTGAGCACTCGGAGACAAATAAGTAGAGTTAATTCGTTAGATGTGAGATTAAAGTGGCGAGAGATGCAACGCTGGCCAGGGAGCCTTCATCGTTTCAATGGTGTTTCTCTCATCTCCACAAAGGGACGATATATATGAACGGCCTCCTGCGGCTCTTGAGAGCCATGTGGTATCTGGGAAAGTGCTTAGCAAAAGGCCAACTGACAGAAGGCCGGGTTTCGGTAACTGGAAATCCTGTCCATGATTCTCAATCCACCCGAACATTCCTAGAGGACGATGGTGATCCACTCTCCTTTATTCTGACTTAAGATGCACAGGATACGCATTAAGAACAGGCAGCATTCGCTAGACCCAAGCTTGATAATGATTCGGTTACCTCTGATTCTCCTCTTTCCCCCTTCCTTCCTCTTTCCTCCATTCTTCTACTTCTTCCTCTCCTTTCCTCTCTTCTCTTTGCTTCTGTCCCCAATTCCTTCTTTCTCCTTTTATTTCCTTCCTCTGCCTGCTGATCCTCCCTCCCTCCCTCCCTCCCCCCCTCCCCCCCGCCCTCCCTCCTTCCCTCCCTCCCTCCCTCCCTCCTTCCCTCCCATCTTCCCTCCCTTCCCTCCTCCCTCCCTGTCTCCCCTCCCTCCCTGCCTTCTTCCCCCCTTCCCACCCCCCCACCCTCCCTGCCTTTATTCCTCCCTCACTTTCCTCCTCCTCCCTCCTTCCCTTTTACTGTTGATTTTGAACTCCAAGCCTTATGCCTGCTTAACAAGCATTCTTCTACTGAGCCATTGCCCTGGTTTCTCACCTCTAACTTCATTTCCCATAATCCTGATCTCTTTGATTCTGGACTTTTCTTCAGGAAATAAAATTATTTTGAGCTTGTCTCTAATTCCCATTTCCCTACCTTTTAAGAGAGTGTCTGGCTCATAAATTCCCTGTATTTTTATTTAGGAATTTCCCATTTATTTAGAGTAAATATTGACAAAGAGTCACATAGAAATGTCTTCTCAAATTTATAAAACAATCTTTTGTGACTGAGTTCCATGGTTTCTCATTTGACAGATAGTTCTAATGCAAACAAAGTACCATTGGCAATCTGTCAAAACACTGACGTTCAGGTTGTCTGGACTGTTCTTCTAGAATTGGTGTATTTCTCAGTGTATTTCAGTAGATATAGTTTTATTTAAAATTACTGTAGTCTTTGATCCTAGATTCATATAATAAAGTGAAAAGCAAGAGATAGGGAAAGAATTAACTAACTGTAGCCATTCACTTCCTTTTGACTGGGCTGAAGGCAAGGACACAGGAATGTGGTGTGTATACAAGCTGCCTGGCCTGCTTAAAGCTGGGCCTCTAGGAGAGACTAGGGTTTTATTCTAAAGGAAGTATGAAAAGGTCAAGCATCCCTCAGAAGTCCGGGAAGACTAGGAGGAGGGAGCTGATCATCTCCTCAGAGGCTGGGTTCACACACAGAATTCCCCATGGTTGCAGTCTCCACACACTAGTGAGGTTATACCATCCCACAGTCCTATGATGCTGGAGGTCCTGCCCAGTCTAGATCACTTCCCAGGGGTTATGTTGACTGTTGATCAATGAACTATTTCATTCATTACTTTTGAGTCTCCTGGACCAGAGTGTCTTAAACTAAGGTTCACAATATCATCACCATCATCAAACCTGCAGTGAACCTAAGGTGTTGCTGGCCCCACCTGCCTGTGTTACATGGCTTCGCTGCAGCCTTGGTTGTGAACTCAAAGTATGTGAACTTTGTACCTTACATTGCTGCTATACCGTGCAATTGTAATGAGCACTGCCTCAAACACCTCATCCCAGAGTTGAGAGGATTGTTGTTAGGGACTGTAGGGGTTTCCTGTACTTGTGATGTTTCCTGCTTTCATAGAAACACAGTTTAATTACAGAAAATCAAGGATTTAAATATTTTCCTTCTATCATGCCTTAGCGTGTAAGTATCAAATTAGTGTATCTTTCATCATGTTGTGTTAGACTAATGAACATTGCCATCTCTGAAAAATGTAAAAATGTACTTGTCTAAAATCCAATTTTATTCTTGTCTTTAAGAAAGTGTATGTATATCAAAGAATTGTTTAAATGTAAATTCTCCATGACAGTCATGGTGGTACGTAACTTTAATCCTAGTACTTGGGAGGCAGAGGTAGGCAGATCTGTGTGTTCAAGGCTAGCTTGGTCTGTAGAGTGAGTTCTAGGACAGCCAGGACTATACAGAGAAACTCTGTCTCAAACAGCAACCCCCCAAAAGCCCTAACTCTTCCTTCTTTCCTTCCTCCTTCTTTCCTTCATTCCTTCCTTACTTCCTTTTGACAAGACCTTACTATGTAGCCCTGGGTGTTCTTGAACTTGGGAGGTAGACCAGGCTGTTCTTAAATTTACAGAGTTCTTGAGTGCTGGGATTAAAAGATGTGGGCCACAACAGCTTAAAATAAATTCTGTTTTGGTTGTTATCAGCAATTGTTCAATCTCTCAGTCTCTCTCTCTCTCTCTCTCTCTCTCTCTCTCTCTCTCTCTCTCTCTC
>NW_021604595.1:9617096-9639184 GCF_004785775.1 Grammomys surdaster
CTCTCTCTCTCTCTCTCTCTCTCTCTCTCTCTCTCTCTCTCTCTCTCCCTCTCTCTCCCTCTCTCTCCCGCTCTCTCCCGCTCTCTCCCTCTCTCTCCAAGCTTTCATAAACATTTCTCAGGCAAAAGCAATGTGTGGAAAGAATTTAGGAAGCCTAATCCTATACCATGGGGTCCATAAGGGACTGTATAGAACCTTTCCAAGGTGGGACCTTAGGGATGTGATTGGATCATGAGTTCTTTTACTCACCAATAGATGAATCTGTTTGTTGACTTTTTTCCTTATTGGGATATTGGAAGGTTATGGAAAGTCTTAGAATATGTAGCTGAGTCATTGAGGCTATGTCCTTGAAGGGTCTATTTTGTCCCGTGGACCTTCCATCCTCTCTTTGCTTCCTGCATCTCAAGAAGTGAGCAGGTTTCCTCCATCAGCTCCCCCTGCTGTGAGCTGCTACCTCACAGAAAGCCAGAAATGACGGAACCAAGGGACCATGAGAGAGTTTCCATTATCTTGTTATTGCTATGACAGAATGCCAGGTAGAAATAACTTAGGAGACGTAAGATTTGTTGGGTTCATGATATTCAGTCCATTGTGCCAAGAAAGGCATGGTCAAACAGCTTAGATCATAGCTGCAGCGTGGAGGAGGCAGTTCACATCACACAAGACGAAGAAACAGTCAGATATAGGAATCAAGATCAGATATAACTCTCAAAGCCTGTCTCTGGGAGGGCTACCCTTTTTGAAGGGAAACAGGAGAAGTGGATCTGGGGGAGAAGAGAGGTTATGGGGGTGGGGTGGGGCTTGGAGGACAGGAGGGAGGGGAAAGTATGGTTGAGATGTAATATGAGACACAAATAAAAATAATAATTAGATAAAAAACAAACAAACAAACAAACAAACAAACAAACAAACAAACAAACCAACCAACCAACCATCTGGGTAGGGGAAGTCTATCCCTATTGACAAGCTTCTGCCAGAAACTGACCTCCTACAGTTTCCAGAACCTCTCAGAATGGCACCACCAAGGAGAACCAGGCACCCAAACAATGGGAAAGTTGGAAACACTTTAAATTCAATCTGTAACAGATTTACAGTTCTAAAATCATGAGCCAAAGTAAATTGTTTCTTTTTTCTTTAAGCGGATGTTCTCAGGAATTTGTCACAGTAATGAGAAGATAACACATTCTACTTCCACCACTTCTTCTTCATTCCTTTTCTTTCAGAGAAAACTTCATCTAAACCTTAAGGAGATACAGATTTGACATTGCTTTGGATCCTTCCTTCCTTCCTTCCTTCCTTCCTTCCTTCCTTCCTTCCTCCCTCCCTTTCTCTCTCTCTCTTTCTTTCTTTCTTTCTTTCTTTCTTTCTTTCTTTCTTTCCCCCTTTCTTTTTTCTCCCTCTCTTTCTTTCTTTCTTTCTTTCTTTCTTTCTTTCTTTCTTTCTTTCTTTCCTACCTTAGTATTTTCATGTTTTGCCTCAATTGAACAAATCTCTCATCCATCCATCCATCCATCCATCCATCCATCCATCCATCCATCCATCCAGGACTTCATTCCTTGTTACTTAAAGGATTTACAACCAAAAGTTAGATATGGCTTTTCTGTATGAGTTTTTAACTCTCACTTGAGAACCCGTGAGTTGTGGAAATCAGTCAGACTGATATTTCTGACTGTCATACAATAAATCTAACACAGTACATTTATGCCAAAACTAATAGAAGCCACACAGAATGGAAATACAGGGCTCTTAGGATCCTGAGAATTATATGGTTAAGGATCAGAATTAGTGGTGGAAAAAAGTCTCATTATAATAGCTTCTAACATTCACAGAAAAAAATTAAAGTAGCCTTCACTGCTTTTCTTGTAAAAACTAAGAAGTCATTAAGCTAATATAGATCTAGCCAGGCATGATGGTACATGCCTATAATTGTAGAAATGGAGGGACCAAGAGTCAAGAGAAACACCACAGCTTTGAAGCTAGCCTGGGCTACATTTAGTGAGACCATGGCTCAAAGTGAAAATAATAATTAAACAAACAGAATAAATTATAAGGACAGAAAAGGATCTTTCTGCTGATTTGCCTCCAAAGCTCTGCAATTCATCTGTAACAACCTGAAGAGCTCCCTTAATTTTAAAGGTATCTTGACTCAAGTTAGACCATAGGATGAACTCCATTCATTGACTGGGATCACAGCTGGTAAACTAACCACCTAGGTCATAGTGTCCGTGGGAGTTCTGATGTATTTGCTATAAAACAGAGTTTCTCCCTTAGTTTTAAGGTTCCAAGAAAATACCTGGGAAAGGAAGAAGGCCATACCTGCAGGTCATATCTGCATAGATCACAAGTGTGGCTCATATCCCCATGTCCATATTCCCAAGTTCTTTTCCTACTCTATCTCAATCTAGGGTCACAATCTAGCCTATGTATTTGTTAGAGTAGCAGTAAATGTCCATTAAGGAAAACTCCTTTGAGACAAGAGAATAGGATCCCTGACCTGGGGTAGGCTCTGTCAATCATCTGACTACAGGATCACCCGAGGTTGTGGGCTCACCTTAAGTCACACTAAAGAGATAGGTAGAATAATTACCTTCTTTAGTGAGATACTATACTTCTTGCTTCCATGGTTCCCATCCACCAGGATAGGCCCTCTGAGTCACCGTGAGGCTTTGTTGGCTTCTCTGAGACCCAAGTGAGAATGTCGGTTTTTTTTCTTTCTGTCTCATCAGATGCTAGCCAGAACCTACATCTTCCTTTTCTGATACTTTAAGAGCCCCTGTTTTCACCTGTATCATATTCTTGTAGTCAATAGCTGTAACCTATGTTCTGGGTGCTTGAGAAAAACAGAGGACACAACAAGCCAAAGAGAACCAACCTTCTGTGCTTCTGTGGATGGGGGAGGCAGATAAAAAATAATAATGAAGGAGCTGGGAAAATTACTCAGTCATTAAGGGTACTTGATGGTCTTCTAAAGGACATGGGTTGGGTTTCCAGCAGCCATGCTGGGCAGCTCACAACTGCCTGTAACTCAGTTCTGGTCTTCACAAGACTCTCCCACCCCAGCCCCTCCACACATACACTCATAGAAGACAACCACCTCTCTCCTCTCTCCCGGTAGAAGATAAAAATAAATCTTAAAATATATACATAATAAACCACTGTATGATCTGAAGGAATATGGCGCATGGACAGGTAGTTTAAATTTGTAAGTAGCATGGTCTGGTTGATATTTTAGGAAAGCCTTGAAGGTGAGAATTTTCCATGTGGAGAATAAGGAGAAAAGGGAGAAGGAAGAGAAAGAGAAACCAGTCAGTAAAATCCCCTGGGACCTGCCCACTCAGACATCACTTCTCATAAGCAAGAAGGCAGGCCATCTTTGCTCCCCTCAGCGTATTTGGTTTTTAAAACTTTTGTACCAAGATGTCTTAGAGTTTTATTGTTGTGAAGAGAAACCATGACCATAGCAACTCTTAAAAGGAAAAACACTTCACTGGGGCTGGCTTACAGGTTCAGAGGTTTAGTACATCATCAGCACCATGCAGGCATGGTGGCATGCAGGCAAACATGATGCTGGAGAAGGAGCTGCCAGGTCCAAGGGTCACTATTGTGGTAGGGATGAAGAGAGTTTACAAGGATACTTCTGCTCACTGTTTTGGCTATCAGACTTTTAAAAACAACGGACCCCAAGGACTTGGAATTACCCTGGAAATCTCATTGGTGGGACAAGGAAAACCATGATGACTGGTGCTAACACAGGGTGAACTTGTCTCCCAGGAAGAGAGTTCACAGGATTCTTACCAGATCGCCTTGCAGGACAGAATGTTAATCATGATAGGCGGGACCACACCTTGACTAGGACTGTCCTCTATTTGAACCCCCACAAGCTGGACTTGGGGGTGAAGGGGGAGGGTCACTGGACCTCTTTGCTCTTCTAAATGTGGCCATGTGGAATTAATCTTTTTCTGTTCCTCACTGTCACTTGCTTCCTTAGTTGACCTTTTGAGACCCCTTGGCTGAGCCTTGGTTTACTTAGGGTGGTCATGGCTGGGGCTGTTAAGTCTCAGGCTAGGCTTCTAAGAGTTCTAGACACAGGGACCTGGGTGGACTCAAGGCTAGGTAGTCTAGATGTGGGAAGTGTTATAGTCTGCAGTTATCCGGTCAGAAGGAGCCCATACTGGTCCCCAGGTCAGGGGAACCTGGGATTGAAAAGAGCGCTGATAAGGAATCACCCCAAGTCTGCACCAGGGGACAGAGCAGCTTTTCATTACAGCCAGGCAGCTGTGACAAATGAAGACATAGCCGAGAGCAGATAATGAAAAATTTTGAATTATTGCCATTGTTTCTCATATTCCTGAAACTCTTGGATTAATATAGCAAACCAAGGCTGAAGATGAAAAGCCAGAGACTTTATCAAATACATTAAGTCTGGCAGACTGTCTGTATGAAGTAACTCCAAGTCCTGGTTGGGGTTTTACACAAGAGATAGCCTGGATTTACCTTTTTTTTCCCCCCTGCTTCAGCCTCCTTTCCTGTGGAACAAGGGTGACTTTGTTTTGCTTTTTAAATCTGTTTTACTTCTTTGTCTTTTGGACGTTACCAGGAATCAAACTTAGAGCTTTATGCACACTAGTCCAGCACCTTGTCAGTGAGCTACATCTCCAGCCCTGAGTGTTTTCTTCTCGTGGTTTCTGTACTTTTCTGTGGAGGTGTCATAGATCTCTCTTTTAGTATTGGGTTCAGTTTAATTTGCTTTCTAGAGCTAGGAGATGTTCTTTTCTCTAGATCTCAAAAGTACTTTTGGGATGAGGAGAGAATAAATTTATAAATTCTTGGTTAGCATGATACCCAGGAAGTAGGTTTCTGGCATTGATCTTTGGGGGAAGCTCAAGTCATACGAGAATTAGTTACAACTTCTGCAGTGAGTAAAATATATAGCATGGAGGAAGAAATGCTTAACTTCTGCATTTAAATAGCTTTAAAACTAGCTGGAATCCCGGATGCACTCAGTATGTTTTTCTATTGCTCTGCGCACAAGAACGGCATTTTTTACCTGACACCCATTGCACACAGACTGTAAAGTAATAGGAATAGCTTTTCTTTTTACACACATTGTGTGAAAATGAAACATCAACATTGTCAAAACCATGGCATGACACACTTGCTAGAGGACTTAGAATCTTAGCATCCACACACAGCAGTCCTGGGAAGGGTCGCTCCGTGCCCGGAGCTCCAGTACATGGCAAGTGGATGCAGAAGGATCAGGAGTCCAGGTCATTCTCTACTGCTCGGAGAACTCAAGGCCAGCCTGGGCTACACGATATGTGATCCAGTCTCAAGGAAAAAAAAACTGGACATTTTATCTAATAGATGGGAAATTATGATCTGATTTGCGAACTTCCTTCTGGCTGTGGATTATACCTGTTGACACATAGAAACTGCAGTTGATGAGTGCAGTATTTGTACCTGTCTTCGTAGTCACGTGTACATTTTCATATAAAATACTAAAATATAAATTTGCTTATAATTATCAAATTTCTAATGGTCATAGTTTGAATGCCCCCTCCTCCCTTTTTCCCTTGAGACAGGGTCTTACTCGGCAGGTCTGACTGTCCTTGAACTTTCTATGGTCCTCCTGTCCCAGGCTCCTGAGTGCTAGGGTTAGTTGCTTCCCTTCCATCATATGGAACTTTCTGAGAGTGTTCTGAAAGCTGGCAGGCTTGCGCACCAAGAGAGGACTGCTGATGACTATTGGCACAGCAGCAGTAGGTGCACAAGAACCCAAAATCCCCAGTGGAGTGAATCCCTACTTGAATGAAAAAACAAACAAACAAACAAACAAACAAACAAAAACAAGGAGCTGAGGTGGTGTGTCAGTCATGGCATCCTGGGCTGGTGGACATGTTTTAAGAATCTGCAGATGCAGAGGTCTGAAAACTTGATTGTGAGCGTTTGGTAGTCTCAGGGTTCTTCCACAGCCTCACCATGTTTGCCCTCTCTTCTCTGGTTGGTCTTTTTTTTCACCTTATCTGCATGCCCACATTCAGCCAATCAGGATCCAGTTAGCTCAGCTAGGTTCAGTTAGCACTACATAGTTTCAGGCATTGGAACACAGGGTACTGTTGAACCTGATGGAGGAGGAAGAAAGGACTATCTTCGGTACCACCCCAGGTTGAATGAACACCCTAGAGACAAGGCCTCCATGTCTGTGGCTTTTGTCCCTAGCATGGTGTTTCATCACACTACTCTTCATGTGGAGGAGACCCATACTTGCTCTGCCTTTAAGACTCTACTCTAGGCTGCAGAGGGAACTCATTCTAGGGGCAGTTCCCTGCCTCTAGACATGGAGACTCAGAGCTCAGACTCTCTTCTCTCCAGTCCTTTGAGAACTGATAGCATTCTCAAGACTGCAGACATGTTCTGCCAGGGGTATCATTGGCTGGCATCTTTTGGGCTATAACATTCCCTGGGACTCTAACATTTCTCTGACCCCTAATGGCTCTCTGTCAGCGTCACGCGATTATTGAGAGTTTAAAGCTGTTTAGTTTAAATGCCACGTGGCAATCTAGTTTCAATTGTTTTCTCTTTGTATGGTTGTTGGTCCCAAATTAGTAATAAAGTCCTTCCACTCTGCATGCTGCATTGCCCCTCTACTACATTCTCAGAGAGAGCAAGACCAGAATCTACTTGGAGCTAGGAGCCGGCTCCTACTGGATTCCTCGTTAGGGCTATAGACACGAGACACCACGCTTTCAGTTCACAGTCCGCCATTGCAGAAAGAATGTGTGTCTGCTGGGCGGTGGTGACACACGCCTTTAATTCCAGCACTCAGGAGGCAGAGGCAGGCACATCTCTGAGTTCAAGACCAATCTCATCTACAGATCTAGTTCCAGGACAGCCAGGGCTACACAAAAAAATCCTGTCTTGAAAACAGAACAAAACAAAACAACAACAACAAGCAAAACAAATAGAGAATGTTCATCTATGTCTTAAAAAATTAAGGCTATGACAGATTTGTCCTAGACTCTACTGACTCCAGTAGAGAAAAATGAGACAGTAGCGTTCCTGTTTTAATGACATTTGGTTTTTTTTTTGTCTTGTTTTGCATCTAATATTGTGCTTACAGAGAAGGTTCATACAACATACATGGGAGGCTTCAAGGTCTTAAATACAGAAACTATTTCAATGTTAATTTCCCCAAAGAGACTGACTAGTAAGTGCTGTGGAGTACATATTAAAAATAATATGTAAACAGTCTCACTTTCATAACTCCCTCATGTAGTTATAAACCTAAAGATCTTTGGTTCCCATTGCTCCAATACTAGGCTCGCAAAATAAACCAACCATCTCATAAAAGGCAAATAACATTGTAATACAAAAATGACAGCCTATTTTTCCTACTAACACCCTGCCCCTTTAAGGTAGTTATCAGTATAAGGAATCAGCTCTGAACCTCTGTCTTTATAGGTCACCATTTCTCTTAGTCTCAGACAGAGACAGCAAATCTGTTCTTAATGTTGGTTTGACTGCCCGATTGTTATGGGTTCTTTTGTGTGTTCCAGATTTTGCTTGTAAGTTTTTTAATAAGAACTTAGTTGTGCATCTGGGTGTTTGGATGTATGCCACACACTTCTCATAAACAAGACAACAGCTAAATAAACCCTGCAGTGATCTGACTTCTTCAGACATGGATGTATTTATGCACAGACCATCTCACCCAGATGCTTACCCTGACATCTAGACTGCGAGCTCACACGACACAGGTAGACATTTGGAGGAAAGGTGTGGGACACTATGGGCAAGTTCCAGGAAAAGCAGTTCGATTTCTTACCTCAAGGATAAGGTTATGGGGCTTATCCCATCTTTCTGGAAACTTCCTGCTTTACCGAAGTTAACTTCCTTGTGCCTGCCTTCTAGCCACCTGGCTGTTGGATGCTCAGGGAGGCCAGTCCTTCCCTTGTGACCATCAGTGGACAAAGATGCCTGTGAGTCTCAAGGCTATAAACAGATGGAGCTACTCTCTGGCTTTAGGGAAAGAGTTGCTGACATTCTCTGAAGATTTCACTGCCTTCTTGGCAGGTCAGGTATTTTGAAAGGCAGGTCCAGACCTGTCTGAATGCTTCCCCTTGCTGCGTATGAGTACAGCAGCTGCCTTAAAATGCTGTCATTTTCCCTCTGGGTGTAGAAGTAGTTTCTCCCACTGCCAGACCACCAAGCCAAGGTTTTTTTCCCCATGGAGGGGGTGTGGAGGAGGGCTGCATGAAAACACCAGAGCCTGCTCAGTTCTTCAGGGTCAAGGGGAGGCAGAGCAGGCAAAAGCAAGAAGCTTGTGGATCAGCTCTCTGTGGTTACACATAGTGGGACTTGGTGGAAGTTCTGGGGGACCTGAGCTTTAGTTCCCAGGGAAAGAAATATTTATTCACTACTCACTGGCTGGACTAAGCCCTTGGCAGACTCTCATCCCTAAGAAGTTAAATTTCTTCTGAGAACAGAGTTCTTTAAAAGGGAAAGAGAAGGAGTGAGAAAGGACTTCATTGTTCTGCAAGACACCAAATCAATAGCAAAAATAACCACACCTGAGTTTGTTTTATTTATTTATTTATTTATTTATTTATTTATTTATTATTATTTTAAATGCCACTCAGGAAAGAGTGCTTTGACCCACGGACATAAGCTTCTCATCTCAAGGTTAAAATGTGTGCTGGGGTGTGGATAGTGCAGGGACATACATTACACATGAAGTGATGCATGACTGGCAACCAGAGGGCAAGTGTCAAGGGTTGGTTGGTTCTTCCTTCATGGTCTGACGCAGGGTCTCTCCTCTTTCAGTTGCTGCACTGTGTAGTACTTCAGCCTAGCTGACCCCTGAGCTTTCAGAAAATTCTCCACCCGCTTCACTTTAGCAAGGCTGGAGTTGCAGAGAACTGTCACCACATCCAGATTTTGTGTGGGTTCTGGGGATCAAGCTTGGGGTGTTGGGCTTATGTGACTAATATACTTTCAACAGCTGACTCGTCTTCCCAGCCCCAGAATTCTTACACTAGGGTTAAAGGTGTGTGTCTATATGTTTGTAAAATATCTGTGCTTTCACCTTACAGTTAAAATGCATGTATCTGTCTATAAATATATGAAATACATATAATATACAAATATGTAATATATGATGTATAAACATTTTGTATTTTACTATTTTAATATATATATGTGTTGGAAAGACAGCTATGAACTGCTTTCTCCATGGTCAGCAAAGTCCAGGCCTGACTTCTTCAGCCAGCTGCCTGCACAAATGCAAATGGGGGACAACTTTTCATAATGCTGTATAAAAGGCAAGCTCAGCTAGGCATTGATCACCAAATGGACTTGCAAATGACTGTGCTTGCTGGCATAAATCAGTGCCACCCGGAAAACAGAGGCGCCAGACCAGAGCGTGGCTGTTGCTTTTTTTGAATTCTTTTTTAATATATCTGTTATATATTTTTTTATGAAAAAAATGATTCTAACTGTCAACTGGGATTATTAGACTGCATAATGATATTTTTTATGTCCAAAGATATGAATAAAATTACTTTTTCACCATGTATATTATAGTTATACATGTTTTCTGAGAGTAAATTAACATAGAAATAAATCTATAATGTCAAGAATATGCATTAACCTGTTCAGGCCTTATAAATATGTAAAAATAGCACCTAGCTCTTTGCCTCTCCCTGGTAGTATAATATCTTATACTAATCCAGAACTGGACATTTGTATATTATGATACCCAATTATATGTACTCAGTCCAATTTAACAATTATTATTTTAAATGTTGTATACCTTGTGCTCTAGGGGATGTGACAAGTGTCTCTAATGGGGTCTTTCCTTTCTCATCCAGATAACCTTGTCATAGGATTGACAAATCTGCTGTTGTCTTCACTTTGGCTTCACTTCTATCTCTCTGCAAACTATCTTTGTGGAGTCTACTTTCTAAAGAAATCCACCCTCGCTTTCTGCACCCTTCCCCTCTTTTATTGAGTCAGAACATCCTCACTGTCACTGGTCCCCAAGGACCCAGAGCTCTGGCCACAGGATCCATCATGATGATTTTCATTTGACATGCTCATGTATCTCAGAATGTTCTAGAGAACTCTTCCTCTACTCCTGGATCATTCGACCACCTTCCTCCTCTCTTTGATCGCCTTTCTAGAGCTCTTTATGTACTATGAGGCCACCATTTCGGTTGATATCTTTCACTTGCTCCAGAGCTCTTGTCTGACAGGGTTAATTATCTTATGGCTTTATTCATCTTTGTATCACTACTACAAAGCACAGCAGGACAGACTTCTGATAAAGGCTTCTAAAATGCATAGTGTCTTCATCCCTTAAATATGACTTTCAAATACCACTGTGCCTGAGATAATTAACTGTGGGACATGGAGGGGCAAATGCTCTTTGGCTCATGGTTTTGGAGGCTACAGCCCAACATGAGTCACCCAACCTTTTGGGTCCATCCTGGCAGGAGCACATGGTGGCCAAACTGCTTACTTACATCATTAGCCAGGAAGCAGATCAGAGATGGAAAGCGAACAGACTCCCACTATCCACTGAGACCTACCTCTAGGAGGTCTTCAATATGTGGCCCATAGTCACACCAGAGTACCGAGGATGAGATGGTCCTCCTAGAGCCTACACTGTCAAAATCAGTTCTGTTTCCCTTAGTTAAGTCTATCACTTCTTTTTTTTCTTTCCTTTCTTCATTCTACCCTACTGGCTGCTTTACATGAAGGAGAGCATAAATCATACACCAACCCCCCTTCACTGGCTTAATACTTGAACACAGCTTTCATCATTGTTTGAGTAAACTCCAGGTCTTCCTTTGGTCTGCTGGGATGGGCTTGGTCTTGTCCTGTGGTCATGTATTGGTATCTCAGTCTCTGCTCACTGTGCTCAAACACACAGACATCTCTTTTGGAGGGTCAGTATTTCCATATTTTTGCTTCCTAGTCCAGGGAGCTGCTGCCTCTCAGCTTGTTCTCCTCCACGATGGACTTTATACTCAAAAGTCATGCATCAATGTTAATCTTCCTTGGGCTGAGTTGCTTCTCCTCAGATATTTGGTTATACTAACTAAGGGGCTGGGGAGATGGCTCAGAGGGTAGAATTCTGTGGGCCTGACTGGATATAGCAGCATGTATCTGTAATCCTCATGCTGGGGTGGGGGTGGTGGCATCAAAGACAGATGACTCCCAGGGCTTCCTGACCAGACTAGCAGAAACTTGAGTTCCAGGCTCAGTGAGAGATCCTGTCACAGAAAGAAAGATAGACAGCAGTAGATGAAGATGCCTGTCATTGACATCAACTGCTGGCCTCTGCATGCACACACCCATGCCACTTGTGCACATGTACTCATGCACCCAATGTGTGAGTGCACACACACACACACACACTCCCCAAAGTAACTAATCTAGTCGGCGTGTGCTGCCGCTTCGATGGTTCGTCTCTCCTGTCAAGTTGACTGCTTTTTGGTTCTCCATGGAAAAGCATCTCTGGGTGTGTCTATGAAGTGTTTTTTAAAAAGATGTAACAGAGGAGAAAAGATTCTCCCTGAATGTGGGTGGCACCATCCCATGGACTGGGGTCCTACTCGGAATAAGGGGGAAGTTAGTTGGGTATCAGCACTCATCCATGTCTGCTTCCTGACAGCAGACACAATGGGACCTGCTGCCTCCTGCTCCTCCAGCCATGCCTTCCGTGCCCCAGTTGTCTGTACCCTCAAGGTGTGAGTCTAAATAAACTTCCTTAAGTTGCCTTTTCCTGCTACTTTGTCATAGCCACTAGAAAGGTAACCTCTACAGTCACAATGCAGGCTTTAGTTCTATTTGCCAGGGACATATTTAAATAGTGTCACCTCTCTCGAGTCATTCAAGATTACTCAAGATTTGAGATCTCAGTAGACTGATGGGGTCTTGCCTTCTGTAGCCTTTCTATTGAGACTAGGACACAGCACAGTGACTGCTAACCATACCTGTGAAAGCAGAGACACGGTGGTTAGAAAAGCATAAGACTCAAACCCTTTGAGAGACAAACCGGAAAAGAATCTCCCAGTTATTTAATGATCAGCATTATGAGGTCTGCTGAGAACAAATGTTGATTTTTGGAGCAAATATATTCATCCATAAAGGACCTTGAGCACTCTAAAGAGACAAGAAAACAAGACAGCTCTCCCCTCCCCTGCTAAAAACCACAAGTAGCCTAGATCATGCAGCATGGACAGTAAATGTAGCTTCAGTTTTGTTTCCAAATGCTAGAGAGCAGGTATCCAGACAGTGTCCTTATTGACAGTTGTCTCAGACACAGCTCCCTCTATGGAGGAGTGAATCTGAGAAGCTTCACCCGTGCCTTCCAGCTGGTTCTGAATTAGTACTGTAGCAAACATTGACAGGAGCCCTCTCTTAGCCGGGCCCATCACAGCTCTGCCAACCACCATTGGGGTCATGTTTTTGGTGAAAGAGAGGCAAGGGTGTGTGGAAGAGTCTGCAGCAGCTGGTGCCTGGATTAGAAAGACTTCCAACCAGATATTGGCTCTATAGGTTAAGGCAGTCTCTGAGGAAACAGAAAAATCTGTGTGGTTCTTGTTCACAAGACATCACAGTTTGGGTCTAGTCTGTTGTTGGAGATATTAGTATTTAAAGAAAGAAACCAAGCAAAGGGCAAAAACAATTCTCCTCCTGGAGAAACAAAGCATGTATAATTTATGTTGGAACGCGCACACTTGTACACAGAGGCCAGTGCTGGTAGATGCCTGGGCTGTTTGGTGCTGTTGGTTGCTTTGGAGAGCAAAAATTGATTTTTAACAAATATCTATGGTTATTATTGTATGTGTGCATGATATTCACGAGGGTGCCCATTCTATAGTGCACATGTGGAGGAGTAAGAGGAGAACTCTAGGAAATTGGTTTATGACTTATATAGATTCCAAAATAGTATCCACAGGGAACCAGATTTTCAAAAGAGCCTACCTGGGGCATTCCCATTGAAACCACAATAGGAGGTAAGGACTTTGCCACCAGCTCCACCCCTGGTCCTGGACTCCTTACTAGATAGAATGCAGACAACACTAGCTAAGGCCATCGTCCTTAAGTCCTGAAGGATTTCACCCATTATTCATACTGTGTCTGTGTCGGGGGAAATGGGCTTCTGTTAAATGCAAGAGTGTTTGTGATTCCTACTTGAAGCCTATATCAAAAGGCTGTAATTTGAACTCTTGAGTAGAAATGTCAACAGTCTTAAACAATATAGTTTTTTTTCTATTGAACGTATTTTTTTCGTGTAATCTATTCTGATTATGGCTTTCCCTTTCTCTGCTGCTCCCCACCTCCCCTCCCATCCAGACCCTTGCTGCCTCTCTTTAGAAAGCAAATGGGCTACTAAGAGATGATAATAAAATATAACATAACAAGAGAAAGCAAACGCATTGGAATAGGACAGAACAAAACAGAAGGAAAAGATCCCAAGGATAGGCACAAGAAACAGATAAAGAAGTGGAGACTCCCTTGTTTGCACACTCAGGAATCCCATAAAAATAACAAACTGGAAACTGTAATTTATATAAAATAAAGGATGTTAAGGGAGAAAACAGAAAGAAAGAGAGAGAGAAAGAAAGAAAGAAAGAAAGACAGAAAGAAAAGAAGAAGAGGGGGAAGAGGAGGAAGAGGAAGAGGAAGAGGAGGAAAAGAAGAAGATAAAAATGAGAAAAAAGGATAATTTTAAAAAAGAAAGAAGAAAGGAAGAAAAGAAAGAAAGAAGAAAAGAAAAGAGAACATAGGGCCCGGCACAACATTATGAGACAAGGTGCCTTCAAAGATGACTTTTGTTCCTTTTTGGTTGGCATCTACTGCTGTGCATGTGGCCTACCTTTAAGAGTAGTTTGTTTCCCCAATGAGATTCCCTTGGAGAAAACTAAATTTTCACTTGCAAGTGGTTATCAGTTGGAGATAGCCTCTGGTTAGGTACCTTCTAGTACCAAGAACACTAGCCTGTAGGGCTGAAGGCTCTGTGTAGGCACCAGATTGACTTCTCCATGTTCAATGAGTTGTGTAGGTGTTGTGTTCTACACTGGAGCCTTGCTGTCCATTTGTGGAGAGCAAACTATAGTCTTGGCAACAGCCTGGGTTGTTTGGTGGTTCCCGAGGGACACTTGTGGCCAACAGCTCAATTAGATGTAATCCATTCCCAGTACCAGGAACTTCATTTGAATTTGGTGACAGAATGTGTCCGGTTTGGGCTCTGTCTCCCTCATTCTTTTTTCAGTTTTATTTGGATTCCCTTCATATACATATAGCTCTTTCTGTGTTAAGTTTCCATACTGCCCTTCGACAGCCCTGAATTTTAGCTTTCTCTCCTTGTATTCCTTCCCTCATCCCCCTCCCCACTTGATCCTCCTGCTCAGTCCCTCCTCCCCCATCTGTCCAAAACTCTCTATTTCCAGTAAGGTTTAGTTTTAATCACCAAGTGTCATCATACACCAGCTACGCTCACAGTTGCTTTGCTTTTATAAGCTGGCTTTACGGTGAGTTTGGTGGGATCATTTTTACTGTGAACATGAGTGGTGCATTGCACTATGACCTGTGACAGCAATGACAGTGTCATACAGGTGATAGAATCTTTCACTGCCACCTACACAGTCTATTCTTGCCTGACATACTCCTGCATGCCTCTTTGACTGCAGTCACTCTGCATAGGGAGTACACCTTCCTACTCAATTCATGCTACAGCTATGCAAAACCTACTCACATTATCTCCTTTGTGACTGCTTCCCTGAATGCCCCTTAGTTGTGTAAGAACCAAGGTCCATTTTGTAAAGGTCTAATTACACATCACATATATAACAGTCATGCCAGGAAATCCTGTCTTCATAATTACCCTCACTTCTTTTCCGGTTTTGTCTAACTTTGGGAAAACAGATGAAAATAATATTCTTTTTTATATCTGCATTTTACAGGATGTAACAAGGTAGAGAATGTTGACTGACTGATAAAGCTTCTTTTTTTTTCTCATTGAGATCATGGTTGGTTTTTGTTTGTTTGTTTGTTTGTTTTTGTTTTGCTTTTGTTTTTGTTTTTGCTAGGAGTCTGTCAGCTGGTTATTTCCCTATAGAGGCTCAGGCCCTGGGAAGGAGGTCTCATTCAGCATGCCCCAAGATCTCTTTTCCCTTTTAAATCCTGATCCATCACAGAACTCACTTTCTTTGAGATTCTAAGTGTCTTGGAAACAGGAAGCAGATGATGATGATGACCCAGCAGCTCAATAAATCCACTTTGCTTCTAATTCCCTGGTAGGAGCTGTTTCCTTAAGAAACACCTTCTACACCTTCTCAGGTGTAGAAAGGAATGGATGGAACTCAAAAGCCTCAGGGATTCTCCAAGCAAGGACCAGAGCTGCTTCACCCTAACCCCTTTCCATAGGGTAGGAGACTCCGGATACAGGGAGCTAAGGATGGTAGAAAGCCATGGGACGAGGTATTTGGTAGAGCAAGCTTCAAATTCATGCCAATTTTGGACCATGTGATTTCCTGCAAGTCACTTGGCTTCTGTTAGCTTTAATCACCACATATATAAAATGAAATTAACAAATTTGGAGTAGGGGCGGATGCCGGTAGTCCCAGGACAGAAAGGAGACTGGGCTTGAGTCTGAGGCCAGCCTGAACTATGTAGGTGAGTCCTTATTTCAACACAAGCCAAAGTGAACTTGCAAGTTCTGATGTGAGGTATTAAAGACACCATTAGGGAAATATTTAAGCATGTATATGCAAAGGCCACATATACAGACAAAAAGCAAAAAAGCAGAAATATTAGTCTGGAATAAAGAAAAATTCACAAGAAATGTTTGAGGGTACTGGGAATGCTTAGATGAAAGGAACTGTCAGGTGTTAAGAAGGAATGCCAAGGTGCATGGATACGCATTGGGTAGGGGTGAGCACACAGCATCCAGGGGCTAAATCTGGTCTGGTGCCTGTTCTTTTGTGTGGCCCATGAGGTAAGAATGGCCATTCAAGTTTGAAGTGGCTAAATAATCACTAAAGGACAGTGACATAGCTCCTCATTGTCGAGCGAAGCTTTAGACAACCATTGCTTCCTTCTACTGCTTGCTTAGGCCAGTGACCTTGGCAGACACTTTGAGGCCGGAAGATCTAATGCTGCCCTCATACTGTACAGAAGATGTTTTCTGACATCTGTCACACTCCACGGCTGGTACAGAGAAGAGGAAACAGGCTTTCTCTGTCTCCTCCGAGAACTGAATAGAACCACTCCGGAAACCGGTTAAGCTGGTAATTAATTCAACATAAAGAAGAGCTTTCTAAGGACTGGAGATACCCAAAGGTGAACTGCACCATTTGGTTGGTTGAGACAGGTTTCTGCACACAAAACTAGCTAAGCAAAGCTGTATCAAGTCTGCAGGAAATATAGAAAGAATTCAGGCAAAGTAAAGAGGTTTGGTCAGAATATAGTTCTGAAATTCTGATTTTGCTAATTTGGGTCTTCTTAACTCCTCAATAGGCATTTTATGCAGTTACTTATTATTTAGATTAACAGATCACTATAAAGATTAAAGGCCACTTTGATAATTGATGGACCTTAAAGAAAAAAAACTGACTTGCACACTTTAACCCTTAAAGACTCATAATCTGCTTGCACTTTTAAAGCATTCTTCTAATTCAAGCTAAGAGCCACAGTCCACAGAAAGTCTGAGACTCCTTGCAGTTTATAGACTCTAAGTCAGCTGTTCTTCTATCAAGGCATTTGGTTAAGGCTAAATTATGCCTTTTGCTTCTTCATGTACAAGGATTATACAGTTGAAAACACATTTCTTCTTATGTATGTGTGCATGTGATGGATAGCATGCCTTTGTGTGTGAAGGCTCACATCTGCTTAGTGTGCATATGAAGGTCAGTGGACAACCTCAACCTCAGGCACTGGCCCTCATTTTCCAGCCTGTTTGAACGAGAGTCTCTCTTGTTGCTTGCCTTACACTTCAAGTCAGATGGCCTTGGATTCTCCTGCGTCTGCCTCCCGTCTCACCACAGGACAACAAACCATGCGTGGAAAACTTTGAAAACATGAGCCAAAAAAGGAACCTTTCCTTGTTTTAAGTGGATTGACTCAGTTATTTTGTCACATGGAGGTAAAGCTGATCGAAGCAAACCTGCAGCCATTTTTTTTCCAGACAGGGCTCATGAATCCCAGGCTGGCCT
The DNA here is from genome assembly GCF_004785775.1 of Grammomys surdaster. Taxonomy (NCBI): domain Eukaryota; kingdom Metazoa; phylum Chordata; class Mammalia; order Rodentia; family Muridae; genus Grammomys; species Grammomys surdaster. Next base: position 9,634,322 of record NW_021604595.1, read on the forward strand.
TGAACTTGTTAAGTAGCCAAGGATGTCCTTGGATTGCTGATTCTGTCTGCCTAAATCTTCTAACTGCTAAAAGGAGAGGCCTGTTCCACCGTGATTGGTTTATGTAGTGCCAACGATGGAGCCCAGGGTTTTGTGTCTGTTAGGCAAGTATTAAACAACCTCATAAACATGTACTATAACAAAACACTCTGAGCAGAAATGAAAGTGAAACCTGGAGCCTTTCTCTTTGCCCTTGTTGGAACTTGCTGTGTAGGCCAGGCTGACCTCAAATTCATACAGATCCTCTTCCCTCTGCCTCCTGAGTGCTTAGACCATTGAAGTACTTAGCTTGGCCATCTTCCTCTTTTGTGGTGTTTGTGTGTGTGTAAATCTCAATAAATATTGTGATGCTTCGAATGAACATGGCCCCTATAGGTGTATTTTTGAATGTTTGGTTTTCAGTTGGTAGACTGGGTAGGAAGGATTTGGAAGTTTGCCCTTGGTGGAGGAGATATGTCATTGGGGTGGGCTTTGAGGTTTCAAAAGTCCATGTCATACCTGGTCTTGCTCTGTTTCTCTCTGCCTATATCTTGTGGATCAGGTATGAGCTTTTAACTCCAGAGCCCTGTCTGTACCCACATTTCACACCATGATGATCATGGTCTCACCCTCTGAAACTATAACCAAGGCCCCAGTTAAATGTTTTCTTTTATAGGCACCTTGGTCATAGTATCTCTGCATAGCAACTGAACAGTAATTAAGACAAATACCATTTGCTCTTAAAAATTAATTTCCTATTTTTAGATGCCAAAACATTAATTTTTTCTAATATTCTGAGTTTGTCCCCAAATTACCTATTTCTGAGAAACGGAATGATTGGACAGATAAACAGACAACCTGTAACAGTGAAGAAAATCAATAGCCCACATGCTTCTTGGTTATTAGTGATTTAGATGAAATCGCATGATCAACAAGCAGTAGGCTTCTCCCATCTCTCTTTCATTAGTATCTGTATCAGGATTAAAGCACACCTTCGAGCCTAGGATTCAGAGAGTGGAGGCAGGAGGACAGAGGTTCAAGGCCAGCTTCTGCTACATAACAATTTCTAGATTTCTAGGCTGGCTTGGGCTCGATGAGAGCCTGTCTTAAAAAAGCCAAATAAAGTAAGTTCAACAAATGAATAAAATGAAATAAATAAATCGGAGAGAACAAAACAAAATGAATTTGGAGCATATGTGTGATCTGAAGGTGTTTTCCACACACTGGCTCATATTGAGCGAGAAGACTTAAAACCACAAGCCCAACAGGCAGTGACCTACATATTTTTCTCAAACCACATTTTTCTTCAATTGACCTAAGGACTGAAATATTCTAGGGATTTAGCCGTTTGCAACACATTTGCCCAAGTCCTTCATTTCCTTCATTCAGTAGACTAGCAGGGTGACTTTTATTTCCTTCAAATAAGTATCATTTTGTTACCTACTGTGATTAATGTCCAATGCAAAAATCCTGAGTGCTGCAATTTATATAGTTATAGTCATGCATGTGGATCTCTTTCTTCCGGAGAGTCACTGTTCTGAAATTGAGGCTGGGATGCAGAGGGTCCGCCATGCTAGTATGGCAGAGCCTGTGGGCAGAAGGCCAGCCAGCCTTCCACTAGAGAGATAATTAAGAGACAGTAGCACAGAAAGCATGCTGTAGCACACAGCAACACTCCTGAGTATTGACCTCGCAGCTCCAAGCAACATAAAGAAAGGCTTGCTTTTCAAAAATACAATTCCTCCCTGGTTCTGGAGAAAGGGCCAGATAAGATTCTTCAGATTTCTATACTGGCTGGGTGAGATAAAAATACCTGGTTTTGAGAATTCTGGCCTCCTCCTGGGAGACCTGGCTGGGTTGCTGGACCCTCAGACACATCACAGATGCAGGGCGCAAAGACAATCTGAAAAGTTGCCGGAAGGAAGCAATTTATATTTTTTGTGCAAAGCTTCTCAATGTCTGGAAGGCAGAGGGAGAGAGCAAGAGAAGGGAAAAGGAACAGGTAGTCAAGCCAGGTGACAGGCTGGGCTCACTCTTTCAGCTCAGAGAGTCCTGGGAGGGTTTCCAATCCTTCACACCCTTTTAATTCAAGGAGGAAGAAGACGATGCGACTCACTCAAGGGATGTACTGCAGCTTGGAAAAATGTTATCCATAAAGACTGAGAGAACCAGGACCCCCCGACACAAACAACACAAGGATGTTGGGAATAATGTCCATTCCCAATGTCTGCCCAGCAACAGTGAGAGGAGCCAGGGGCAACCAGGGCAGCTGGATCTCCTGGTTGCTACTATGGTCTCTTGACTGGCTTGGTCTGAAATCAATACAGGAGCAGAAATGGAGTTGAGGGGAGGCTGGGACAAGATAGAGAAATATTTAAAGAGACCCATAATTCCTCAAACCCAATAATAACAATTAACATAGTATATGCATGAATGAACAATTTAGAGAATAGAAAGTCCCCCAACCAATCAATTAGCATATTAACAATAATGCTGACAGGAACTCCTTTGCCCCAGAGTTGAGTGCAGTCCAAGCCTACACAGACACATAGCTATGCAGAAACTAAATCAGTATCTTTTTCCTTGTACAGATTATTTGGGGATCCACCAAGTGGAAATAAATAAGGTTTCATGTGTAGAACCTCCCCATGCATGCTTCCTTTTCAAAATATTGATTTCTTTTTATTCTATCCAAAAGGGAGACCCATGAGGAGTAGAGAGAGGAGGTGCCACCTCTGTATGAATGCTAATAAGGAAATCAAGGGAGACGGTGGCACTTCAAGTTTCATCTTTCCTTTTCCTAGAGGCACGGACCCTGCAAGTTGTCACCTTCGTGTATTCAGTGCCTTTTGAAGCACTAGACTCCTCCAGAGAGAATGTCAGCCCCAGCCCTGGGCAGTTTTGACAAACAGAGTATATATTGATACATGATAAAGTATGCTAGGAATCACCCCAGCGCTGAAGGCTACTATAGTTTTAATATCGTCATTTGAATTAACAAGCATTCTGTGGAGAAATAATGAACCTTCATTATTCCAAGCATCATCCTTTCCCCGGGAACTCAGAAACCATTAGCTCTTGAGAACTTAATGAAAAGATGATAAAGAATGTTTTAGATAAAAGTTTGAACGGGCACACTTGATAACTGATGTGAACTATTAATGTTTGTTTGGATGATGGATTAGGGCTGTGCAGCGAGGCTCGCTGAAGCGACGGATGTCAAATGCGTGGTCATCTTATCCCTGTGGGATCTGGACCTCCCCGAAGACGGTGTGAGCTATCAGGCTTAGTGAGCCTGTGCTCACTAAGTTCACTGCATGGAAATGTCTCTTCTCGTTTTACAGATAGCAGTGGGTGGAGGTAGATAGGGCAAGGGGCATGGGTGTGGGTGTGGATGGGTGGCAGGATAAGGTATGGTCCGTAGGCATACATAGCTGTGTTCAGCAAGTCACTGTTATACAGCCTAGAGATTACACTAGATTGCACAAAATTTAAACATACTTCAGTTCTTAGGGTGAATACGTTACCTTTTTCCCAGTCAAAGGTTTAGGAGATTCTGAGTTAAACTTCCAGTTCTTAATGTAATAAAATTGCACTGGGAGAGTGTTAGAGTTTGTGAAATATCCCCAGAGAGGTTCATGTGCTTAAATGCTTGGTCCCCCGAGGTGATGTTGTTTTGGGAGGTTGCATCTTCTCTGGAGTATGTACTTACGTGTACTTTCAGCTCCTCTGGAATATGTACTTATGTATACTTTTGGTTCCTTTGGCGTATGTACTTATTTGAGAGCTCATATGTTACAGGCTAAATCATATGGCCTATTTTAATTTTTCTTTTCTGATTGTGAAACTTATACAGGACAGTGGCTTAAAATGAGAAGATTCTGGATATAACTTTGGTACCCGTTACTATTGGCCTGAGGAGCTCAGACAGAGCACTGATTCTATTCACTTGAAATGTCTAGAGCAGTCTTAAACTGTCTGTTTCTTTGGGTACAACTGCCAGGGTTTAGAATCTTGGGTTCATCAATTAATAGCCTGTATCCATGAACACATCACTTCACCTCCTTATACTGAAGTTGTTCTACATGAAAATTAAGAATACATATAGAACATAGCTCAGGGCTGTTTCACAAATTATATGACCACAAGCACATAGACTATTCAATAACATGTAATGTGAACTCAAATGTTAGTGATTAGTATTGTTATGTTTCATTTTATAGTAAGTAATCTTTATCTGAAGTTACGACAAGCTCCCGGGATGCTCCTAATGGACCACTGGCATCATCACATGCTCCTAACATTCTTATGTATTCAAGAATATCCTTAAGATGGTACTGAGGTGAATATGGTGGGCATCCAATATCCCTTTCAGGCCTTTTCTTCTAGGGTTTCTTGTATATTTTCTTAGAGCTTTTTTTTTTCTGAGTTAAAGATTCCAAATATGGTTTAAATTCCCCAAAGTAGAAAATTTAGGTACCCAGATGTAAAATTTAGGAAGTGAGAGCCAGGCAGAGGCTGCCCTGTGCTTGGTTCTTCCAACAAGCTGAGGTGAGAACTTGGTTTTTCTGTTCTAGCCTCAGGAGGAGATGGAGAGACACTGCATCGTGGAGTGACTGTGTGAGTGGGTCCATTTGTGAGGACAGATCCTGATAGCCTTCTGGTTAGGAGGTAGCAGCTTCGCCATTTGGTAGAAAGCTTCCAAACTGCAGGAGGGACTCACCTGGTAAGGTGACAGGGTTTGTGCCTCTGAGTCATCCTTCCCTTCCCTTCCCTTCCCTTCCCTTCCCTTCCCTTCCCTTCCCTTCCCTTCCCTTCCCTTCCCTTCCCTTCCCTTCCCTTCCC
>NW_021604595.1:9639584-9641989 GCF_004785775.1 Grammomys surdaster
CCTTTCATTTCCTTCCCTTTCATTTCCTTCCCTTTCATTTCCTTCCCTTTCATTTCCTTCCCCTTCTTTCCCTCTTCTTCTCTTCCTTTCTCTCCCTTTCTCTCCCTTCCCTCCCCCCTTCCTCTCCCCTCCTTTTCCCTCTCTATTCCTCCACTCTCCTCTCCTCCTCTCCTTTTCCCTTCCCTTTTCTTCTCTCCTCCTCCTCTTCCTCCTCTTCCTCTTCCTCCTCCTCCTCCTCCTCCTCCTCCTTCTCCTCCTCTTCTTCTTTTTTTCTGACAGGGTTTTTTTGTGTAACCTTGGCTATCCTGGAACTAGCTCTGTAGACCATATTGGCCTCAAACTCCAGAGATCTGCCTTTCTCTGCCTCTTGAGTGTTGGGATTAAAGGTGTGTGCCACTGCCACCAGGTCCTCTGAGTCATTCTTAAAATCTAATCCACAGGCTGTTTCCTCAGCTTTCCCAATAATATACTATCTTGATACTTAGAATAAATGCCTTCTGCTAAACCAGGCAGAATGAGTCTTGTTCTTTGCAATTTATACCTGACAAGTAGGATTACATCTACTGTTTGAACATTATAACTAAATAGGAATGTTCTCAGGTCTTAGAAGAAAAATGATAACAGAGATCATAATATCCCACAGGTTAGTTTATTATTTTTCAGTTATTTGTTGTTCTTTTGAGGCAGGGTTTATAGTGTATATATTTTAAAGATGTAGAAAAGAAACCAAGAGCTGAGAAACTTGGCAATGAAAACAGCCTCTCTTTGGGGCTCAGCAGATCTTCTTTTGTGGAGGAAAAAAGGCCACTCTTTATGGGACTGTGTGAAAAGTTTGCCCTTTGGTAGCAACTATCATCCCAGAGAGCATTATTTCTGGTTTGAGGTGATCATTGAAGAAGATATAGACTGACAAGTGAAGGGTATGACTGGGAAAGTCTTCCTGACGGTGGGAAATTAACAACCAGAGAAGAAATCAGCCCTCACAGGAACCCTGGTGAAGCATTGTAGGATAAAAGGCTGTCTGCTGCTGATCAATTTGAAAACCACATTCTTGGGTAATGATTTTTTTCCTATGTCTTTGGTTGTATATTGAGCCAAGCGATGGCTGTGCATAATTAGTAAGAGCCAATAAACAGTCTCATGATAGAAATTCAGTTACTGTCCATCTGTCAAATAAAACTTGGATTATTTTCCAGTGCTTAAAATTCTGTTAAAAATTTTCTACTGTAGTCTGGTATTTAGGGATCCAGGAACAAAATCTGATGACAGTCTAATTTTTGTTACACAGTAGATGATGTTTCTGCTTTTACTTATTTATTTAGGGAATGCAATTGAAAAAAAATCACCAAACAAAAATGGACCATGCTGCTGGACAGAGCTGCTTAGGAAGACATTGCTTCTTGGACGGTACAGTCTTTGCAAGTTACAATGCATTCTGTGAAATGGAATGTCTTATGTACTTCATGGGCTCTGAATGGATCACTTGAGTGTCAAATAAGATTCTACCTTTGACAAGGTTTGCCTTTTTTACAAGAATAGGAAAACAATAACAATAACAATAATGATAAAAGGCCCACAGAGGAATGTGGCAGACATCAGACAATCAGGTTGTCAAGAACAATGTCTTGATGCCTTTGGGAGACACAAAACGTTAGTAGCACTAGGCTGGTTGGCACAAGAAGATTGCTGTAAATTTGAAGCCAGTCTGGGCTGCACAGTCTTTGAGGCCCTGTCTTAAATTCAAAGTAAAATAGAGCCAAAAAATGGCTAGTTATATGGCTCAGTGGATGAAGTAGTCCCGTAAGCATAAGAACCTGGGTTTGAGTCTGCAGCACCCATGTGAAAAGCCAGGGTTGGGACTGAAGAGATGGCTCAGTGCTTTTAAGCAAACTGGATACTCTTCCAGAGGACCTAGTTCAGTTCTCAGCATCCTTACTGTGACTTACAACCATTCTTAACTTCACTTCAAGCTGACCCAACACTGTCTTCTGACCTCGGAGGACAATGGGTATGCACATGGGTCACATGCATGCATGAAGGGAAAACATTCATATACATAAAAAATTACAATAAAAAGTAAAGTTAGGTATGGTGGTAGGGCACTTGTAACCCCAGAACTGGAGAAGTGGGACCAGTGGATCCCTTAAACTTGTTGATCGGCCAGCTGAGTTGAAGTGTTCAGCTATAGGTAAACACATGAGATCATGAATCAGAGAACAAAATGAATTTTGTCCTGTGGAATGGCACCAATGTTGACCATTGACCTCCTCTGGCTTCTACATGCATAACACAAGTACACACATGAGCACAAAAAACATGAAAACACACACGAGCACACACACACACACACACACACACAGAGAGAGAGAGAGAGAGAGAGAGAGAGAGAGAGAGAGAGAGAGAGA
>NW_021604595.1:9641999-9661999 GCF_004785775.1 Grammomys surdaster
AGAGAGAGAGAGAGAGAGAGAGAGAGAGAGAGAGAGAGAGAGAGAGAGAGAGAGAGAGAGAGAGAGGGAAACTGGGCCTGTTATAGGTTTTTGAAACCTCAAAGCCTTACCACCTCCCAGTGACTCACCCACTCCAACAAGGCCACACCTTCCAATCCTTCCCAAACAGTTCCACTAACTGCCTACCAAACATTCAAACATATGAGCCTACGGCAGCCATTCTCATCCAAAACTCCACAGTTGTCTATCGGTCTTTGTAGTGTTTTTGGCTCTTATGAGCTGTGCCCCATCCTCTCAGTCCAATTCATATGTTGAAGGTTCTGGTTCCTCTGTGGCTGTATTTGGAGACCAGTTTAGGAGATATTGGGAGTTGCCTAAACAAACACATACATAAAAGTTAGCGTTGTATAGGAAATCAAGTGAACTTAGATGCTGCTAGAAGACAAAGCTGGGAATGTGCTCAGCGACAGAGACCTTATCCGGCATACCCCATGTCAGGCAGAACAAAAGAAAGGAAAGATAAGGAAATCAATGGACAGGAATTCTAGAAAATAATCCACCGAGTCCAATTTGTGCAACCATCTACCCAGTAATGTGGGACTATTCACTGAGGCCTGTTTGACCCACTGATGTCCACCCATTTAATTACGATGATGACTGACTTGGCAAGATAAGCCCACATAGTGGCATGGATATCATAGGGGTAACCAACCACTTTCTGATTGAATTTAAAGCCTACTTCACAGGAGGAAATGTGCCAGGCACTGTAAATCTGACCAAGAGCTCAGCTGCTCAGCTGAGGAGTCTATTATTTTGCTAAATGGACATAGTATCAAATTTCTTTCCAAATTTATATCTCTATACTCACAAATTATTGCAGTTCTACGAGTTCCCCAGTGAAATTTCTTTATACAGTGAATGGCAGTTAATGGAGAAACTCACAGCTGGTCACAATGCAGAGGAGTACTCATTCATAAAGGGGACATCACAGTATCCATGGGTTGTTCACCCAGCAGTGGGACGTCACAGCATTCCTCCTTCCTTCAAGGATCAAGTACTATTTCCAGAAGTGGGGATAGAGTCAGTGGTTGGAAAAGATCGTGAAGGTACAGTATCACTGTTCTCAAAATGAACTTGCAACAGTTATGGTTGTCTTGCTAGAGTAACAAAAGATCAAGCTAATCAACAATCCTAGCAAGGATGCAAGTCTCCCTCCATAGCTGAGGAGATTGGCTGATGGCTATTGGGAAAAAGAGAGTCTATTTTCTTCCAGTTTGAATTTTTAGAAATACTTTCAGTCATTTGAATTTTTCTCCCATGAATTATCTCCTCACGTACTTCTATTCGTATGGGATTAATTCTCTTTTGTAATTGTTTTGTGCATTTAAAAATCATGTTCTCATTAGCATATATTGTGTATAATAATATGCATCCTTTGCTATATTTTCATATGTGCACATAACATAGTTCTATCATAGTCACCTCCACATTATCTGCTCTCATCCAATCTTATGCTCAGTAATCCCCATCTTTTCAGGTGATTCTACTTTCATGCCTTTATTTATTGATTTTCATTAGAATCATTCATAGAAGTGTTCACAGGATCATGGGTGCCATAGAAAGGTGTCATAGACGTCTCATTAATGTCTGAGTGTTTAACAGTCATTTGTTCTTTGTGCTTTAAGCAGGTATGATTCTCTACAACCATCACAGCCCACTGCAACAAGAAGCTTCTCTGACCTTCTCAAGGTGACAGCAATGCTATTCTCTAGGCATATCTACAGTTATGTCGATGCCAGTTCAACAGTCACGTTCTGCCCATTTGCCAAACTACAGCAGTCACTTCTCTGAATAGGTCTATGATCTACCTTGTCATGAGGTTTTGATCAGATTTACAATATCATGTGGGCTCATCATGCCGCATGGTCAGTATTATTGTGCACAGGGTTCACTGCCAGACAAGACTGTAGGTGATAATTCTCCCTGGCAGCAGGCACAGCACTTTTTGGGCAACTATGAGGGGCCAGCCACCAGAAAGAAAGCTTCTGGTCTGATTCCAGGTGCATTTCCTTATAACTTAAGATTAATACATCTGGCATCTTCAGAATCAACTAGTTCTGGTGGGTAATCAAGAGGGGTAGCAATTGCCTATATTGTTTAGGGAACATCAAGGAACCTCCATACACAACAGTTCAAGATAAGGCAAGCCTGCTCCTGGAAGAGCAGCATTTTTAACTGCCAAGGGAATTTTGCTTAATAACTTTTAGCTTCTGCCAGACGCTTCATCCAACTACAAAGGGTACCTACATTTAAACTCATTTTTAAAAAGAATTCTTGTTTTTTGATTAGCTGGCCTTATAGTTTTCTCATATATTATTAATTTGGTGGGTCCTTAGAACCTCATCTCTCACATCTTTCCTGCCTCCTTTCCTTTCTTAAACTTCTCAACCTTGTAATTTAATATGAAAGTATAATCTTTCAACCTTGTATTTTAATATGAATGGTTTGTGTTATTTACATTTTATCCCAATTTTCAATCTTTAAAAGTGTCATTTTATTTTCCTTTATGTGTATGCCCGTGGGTACCCTCAGGACAGAATGCAGCATCGAATTCTCTGGTGCTAGAGTTACAGGTAGCTGTGAGTCACCTAGTGTACTGGGAACCCGACTCCGGTCCCCTGGAAGAGTAGCAGCATTTTCTAACTGCCAAGACATTGTCCTCAGACCCTGTTTGTAGCCTTGCAATCTGTCTCTTGTTACATACAACTTTTGTGTCCCTGCTACTATTTAAGCATGCTTTCTAGGAGAGAATTATACATTCTAAACAAAGCTTTTATTTTCTAATGTACACATTAACAAGCCTCTTCATAACACACTGGTTCATATCTTAGTTAAGACTTATATTCTTAGGCTCACTCTGAATAACAAGCGTGACAACATAATTTATCCATGAGAACAGTATCTGTACTATAGTGTAATATAACCTGAACATTAACTGTTGAAGTTTTGTCAACTTTATTGTGTTGATAATTATACTCTCTGTCTATATGCTATAGATTTCATTTTTCTAAAGTATCATTTATTTACGCTTTGATGAGTTTATGTGGGTACACAATGTATCTTGATTCTATCCACCTTAATTCTCCCTCCTTTTCCCCTCCCCCAACCCCCATTGAAAAAAACCCACTGCACTGATTTCGATTAGCACTGCCTGCAGGAATGTTGAGTGATCTTGTTGGCTTGATCTTGTGTAAATCTTGTGCTGGCAACTACAGTTTCAGTGAGTTCATGACATGTCCAGCAGATGACATTTCATACATTCTGTAGTACTCTTCCATTGTTTTGTAGTTCATTTGTTTTGTTTTGTTTTCTTTTGTTTTCTTTTCTTCCTGACCTCCGGCATGTTTGCAGAGTTTCCATTACTCAACACATGGCTTTGCTTTCTATTAGTGACCAAGTTCTATGCCATGCCAGTATTTGTTCAGCTGGTTTCCTGGGTGTGTCAAAAGTTAATTTAAATATAAAATATACTTTACACTGATATTTCAGAGATTCATAATTAATGAATATATATGAATAAATCATATTTATCATTCATACTAGAGTTAGTATATATTGAATATACTTTTTGCATTTTAAAAAAAAACTTACAAAGAGATATCTGATTTGCAGAGTCTCCCTTCTTCATAGATACATAACTTCCCTACTAGAGCAATAACAGTAGTTACTGTTGATCAAGCTACAGTTGTGTCAGTCTCCTTTACCAGAGCAATAACAATAGTTATTGAGGAAACTATTGAGGAAACTACAGGTACATATCATTTTTATCCAAAGACCTTAGTTTACATGAGGAATCATCCCTGATTTCTTTTTATTCCTTTAAGTGTAGGCAAATAAATAGCAATGTGCTCACCCTTAATGTGTGATTTTTCTTGAGGAAATATGACCATCCATTCACCGTAGATGGTGTACTGAGACACATCAAAGAAATAATCTCACACAAATCTAGCTTGGTGAACCAATGCGTTTCTTGGAGTTACTTTAAGGAGCACTGATCACTCAAAGACAGTTGTGACAGCAAAAGGTCCACCCCTGCAAGGGTGACAACTTAGGAAAGCTCCAAGGAGCTTCAGGCACAATCTGCAGGCAGCTCTACTCTGGGAGTGTCTCCTCTCTGATAATTGTTTACCGTTTATAGAAATTTGGCCTTACAAATCTGGCAACTTTCAGAGCTTCCTGAGTCTCATGATCTTAGCTCCAGGAGGAAATGGTTCAACTAAAGTTTTGCAAGTGTGAGTGCATGGTGTGTGTGTGTGTGTGTGTGTGTGTGTACCACAGTTGTTCCTTTACTTCAACCTTATGTGGATTCCAGCAATCAAACTCAAATGTCTAGGCTGACACCCGTACTTACTCATCCATCTTGCCAGCCCTTGTAACATCTGAATCAGAGGAAATATGCATATACAGCATATTTCAATCATAGAGGTATCAGAAGAGTTGTTTCACTAAAAGCCCCCTTTTGACCTGCTATTTCTTCTTCACTGGCTATTCCTGTCCCAAGCTCTGTTTCAACTGATGTTTCTGCAGTCCCTCTCCTAAGCCTAGGATACTACTTTCTCTCTCTCTCTCTCTCTCTCTCTCTCTCTCTCTCTCTCTCTCTCTCTCTCTCTCTCTCTCTCCTCCCCCCCCCTGAATTTTCCCATCTAGTTGAAATCAGACATTTCATGGCTTAATAGCATCTCATGTAGCCTACACTAGCCTCATACAAAGAAGACCTTGGAATTCTATGATCCTCCTGCCTTTACCTTTCAGGAGCTAAGATTATAGACACTATTTATGCCTGGATTATGTGGTTCTGGTGATCAAATCCAGGGCTTTCTGTGTGCTAGACAAGCACTCTACCACTCTACTGGCTGAATGATATCCTGAGCTAGCCCTTGTTAACCAATTTCTTTTAGCACTAGATAAATGTTCCATTTACAGTATGCCACAAATTTTTATTTATTTGCCCACCAAAAATGCCTTGATTGCTCCCACATCTTGGTAATTATGAAAATTTGTTTAACTGTGTATGGTGGTGTGTATCTATAAATCTCAACACTTAAGGTCTAGCCTGGGCAACATAGTAAGTTCTGGGTTAACCTGGATTGCACAGTGAGACTTTTATATTAAAAAGCCTCTCTTCTCCCAATACCTTCCCCTTGTCCCCAAATAAAACCAGTAAATGAAAAGAAAAACAAACCATCAAACAAGATCAAGTTAAGCTATTGTAAACTGGCATGTTGGTATCTGTATGGATGGAGTGTTTCTGGTTCTTTCTCCAGTCACTTTACTGACTGTGAAGAGAAGCTATCTTCTTATTTAATATTTAAGTTCCCTTATGGACTACATTTTCAATCAATTTACCCCTTCTGCCACTGTCACATCGACTTTACTCTGACTGAAAAGAAGTCTTTCCTGTCTTAAAGTACATTCGATAAGATTACTAAAAGAAAATTTGTGTTATTTATTGAAACAACCCAATGTAACATTTTAGTTCATACACTGTTTATAACATAAGCTTAGTTTTGAAACCTCTGTTATTTTCATAACAATAATGCTTCCTTATTAATTTGCTTTAGTTCACTTAAAAAATGCAAGGTGTCCCCAAATTCAAAGGTATATTTGAGAACCGTCCACTAAGATTTTCAGGGCACTGGGGCATGCAAAAAGCCTTCTTGATATAGACTTTAATCTCTGTGTTTGTACATAGATTTGTGAGAAAAATTGTAGTTTAAAATAATTTCTTAAATATCCTTCAAAGGTAGACATTGGTATCGTATATCAAAGTATAAATTGTTAAAGCTTTATACATCTCTTGACCTGGGCTAAGTTTATTTACTAAAGTGTAATAAGGACAAAGATTTACTTTATGCGTGTAGTCTACATGCTACGGGTACATACTTTGGTGAAGGTGATGATGAGGATAATGAGAGGGAAAAAGCTCAAGAGCATTCATGAAACAGGAATGAGGATAGAGGGATGGGAAGAGAGGGACAGGAGACAGCAGGCACTGGGAAAGCAGTTCAGGGAGAGGGGGCGGGAAGAGAGGGACAGGAGACAGCAGCTACTGGGAAAGCGGTTCACGGAGAGGGGGCGGGAAGAGAGGGACAGGAGACAGCAGCTACTGGGAAAGCGGTTCAGGGACAGGGGGCGAGAAGAAAGGGAGAGAGAATATGAGCAGGGAAGCCTGGGCTTATATACAAGGCAGGTCTGAAGTATTCTGGGAGATGGTAGTTGGCCATTCTTAGAAATCCCAGTTGAGAGGTTTCCTCTGTAATAAAACTCTTGCTCACCAACTGTAGAAAAAAATTATAAGCATTTCAATTGTATCGTGTGTAAAACCGTTAAAGAGGGGCTGGAGAGATGGCTCAGAGCACTGACTCCTCTTCCAGAGGTCCTGAGTTCAATTCCCAGCAACCACATGGTGGCTCACAACCATCTATAATGGGATCTGATGCCCTCTTCTGGTGTGTCTGAAGATAGCTACAGTGTACTCATATAAATAAATGAATAAATCTTTAAAAAAATTCTTAAAAAAAAAACATTAAAGAGATATTGTTCTCCTGCAGCGGATGCGGTTCACAGACTGTGCTGCTCACTGGATCACAGATGTCTTTCTGCCTAGGATGGACCCCAGACAGATAGAGCAGAAATCCACCTGCCTCACTTCAGAAGCAGAGGTCCCCTTAGCACCTAGAAACCATTACGCAAGAGTCCGTCTCCACCGGAAGTGGCGATGATGCAGTGCAGGGGAAGCGTGGGAATAAGCATCCCATCCGCGTGTTTGTCAGTGATGTTCGCTAACAGTCACATTAAGGTAGATGCTGCTACCTCAAGAAAAGCTGTCTTCTGGGGATCCTTATCATAATTTTATTTTAAATTCGAACAGCTGTTGTTTAACTACCAGAGACCACAATTTATCTACCGCTCGCGGCCATAAAGTTAGTTTTAATGTACTCTGTTTCTTTTCTTCCCTCTGTATTTGATTTAATTTCCAGGCGTCTGACACTCACATGCTATATAGCATTTGCATATTTCAATATGTGCTTTTGCAGATCCCAGAAGTACTCAGGTGTTCAAAGTGGAAGAATAAATGGAAACGGAAGCTCTGATGACAAACTGCAAACGGAAGGAAGAAGTTGGACTTTGCTTTGCTTTCCTATAGAATATTCTGAACAATAAGAGCTATTTTATTTTAGGACAAAACCAATCACCCCAGGGTTTTGTGTGTGTGTGTGTGTGTGTGTGTGTGTGTGTATGTGTGTGTGTGTGTGTGTGTGCGTTTTGACAGTTTACTTCTCTGAGCCCTGGGGTTTATTAGGCAGGATCTGAGAGAGATCTTTAGCTTTATTTAAAATGTCAATGAATGTGGCCATATCCGTAATCCCCTTTTTTTTTTTTTTTTTCTTAAATTCATATGCACCATTTTTTCATCTGTGGGATTTTAAAAAAATGAGATTTTAGTTTGCAAACAGAAGAAAACTCTGGAGAGAGTAGTCAGAAAAAAAAAAACACTCTTGGGGAAACTTTGCCCAAGGTCCCTCGTGGGCTGTCGTGTCCCATTTATCCACTGCACTTTGTCAGACAGGCCGTGAACTACCTCAGAACTTGAGCAGTCACTGGATGGAAAATCAATTTTGGTCAGGGCTAGATGGACCCAAGATTTGTACTTCTGTCTTAACTACACCATCTAAAAACTTCCAAGCAGAGGTCAGAGGAGTACCAGGGCTTTTTCTTTGCTTAGCTCCGTGGCTTGGTGGCACACATCTCCGACAAAGATGGAGAATCCCAGTTTTCATCTCCTTTACATTTTCTGAGGTGACAGCTGTGCTTAACTCTTGGCTTTCAAAGCTTTTTGGTGACCTTTAGGCCTCAGTGATCCTCACATTCTTACTGAAGTCATGTTCAGGAAAGGAGTTGGGGTGTGCTCATTATGGCAGCCGAGCATGGCAGACATAACTGCTGAGGAGACAGTTAAATCTACACACATTAGCTAAAATCGTCGCCACGCAGAAGCCCTGCGGGTGCAACCACAGAGGCCAGTGGGCTTGATTTTTGAACCAGTACAGCTGATGGGAGCAGTCTAAAGAGGAACTGAGAAAGATTGGGAGGAAGTACAGGGCTTCCCTAGTGCATCTGATTTTGCAAATGAAGACACCTTTTAATATGGGGGAGACTGGCACCTGAGAAGGCTCACTGCCCATTCTTTTAGTTGACCCGGAATTAGAAATGATTGAAAAGGGAATTTGTTATTTTTCAGGAAGTCTGTTGCTCTAGGTTTCATGGGAGCTTTTGATTGTGAGAATTATGAACCAGTTTCCCAACTGAGGAGGGCTAGCAACCCTTCTATTGGGCAGTTTAAGAGTATGCCAAGCACTGAATAAAGAAATATCATTACACCTTGCGAGAGCCAAAGAAAATCATTTCAGCACCTCTGGGATGCAAGAAACCTCCCTGTCCCTCCCTTTTTCTGAACAGCCCTATGGTGCTTGATTCAGAAAGTTAGAGGACCACAGAGAAGGACTAGGGGTGAGGCTTGTGGATGGGCCACCGTTCGTGGATATGGGCGGCGTCCTGGGAAACCACTTCATTTGGCAATGATGTCATCTCTCTCCCAAGAGGGTTGTAAGCAGGTAAAGGGGATTCTGGCCGAGTTTAATCTATTTTTGAATATAGCATAAGAGCTATTCCATGGTCCCTTGGGAAGGATGCTTATTATAGAATGAAGGAACTCACCTTTAAAACACAGTGGTTTGACTGACTGAAGGATGATACTTTGATGTTTAACTAAGATGAATCATCTCTAAATTTATTTTGGTTTATCGATAATTAAGACTACTTAAAAATGAAAAACTTAATGCTTTTCTAGTTCTTCAATAAGGTAGAGAACTCAGTATTTTTAGTAGAAAGAAAGATGTTTATATAGAATAAAAATGGCTTGTATTCTTTTTTGTTTTGAATACAAAGTCTCACTATGTAGCCCAGGCCATCCAACCTTTTGTTTTCTGCATGTTGGAATTATGATGTGTACCATGGTCTCTGGCCTGTTTGTCATTTTAGTGGAATTTGGTACATGTTGCATATAAGT
Organism: Grammomys surdaster; assembly: GCF_004785775.1. Lineage (NCBI taxonomy): Eukaryota > Metazoa > Chordata > Mammalia > Rodentia > Muridae > Grammomys > Grammomys surdaster. The sequence goes on from NW_021604595.1 coordinate 9,651,130, forward strand.
GTATATACATTATGCTATTTCTGGTGCTTTTCATAGAAGACTTTCAAGATTCAAACATCATTACGTATATTTTGTTGATATACTGGAAATTTCAAGAATAAAAAGGAATATTTTCCTGACTAAGGTAGTTTATGTGTATATGGTGATGAGAGAGAGAGAGAGAAAGCGAGAGAGAGAGGGAGAGAGAGAGAGAGAGAGAGAGAAAGAGGGAGAATATAAGAATTTTTGATGTGAAGAAGATGAACTGTATTAGACATTAATGAATTAATTTTTAGCAGTATTAGAAATTAATATAGATCAAGACCCAATTAATTTGGTAGTAGCTATTAGAGAAGCCTTCATGACAGCTGAGATGAATAGACCAGCCATATCCTTTGACTAAAGGAAATACTGTTTTGTTCTTAGTTAAGAACTACAAAGGACTCATGAACAAACTTATAAAAGAGTAGGCATGGTTTCATGATTATTGGCAGAAGATACAAGGCTCTTAGGTAGAAATAAAGGATTTTGTAACCCCAGGACATCCTGAACCCTAATTCTCAGAGCTACATGAAGATGGATAAGTGACATCTGCATGTACTGAGAGTCACACAGTGGAAGAATTCTAATCTTCTGTAACTGAAGAGAGACAGCATTCCTCATTCACTGGACTATAAACTCCATACTCCAAAGGGAGACAGCGTCTCCCAAAACTGTTTGCTACACAGACATTGTTGAGCAAAGACAGTCAGGTGTAGAAAGTTCAGACACATAGAAGGCTGTTTTCTAAAAATATGTGTCTTAGTTAGAGTTTTACTGCTGTGAACAGACACCATGACCAAGGCAACTCTTATAAGGATAACATTTAATTGGGGCTGGCTTAAAGGTTCAGAGGTTCAGTCCAGTATCATCAAGGTCGGAGCATGGCACCAGCCAGGCAGGCATGGTACAAGAGGAACTGAGAGGTCTACATCTTCATCTGCAGACCTCTAAGAGAAGACTGACTTCCAGGCAGCTAGGACTATGATATTAAACCCCCCACACACGGTAATATACCTACCCCAACAAGACCATGCTTCCTGATAGTTCCACTCCCTTGCCCAAGCATATCCAAACCATCACAACACTTATAAACCATCCAGGTTTATGGTAAATTTAGTTATGAATGCTCACTCTGCTTCATCTGCCACACTGACTAATAGGATCCACATAGGCCAGGTCCAAATCCATTTGGTTTTTCTCATTCATAGTTTGAGGGGTTGAGAGATGGCTTAGCAGTTAGAGTACTTGTAACTGCTCTAGAGGTCCTGAGTTCAGTACCCATGTCTAGTAACTCTGGTTCCAGGGGATCCTGTGCCTCATTCTGCCCTATTTAGGGGCATGCAGTCACATACACATGCTCTTACACCTACACGTACTCACACACTGATACATGCATAATCACATAATGAAAGAAAATTTAAAATTTTAACTTTAAGCCACCTCAACAGACTCTAAGCAGCAGTATAAGGCCAGCCTGTGGTACGAACTTCATTGAGATTTCAAAGGATCCAGTCTCTATATGACAAGCAAATAAGGAACCACTGAATTCTGTCATAGAAAACCAGACAGCGTTCACACCGGTTTCCACATGGCCATCTTCGGCTCAGGACACCATTACAGCGGTAGCAGAATGGTCTAGTAAGGCTAGAGATACACATATGCCCTTCAATGATGATGTCTCATGCAATCCTGACATCCATCGTGGTCCTGACCATTGAGTTTTGGTTGATGTACATGGTTTCTCAAGCCAAGATGCTAGTTACAACACCAATGTTAGATTAGCTTCTGAGCTTCTTTTTCTAATTGAACAAGTTTTACCGCAGAGACAACTGGCTGAAGAGTATGTTGTAAGTAACAGATTGGTTACCTTTTTGGAAAGATCCTCTGAATAATCAAGGGTAAGTTTGTTAGAGAAAATCCCCAGTCTTCTGAAGGACACAATCCATGGTATCATTCACTAAACACAGGAAGCTATGTGATTTCCTTTCTTTCCATGTCCCTGATATGTTACAAGTTACCTTGTTTTCAGCATGGGCAATGGGATGGGGTCAACTCCATACCTGCTTCCAGATATAGTATATCTAGAAAGAAGATATCGCTTCTTCTTTCATGCATTCCTTCTTTGGATCTCTATCAGATTGGGGGTACAAGTGGACAGTCTTCTTAATAGCTTTCTGGCCTCAGGAGCCTGGCCTTTTCACTTGGTCTAAGAACCAAGTTTAAAATCTTTTTAGAGGAATTGCCTGAGGACCATGAGTACAGCCTGTTTGTTCATGGTACCAGTCAAGTGTCATTAGCTTGTACCCATGGAGTGATTGATCTGCAGCTGTGGAGGTGGGGGTTGTAATGACAACAGCAAGAGATGGGTGGTTTTGAAGGAGCCAGGGTCATCTCTGATATGTCTCCTTGAATCTTCAAGGGAAACGATGACTAACTCAAAGAGGTAGAGACTGGGGGACCCAGTAGCTTTGGAGAGCTACCTCGTGGTTGGTTTTCTTGGTGAGTCATATTCTGTGGGGATCTCTGAAAGGCAGAAATGATTAGTGTTCACTGTCCTTTTCAGCCTCCCAGGACCTTAGTTGCCTCCCCCAGACATCAGGTTTATTGGTCAACATCCACTTACACTACCTTTGAGCAGCCCATCCTAAGATAAAAGTTTCCATCTATTCCTGTCACTCTTCAATAAACCTACATTTAAAACATTTTGTTAGATTTTTACTTATTTGTGTGTCTGTGCATGCATGTGTGTGTGTGTGAGTGTGTGCGTGTGTGTGTGCTTATGTGAGCACTCTATGTGTACACATACAGATCAAAGAACAACTTGCAGGAGTCCGTTTTCTCTTTCCTCCATGTGGGTCCCAGGGATGGAACTCAGATCATCAGGCATCATGGCAAGTGTCTTTACCTGCTGGAGCATCTTGCCTATGCTTTTTGTCTGGAAACTTTGTGCATGAATAGACAAGGTATTTTAATAAAGCATACAGGAGTCCATTAGGTCCTATTTAACCCATCTGGGCCACCATAAAGTTACTTAGCCAGCAACGAGCTCAATCACCGAGCCAGCATCTTTTTTAGTTAGAGTCTATGTCACTCCAGCATGATATCCAAGTGGTGGAATCAGAATGAAAATTAACCCTTTGTCCCCTTTTCTGGCTACACTGAAATCTTCAGAGTTTGAATTTACTATTAAGGAAAACAAAAGGAAACATCATTTCTAGTAGTTGCCAGGGAGGAAGTAAGTCTATAAACTTATGTCATCTCTGTGGTTTGACCATTTCTCCTATAACAGCAGAGAAAAGATTTCACATTATGAGACATTGAAGCACCCCAAATTGTCAGTAACTTTTGTAGAACTGAGACTAGTGAATTTATATCATTCTTTAAAATGGAGACATTTTGTCTGCCAGCCACTTTCAGGAACCTAATCCTACAAGGGGGGGGGGGCAAAATCAGGCTCCAGCCTTGAAGGAAATCTACTTGAGTTGGTGGCTATTCCTGTGGATTTTTTAATGTATTACTTCTAAGATATCTAGATTATTTGCAAACAAATGACCCTAATGCAAGCATTCTCTCCTTTATTATGCTTCATGAGTTTTAACCCTGTGGCATGGGTGGATCTGGGGATGGCTCTGCTCTGTGCATATCTCACTGAACCTCTCAGAGCTATGCAATAGTCTTCTTTGCACAGAAGTAGCATATAAGTGACCAGTTTGACGTGCATGGTATACCTGATAGCTAGAGGGTCATCATATTTTTCCTTATCTTATTATCAAAGGAAATATTTAACTGAGTTGACATCCAAAGGTTAGACTCCCAAAGGTCGCATAAAGAAGAGTGTCAATACAGGGCTGGAGAACTTGAGCTCTCAACAGTTTGTCACACATGTTAACAGAACAATGTCCATACACGCAGTTCATTCACTATGTGCTGCTGCTCTGTCCCCACATGATGTGGTTCTTGACTTGGTGCTAACCCATCCAAACAAGTTCTCCTTCCTACTGTTTGTATCTTTGTTTAATCTAATCTGGTTGGGGCTATGCTAGATTTAGCGACTAACCTCTGAGAAAAAAAAAAGTAACCTAAGATTGTATTTGTTCATCAGGCCTGCAGAGCGATCTTGCTGGCCCAGCAGGTTCAACCTTCCCTCAGCACTTTGGAGTGGTGTGTACAGTTGGCTTTCCATGAGGTCTTCAGTCAGGGCTGTCCTTTCTCAGAGTTTGGCTTAATTTGGCATCTCTTCTTTACACGGTGCTTGATGCTTGCTGTCTACCTAAAGATATAGCTGAGCATTTTATTAAAGGATTTGTAAAGAACACTACAGAGTTGGTTTCTATCTCACTGAGTTTGGGTGGCCTTTCCCCTGCCCTTATAAAAATAAAAGTACAAACCTGACTTTGATCTTGTATATCATGTCAGAGAGCTCCAGCTGTAGACTCTTGTGAGAATTATTGACTCTGGCCTACCAGTTTATTGAACAAATCACATCGATTTTGTGTGGTCCTGCCTTGGTCCAGCATCTGTTCTGGCCTGTGATAGTCAACCTAAGAAGTAGTAACTGTTGCCATACCTTGGGCTGTGGACATCGGGTTACTCATGATTAGTTCTGTTACTCTTGGATGACTTCAGAAAACTGTCCTCATTGACTTTATTTCCCTCGTCTCTCCACACTTTACAGTACCGAGATCTGATGCTGTTTATTATCCGACTCGATGATGTAATTGGACTCTAGACTTTCACACAGGACCTACCAGATGGCAAATGCTCAATAAATGTTAACTACGAGGAGTCCTACACATTCCTTGAATACTTACTTATTAATTGTTAGTGTGGTAGATATCAGGGTTCCTAAAATGGATTTAAATATTCATCTTCTAAGGAAAGCACAATCTTGCAAATGAAAGACCATTTGTACAGCACCATTGCGTCCAAACACTGTCCTGTCCTTTATTTATATCAACTAGTAATCCCATCTTTGGAAAGTTATCCTGGTTTTTTTTTTTTTTTTTTGGCCTGGCATTCTGTTTACTCACAGATCAGAAACCTTTTATATCCCGAGGTCCCTTCAGGAAACAGTCAAATGCGAACACTTGCCTCAGTCTTACTTCTAGAATTTTTTTTTAAAAGAAGATTTTCACAGTGCATCATTTTCTGTCTTTTATGAGATGATGGTAATGCTGCTGCTGATGCTGATGCTGCTGCTGCTGCTGCTGATGATGATGATAGATAAAGTGTCAGTCAGTTGTTTACAGCACAAAGTTATTGCTACCACTGTTTCTTTTTCTGGCCTCCACTCGACCGAAACCAGTAGTCGAATTTCTGGAACAGTTTGGCTACAATTTTAAATCAAATCTAGATTCTAGGTGAATATGTAAAGGGTCACCTCATAGTCAGCGGGTACCTTCTCTCAGCTGTCCTACGTGTGGCATGAGTAGAGTATTCAAGAGTAGAATGGAATGTTGAATGGGCAGGTTCATGAGATGCAGACAGAAACAGCATCGTGATGAAGGGGAGGATGGAGTGGGAGAGATCACCCATTACATCATTTCTGAGAATGAAGAGGAGAGGGTGGCTTCGATGCTGAGGGTAGCTGCTCTGACACACACAAGGAAAACACCAGTCAAACACCTGGGTCTTTGTCTTAGTTAGAGTCTTACTGCTGTGAACAGACACTGTGACCAAGGCAACTCTTCTAAGGACATTTAATTGGGTCTGTCTTACAGGTTTAGAAGTTCAGTCCATTATCATCAATGTGGGAACATGGCAGCATCCAGGCAGGCATGGTGCAGGAAGAGCTGAAAATTCTACATCTTCATCTGAAGACTTCTAGCAGAATACTGGCTTTTAGGCAACTAAGATAAGGGTCTTAAAGCCCATATCCACAGTGACACACCTACTTCAACAGGGCCGTACCTACTCTAATAAGGGCACATCTACTCCAGCAAGGCCTTTTCTTCTAATAGTGCTATTCCATGAGTCAAGCATATGCAAACCATCACAACCCTCATGTAGTTTTCCTGACAGATTCATTTTCAGAAGTGAAAGCTGTTTAGCCTACCGACCATGTTGCCAAAAGCCCAAGTAAGAACAGTGTCTACTCTTCATGTCCTCCAAAATGAAATGATTCAGCAAGTGAACAGCACAATGAAAATAACAGTACTACTAGGACGGGACCACTCTGATTTGCAGACCCAGGGGAGCATGTGTCACGTAGGAAACAGGACTGAGCCAGTGAGTTTTCAGAGCTTCCAGCCAGAAGCTGGGAGGCCAGGTGCCTGTAGCTCCTTTGCATTGCCCGTCATTTGTGTGGCCCTCGATGCTGTCAGGCATGTTTCGTTAGTGTTTTTCCCTTATTAAATATGAAAATCATGTCAAAGGTAAGTGTCAAGAGAGTATGAAATTACCCTTCCTATCTTCCATCCATCTATCATTTGATAAATGGAGAGACGCTGCTGCCAAAATAACCGAATGAATAATTTATACGTGACTGATGCATCTCGTATGTTGTTGCAGGCAGGAAATGGTGGGACATCAATAATCAAAATAAGTTGGATTAATTTAGCGTTATTTCACGATTGATATTTTTGTCTCGATGCTGCCGTCTACAAGTCTGTGGCTGGGGAAGCTTCCTTCCTGCAAAGTTGGAGCTCTTCTACCTAGGGCAGGAATGGAGAGGAAGAGCCCCACCCCCTTCCTCTGATAAAAAATATTACTAGTTTTAGCAACATGGGATTTGAGTCTGTGTTCTCTCTCTCCCTCTTATGTGTTTGCTCATTGTACTTACACCAAGAATGTGAAATTACCTTTTGATTTAAGGAAGCCTCACAGCAGCACTGAAGTGTGTGTGTATGTGTGTGTGTGTGTGTGCGCATATAACATATTTGGATGCCAGAGGGTGAGACTGAGAGTCTTCCTCAATCACCTCTCCATTTTTTTTTAAGATGGCCTCTCCCTGATCCTGGAGCTCACTGAATCGGCTCTGCCAGCTGGTCACTGAGCCCCAGGGACCCTCCTGGTTTTGCCTCCACAGAACTGGGGTTACAGATGCACAGCACCATCCCTGATGTTTTTATATGAGTTCTGGGATTTGAACTCAGGTCCCCATGCTTGTATGACAAGCCCCGCAAGCCTGAATTTTAACATTTCTGTGGGTCATCTTTCCCCCTGCCTTCTGAAGTTGCGTTAAACCACTGGTACTGTTGACAGTTTGGCTTTTTTAGCCAAACATCATCATCATCACCATCACCACCACCACTATTTATATTTGCACTCACAGTGTAGGTACACACGGCACAGCATACACATGGAGGTCAGAGGTCAATTTCTATGGAGTCAGTTCTCTCCCTCTTCCATAATGGGTTTGAGGCATCAAAGTCATATTGACAACTTGTTTAGCAAATGTTTTTACTCTTTGAGCCGGCCAGCCAGTTTAGCCAAACATTGAAAACTCCTTTTTAAAATGAAATGCTTTTAAAATTCTATGGGTCTGGAGAGATGATTCGGAGGTTAAGAGAGATTGCTACTCTTTCAAAGGACTGGGGTTTGGTCTCCAGCACTTATGTAGACTGGTTAAATGCTGCAAAAATTCCGGCTCCAAATGACCTGATGTCTCTTTCAGAGGTGAACACACACACACACACACACACACACACACACACACACACACACTTTTTTAAAAGTAAAAAATAAAACCGAAAAGTTCTATGACATTGCAGTCTGGGTCACTTTAAAGGGAACACTCCCTGCCTCCGTCCCTCCTGTACGGTGCTGCCTGAGAAAGCGTAGCTCCAAGCTCACCCTACCAACTCTGCTCTACCTGAAGGAGGTACCAGTAGATTACTGACCAGGAAGAAGACATTGGTGATGGGGCCTCATTGCAGGGACAAGAAAGGGACAAGAAAGGGACAAGAAAGGGACAAGAAAGGGAAAGTGTGCCTCCAGACAGATGTAAAGTGCAGCCCCTGAGACTCGGCTTGGATCTGGAGATCTCAACTGGAATTTGCTTTCTTGGATGGCTAAACAGCTGCATATTCCAGGAAACACTAACTAAGAGTACAGAGTCATGTGACCACTTCTTGATTCAGTTTGGTGTTGTTTTGGCTAAGCAATAAAAAGTTATATTTATATATTTTTCTATTTATTTTAGATTGTAGTTACTTATCTATCCGTGTGGAAATGTTTGTTTTGGGGGATGTAGGTGGAATGCTGGTACAGATAGGAGGACAATTTGTGGGTGCTGGGATAACCCAATTAGGGTTGCTATAATTCTTAAAGGGAGATCATTTCATGAATAAAACATTTAAAAATCCCACCCTCAACAAATCTAGAGACCTGCTTCTTTGCCTAGTGGTGATCAGAAGGGCCTTGCCTGGGGCCACTCAACCCCACTTCAGGAAAGCAGGGACAGCTATCATGTCTCCCAACATCAGGATTGGCTGGCCCTCACAGCCCCACGCTGCTTGGGCTCCAAGTAGACCCAGAAACAATCCCTGGCCTCCCAAGGCTCCAGGGCTTCCCAGCCAGGCAGTTATCAGCAGCTCAGCAGTTAGCTTACTGCTGTGACTGAAGGGAGGTGGGTTGGGATGAAGGGTAGTCCCCTCCTGGGGCCCAGGGCTGATCTGCAGAATTGGCCCAGACCCTGGAACTTCACAGACAGAGTGGCAGAAGGCTCTCTTGTTTGGGCATTTGTTACCCGAAGCAAAATGTGCAGAGAAAGGAGATAATGAAGTAGTGGGCTAATTCAGTGCTCTCCAGCTGGCTGAGCCAGAGGGGCTGGCTGCCCAACCTGAGCTGGCAGCCGACGATTTTACCGTTAGCCATTTTCCCTGAGCACCTCGAGACAAAACACAGGCTGCAAGATCAAAAAGCAGAGGTATCAATAATAAAGAAGGGAGCTGGGTGGGGAAGAGAGAAAGGGAGAGACAGAGGGGGATTTCCTCTGATTTGAAGAAAGTTATTATTTCCCCTTCATCTGAGTTCCAAGGTAACTTCTTTCCACTCTTTGGACCTTCAGAGTCTGACTCAACCTCTTGTTAATGAATTCTAGTTTTTGCTTTATTTTTATTTATTTATTTATTTATTTATTTACTTTTTAAAACTTGTATGCTTCCCAGTGCCTTTTGGCACAACAAAACCAGATTTGTTTTCCCACCTACAGAAATATATACAGCACTTGTGATAAAGATGAAGGTGTACTCTGGGCAAAGACCATGACAAGAGACTATGGCTTACGGGTCCTGTCCTTCTTCAATACCTGATAACAGTAGGTCATGACCTACTCCCCTCCCCCACTAGACACCATATGCAATAAATATTAGGTCTTATGTGATCAAATATGCTTAAACATATGGTCATCTGCTTGCTGATACAGTAAATGGTACTCTAGGACTTTAAATATAGATATATCGTCATCATCTTTTAAAGTAGATATTGTGTTCATTGTGGGCTTCAGGACATGAATCCTAACTGTCCTGGGGACACAGCGATCTTTGGACTCCCAAGAGGGGCCCCCTCCACAGTTGGGATTGTCTGTGATAGCAAGTTCTTCAGTCAAGTGAAGCTGGGTTTCTGGACTGCTCACAGGTAGACTCACAGAAGGCAGAGCAAGCAGAAAACAAGGTGGCAATCGTTTCTCGCCTGCAACTTAGAGTCCGTTTTAGTAGCTCCAGGGAGGCATGACGGCAGCCTCTAGTGCCCCAGCTCCCCAGGGTCCCACTTAGTCCTGTTTGCATTTCTCTTTACCTGGGAGTGTTCATGTTCACAGTACTCTGTGATCATTCAAATCTCTTCTTCTCATGGTCCTTAAGTGAATACAGGCACTTCATGAACTTTTAAGTGTCTTCTGTCCCTAGATTATTTTTTTTCCTTAAATGAATCAACGTGATAAACCCAAGGATTGAGGCAATGGATTTTGAAACATTAATCTTTACAGTAGAAATCACACACATACATGCACGCACACACACACACACACACACGCCTTGGAACTCACAAGTAAGAACCAATTTACATGCCGTCATCCTTGAACCTCAATGTTCTGTAGATATTTTGTGATTCCTAGCACACATTCATTATTTTGACCATATTGGCTTACTTATTTTGCAATGAGAAAATAAAAAAAAGGAAAAGAAAAACAGGAAGTATCTCTTTTTAATTTCAAGATCTTGTTTAACCTTTGGAAGAAACTGGTTGTCACCAGATCTAATATCTTGGGTTTCAAGAGAACTGAGCCTCACAAAGAGGTGAGGTGGAGGGGAGTTTGGTTCTGGAGAGAGTGCTGGTCATCAGTGTGTGCTCTGTCATTAAAGTGACTCATCTGACATCCACATCTGTTCATCTCTGCTTTATGCTCTTCACATTCCTTTTTTTTTTCTTTTGCTGTTTGCCTTTTCCCCCCTTTTGGACAGGGTCTCATGTAGCTCAGGCTGCCCTCGGACTTGCCATGTAGCTGAGGATGAGTTTAAACTCTTCATCCTCCTGCCCCACCTCTCAAGAGCTGGGATTATAGGCACCATACTTGGCTATATTATTTCTAAGTGATAAAGGTTGTATATATTTACAAGTTCCAATATAATACACACAGATAGTATATGATGATTAAATCATGCTAATTGGCATCTATTGCCAGGCATAGTTATAATGTTTGTGGTAATAGCATTTAAACTCCCTCAGCACTCTTCAAATTCATACTATAGTGATATCCACTCCACTCTCCATGGTAGGTGGCCAGTATTAGAACTGGGATTCCTCCTGTCTAACTGAATGATTGCTTTGTTTGAACATTTTCTGCCTCTCTGCCTCTCTGTCTCTCTGCCTCTCTGCCTCTCTGCCTCTCTGCCTCTCTGCCTCTCTG
>NW_021604595.1:9662009-9702494 GCF_004785775.1 Grammomys surdaster
CTGCCTCTCTGCCTCTCTGCCTCTCTGCCTCTCTGCCTCTCTGCCTCCCTGCCTCTCTTCCTCTCTGCCTCTGTCTTTGCCTCTGCCTCTGTCTCTGTCTCTTCCTCTGCCTCTGCCTCTGTCTCCTTCTCCTCCATTTCCCCTTCCAGTCTGTGGTAGCGTCACCATCTTCCTGTCTGTGATGGCATGTTTTAGACTCCATGTAAACATGAGATCAGTGCCTGGCTTATTTGATAGAGCAGAATATCCTCTATGTTCATTTTTTTGAAGGCCAAATAATATTTCAGTGTGTGTGTATGTGTGTGTGTATGTGTGTACAAAACCGTTTCTTTATCCTTTTAACCATGGATGGATATATGAATCTATATCATCTGTTGATTATTGTGACTATGCACTGAGCATGAGTGTAGACATCTCATCCACATACAGACTTTAATTCCTTTAAGAGCAGTGGTTCTCAACTTTCCTGATGCTTCAGCTTTTTCATGTAGTTTCTTCATGTTGTGGTGACCCCCAACTATAAAATTGCTTTGTTGCTACTTTATAACTGTAGTTTGGCTACTCTTATGAATCGTAATGTGAATATGTGACATGCAACCACTGTGAAAGGATCGCCTGACCCCCAAAGGAGTCGCAACCCATAGGTTGAGACCTACTCCTTTAGAGACTTGATCAGTAGTGGGACTGTAGAATCGTAAGGCGTTCTAATTGAAAAATCTTGAAAAATTTACATTCCCACATGATAATAAGTCATACTTCCCGAGACCCATTTGGTCTCTTCATCTCGGAACTCACTATTTCCTCTCCGTAAGTAAGAAGTCAACTCTACCAGTTTGTCATGAAGACACAGGACAGGAGTCGTGACTGATGGTGATTTGAGTCCCCTTCAGTTCTTATTTAACACTAGTAAAAGGTGAGTCTGGTCACTTAGGACAACATGCAGAGCAGCAGTGGCCATGTGCAGTGGTGTTCTCCCCCTGTGGTACAGTTTCCTCATCAAACAATACTGTGCTAACATTTGTATTGATCTGGTTTGCTTAGAGGCTGCCTTCTGGTCCCTAATCTATTTTCTCATAATCTCCTCTGAGGGATAAAATGTCCTGTGGGTTTCCATAGGTTAAAGTCAAACCAGGCTTTCTGGATGGCTGTCAGAATACCAGCTGACTGCCTTGGAGGGTGCTTGGAACAAGTGCACACTGTATTTTCGAAGGAAACTTCAAGAACTTTTCTCTTTACTCTCCAGTCTCTTTCAGACCATGAGTCTCATGACTATCAGTTTATGACACTAGCATTGAGTTCATCTTCCTAAGAGTTCAGACTGTGTTTGGGGGCACAGGAATAAGGGTAGAGGTGGTAGTATTTGGATGACATAGAACAAGGTAATCTGTTTATAAGGCTCAGTTTCCAAGCATCTTGTCTCTGATCAGGACAGCTACACCAGAGAGTTGGGATATGGTTGAGTTGTGTCATAGGAGCTGAGTAGATGATAGTGTCAGGGACCTCAGAATAAGAAACAATGGGGGCTGACATTTGGGGTATCTGTCAGTGGTCAAGGCATAGGTATCTTACAGGCTAGAGAATGGAAAAATAGGTTAGGGACCAAAACCAAAAGTCAGTATCTCTTGGACTAGATACTTAGCATGATGGAAAGACTGGGGCCGAGGAAGCAGCTGTGTGGAGTAAGCACAGGTGGGAGAGGGCAAGGGTGTGTGTGAGGTTGCCTGTGCAAAGTTTCAGGCATGGATTAGAGCACTCCATCCAGAGTTAGCCGGATAAGATGGGAGACACGCATTAGTCAAGGCTGGTGTGTGTGTGTGTGTGTGTATGTGTGTGTGTGTATAGTGTCTTAGTCAGTATTCTATTGCTGTGATGAGCAATGGCCATGATAACTCTTATAAAGAGGCTGGCTTATAGTTTCAGAGGCTTAGTCCATTATCATGGCAGGAAGCATGATAGCTTGCAAGCCGACATGATACTGGAGAAGTAGCCGAGAGTTCTACATTTGGACCTGTATGTTGCAGGAAGAGAGAGATGGTGGATCTGGCTTGGGCTTTTGAAACCTCAAAGCTCACCTCAGTGACACATTTCCTTGAAAGGCCAAACCTACTCCAACAAGGCCAAACCTCCTAATCCTTTCAAATGGTATCAGTCCCTAAGTATTCAAATATATAAGCCTATGGGAGCCGTTTTTATTCAAACTACCACAATAGATATGCAAGAAAGCTCCTTAAACAATGATTGCATCAAAAGCATGTGAATTTGGATGCTGCTTTAGAATGCCATGGGAAGGAGAGAAGAAATCTCTCCATTTTCATCACTTGTAGTATAGACAATCACCCTTCAGCAAGCAACAACAGTGAGTAACAAAACTGATACCCAGGCTAGGAGACATCTACTGATGATAATGGGAGGCAATGTGATAGAGTTGACAAATATCTGGGTCTGGACTGCCTATGTACACACAGCCTGTTGCAGCTTGTAAGAGCATGTGGCACTGTTTTGTTAATGTGTCTGCAGTTCACTCACCATTACACAACCTTCCATCCTGAACCAAGGACCACAGGAGAAAAGAGTCTCTTATATGAACAACTCAAAAACATCATTTCCTCTGGAATTCTGATGGGATATATATATGGGACACTGAAAGAGGTGACTGAAGGGACAGTAATAAAGAGGTATTTAAAGAAGTCCAGGGTAGAGTCCAGAAAAGCAAGACCTGATGAAGAAGAAGCACTCAAGAACTTTCACCTCTGGCAGTGTGTTGTAGAGACAGTTCTAGAAGCAAAAACTTGAGGGAGTACGTCTGGTGTTGAGCATGGTCCCAAGGTAGAGCCGAGCATTGCATGGCAAGAAACTGGTGTGTGTGTGTGTGTGTGTGTGTGTGTGTGTGTGTCTGTCTGTCTGTCTGTCTGCCTGTCTGGGGTCCTTTTCTTATTAGGAAACCACCAGGATTCTATCATGGAACTGGCCCTATGACTTTTTCCAACATTAATCACCTTTCTAAGCTCTCACCTGGAAACACCACAGTTGGATTGGATTATGTTTCTACACTCTTAATATTTCAAAATCAGGATTAAGTTTCAACACATGAACGTTGGTGTGGCACACCTAAGCTGTCTCCAAACAACAGCAGTGATGTCCCAAGCATGTTACCAGAGCATGAGGCACAGAAGGAGGCTTTCTTGGTCTGATGAGGGAAGGACTGGGAGCAAGTATCTCTCGGTTCCTCTATGGTTCTTCTGGCCAAGGTGCCTCCGGGGCCATGCAAGTATTTAAGGTTGGGTCTACAGAGGTCAGTGGAGGGCAGCATATGGGGTGCGCAGAGGTCAAGCAAGTCTAGGATATGGGGTCCAAACTGGCCAAACATGTTCATAGATGGAATTCGTAGAAGGATAACTTTTAGGACATGGTCAAAACAGAGAAGAATGAAGTGAAGATCTGGAGAAATGAATGGAGAATTACAGGCACCATATATTTTTTAAACATTTATTTTTTTATTTTTATTTTTTTAAGTATATGAGTATATTGTTGCTGTCTTCAGATACACCAGAAGAGGGTATTGGATCCCATTACAGATGGTTGTGAGACACCGTGTGGTTGCTGGGAACTGAACTCAGGACCTCTTGAAGAGCAACCAGTGCTCTTAACCTCTGGGGCATCTCTCTAGCCCCAAAGACCGTATTCTTACTTGGCTTTACCTGGAGGAAAAGTGATCTACGCAGATAAACCTATCTAGCACCTTCTTAAATGAACTGTACCCCTCCAAACGAAATGTTCCTGGTGATGTAATTTCACTTACAATGCTCAAAAACAATATGCAGGCTTGATGACTTGATACTAAATAGATCCCAGCAACTTTGATGAACTACCTTTTTTATTACACCATTATTTATTTATTTTATTTGTGTGTGTTTGTGTGCAATGGTGACTATAGAGGGCAAAGGGCCGTCTGTCTTTGTTGGTTCTCTTCTTTTGCCATATGCATCTTGGGGTTGGACTCAAGGTCTCAGGATTGTCAGTAGTCTCGTTTATTTACTGAACTATCTCTCCAGCCCCAATAGGCTACTATCAAGATTGTAGGTGAAGCGGGAGAATCCTTTAAATAGTAACTTTCAATGAACACTAATAAATTGTCTTGTTCCTTAGCATTATATAAAACTATCTGAATTGCAACATACCCTCCCCGTCAGTAGTATATGCTCAAAAGATTAAATACATGTCTAGAGAGCGTTTGCTATTTGCAGTGGAGAAATAGGTCTAACGTTTTCTGACTTGCAATAGGAAGAGAAGTCTCACCTGTGCTGAGCTGGCAAGCTTGTCCATCCATCACACTAGATGCTGTCTGTGTAATGTCTGTGTTTAATAATTGCCATGCCGACAGGTGGAATGTCTGTTCTGGTAAGATGGTACTTAAGGGTGACCATGACAACTGACAGTAGTGTTGCAATGATATGCAATCAGGAAGCCATCATTTGAATGACTGACTCAACTTAAACCATCAGGCATGAACTTAATTACTAGAATATATTATAAATAAAATAAGTGTAGTCTATTCAAGTGGTGGTTCAAACCTCCACCAATATCTACAAGCCCAACTGCTCAAGCCCCTTGCATAAATCATAGTATTTCCCTATCTCTTATGCACTGTTTCATGTAAGCTTCGACTCATGCCTCAATTCCTTGTAATAGCTAACCTGATGGGAATGTCATGCAAGTAGCTGTTATGCTGCATACTTTTATGGAATGATGAAGAAAAATAATTTGTAGTGTTCACTACTGACAATTTCTCCTAATATATATCAGTCTGTAGCTAGTTGAAGCTATAGATATAGAAGCCAAGGGTTTGGAGGTGAACTATGTCTTAGTAAGATTACGACTCTAAATAATGCATTTCCTAGTTTAGGTTAACACATAGTTTTGGTTAACAGAACAGTTGATTTTTTTTTTGTTGTTGTTTTGAGCACTTACTTTGCAAAGCTGAGACTAACCACTTGGTTGATTATTTTTCTTTTTGCTGTGGCAAAAATCCAAGACCGGGAAAGGTTAAGGGAGGAAAGGTTTATTTCAGCTCACAGTTTGCAGAGTGCAGCACAGACTCGTCTCTCATCGGGATGAGATGCCGTGATCAAAGCAGCTTACTGCACGAGGAGTTTATTTTGGTTTAAGATTCCAGAAGAATGATTCTATAATCTCAGGGAGGCATGGTGGCCCGAACAGGAGGATGAGAGCTACAGGCAGAAAGCAGAAGGAGCAAACTGGAAATAGGGCAAGAAGTGTACCTCTCCAAGTCCCCAGTGATGAACTTCCTCCAGCAAGGCTTCACCCTGTAACTGCCCCCCTTCCCAAGCAGTGCTATCAATTTGAAGCCACATATTCAAATATCACAGCCTATCGGGGAGATAATCCCCAGTTATATCTATCAGGGAGGCAAAGGTACAGCATCAGGAGTGTAAGGTAGCTGGCCACATTCATTGTACCAATGTTCAGGAAATATAGAGCAGACAGAAGTTGGGTAGAGATATCAAGCCTCAAGACCTGCCTCCAGCACCTCAGAGAGGGTCCACCTCCTAAAGGCTTCGCAACCTTCCAAAATAACACTACGAGTTAGGGACCAGGAGTTCAAACACACAATCTTCTAGGGTCATTTCACATTTGAATCACAATGACGGTGTTTCAGAGAGGTTACTTCTCCTGACAGAGAAAGCAAAGCCTTGAGTTGTATACACACCTCTGTGAGCAATTCTATATGTGTTTTAGGAAAGTAATCTGTGGTTTTAAAAAAGAGCAAGAGTTTCCTGCACCAATTCTGGCTACATTAGTTGTTATGACTTAGATGGTGTTTCATTTTCTGTTTACCCAAATGAGAAAGCTCTGGAGGAGCCTTTGTGTGGTTGTGATGTGTAAGTGTTAATGAATGACCATCAGTAATTACACAGTTATCATCTTTGATGATAACAGTAGTAGCTATGGCAACATAAAGCAGTTATCGTGGGCATCTATGACAGTGCAATAATAGTGTTTCTTGTGCCAAGACACTGTGGCTCAGTGTTAGCATGCTCCTTTGAGAGGACAGAGGAGCTTGCTGGGAAGATTCAGGGCTGGGAAATGCAATGCTTAGTTTGTTCTAGCAAAAACCAAAAACACCCCCCCCAAAAAAAACCAACCCCCTAAAAGACCAACCAACCAACCAACCAACCAACAAACAACAACAACAACAACAAAACCAGACATGAAACATTCATATTTACATATGATTCTTAAAAACATGGGACAAAAATTAGAAACTGGCAGTAATAAAAATCACACAAGTGGGACTGGCAAGATGGCTCTGTGGCTAATGGCATGACCGAGAGAGGATCTGAGTTTGGTACCCAGTATCTATGTGAGATGTCCCTCAACAATCTGTGACTCCAGTGGGCACCAGCATCCATGTGCTCGTACCTCCTCATGCATACACATAGCTTAAAAATAAATCATTGGACAAAAAAGCACACAAACACCTTCCACACACCCCGAGCTCCTGTCTCCGAGTTTGAATGGTCCTTTGCTGAAAGGTTTGTGTCTTTTCTCATTTCTCATGTTTGTGTCTTTTCAAATAATGAGATATCTTGGAGGGGGGGAAGGGAAAGTCTGAACTTGGAATTCATGTCTGTGTCAGAGACAACATCTACACATGACTTGAAGGGAATTTTAGACATTTTCAATAAGTTTGCATGTGAAGCAACTTTGATGGTGTGGAACCTGATGTCGGGGTGAAAGAAGATTTGTCGTCTGGATCATTGCAGATTTTGTTACTCGTTGCTTAGGAAATCTCAGTGTGAGCGTTGCCCTAGGTTCTCTGGCAGTCATTGGGCACACAGAGCCTGCTAATCACATCCCTCCCACCCCCAACTAGATACGTCTACTAACAAAGGAGTAGATTCTAGGGAAAGGAGTTTCTGCACAATCTCCATTGGAGTATCTTAAGTTGTGTCTATAAAATATCCATGTCACAGCACCTTGTTCTCAAGGACCCTCTATCCCAGAGTGAGACATAAGCTTCAGGGAAAAGACCTCAGTGAGCCCATGCTTGCAAGAATGCCATTCGATAAAAGGCTGTTCTTAGTTTAGGTACCAGCATTTTGTGACCTTGGACAAATTCTTTACTATAGGACATGTGAAAGGTCCTGTCTCATTATCAAGTTGTCAGGGCGTTGAAAACCAGTAGACGTGGCTTTTACCCACCACCCACCCACACCCACACAAACACAAACCCTCACGCAAACCGCTCATAACTAAGTCTTTGCAGATATCTGCATTTTAAGGTTCTGAACCTAGGGCCTCACATCAGCTCAGCACACTCTACTGCTGAGTTGCACAGCCAAACCGAGCGTAACCATTTCACAATGCATCAAGGCTACCCTGATATCGCTCTTCATTGCCTTGTCACTAAACTGGAGGCTTGGACAAATTGCTGATGCTCACAAGACAAAGGCTTGTGATTTGGAGGCCTCCCACGGCCCAAGTGGCCGCCAGAGAGCTATCACTAAACTCAGGTAGATGTCTCTTTTGGACCCAGTGGAGATGACTCCTACGCTTATCTGCTTTCTGGGGGCTGTTATGAGGATTAATTAATGCTTCTGAAGAGCTGTAATCACCATGGATGAAAGGCAGGTAGAGGACTAATGATACTTCAGAACAACACGGCACCTTTCATCTGCTGATCTCCAAGCACTTCACAAGTCTGAATTAATTACATCAAGGTAATTGCAAGGTATAATGGCAATCCCAGCAATGGTGGTAATTACCTTGTGAGTTAGCCTCAAGAATCTGATTTGAAATCAATTTCTGAACCAGCCTCCAAGTGGTACGGTTGCCCACCCCCTTACTCTTGGTGGCTTGTGCCATGGATGCCTTGACACTACACTCCCCTGTCCACTTGAGGCCTTCTCCTCAGCAGTGTTCATGGCTTCTGCCCCACCATGGAAGGAATATACAGACTTCATCTAAAAGGGGGTTTAACTTTCTGGGTTGGTGCTTGTATTAGTGCTGGGTTTTGGAGCTAGAAGGTATGTGTTGGAAAAGGGAAGATTTGTGTACCCAGTGACTGTGTTTGGGCAAATGCATTCTTATCTGTTACTAATGTAGCTTACGCTCCTATAGCTTAGAAGATGGTGGGCACTAAGTGCTTGCTATGTGGTAACTTACTTGAGGTTCCAAATGTTTTGTGTGGTAGGTGCTGTGATCATTATTATCTCTACTTCATAGATGGGGAAACTGAGGCATTGAACCGTTCAGTCACTTACACAGGTCACAGAGTTTGTCCCAGGTAGATCATAGAGCTGGTGAGAGGCAGAGCTTGAAGTTTCCGTCTGGAGTAGTCTTATCCTGGGACTTGCACATGGAAACTGCGCTCTTTCTTACTTCTATCCAGAGGAATCAGAATGGGCACTTTGCTGTTGTTATTATTTTCCTTTTGGAGGCAGGGTCTTATTGTATCATCTACGGTAACTGTATCACCTCAGACTGACCTATCAAACTTATGATAGTGCCTCAGATTACAGGTGTACACCAACATGCCGGGCAAGAACAGCTAAACGGAAGAAAAGAAACAGTTGGGGTGTGTGTGTGTGTGTGTGTGTGTGTGTGTGTGTATGTGTTCATGCATATAGAGGACAGATGTTTATATCCAGAACCTTCCTCAATCCCTCTCCACTGTTTATTCTTCTCAGCAGTGACCGTGGCCCATGTCTTCTCCTACCACCATGGAAGGAGTGTCCCTTTTGCATTGGGAAACTGAACTCGGTGTTTGTATTGATGATGAGTTTTGGAACTGGAAAGAATTCTCAGGTTCTCTCACTGAACTTGAAGCTTATTAGTTCTGCTAGACTGGCTGATTAGCAAGCCCCAAGGATTCTCCTCTCTCTGCCTCTAGTGCTGGGATTCCATGTGCTTGTAGCTATGCCTGACTTTCATGTGTGTATTGGGTGTTGAACTCTGGTCTTCATGTTCGTGTGACAAGTGCTTTTCTGACTGAGTCACCTTCCCAGCCACCAGTTCTTCATTTCTTACAGAATACTTCTGCACTTTCCTTTAGTGTGGGTAAAATGTGGCTTTGCAGTGGATCACCTGGACTGGTGATGCCTCAATCTGTATAAGGTGCTCATACTCACGTATGGTATACAATGCACAATCCAAAGATGAGAGCTGCTAAAGTTTGGATGTGGGTTGTCTTCCAAAGGTCTGTGCATTGGATGCTCGGTCCTCAGTGTAATGACATTGGAGACAGTAGCATGTTTGAGAAATGGAGACTAATAGAGATGAACCTCCCTCCCCATAAAGAAGGGATCAATGCTGTTCCTGTGGACTGAGTTGGGTTTCAAGAACTTAATGGATTAGTTCCCTTAGATAACAGGAGGTTACTAAAGAGCAGGCTCAGCTCCCACCTCAGCTTTCTGCAACCCTCATTGCTTCCTTTGCCTCTTGGTCCTTCTCGCCACATGTCCTCCCTCAGATGCTGCCTGCCAGCAGGTCTTCACTGGAAGTCGACATCAGTGCTAGACTTCTATCCATCCAGAACCTATATAGGTACCATATAAAGAAGTACTGATGTGAGAGGCTGAGGCAGGATTCCCATGATGTTAAAGATGGGTAGCTTCAAGGCCAGCCCAGGATACATATCAAAACCTATATCAAACAACAGGAATGATAATAGAATTTTAAAAAATAAATCATTCGGTATCAGATCTTTTGTTATGGCAAAACAAAAAAGGGGAAGGCATTTTACTCCTTGATAGCAGGAAGTTTAAAAAGTGAATGTCTAAGAGCATCTACAATGTCATGGCTAACATTAAGATATAAACATGGAGGCTGGGTGGTTGTGGCACATGGCTTTAATCCCAGCTCTCAGGAGGTAGAGTCAGGCAGGTTTCTGAGCTCAAGGCCAGCCTGGTCTATAGAGTGAGTTCCAGGAAAGCCAGGGCTACACAGAGAAACCCTGTCTCAGAAGAAGAAAAAGAAGAAGAAGAGAAAGAAGAAATCAGAAGAGGAAGAAGAAGAAGGAGGAGGAGGAGGAGGAGGAAAAATAACAAAGAATATAAGCATAGAAGATGTCTTTGAAGTTGTTCAGGCTTGTGGAGTTTCATGGGCAAAAGAAGTTCTCCCAAGATCTCAATGGTCCACTCTGTGATGAAAAAGAGAGTCTGGAAATCTCTCTGCTCTTAGTGGGCATAGCCATCCTCATAGAGGGTGGAGCATCACACCTATTGTCTCTCTCACCAGTGACCCACGGTGAGTTTAAAATCATGTGACCCACTTATTGCCATTTCCCTTACTATTCCTACTCCATAGAAACTATCTGGGGCTGATTCTGCCGCTAGTCTATTGCTTTTTCCTACACTTGCATATTTTCGGTTTTCCCTAATGCTTTTGAGAAATCTCCCACCAAGTCACATCTATGGCATCCTATTGCAATGTCTAGTACAGGTTCTATGGGAAAAAAGAAAGAGGAAGTTTGTTGCTCTAGGGCTGGCTGCAGAACAAATGACATAGATAGGTCCCTCATTTCTCAAAGAAGGCTTGAGTGTATCCCCTGCTCTTTTGTCCTGAGGGCAGCATGAGCTCAGCTTGACACTGTTCAGATTCTCCTGTGACCCATTTCTTCTGACCACAGGGTGACTTTAAGGTGTCTCATATTTCAGTAAATCAAGTTGCCTGCCTGATCTGTTCCAGAATTACCCCAGTGGGTAATTACCCTCATAGGGTGCTGTGTTAGAAGTTAGAGGTCCTAAATAGAAGAAAAAATGCCCACCCAAATCCCTGACTATATAATCTGGAACCGATTTATTCTTTGTCACAATGCATGATGCTTTTTAGTACCTGTTTAACCTTGGCACTGTACCGAGGCCCCACCACTAGCAATAGGCTCTCTGGGTGGCACCAGTGTTTAAGTGAACCAGTTCTGTTCTTGGGCTCATAGTGTTTGTTTGTTTATTCTTGAATTAGTTACATATTATAGATGAGTTATCAGAGATAACAAGGTACAATAAAACCTGGCACATATTCTCATATCAAGACTGGACAAGGCAACTCAGCAGGATGAAAAGGGTCCCAAAGGCAAGAAGAGTCAGAGACAACACCCCCACTCCCACTGCTAGGAATCCTACAAGAATATCAAGATACACAACTGAACATATATTCAGAGAGCTTACGTCAGACCCACACAGGCTCTCTGATCTCTGTGAGGCTGCTGAAGTCCTGGTCAGCTGACTCTACTGTCCGTGTTCTTGTGGAATCCTTGGCCTCTCTGGCTCCTCCACTCTTTCCTCCCCTCTCTCAGCACTCCCCAAGCTCTGCCTAATATTCAGCTGTGGGACTCTGCCTCTGCTTCCATCAGTTGTTAGATGAAGTCTCTCTGGTCTCTCTGATGACAATTATGCTAAGATCCAGGGTCACAGCACATCCTGCAGACTTGACAAAGTATAAGTCGGAGGATTTGTGGCTGGATTAGTGTCCCAATGCCTTCTCTTGAGGCCCTGTCTAGTTACAGAGGTTGACTAGTTCAGGCTCCATGTCACCCATCTTTTCAAAGTGGCTTCCCACCACTTATTGTGCCTCTCAGCTTTAATGCAAAGACAACACTGAGTGGTTGGACATTTTTTAGCTTAGCCTAAATTCAGCTCTCCAGTGAGCTGTTCTCTCCAGCTGTAATGAAATCATCACGAACCATCTGAGGCTACATCCTAAGTTATGGACTGCTGATGGGAAAAGCCCGTGAGGTGGCTAGGCTGGGAGACCTTGTGCCTGGGACCTTTTCATACTTTACAAAGTGGACCAGGCTGACATAGTGTTAATCGGCATTTGACTGCTTGTAGCTGAATGATCTTCTGCTTTATCCATAGCATTTGCAGATGATTTAGAAATTGCCTTAGTAATTCCTCTTGGGAATCTAAGTCCCACTTCACACTCTCAGGGTGGGCCTTTCTCTCCCGTCACATCTCACCGTGAACTCTGTTGGTGCTGCATATGAAAGTAACACACTGTGAACCTTTCACAACCGATGGAGGCTTCTTATTACAGTCATTTTCAGGCTTCCGCCCTTGGCTATTAGGATTGGTAGTAGCAGCTCAGCCTTAGGAACGGAATTGGTTAACTGTCACACTGCTGGACTCGATGGTAGTAGACCAACCCTAAGTCCAGTTAACCTTTTAACCAACTGTTTGGCGTAACTGCATTGGCCGTTTGTTGTTTACTTTAGCTTCTTTATTACTTTTTTCTATATTTACTTGTTTGCTTTATTTACATGTGTGGGTGTGCCTCACAGTGGAAATCAGAGGCCAGCTTGTGAGAGTCTGTTCTCTTCCTCCACTACACGGGTTCTGAAGACCTTGGCTTGGGGGCCAAGTGGCTCTACCTGCTTAGCCATTTCACTGGCTCGGAATGTAGATTCTTGTCCCGTGAGTAACAGTAAAACTGTTCTGTTTGCTAACTCCACTCCAGATCTTTTAAGGTAACTCAGCTCTTCTCATTGAGTGCTGTGTTTTGTAGAACTGGATGTTGAACCCAGAGACGCATGTAGTAGATGGCTACCCAAGTGCTCTCTCACTGAACTCTGTCCTCAGTGGTGACTCAATTCTGCAGTCTGCCATCACTGATATCAGGCTTCCGTGCTATACATTTTCAGCTAATGCTCAGTTAGACCAGGGACTCAAGAATATCCCAAGAGGGGGGGTAAAAAAAACCAAAGCTCTTGCCAGATCTGTTAAAACCTGGAAAGATGGTATTGGAGAGATGGCTCATCTGTTAAGAATGCTGGCTGCTCTTCCAGAAGACTCAGGTTTGTTTCCCAGCACGCATATTGGAGCTCACAGCTATCTATAATTCCAGTCTCAAGGGATCCAATGCCATTTTCTGACCTTTAAAGACACTCTTTGTACAGTGTACTGGTAGACAGATGCACATGCAGACCACACACCCATATCTATCTGTCTGTCTGTCTATCTATCTCTCTATCTCTCTATCTCTCTATCTCTCTATCTATCTATCTATCTATCTATCTATCTATCTATCTATGTGCTAAAACACCACCACCACCATCACCACCACCACCACCACCACCACCACCACCACCACCACCAAAACTGGAAAGAACATGTAGTACCTCCTTCTCCTCTGCCTCTTCCCCTTCCTCATCCTTGTCTCCTTTATTGTCACTTCTCCCCCGCCTCCTCCTTTCACTCTCCTCTGTCCTTGCTTGGAAAGTCAATGGCAATAAAATGAGAAAAATACCTTCTTGTCCTTACACACACATTAACAAGAAAGGAGAGAGTTGCCTTTCTCTTTTTATCCTGTGTAATTGACTCAAAATAGACAATTTTTTCCTTCCTCCACAAAGACAGAAGTTTATTTTTCCAAAAGCAGACAGCAGAGTAGACAAGAAGATGGAAAATGTCTTCTCATGTAACATTGTAAAACACAAGATGAGAACATCTCATTTTCTCAAAAAAAAATTATTCTTATGTTTCTTCTGTATGAGTGTCATATGTATACATGAGCATGGTATGCATTCCTGTTTCTCTCAAATTCACTCTGTAGATCAGGCTGGCCTCAAACTCACAGAGATCCATCTGCCTCTGCTTCTCAAGTGCTTGGATCAAAGGAGTATGCTACTGCCCGCTGGCCAGTCTCTTGTTCTTTAACATGTTTCATTTTGCTCTGTGCCTGGGCAAACTGTATTCCAGATATAGCTTGCTCTGCTAAGTGTGATTTCAGCTCCTTTGCCCTGTAGGAGTGACCCAACTTCCCAGTGTCCTGATGCCTTGAAGCTCCCAATCTAGAAGTAAGGTGTCTGTTAATGAGCATTGTCAACGAGCCGTCACAGCACAGCCATGAGAGAATCGGAGGACACTTGAGACCTTCTTGAGGAGGAGTGCAAGGCCGATAAAGGCAAGGTGTGTGTGGAATAGACCGCTGTGCCCATGCAGGTGAGCCGTTCCTCCTACATTCCACGGTTCTATCCACAAGGCAAGAGGAACCTGGCAGGGAGGAGAAAGGTCAAATTCCAGATGTGTGCATGTGTGCTTCACCGTCATCATGCGGTAGTCATGCATCCACATGTAGCTGGAAGGCAGAGGTGATTTTTTTTTTCTGAAAGGAAAGGTAGGAAGTAGGGAATAGAAGAGCAATTTCGTGCATGAATCTGTAAATTCTATTTTATTTTTTAACCTAAGGCTTTGTCTGTGGTAGGCAGGTAATTCATCACTAAGCCACATCCCTAGCTTTCTTTTCTTTTAATATTGATACAGGGTTTCAGGTTTGATACAGGGTTGCCTAGGCTGGCCTTGAACTTGTACCTGCTGCCTCTGCCTCCTGAGTTGCTACAGTTACCAGCCCTTGTCAGCCGTAGGTTTTCAAAAGACAGCGGATTGAGCATGTCGCTCAGTAATAGAGTCCCTTCCTACCATGCACGAAGCCCTGGGTACTATTCTTCTACCAAAGGGGACGGGGTAGAAAAGAGAAAACACCGTATATACTATTGAAGGAAAACATATTTTAGAACCCTTTTGGAGAATGGGTTTGGGAGGGAGGCTTTTTCTCACACCATAGCTGTGAATATCAGTTACTTCTCTAAGTGACTCTGAAAGGGGAAACCCTGATTTCAAAGCACAGACAGGTGTTGGAGTGAGCTTATCACGTATTCCAGACAGGGATCTTCTCTCCCCCCCCTCAAGTTGGAGGGTGATGGTAACTAGCTATGGGTGGTGAGTCATCACAGAATAAATATACAATTCCGACCCACAGAGCTGAGCATACGTCATCCACAGCACGGACCCAGTTAATCAGAGCCAACATCGAAGCCACCTAAACGCAAGGTGCCGTGGCCTTGTTTGCTCAAAACAACTATAAAAATGTAAAGATAACAAAACCATACAAAGCGGAGTTGATATGTCTCTTTGTGGCTCAGTACATAAATAATGAAAGCAAGAAAGAGACAGAGGTGGATTAGCAGTAGATGAAGGAGAACTGAACCCGGTACCAGACACTGGCACTTCGATAAGGGTGCGTCACTCCATTTAGCTTCCACCGCAGTTGGTTAATTCTAAGGCCCAAAGTACAGGTGTGACCTGGCACAGGACATTGTACGTTGACAAGAGAAGCCAGGAAAAACTGGAGAACTTTCAATGTAAAGAAAAAGCTTACCAGCTGGAATCAAGGCAGTTGGGTCCAAGTCTCCCCCGTTTATCAAGGCTTAGCTAGGAGAGCATCAGCTGACAAAGATAACAACAATAACAAACCAAACCTGTCATCATACACCCCTGAAGAGGTGCACACACATGTATACACATGTGCCCCCCCAACACCTTTGAAAGAACTTTGAAGTGAATGAAACTTGAAGAAAAGCAAAACACCTTTAAGCATATCTTAAAATGATCCAGGAACAGTCCCTCGTTCCTTCAAGTTTCTCAAGATTGAAAAGCCAGGTGGCAGTGGGCCCTGAAGGTCCCAAAACAGGTAGAGTCAGAACCCCTCCAGTAGGGAATCCTGAGGCAGATGATAGCAGATCACAGTTTTTCTCCTTGGGCAGGATGTGGGTTTCTCTGTGGAAAGGCTCCCAGTTCCCAACCACAAGGGAACTCGCCACAGTTCCTGCATGGCATGACAACACATGCTTCCCGGCTACATAAAAGCAAATCCAAGTTTTCAAAGAAAAAGCAACTCTGTGCAGAGGGTGCAGCGTGGGAAACTTGCTTGTCTGGTTTCGCCTGGGCTCAGTCTTTTGTGAGCAATTTTCAATGTCAGCTGCACACCAAGTAATATTACACTACTCATCATCCTAACACAGGTTTCTGGTTTGGTGCAACACACAGACACACACACACACAGACACACACACACACATGCATACACACATACACACTACTTACTGAAAAATTTAAATTGATATAGTTTCTCAGATGGTCAAAGAACTTCAAAGAGTAAGAGAAACATCAGATAAAATTGCATGTGTCACTCCTGTTTGAAAGTGTTGTAGTCATGTTTAAATAACTGGCAGTTTTTTCTTTTTTCTTTTTTGAGTGTGTAGTAAAGAAAGCAAAGCGAGCTTCAACAGACTGGAAAAGTAAGATCCCTGTCTTGCTGTTGGTTTTGTCTTTGTCTCTTTGCGGTTTTTGTCCACCCTGAAGGCAGGCACAGTCTGGTTTCTTCAGTTCAGGGCGCAGGGCAGAGGCTGAGGCTGAGGCTGAGGCTGAGGCGGCCAGACTTGAAGCCTGCAGCATTTCTGCCTCCTCGGGAAAACTGGGCCATGGGGATGTCAGCAGCCTTCCACTGCCCTGTGCTGAGTGCACACAGGCTTCTGCACACCTTGTCAGTAGAGCTGTTTCTGGAGGTCTGCCAACTGCGGGGGCCAAGGTCAAGCAACCACCATGACTATCCACAACACGCAAAGCCTTGGGGGACCAAGGAGGTGACAGCGGGTTGGAGAGGCAGTTAGTGAGTTCCGCAGGGCTGCCGGCTGGCTGCTGTGGCTCCCACCAAGGCTATAAGTAGCTAGGCTGAGTGCCGGGAAGGTTTTTATCTACTGATCAACACAGTGTGCCAGAGGGCTGATGGGACAGCCCATGTTGGCAGAGGCTTCCAGTGGTAGCCTGTAACTAAACGGCAGAAGAAACAAGGGGGTGGGGTGGGGGCGGGGAGGGATCTAGTAACAAAGCACCAGGATCAGTTGTTCAGAGGCTGAATGTTAAGCCTAGGTCTCTCCTGCACCCTACCTCGCTCTTGCTCTCGCATCGTGCGCATCCATCACCTCTTTCTCCCACATGCATTTCTGCTGAGCTACTTTTAAAGTTTGGAGGGCAGGAGCAGAGTGGCTTGGGTTGAAAGCAATTAACCAACAGGTTATGAAAATCTGACAGACTTTTTTTTTTAAAAAAAAAAAAAACCAGGTGCTTACTCTAAGTGTTTTTGTAAGTCGTGGCACATTATAACGCTTTGAGCGGCCTTTTGTGCTAAGTGCTTGTGTATGTAATTCTGAGAGTTTGTGCACCCACGCAAGCGCAGATGGAGACCAGAGCCTGATGTCAATTATCTTCCCCTACCCCTCCCTCTCTACTGCAATGCTTTGAGGTAGGTCTTTCCATGAAACTGAAGCTCACGGGTTCGGGTAGGCTGTGTGGCCAGTGAACTCTCAGCGTCTTCTCATCTCTGCCCCACAATGCTTGAGGTGCAGGCACACACAATCATGCTATTTTTTTATGAGGATGCTGGGAATTTAAACCCAGACCCGTATGCTGACAGAAAAAGTATTCTTAGCCAATGAGCCATCTCCCCAGCTCTTGAGTATGTCTTTTAACTACCTCTCCAGTAGTTTTATTCTGAGATTGAAATAATTTATTTTAACATATTTATCAGAAGGCTAAAACAGAAGAATTGAAAAGGTAAATGCTTCTACAAATGGCTCTGCTATTGTTTGTGTGTTTATGCAAAGGCTGTTGTAGCTTTTTGTGAATGCATTAATTTGTTCTCAGTTTTTATTTTCACTTTGGATTTTTCTGCCACTCCAGTAACACTTGTGTCAGTACAGTTTTGGAAGTGTTGTGATGACTAATCTTGGTTGTCAACTTGACACACCTGGGAGGAGGGAACCGCAACTCAGGAATTGCCTCAACCAGACTGGCCTGTGGGCACGTCTGTGGGGCACTGTATTCAATGATGATTGATATGTAGAGGGCCCAGCCCACTGTGGGTGGTTCCATCCTTAGGCAGGTCTGCTTGGGCTATAAAAGTAGGTTAGCTGAACGTTAGCCTGGGAGCAAGCCTGGGAGAAGCCTTCTTTGGGGTCTCTGCTTCATTTCCTGCCTGCAGCTTCCTTCCTTGGTGTTGCTGTATGAGGGTGGGCTGTGAGCCTAAGATCAAATAAACCCTTTTCTCCCCACGATGCTTTCTGTCATTGTTTTATGACAGGAGCAGAAAGCAATCTAGGGCAGATATATTACCAGTTCCTGTCTGATATAAATGGTTATGGCTTTCCCATTATATCTTGAAAGTAGGTACTCTGTCCATGTTGCCGTAACAGAAATGCTGAGTGGAGAACAGATTGCTTCCTAGAGTTCAAATCAGGTAACTGTGGAAGAAAGGCCTAGATTTGACACCAAGATTCTACAAGTGAATAATATCCTACCCATTGCTCCGTAAATGAGTTCCCCATAGGAGAATGGCTTCCTTGACAGCATTCAACATAACTTGATTTGAATGAAGCTTTTCAGGAACCTAATAAGATAAAGTAGGAGAATGCCCCTTGGGTTATTGTGGGTGATAGTGTCACCCAGGGAGTAGCTGTGTTTTACTGTCATTTAAAGCAGCGGTAAATTCATATTGATTGAAATAGATGCACACACGCAGCCTGCTCTTCAGCGTGTGATTGAGCTACATCGCAGTAGCGCCTTAGAGCACTGTTGACACCCAAGCTCAGGACAGGCCTGGGATGTGGCTCCATTGGTAGAGCACTCACCTAGTTAGCGTATTAGTCACTTGTAGCTGCTGTGACAAAACATCATGACCAAAGGCAACTTAAGGAAGAGAGAGTTTATTTTGGCTTCATGTTCTGGAGGGATGAGTCCATTTTGGCAGTGTGGAGTTATGGTAATATGTGGCAGGCATGGTGCTGGAGCAGGAAGCTGGAAGATGACATATTCAGATTCTAACACAAAGCAGAGAGAGTGAACTGGAAGTCGGGTGACTACAAAGTTCCAAAGCCCATCTCCAGTGAGACACCTCCCCACAAAGCACCACTTAGTGGAGGCAAGTATTCAAATGCCTGAGCCCATGGAAGACATTTCTCATTCAAGCCACTGCATTTAGCATACAAGAAGCCTTGGATTTGATCCCCAGTGCTGACCAAGCCTGGTATGGTTGCTCACACTCATAATCCCAGCACTCGAGGTGAACATAGTATGTTCAGGGCTAGCCTGGGTTACATACATAAAATGCTTCCACAGACAAACCAAGTTAAGGACAGTAACATCTGGCAACACTATATCCCAATTTTTCTTTTTTTGTTTTTTTACAAACCACTGAATAGAAATGACCAGGCATAGAATTCCAATTAAAATGACCAGCAGAAAATATGATCTTTAACCTGATGAAGGTCAGTGGACCTGGAAGGTTTTTCTCATTGACTCTTTTCCTTCTGATACTGACTTCTCATTTCATTAAAGGACCAGAGACAAAGCCCACACGGTCATATTTCCCTCTATCCCCCTTCCTTCTGCAGTTCTTTCTTTTCTGAAGACAAAGTCTCTTGGAGATTAGTCTAGCCTCAAACTCACTGTATAATAGAGGCTAGCCTTGAACTACTGATGCTTCCATCCTTTATTTCTTAACTGCTGGGATTACAGGAGTGTCTTACTATACCCAACTACAAGCCGACATTCAGACAATTTGCTTAAATTGTCTAGCTATAAGACTGTCAGGAAAGTTGAAATGCAGACAATACAGCATGTGAAACATTAAGCCTGGTCTCAACCAAATGGTTAAGTGGGTGTGTCAGGAATTTGCCACGAACCAGCAGAGTCATATTTTACTAGTGGATTGTTACTGGAGAAAGTTTGGCTCTTTGGGAAATAATTTGTCTCTTTGCAGGGGAGGTGGCTTCTGAGAAGAAGGTATGAATAAGGAACTCAGGACCTGCCTGGGCACTGTGGCTGACACATGCTGGGACTTGAGTTTCCTGCCTTCCTCAGCTTCCATTCCCCTGAGCAGCATGTTCCTGAGAGGAGATACTCCTTTTAGGTATAAAAACCCATGACTCTACATAACCAAATTCAAACAGAGAAATCATTTGTCTGCGACCAACAGGCTGCCAAGCTCACCAGAGAAATGGGTGGACAGTGCAAAAATTAGGGCTAGACAAGAGTTTGGGGCCTAGATTGTGCATCTATGTTTTGCTCTGAAGATATGCTACTTTCCATTCTAATGGAAAGCATTTTAATGTGTAATTTACCAGGCTGTAGAAGCAAATATAAAAACAAAAGGACTCCTAATATCTTTAGATTTTTTTTGTTTTTGGAAAAAAACAAACTATTTTTTTTCATGTACATTATGCAAACATGATCCATAGGTTTGGGTCCTACGGAGTACTGAATATTGTATCTGTCTGCCTCCAAAATGCATCCAATCTCATTTAGTTGCTTTGCTTCTTAAAGCGTAGTAGTCTTAAAACTTGAACTTAACAAAAACAATGCCTTAAAGAGTCTTGGTCTCTGCAAGGCACGTGAACAAGCTTGCAATCAGAAGAACATGATTGTTTTCTCTTGTTTTAGATAACTAGGAAACAAGAATACTGATTGAAGTATAGCCAGGAATAGAATCCACCGTTAGTATAAAATCATTTAGTCAGATTCATTTCCATGTTTCCATTTGTGTGGTGACATTATTAAAAAAAAGCTTCTCTTCAGTTAAATGTACAAGCGGGGTTGGACACACACAGCACCCAGGCATTTGGAAGGCGTCTGGTTTCTCATGGCTTTCATTTGCAGATCCCGGTTTATCTCTGGCGTGTTCCTGGGCTAATCTTTCCCAACAAAACGGGCAAGAACTAAATCCAGAGCAATAGAAGGACTGAGACAAGGATTTCACATGACAAGTGGGGACGCTAAGGCAGAAAGTCCCTTTCGTAAATCCAACTGCTAGTGAAGGTCAGTTCTTCAGTCACCTGTGTGTCTCCTAAGATGGAGGTGTGAGCTCTCTGCGTTGCTCACTGTTGCTGTGGTAAACAAGCTGGTGGAGAAGTTTGCTTTGCAGATGGTGTGCGCCTCTGCAATCCTTTCTTCAGCTTCCTTGATAGGCCTCCCTTGTCCCCTATCAGTTACCATGTCACCGAGGCAGACTGCTTCACCCCTCCACGCACAGGAGCTACTATTTTTTAAATTCTCAGTTTGTTGTCTGTATTCTGATCATGCAGGGGACTCCTCCCCAAATCTGCAAAATCACCTTCATTTTTTTTTTCTTATGCACCCTCAGGAAACTAAGAAGAAATACAACCTGCATTCCTTTCCTATCCTGGATTGTTCTTTATACATCAAATAATATCTGGTATCAAATGCTACTCGGCTCCAGTGAGGTCTTAAAAGGGTCAACTTTTATGTACCTAACCAGGTCTTTAAGATCCTCATCTTTGAAGTCTAATCTTTTAGGGACACCTGTCATGCCTCTAGGTCACATGTACTTTCTTTTGGAAATAGTTTTGAAATAATTTCACCATGTGGTTGTGGCTGGCTTTGACCATGCCATCCTCCTCTCCTGCCCAACTGCCTCCCATTTCCCCTCCCCCAGAGAGTGCTGAGGTTATAGGCATTTGCTACCATGCTCCGAATGACAACTGTGCTTCCCTACAGAAGATCTGTCAGTAATTCACCTTGCTCAGGGGCACCATGCTTGGCAAAAGTGGAGATGCTGAACATTTCCTTCCTCCCCCTTCAAGCAATGGCCCACTTGATCAAGTCAACCGAATCTGTTCATGACATTCACAGTTTCCTCACCTGTCAGCTACTTATTATATTTCAGGAGTCTCCTAGAGGCAGGGTGTAAGCAGAGGTAACAGTGCGATCACTCCATAAAAGGTGTGGTTCCAAGGCTCTGATCACTCTCTTGTATCAACAGATAAGGGTGGGATTAGGAAGCCCAAGACTTGAAATTACTATGTCTTTGTGCTGGAAATGCCACCTCTGAAATTAATTTGCCTAGTATTAAACAGGGTACTAATTGCAGGCTTGGTAGGCATGATACAGTTTATTAGCACAAACTGTATTATTGTGTAATTATTGTTTGCTTGTAATACAATCATCCTATCAATTTGCCAGAATTTGGTTTCCCTTGCAATTGTTTTTTTTCCTATTGCTAATCAATAACAGGCTAACAGCTAAAAAGTAAGGCAAGCAATGATGAAGATGGACGTACTTTCCGTTTATCAATAGCAAGGTTCGTGATCGAGAGGGTAACAAAAATAGCAACTTTGAAAGGACCACTTGTAGAACTATAACCTTAGGGTTTTGGAGAGTGATGGCTCACAGGTCTTGCCTGAAGAAGTTGGAAGTGCCATGCTCGGAGATTAGATCTTATGATCTAGCATGATGAGACTGGTAAGCTCCAGGGCTTTTGTCCTCTAAGCGAGTATCCATCCCATAGCTTTGCTTGGAGTGATGATCTTCTCTGGGGATGTGGCTTCCAAGAGAGAATGCAGAGGGAAGGCAGCTCCCACTGGAAGGAGGAAAGCAGGACACAGATGTGCTTCTCAGTGTGCTTGTTTTCAACCCAAAACAGATCTGGAGAGTGGAAATGGCTACGGATCAAACTTTGGTTTGTTGGGGGCTTGGGAGTGGTTAACGAACCTCATGTGGATGCAAATACACTGGTGTCAGTAGACCTTGGGGACTTAGTCTGAAGCAAACAATGTCAGAAGGGACTGAAATTCTGATTTGGGGACAAGTGCCTCAGCACTGTTCAATGGCATAACTTGTTGAAATATTCCGAGCCCCTTACAGGGTGTTAGAGTCTCCTCCTGATGTATTGTGTGTATTGACTCAAAAGAAAACAATGTTTTTCTATAAGAGGCTCACATTTTTCAGTCTTGAAGTGATAAGTAGTAGTGGTTTCTTAAAATGTTTGATCTCTGTGGGAGGGGTTAGGACTGGAAAGGACAGTCAAGTCAGTGTCTAATTGGGCATTTCTGGAATTAGATGCTACTTATTCTATGACTATTATCAAATGGCTTTTTAGTCATAAAGTTCTCAGAATAAATAGTTTTATTTGAGAAAATAAATAGGTAGGGAAAAATATGTAAGATTTTTTTTTTCTGCTTGTGCAACCTTACCTACTTACCTACCTACCTATCTACTGGTTGGATGCAAAAATACCTCTCGCCTTTGTTTTTAACATATCAGAAATAAGATTCATTAGGTGAGAGGGCATCACAGCCACAGGAGCTGTGACTGGAACTTGAGTGGAAGACAATTTAAAAAGATCCTTGGAAACTGGAAGGATGACCCAGTGGTTAGTAGCACTCACTCCTCTTCCAGAGGACCCGGGCGCAGTTCTTGGCAGCCACATGGTAGTTCACAGGCATTTGAAAGTTTGTTTCCAGAGGAGCTGTTCCTCTCTTCTGGTCTCCAAAGGCACCAGCCACATCCATGGTGCATGAGTATACACACAGGCAAAACAGCTGTGCATATAAAATGAAAGCTCATTTTAAAAAATTAAAAGTAATTGATACATCACCCTAGAATCATCAGGATAGGGCCATAGAGGGAAGGAACAGCTTCTCTTTCAAAACCCAGAGAGGACCTTCATTATAAAGTATGAGACCGATCACTTCCTTAGGGAGGATGACAGAAGAGGGTCCTCAGTCTTCACTTTCCCTCCTGGATCACCAGCCACTTCTCAACAAGGGTTCCTACCCACTTCTCTATTTCCTGATGTCTAACAACATAGGGAAGCATTCAATCCAACAGCAAGGAGCTCAGTCTGGCAAAGCTGCCTCCCTGACTCAGGCTGTCATAGATGAATGTAGACCGCCATTTTTGGTAGATGGAATGAAAAAAAAAACACTCAAAACCTACCAAACAAACAATGAAACACTCACTTGAAAAATGAGCATCGGTTTATTTATACCCAGATTTAATCAATACTTTTTTTATTCTACCTATAAGATTTATAAAGATACATACATTACACCCAGATGTATGTGTAAGCAAAGTGGAGGTAGTTTCATTTAGCATCTCAAGAATCCACCCCTGCCTTCTTTTTAAACAGTAAGGTACATATTGTCTAAATTGCCCCAATGATTCAGCGTTCTTAACGAAAACTGAGAATCAAATAATCGAAGCCTCACTGAGCTTGGCCTGAGAACTGCAGCTTTAAAGATGCGGTTTCATTCTGAGGAGAGGAAACAGTGAGAAGGATCCTCTTCAGGAAGCCAAGTAGTGTAAGTCAAGTTGGAAAACCACTTACAGTGCTTAGGAAAGTTTCATTCTATAAGCCCATCAAGAATCTTCTGGGAATTGTCTAGCTGACTGTGACAGTGAAATGCCACAGGTCAGAAGGTACAGTTGCTCATCAAGAGAAGAATAATGATCATACACACACACACACACACACACACACACACACACACATATTCAACTCTCTATTTGTTTTTCTGCATTTAGCCTTATGATCCAAGGATCTCACACTGAAAGGATGAAATTAATGAAGGTTGTAAGCTTTGGATGCTTTCTTCATTGAAAAATTAAGTGTTTTTATTGTTTATAATTACATGTGTGTGTGTTGTGTGTGGGGGTGGGCACGAATGTTCAGTGGCTGCAGAGCCTAGAAGAGGACATTGGATCCCCTGGAACTGGAGTTCAAAGTGGTTGTGAGCCGCCTGATGTGGGTGCCAGGAACTGAATCCAGGTCTTCTGCAGGAATCTGCACTCTTAACAGCTGAGTCATTTCTTAAGTGTTGAAGTTGGAATTGTATTTTCTTCTTGAAAAACTTAAAACCTTACACAACTTTTAAAGGAAAAGAGGGAAAATGTATTTTATGACACTTGCTAATTTATCGTTATAGTAACTAGGTTTATAATAAATTCATTAACAGGCTTCTTTGTTCCAATAAGGAAATTATTGATATTCTAGTTTTTCCCTCAAATATAAAGCTGTGAATGAATGTATTTGCGTGTATCTTTTGTCTGGAGACTTTGACATACTAGTAAAGACAGTGAGTAGCATACACTTTGAGAAACTTCTTTGGAATAAATATGTCAAGAAATTTTAATCAAGATGTAAGCAGCATAGTTAACCAATGCTTTTTAGTTAACAAGTAGAGCTGTAAACATCTTGAAGTCATGCTCACACACGAGCTTGTGCATGCGCACACACACACACACACACACACACACCCCACAGGTACGCTCACAGGTGCTCACGTTGATGAACTGATATTTGCTATTGTTATATATTTTCTCTTCTCCCCACCCAAGAATACATTTTGGAAGCTTACTTCATCAGACCTCTCCTTGTTTAATCCTCTTTCATTCCAAAGTTACCTAACTCTATTGTGTATGTGAGGTGAAAAATACCAGGTACCCAACATCTACCATCCCGGGGAGTAGGAGTGGAAGGGGTGGGTGGAAGGAGGGGCCATGATTTCCTCATGAACTGTCTCCTACATCCTCAGAGATCCTTGTCCCTTTGTTCCCATAGTTATCTCTGTCCATCTTGTATTGAGTTATTTGTGTGTTGTTTCTTCATCTGGCGGTGTTCTGTTGAAATGAACTGCAATAGCCCTGGCTGCTCCTATAATGGCTTGGATCTCAAACATACCCTAAAGGACACCTAGAGGTTTGATCACTGGCCTATGGCACATATGGAATGTAATGGAATCTTTAAAGAGTTATGGCCAAGAGGAAGGAGGTTAGGTAATCAGGGGTGAGCCCTTGAGGGGGATGTGGGCACTCAGGCCCCCTTTTCTCCTCATTGTTGTTGGCCCACTATGGGATGATCAGTCTTATTCTACCATGTATGTTCTACTGTGTTGCATACACTCAACACAGGTAACCCCTGAAGAAGCTAACCAAACAACACTAGACTAAAGCCCCTGAAAGAGTAAGTCAAAGTAAGCTATTGCCCCTTTCACTTTCCC
This sequence comes from Grammomys surdaster, assembly GCF_004785775.1. Taxonomy (NCBI): domain Eukaryota; kingdom Metazoa; phylum Chordata; class Mammalia; order Rodentia; family Muridae; genus Grammomys; species Grammomys surdaster. The sequence continues at coordinate 9,687,661 of NW_021604595.1, forward strand.
ATTCCTAGTCCAGAGACTCTATGCAGTGTTGGCAAGCTGGATACCCTGTCTTCTGCTATTCACCTTCTTCACAGCTGCTCCTATGTTTGTGAGTACCACGTGCTCTTCTTCTCCAGAACAACATTCAGCACCCAAGTCACCTCCTGAAAGTGACAAAGACTCACCCCGTCATTAAATCTTAGTGGTGAATGCTCGAGCTCCTGACAATAGCATCCAAGAGGAAGGAGGCAATCCCCTGGGGGAAAGGATTCTGCTTTTATTCTTAATGTATTGGCATCAGGATTAGACCATTGTTCTTTCTGTATATGCCATCCATCACGAACTCAGTCCCTGTAGGCATGCAGTTTCATTTGGATTTCTCAAACCTAGCTTAGATCAGGGTGTGAGTAGGTGAAAGCATTCAAAAAAGGAAGCCCCAGGGACTTCTCAGATGCCATCTTGGTGTTCTCTGGCCTGAGTCAAGCCTGGCTGGCTGTCCCCATGGAATGACAGATTGGACAGCTTTAAATTACAGATCAGCACTGACCAGTGGGCAACCTATTTGTTTAATGTCTCTGCTTCAGTTTCCTCATCTGATACGTGGCCTTAATGACATTACTTATGTCATAGGGGTGCTGTGAGCAAATATATGTTAAAATGACAACATACACTTGGGAAACTGGGGGGTTGTATGCATGTGTCTGTACATACAGGTATGTGCGGGTCCACATCTGTGGTATGTGTGTGTGTGTATGTTTGTGTAAAGCTCAGGCCAATTAGCCCTGGCTGGCTTGCCAGTGAGCACCAGATGTCTATCAGTCTCTACTGCCCCTGTTCTGGGATTACAAACATGGCCCGAAACACCTAGCATTTAACATGGGTTCTGGTAATCAAACTTGGATCCTTATGTTAGCATGGGCAGCTTTTTGTTTAATCACATGAGCCATCTCCCCTGCCCTGTGGTTTCCATCAATGGGCACTTATTATTGAATGACTTATTTGCTTTCAAAATTTTTGATTTCTTTTCCCTAGAATTCTTAAGGGAGTAATCCAGTGTTGTTAATGATGTGTGTTCTCTTGCTTCCCAGGGAAGACTGTATCTGTCCATCAAGGGTGAAGAAAGGGTGCGTCCTTGGGGACCTCTGGGACTGATGAGCTGATACCTAAGTCTTGCCCCTGTCTTTTTTCAAGTACTATAAGGGGCAAAAACAACCAAGTTTCTACCTTTTCCACTCTACGGTCTTTTATTTGGCATCACAACCAAGTTTCTACCTTTTCCACCATCATAGGCTTCAGAAGAAGCAAAAACCCTATAGGCTGCTCTTAGGTAGCTATCAGTACTGTAAGAATTAAGTCCCATTGCACCAGGCTGAGACCAGCCTTGTAGATCTCTTCAGGAACCTTTCTCATTGGGGTGGCTTGTTTGTTTTCATCATGCTTAGGATCAAACCTAAGACTGTGAACATACTAGACAAGTACTTGAGGCTCATCCTGTTCCCCAGTGGATTATTTAAATAGAATATGTACACACATATGCCCCAACGAGGTGATTAGAAGACATTAAAAAAACTACTTCGATCCCAAGCATAGGTGAACCACGTATGTTGACATGCCTGTTAACATGCCATATGGTTGATCTATTTGAGCAGAGGAAGGAGTGACTTTTCTCCTTTGGTCATTTACCAACACACACTTAATCTGCTACGAATTCCCAAGGAGAGTTGTAGATAGAGTACTTGTCTAGTATGAACAAGGTCTAGTATGCTCCACCCCTAACACAGCCAACAGAAGACACAACGAAAGCAAACAAAAGAACAAACAAACCCTGAAGAGGAATCTCTCTGAAAGACCTCAGGGGCATTTCCTTAACAAGCTTGCTTTCATGGACGTACTCTAGGAGAAGAGGCCCCTGAAGGCTGAGGTCAAGGGCAGCAGCCATTCCTCCTGGGATCTGAGCCTTAAATACGTGTGAGGTGAGTATGTGGCCTTGAATCATCCAGTATCTCTCTGTGTCTCAGTTTATCTCACGTAAAATGAAGGCTTTGGGTTAAATGATCTCAGATAGAGGAGGGGAAGGATGGAGGAGAAGGAGAATTCTACTGTGGTCTAATCTACTGGGGCAAGGACACATGCTTGTTTACCATCACTTTTGACCATTTCCTGACTCTGAGAGATTTATCAGTCAAAGGCAAGAATGGTTGACTGATGCAAGCTATGACTTTTACTTTGCTCTGGAGGGCAGCTGTTGGGCAGTTCTTACAGGTGCCTGTGGATATCTTACTGATCAGATATTCATGTATTTCCTTTCTTAATTGACGATGGGAAGGTAGAACTGCTCAGAGTCAAGCTGTATGCAGCCTTGTATATAGTGTGGATGTTATGAAAAGTACTAAAAATGAATGAGGGAGTGTTTTATTTAGTCAGTTATTCAGTGTGTGTGTGTGTGTGTGTGTGTGTGTGCTGTGTGTATGTGTATGGTGTGTGTGTTGTGTATATGTGTGCTGTGGGTATGTGTGTTGTGTGTTTGTGTATGGTGTGTGTGGTATATATGTGGTCTGTGTGGTGTGGGATGTGTGTGTATGTGTGGTATATATGTGGTCTATGTAGCGTGTGTGTGTGTGTGGTTTGCATGGTGTGTTGTGTGTGTGTGTTGTATATGCTGTGTGTGGTATATATGGTCTGTGTGGTATGGTATGGCACATGTATATGTGTGTGTGTGTGTATGCATGCACACAGCAATACTCCCATGGAGTCAGACATTGCTGTCAGGTCTCTTTCTCTGTAGGTCTCCATGTTTTTGAGACATAGTCTCTCACTGAACCTGGAGTTTGCTGATTTGGCTAGACTGACTGCCAGTGAGGTTCTGAGTTCCATGGGTCCCGGCTCCCCCAGTGTTGGGATTATACGTATACCACACAAACATGTTCAGATTTTTACATGCAGTCATGGGATCCGAACTCAGGTCCTAATGCTTGTGCAGCAAACATTTCGGCCACTGAGCCATTTCCCAAACCCCGAGGCTTTATTTTCCGCCAAAGTTGTTCAAATACGTAAGGGGTGAGGGGGGATTGCCTACTGTATTTTCTGAACTCTCCTGATCTCCTCACAGTCTAGGGGGTGCACTCCCCAGTTGTCATTCATGACTGAAAGGCAAGTTGAAGGCTGGAGAGGTCAGTAAATGGTAAATAATTGAGTCACGATTACACTGGGTTTCTGGGTTCTTAATGGCTGCTATTGTTGCAGGAGGGGCTCATTACTTCCTAGGTGTGGTTTCCTCACCAGAGCCAGATCAGTTTATCAGAAAACTAATGGGCACATGGGACTTAATTGGTGCCGTGTGATGAGCGAGGCAACCTACTCTCTCCATTTAAAAGAAAACGACTCGCTTTTGCTTGGCAGCCACACCTTTTAATTACCCCGAAATGCTTAAGACTCATTATCTTCAAAGTTTGGAGAAAGGCAGGAAAAAAAAAAAGGGAGGATAAAAACAATCACCTAGAGTGGGAATCTCCAAGGATCAAGGTCTGGTCAGCCAGCCTGGTGCTGAGCTCTCTCACAGCAAGGGTAAGTTGAATCGCCATCAGGCGATCCAGGTGGCCGGTGAGCAGGAGGTGACTTTTGCTCACTCCCGGCTGGCTCCTCCTTTGAAGCAAGTATTGAGTAAGAGTAGGTGGTGCTGGTGCTGGTGTGTGGGAGGTTTGACTGGGGCTGTGTAAGCACAGAAGTGGTTAAATACTGCCACCTTTCTTCCCCTGGGCAGTCTCCGTGCCAGTTCACCTCTGTGTCGGGTTGAAAGGACCTTCTGTACCTGTACACCTTGCCCGTGGGTAGCAAGCCTGCTGAAGAGCTTTATTGCTGCTACTGGCAAGATACCCTGCACCGTCTCTACCTTTTCCTACTGAGCTTTTCTACTTTCTCCCTGTGGAAGGCTTAGCCTGGGAGGGGCAAAGCAAGGCTTTGAAAAGAGGTGAACAGTCATGCTGAGAAACCCCTTAATCATAAGATCAGTAGATTCCACCCTACCCTCCCTACATGACATCAGAATTTTGGTGCGAAGTGCAGGTGATGTCATGTTTGGAGGAGCTGAGCAGGCCTGCCCTAGAAGGCTACTTCACATGCATTGTTGGGCTCTTTCTTCTCATTCCTGCATCTTGAAAAGTTGATGCATTAGTGCCCTTTTCGTTGCTGGGACAAAAAATACCTGAGAGCAGTTATCTAAAAGAGGGAAAGAATTATTTTGGCTCATAGTTCTGGAGGGCTCAGTCTAGAGTCTGTTGACTCCACTGTTTGCGTCTTTACCAAGGAGCTGTAGTGTAGGGTACAGTAGGGTGGAGTTACTATTCCAGTAGAGGGTGAGAAATGGAGATATAAGAAGGGACCTGTATTCTAATATCCTATGAAAGGGCACACCTCCAATGACCTAACTTCCTCTCCTCAAAGTTCACCTTCTAAACCTTCTACTACTTTAATAGCAACATAGTACCAAGCATTCTTACAAGGGCCTTTGAGAGAGCATTTGAGGTGGAAACCATAGCATCTGTGTGTGAAGACTTTTAAAAATAGATTGATTTCTTTATTTGTATTTTATGTGTGTGTTATACGCTCACATGCGTATACCACCTGTGTGCACAGGGCCCACAAGACTGAGACGAGGGTATTGAACCTATGAGTCTGGAGGCATCAACAGTTGTGAGAAGCTGTGTGGGTACTGGAAAGCCGATCAGGGTCTTCCGCAAGGGAACAGTTACTCTTAACAATGGAGACACCTCTCCAGCTCCAACAGGTTTGTTCTTAAGGAGGGACATCCCGTACCCTTGTGCACATGTGCATAAATGAGTAGACCGCCATTTTTCCCAATCCAGAATTCTGCCCTGTGTGTGCATCATGAAGTCCACTGAAAAATCTGTGGTCTTTGAGCAAAGAGACTACGAAAATCCTCTTGACTGCATTGTCTCCTTAACTATGGAAGTGCTTCAGCAAGTTTTAAGAACCTATTAAGAGAACCTAAGATGAAGAAAGCCAGATTCTGGTCTGGAATGAATTCACAAATCCAAGATTTCTTTGTTTCTTTTCCCTCCTTTCCTCTCCCAGCACAGCATCCCTGCCCCCTCAGATCCCCCTCCTCTCTTCCTCTCCTAATTTCTTCCTCTTCGTGCTACTAACAGCATGTATCTCTTGCCACTTGTAAACTAACCAGGGAGATATTTTCTGTCTTTCAGGTAAATTTGGTTATTCTTTCTTTTCTCTGCCTTCCATGGAGAGTAACAGAACCGAGGAGACACTCAACAACTCTGGATTCATTTAGAGAAATACGCTCCAGCAGTGTATCACTGGGACACTGGGGTCTCGGGATGTCTTATCCCAGCTACCATGCCACCACTTATTGTTCCAGTCAGCCATCCCATGCTTTTTATTAGAGGATGCTCTGGTTAACCAAACAGGGCCTCTTGGCCTTTGAATTTTTATGCTACTTTAAAGCCTTTAAAAGGGAATGGATTTCTAAACTTCTTCTCTGTTAAAGTTAAAAAACCATTTTTAGTATCTGCTAAATGTTCATGTTGTGCTCAGCACTTAACCAATGCTGTAAATGTTGCTCTAGATGGGAACCATATGACAGGGACTCCCTCCTGGAGGCTTGGGTATACGACAGGCGAACAAGGGACACTCAGCTTGTGTGTGCATGTTTAGGGTGGAGTATGTGTGTGTGTTTCAAGTGCATGTATGTATGTATGTATATATGTATGTATGTATGTATTTATGTATGTTTGTATATACAAACATACATTTTTTTTCCAGGCAGGATCCCACCTGAGCCAGGCTAGTCTCAAATTCACTGTGCAGCCATGGATGACTTTGAACTTCTGATCTTCCTGCCTCTATCTCCTGAGGGCCAGGGTTATAGACATGAGCCTCCATACCCAGTTTATGTGGCACTGGAGACTGAGTAGGGCTTTGTGCATGCTAGAGAAGTACTTTATCAACTGAGACACATCTCTGACACACACACACACACACACACACACACACACACACACACACACACAGTCCTTTTGTAAGCTGAAGTCTTAGACCCTAAGAAAAATTTATCTGACAGAGTGAAATGCCATGAGTTTCAGTGACTCAAAACAGCAAAAAGCAGTGCCAAGTCAACATTTATTGTTTTCACCATCTTTTGCTCAGCAAATAATTCTAGCAAGTCTTTAAAAAACCTTGCTATTTTTGACTATTACATATAGATATCAAATATAGTTTGATCATTTTAGTCCCCCTCTCATTACCCTCTCTTATTTCTGCCTACTCATAGAAATCTCTTTCTTCTCAACAAGTTCCTACTGGGTTCAATTAGGGTGGGTCTGGGGATTATTTTATGGAGAGTCAGAAGTTTAAGGATGGCTACACCTCTGAAGAAAAAGATTTGTCCTTCCCAAGGGATCACTAGTTGATTGGCTGCTTTTAAAATTTGGGGAGCGGTCTTGGCTTGTAGTCATTGGCCTCAGTGTTGTTGTCCCCCTGCCTCAGCCTCCTGAGCATGGAGAATAAAGGCTTGCCCTACTCTTTACTGATTGATTAAAGAATTGCATAAGGTGTGTGGTTTATGACCTCACTGAAGTCAATGTGGTGAGCTTTGTCTGGCCCTCTGTCCAAATATTTCTTTCATTCCTGATTTGATGCCTCAGGATGTCTTTTAGGGGCAACCAAGGCCTACTCTTTAAATTTCCAGTTTCTTCTGTACTGACTGAGGAAAAGACAGATGTGCAGTGTCAGGGTCTTGCCTCAGTTTCCCCACTATCTTCTCCAAGATGTCATTACAAAACCCAACATCTGTACTGTGCTCTCAAAATCACGTCCTCTTGTTTCTGTGATTTGCTCTTTTAGTTTATGTATTTCAGGTGTGATCGGGATGACACTGGCTTCATTTAGGACACAGAGGGGCAAATCTGAAGCAGAATGACAGAATGCTTGCCTACCATGTGCAAGGCTCTGGGTTCCCTCTCCCGTACCACAACACAGCAACAAACAACCTAAGATTTGCCCATACACCTGTAATTTATACGGAAGGATTATTACTGTCAACATCGGGAAGTTACATGGGCGCCTCCATGCTGGTTGGGAGCTCACACAACACTACAGTTTTATATCATTTAGTCATTTAACAACATTTATTGAGACTAGATATGTGATAAATGCGATATCAAAAACTGAATATGTTAAGGGGGAGGAGAACGGGGTGATCATCAAAATAAGAAGTCATCAAGAGAAACAGGCTGTGTTCTTAACACTGCTGTGCTCTGTGTTAGGTGCTGCAATCAGTGTGGGAAGCACTTTTTCTTGTTCCTTTAACAGATTTATCAGAGAACTCTGTCTTATAATGGATGCTCTGGGGTGAATGCTTAGTTTCCCCAAATTCATACTTTAAACTTTAATCTCACCAACACGGTCATATTAAGAGGTGGGGGTCTTTGGGTGGTGGTTAGGTCACTAGAACTCTACTCTCATGAATGGGATTATTGTTTTTACAAAAGAGGCCTAAGAGTCAAGGAGATGGCTCAGCAGGTAAGCTTGGCCACCTAAGTTTGATCCCCAGAAACCGTGTGATAGAAGGAGAGAACTGACTTCTTCAGGTTGTCCTCTGCCACAGATACACTGTGGCATGTACACACATACACACACACACACACACACACGCAGAGAGAGAGGGATACACACACATGCATACACATATATACATGCACACATGCAGACATACATAGACATACATATATTTGTACACACATGCACACAGGTATACACAAATATGTCATGCCACACACATGCAAACACACATACACACACACACATATATATACATGTAGACATACATATACATACATATACTTGTATGTATGCACACATACACATACACAGACAACTTGTATGTATGCACACATACACATACACAGACATACATGGACCTACAATTCACTACATAAGTATGAAAAATAAATTAATAAAAGAGGACTATGGGAGCACATCCTCCCTTTCCACCCTGTGAAGACACACAAAGCTGCATTCTATGAGAAACAGGCTCTTGCCAGATACTGTCTGCTGGTGTCTTGATCTCCCTTGCATCCATATGAAGCTTTTGTCAAGGCAGTGCCTGTAGACTAAGTCTAAAGTTTGTACTAAGTGAGCTGTTTCCAAAGGAAATTTCTTCAAATGCAGAGCATCTGCGGATCTTTGTAGAGGCTGGGGCTTGAAACTAAATGAAGCAAGAAACCTGCATTTTCTTGGTTGGAACATTAAGAATGTTTCTCGAGAGGGTGCAGAAGAAGGGAACTGTAGAGCAAGCCATCTTGGTGATGATCTAAGTGGGTGGAGCTGAACGATGGTAGAGATACAGGAAAAGGCAGTTCTATTGGTTGATGGATGGAAGTAAAAATGTGAAAAACATCTTTTTTGTAATTTTTTTTGAAACCAGAGGGATGTGGCTACGAAGCTCGGGAGAACTTGTCCGAAGTAGGTTTGTGTCCTAGTGTTTGATAGATGGTACCGCTTGTGGGTGGTCATACTGGCTCTTTAGGAGAAGGGATATCTAAGTGGAACATTGAGAATAGATCATGGCTTCTCTTGACTGCTTACAGAAGAGATTAAAAGAGGGAGGAGAGTCAGAGGTGAGTTTATAATCAAAAGAGAAGCAGAGCTTAAAGACTTGGAAACTATTCAGCCTGGACATATGATAACAGATGAGGTAGGTACTGGGAGATAAGACCCAGAACAAGAGAGTCCTCGTGGATGCCTCTAGCCTGTCTGCCAAGTGAATGGGAGGGGAACTCGGAAAGTATCCAGGATAGCTTCAAGGTTGCCCTTCCAGTCTCTACCCCCAAGTGTCAGATCCTCAAGCACGAAAATCTCTTTGTACCCCTGTGACCCCAAAGCTCTCTGAACTATCAACTTGCATTCCAGGGGTGCTCACTGGCCAGTCCACATTTGTCCTCAGATGGAGGACAAAGGGATAACTTTGCATGGCATCAAGTCTTTATGAGCTGGTCTTCTTCCACCCAGATGTCAATGGATACCCAGGAGGGATTCACTACGGAAGCAGAGAGATGGTGGAGGGGTGGATCATTATGGAGAGCCCTTCAATCCCTGGAAACACCCTCCCATCTATAAAAATCTGTTAAAATCCTCAGATCTGTAAAGCCATCAGCATGTAATTGTTGTCTGGGAGTACAGACTCGGGGCTCCAAAGGTAAAGATCATCACATGGCTGTGCCTTGTAAGTGATGGGGCAGAGTTACCTGGAGGTTTGATTGTTCAACTCCTGCCCAGCAAATCTCCAGAGTTGGGACGTGGGGCTACAGCTTTAAAGTTCAACATGGTTTCTCCTATTAGGTTTGTATTCTGTTTTCCTTTTTGGGATGGGGAATGCCTGTCATGTTCTAGTCTTATCATTGCAGCTGAGAGCATGCAACATGATTAGTTTTGCAGACTCTCAGCTGGAGGGCATTGCCTCAGGGTGATCTGTACCTCCGGTTTCAGCTGTAAATGCCTTCAGCCGTATTTGGATGACATTTCTAATGTCAATTTCTCAGTGGATGCTGGAACATGTTAAGAAATCGAGACAAAGGCCATCATATCTTATAAATAAGAAACGTGTAAGTTTGGGAGGTCAAGGCTGGGATGCTATGATCTAAATGGCTTTGTCTTTCTGGAAACCTCATGTTGAAATCCTAGCCTCCAAGCTAATGGTGTGATTTAATGTGACCTCTAGGAGGAGATTAGGTTATGGAGGTAAGTGCCTTATAAGTGGGATTGGTTCCCTTTAGAAGATACCCAGAGAAGCTTGTTTGACCCTTTCTGCCGTGTGAAGACAGGTAGATGGAAGTATCTACCAAGACTAGATCCTCTCCAGATGCAGGTTTAGCTAGCAGTTTTGTGCTGGACTTCCCCTTCTCCAGAATGGCGAGTATCAATCACAGATCTTTATATTAGTACTTTTGCACTGTTACAATCTGGGCCTCTGACTCCTGAGAAGGAGATACAGGTGAAACCTAAAGACAAGCATGGAATAGCAGATGTTAGACTTTTTTTCTAGATGACACAAGTTCTCTCTCTCTCTCTGTCTCTCTCTCTCTCTCTCCCTCTCCTGAGACAGGGTCTCACTCTGAAGCCCAGGCTAGCCTCAGATTCAGAGTAATCCTCCTGTTTCGTTCTCTGAAATGCTGGGATTATGGGAGTGAGAGCTTATACCTAGCCAACATCCTGTCTGTGAAAGAATCCTCCGGCCCTCTGCTGTGACTCTGTTATACAGACATGCTCCTGTGTTGGCAGCAAGGAGCACGTGGTCACTGATGGCTAGAGTCATTTTACCCTCCAGTGTGCATTTCTAGGTCATGAAGCAAAATAGAAGAGGAAATATCTAGGAAAAAAAACCCTCTACATCTGAGAAGAAATGAATGTACGTGAATAACAATAACATATGTAATCAGTTTTATAATACTGATGTGTAGACTGTTCACACCTTGGTTTTTTTTTTGGTATCATATTTATTTATCATTATTTTTGATGTATTGACTGACTGAAACAGAACTTTGCTGTGTGGTTTAATGTTGGGTTTGAACTCACCACTCTCCTGCCTCAGTGCCGCAGGTACTGAGATTACAGATGTGTTTCTCCAGTTGTGTTTGATGTAAAATGAAGTGCTCGAACTGAAGCAGTAAACTGTTAATCCACTTTTTACTTCCTGACTTGGGCAGTGTTATTCCACTTGCCCCAATGCTCTGGAGTCCCCGAATAAAAGATATAAATATGCAGCATTATTTTTAATAGGCTTTAACTAGCTCAATGGTTGGGCTCCTCCTGAACCTCCACTTGGCTAACACACACTCCCCTCTGTTATTCCTGAGTTAACACTTTCTAAAATCTATACTTTATTTCTGATACTCCATACTTAATCAGGGGAGTGGCCCCTGGGGCTGCTTTCCCCTGATTCTTATGTGTTGGTTCTCTGTCTTTCACAAGTCTCATGTTTGTATCTTCTTCCTTTCTTCTGCCCTGGCGATTCTCCTTCTCCCTGTCCTGCATTTCCTCTCTGGGAATCCTCAAAGTCCCGCCTGTGTCCGCCTGCACAACCATTGACTGCTGGCTCTTTATTAACCAGTCAAAAACCAACAGTTGGCAGGGACCTGCAGCACGAGCGAAATCCGTGTAAACACAAATCAAATGCCCAATACCAGACTCATGCTTTTGTATGAATGCTGCCTTTGTAGCCTTGAATTACACAGCATTAACACAGATACCAACTCCATCATCAGAGGCATAGGTTCCCTAATAGAAACCTTCCAGAATTAGTTATCTCCCAATAGGCTCCTTCCAGAAGGTGTAGCCCTCCAATGAGCTAGTGGCTTCAGGAGCCCCTAGGTCCAGAATGTCTGTATCAATGACAAGCCTTAGCTGTGGCTTGGTTGCCCAGTCCACCTTCATTTCTGTCAACAATACTTTCTGGTGTTTCATCTTTCATTTCCATAACTCTGTACTTGTTCCAATTTTTTCCCTCACAAAGATGACACTGCTGACCCATTTGAAGAGGATCTTATATATCATCTCTCTCACCAAATAGTCCAGCAAAGAGCAGAAAAGCCCTTACTTGTTAAGGACTCTCTGAGGTTTCTTCTAAAAGAAAACCATGATCTAGCTTTTCTTCAATATATGTATATTTATGTTTTTTTTCCTACTCAAATGATATGCAGGCATCAAAACAGTAGTTTAGAAACTCATTCACCAAATGAATTATTGACCATGTACTGAAGTCTAAAATTACTTAAAACTCTTTCAAGAATTTGTTCAGCATGGGAAAAATAAAAGCCTGCAGATAAAATGACAAACAGGAACTTTAAAGAAAGCCTTCTGCCTCTAACCATCCTTCCTTTTTGCCAGTCATCACATGGAGAAAAAAATTTAATAATATCTATACCAATCAAATCATTGTCCTAATGGATTTATGTACCAAAGACGTTACATTAAACTCAACAAAGTCCCAATAGCAGCTGAGCTCAGAGGTTTCGTGCAGTAGAAGAGATTTCTGTGCAGTGTGCGGGAGGCTCTAGTATAAATCAAGCATCACAAAGATGTGGCTCTTGTGTCCATCAGATCTTCCCGGATTTGTCTGTCTTTCATCTTCTCACCCATAGGCACACACAGACACACTTTTCTAAATTATGATGTATCTTCACAGGACAAATGGATTTCTTTTGCAAAATCTCTCTAACTGGTTGTAGTTCATTCATCCACAATTTGAGAAATGGTCAACGTGGCTTCATCTCTGCGAGTACACCAATTAACGGACACAGCATGGTGCTCCTTTTGTTTGCAATGGAGTAAGCATGTGGGTGAGCTATCCTTAACACCCTTGGCCGTGCCAACTTATAAATGGGGAAGGTAAAGACAATGCTCACAGAACAGATTCCTTTCTTCTTAAACACTACTTCTTCTTAAAACATGCAGTTGAACTCACCCTACAGTTAGTAATGATTGTTTTTTTTTTTTTATAAATAAGATTGCCTGACATTCACACTATCCAGCTACAGAGAGAGGTATGCTCAGAGGTGAAGGGAAGAGCCATTGTCCAAAGGACCTCCCTTCCATCTTGCACACCAGAGAGCTGTCCCGTTTGGTCTGTTCTTCTCTGATGAACAGAGCAGTTCAGAGTTCATTCTGCTGGATGGCATTTAGGTTTCGGTATTAAGTAGTCTGTGTCAGCACCTGAGGGATATCATTGCCTCCAATTATTCTCAATAAATCATGAGAATTAAACAAGGATGTTAGATTATACTACCTTTGAGAAAATGCATGTTTATGTGTGTATATAGACATAGAGACATTCTCCTCCCACTGATGCCAGAGCCTGATGATTTTGATGATTAGGAATGTCCCAGACTCTGAACAAACAAGAAGACAAAATGTGTGCCCCACCACCAAGCGCATGCAAATACACACACACACACACACACACACACACACCACAACCACCAGAAAAATACATTGTCAGTCTCAGAAAGTAGTCCAAAACAGCTTCAAACAGAGTTTCTTCATCAAAACCATAACAGAAATTTATATCTTTCAATAAGATGAAATACTTCAAGCTTTTAAAACTTAAACTTAGGTCCAGCAAGATTTCTGTATCTGTAGGTGCAACCAAGTCTGCGTGTGAGGTTACCATCATCCATAGAAGTAAAGTCTTAAAAAATGTAGGAACGTGCTCGAGACTAAGGAGTCCAGTTTTCTACAACAAAATATTTTACATAATAACAATTTGCAAATGGAGTAAGAGATCCCTGAAATTCTTCTCTTCTTGACTAAGAAATCCTTCTTAGCTTAGACACATCATAAAATGCTAAGGCCCACAGGCTTCGAGGAAGGTTAGCGAGGCAGAAACATATCGGGAATCACGGGATAAATCAGGACACTCCGATACAACCCAGAAATATTTCAGTTATATAACGGCAAAACAATACTTTCCCCTTAAATTTGCCTCATTCACATTCAAGACGCTTTACACTAGATATATAATAAACTTCCATAATCCGTAGCTGACACTTCTAAGTCCCTCCATCCCGCATACAAAATTTTGAAGAATCAGATCTTGTCATAACTAAAAATTATGTATCCTGGGAGCTAATTCTGAATTGAGTACAGACATTAAGAAAATAAATGGTAAACCGTATCTGCTCATGTCTTAGGGATCTCTAAACAGACCAAAGTGAAAAGATCCACATGTCAAAGATGCTGTCACAATTGTTTTTGGAGTTGACTAGTGTTCCTTTCAGCTACCTGTTACCCTGGGTCACCCTGACCACTTAGCAGAGTTATGCCCTTCCTGGTTAGAGAGCCAGGACCTAATGGCTTGACACAGAAGCCATCCCTTCTAACCAGCCTAGTAGATTCATGTTCCTTGCCACTGGGATGGTCCCTAATTGCTGGCAATCATAGTGAACAGATCCTAACAGAAATGTATTTCTCAGCAAACCTAAAATCTGATGATATTAGGGACACATAATTGTCTTTCGTGCAGTTTCTAAGAAGACTGGTTAGGACGTTACTCAACTTTGAGTGCTACTTTATCTAACCTCTACTCTGTGTAACTTAGTCCTTCCTAAGACAGTTTAGCAGATCCCTTATGATGACAATTTATTACTCCCAGTTTCTCTAACGTCAGGTGCGTGATGCATGTGGATGTGTCCATGCCTGTGGACCAGAAGACCATCATGGGTTGTTGTTTCTCAGAAGCGATCCATATTGCTTTTCGAAACAGGGACTTTTACTGTCCTGGGCTCTATGGTTAGACTGGGCTAATTTTTTTCACTGCCCCCAGGCATACCCCTGTCTCCACCTTCCCAGTACTGGGATTTCAAGTGTGCATCACCATGCCTGGCTTTTCCGAGTCTCTTCTTAGGCTCCGATTCAGATTCTCATGCTTCCAAGGCAGACTGTTTGCTGACTGAGCAAACTCTCAGACTCAGGGAAGATGTTTAAGAAGCACCCACTCACTTAACTGCATGAGTGTAAGGATTTTTATACTGCTAGGAAAGAGAGTTTTCCCTGTGCTATCTTTCTCTGTTGTGTCCAGCGGTAGCCCATGTCAGGTCATCATCTACCCCTCCCTTTCCTGCCTTTCTAAATACAGCTCCTGGGTATAACTAAATCTTCTGATGCCGTCTGAGCAGCAGCAGGACAAGATGAGCCTTGAAGAACTTTGTACAAGAAGGTTGTGCATCGGTTTGTTTCTGCATTGAATGGAATCAGACAGCTTTTTGTTCTGGCAGGGTTTTGTTTTATTTTATTTTATTTTATTTTATTTTATTTTATTTTATTTTATT
>NW_021604595.1:9702504-9717385 GCF_004785775.1 Grammomys surdaster
TTTTATTTTATTTTATTTTATTTTATTTTATTTTATTTTATTTTATTTTATTTTATTTTATTGTCTCCATTATTTTGTTTTGGTTTTGGTCTTATCCACGTAGGCAATAGGTTTGGAAAATTCCAAGCACTTTCTTTGTCTTAATTAGATGACATCGTGATGCTCATTGTAACAGATAATAGTTGATGTTAATCAAGACAACCAACTTTCTAATTGAATTGATAAACCAATCAGTCCCCTAAGGCGTTTTATAGCAAACTATGTAGAATAAGAAGAATTACATGTATTTGAACAATATGGTGAAAATTAAAAGTAAAAAAAAAATATGATTTGTAACTGTAATTTAAAACATTGGACTTTTTTTTTTTCAACAGTAATTATCATCAGTGCTTCTCTGGGGAAATTGCTTGTAAAATTTATTTTGGTGGTGCATAAGCCTAAAATTAAACAAGAAAACACATATCTATATTTTTGAAGAAACCATCTACACATTGGGTTACTTGTTAATGAAATTGTCTTTGTTCATATGGGTGTTTTGGTCTGTAAGAAATCTATACTGCCCTCAAATGCTTGGATATTAATCTAATCAATCCTGTTATGCTTATTTTTTAATGTTTGGATGTGAACAGAGAGTTCTAAGCAAGTTCTAGTGAGAAGAGGAAGGAGGATGTATTCAAGGAGATGGCCTTGGATGGGTGGTCTTGGAGCCTGGACGGTGTTGAGCAGGGGTGGGGGTCTTGTCAGGGTCGGGATCCGGGTCGGGGTCAGGGTCAGGGTCAGGGGCAGGGGCTGGGACGTAGGCAGGATCGGGGGCATGGGCAGGGTCGGGGGCGTGGGCAGGAGCAGGTGCTTCATTGAGTTCTCTGTGTGCTACGAAGCTCTACAACACAGAGGTTGTAAACCCAAACCCCTCCACACTGGCTTCACTAAAGCCTAGACCACTCATTGGCTTAAGGTTTTGTGCAGGTCTAACTTGCCAAGTTAAAAGGTTTTTGCGGCTTGGGTGATGGTGAATAAAGATTGTTAACATGATAGGATTTAGAGTAACCCTGGAAACAAATCTCTGGGCATGTCTGTGAAGGATTTTCCAGATTATGTTAATTGATGTGGGAAGACCTTCTCTAGAAGTGGGTGATACCATTCTGCGTGCTGTATGTGGTTGCTCCGCAAACCAATAAAAAGAAGGCACGTTAAGACACCGAAGCTCCTGACTTCACCCAGGGGCAATGCGTACCACTAGGGTCAACAAATGCGTGATAGAGAGCAGGGAAAGACGGAGTATGTGATGGAGAAAGAGAAGAGAAGCGGTTCATGCGTTCATGTGCTGTGGAGAGAGATGGAGCTGGAGAGGCAACAGTGGAGGGACTGACTGATATGGAGAGCCTCCACAACGACCTGAGCTCATGGTGATATCCAGCCCAGGCTGCTTCCAAGGACCATGTCTGGGTCTGTGGCCCTACTCCAGCCTGGGGTCTGTGTTGACTTCTGTGACTCGTGTTTGTGATCGAGGGATGTTCTGATGTTTGTGGTCTGGGCTGCAAATAAAGTATATCTGGAGAACCGAGAGAAGGCCGAGATTGACAGGGGAACAGGTCGTGCCCAAAGCGGTTGCTAAGATTTTTTTTCTTATTTAAATTTTATTTTATTTTATTTTGGTGGGGGAGGTTACAAGGGTGGAGGGAGGATACAGAAAGACTGGAAAATGAGTGGAATTGGTGTGCATGATGTGAAATTCCTAAAGAATCAATTTAAAAAAATATGCTAAAAAAGAGGACAAAGACAGCTCAATCATATCCGTCTTCTTTCTCTTCCTTCTGACGGAAATATGGGACCAGCTCCCTTTTGCTGGCTCCACCTTCCTGGCTGTGATGGACTAGATCCCCTTGTTCTAATTAGGCTTACCATTTCTATGATGAAACACTGTGACAAAAAGCAACGTGAGGAGGAAAGGGTTTATCTGGCTTAAACTTCTACATCTTTGTCCAACACTGAAGGAAGTCAGAACAGGAACTCAAACAGGGCAGAAAACTAGATGATGCAGAGGGCATGGAGGTGGTGCTGGTTACTCGCTTGCTCAACACGGCAACATAGCTTGCTTAGTCTTTCTTATAGGATCCAGGACCACCATTGGTATCACCAATGGAGGGTGATACCTCCGTTGATTGAAAGGGTCTACCTGGAGGTAACAGAGCTGTCTCACAAATAAGAAAGAATGGTAGTTGTTACCTTACTTTAAAAAGCCAATCAGGGTAAATTACCATGAGCCGTGCACAGGCTCCTATCCCCTAATAAGCTGCAGAAATGCTGAGAAGAATCACAGAACGAACAAGCATACCACTTTGTCTTTGATATCCAGTGAAGAGGCAAGAGTGTGACATGCGCAGATTGACTTCCGCTTGTCAGGAGAGGCCTCCCGGGTACCATGGGGTTACACCTCCCTTCCCTTTCACCCCCTTTTACAATCGCCCCTTGTTTAGTTTTGAAGCCTCTCCAGAGGTGGCTTATCTCAACATAGCTGACATTTAAATGTTTACATTACATCCACTGATCTTCCTTTTGAAAAAGTATTTCGAGTGAAAAACTGCGTTGGAGACGAACTTTCCATGACACGGAACAGAGATCGTCTTCATGTAGAAACAAGCTGTGAACCATGTGAATGGACCTGGTGGGTTAGCATCCTGTCAGCCACAGAGTGGGCCTCCAAACCAAGAGTGCAGAGAGACAGCTTAAGACTAAAGATTCAAGCAGTCCATTGTTTGGAAGGTTCCCCTGTGCAGTGACACGGTACTACACAGGGGAGACAGCATGGGGGTGGGTATCCAGGCCTTTGCCAGGCAGGTAGAATCTTGGAAGGGCCCCATTCTATTGGTCAGCACAGTAGGCTGGGCTTCCAATTCTCATATAAATTAATCTATTGCATTCCATAATTCCCCATAATAAAGTCTTTAATCTATCCAGGGCAGTTATCTTCTGATTTAAAAGAAGTGAACATGATGGTCCATTTCTCTAACAATGGTTTGCCAGACACAGAAGTATGGTTCATTTCACTGCTCGTAGAGGATGCAACCCCCCTCATTGACCCCATCCAAGCCTGAGTGGCTTCCTTGCCCATAAATGAGAGGTAAGAATGGAATCTTGTCAAGAGAACAAAAGAGTAGACACAAATCACTTGGCAAGGCATCCAACACCTCAGAGTGGGGGTTCCTTCCTTATGTGCAGAGATTTCAGAGGAATTGGAATAGCACCCCAACAATGGACGGTACCGCAGTTGCATTTGTGAAAGAGATACTGCAGCTTCAACACTGTTTTGAGTTTCGGAAAATCATCTATCCACCAGAATGCCATGAATATTGTTATATATTCCTTCAGGATGGAACGATGGCTTAGTCCATAAGAAAACATACTGCTCTTCCAAAGAACTGGAGGTTGCTTTCTAGTACCCCTGTCAAGCTGCTCACAAATAACTGTAATTCCAGCTTAGGGAGATCTGATACCCTCTTCTGGTCTCTGTGGGTACCCACTTGCATGTGTGCATACATAAGTACACATACACACATATGCATACAAATACATACACACACATATAGACACACACACCACATAAATAAGAGATACAATAAATCATATAGATAAATAAATAAAGAAAGAAAGAATATATCTTTTTCACAAGTATTGCATATGTAATAGATTTTGAATAAAATAAACAGAAGGTAGGTGTGTGTCTTGTGTTTTGTGGTCTGGGGTATTATTCCTTGTCTGAAGTCACTGGGGCAGAGGTGTTAGTCTTTCGAGTTGGGGATAGCCTCCAGGGGTGTCTGTACACTTGGATGTTTGGGGAAATGGATTAGTTACCACCTGTAAGTTGCTTACCTTATGGTTTTTGCTGAGCGTTGGGCTGTCTACTTTACCTCTGTTAGGCAGTACAGTTTGACTAATGGATGGGTAACAGGAAAGAGTGTAAGGGGAAGCCACTGTTAATGTGCCCCTACCGCTTTTATTACAGTGGCACCACAGTAGTTAAGGTTGAACAGCTGTTTCCGTTATGAACTCCTATTCCAGGGGTTTATAACCGAGCTGTAAAAACTTGCTCCAGGCTAACACTCTGCTTATCGGGTCTTAGCCTGGGAGAATTTTTTCCTCTATGTTTTTATTCTTTAAGAAGAAGAAATAAAAAAAAATCAAAAAAAGAAGAAATCATTTCATCTATGTACAATAATCTAAAACTATAAACTTTTTTAAAAAAAGTCTGAGTTTTATCATCTTAATTGCAGATGTTGTATTATGTGACAATAACATTTCTTCCGTTTCAGAATTAGACTTTCCAAAGGTATTTCTCAAACGTCCAATATGGATTATACAGTACTTTCCTAAGAACACTTTTTTAGGTCATAAAATTAATCACTCTGCATTAAAATATCAATGTTGGGTTTATTTTAAGACTAATTAATTTGCTCACTGAACAGGCTATCAATTGAGATCGGTAGTTCTACAACTGATGAAATCACTTTGCTGTTTTTAGCAGATCAGTAAATTGACACATGAAGGTGACAATCCGTTATTAAGTCAACGAGCACATGATAATCCATGTACCCAGAAGTTGTTTAGCAGAAAAAAAAAAAACGGTTTGTTTACCTAGTGTCTTAGTTTGCTTCCTATTGCTGTGATTAGCACCATGACCGAAAGCAACCTGGGGAAGGAAAGAGTTATTTTATCTTGCAACTTTCAGTCACAGTCCAACAGGGAGGTCAGAGAAACTCAAGCAAAAACCTGGAGGACAGGCCTGCAGCAGAGACCATGAAGGAATGCTGCTAACTGACTTGCCAGCCAAGGCTTTTTCCTTTGTTATACAACCTAGGCTCACCTGACCTAGCCTACAGTGGCTGGATCATCCCAATACCAATCATGAATCAAGAAAATACCCCATATACTTGCCTATAGTCCAATTTGATGGATGCAATCCTTCAGTTGACATTTCTTCTTTCTAGATGATTCTAGCTTATGTCAAATTGACAAACATTAGCCAGTACAACTGACTGCTTGTCAACTAGACACACACACACATGTCACTACTGAACTATAGCCTTTCCTGTCTTGTTTGTCCCTATGATCTTATGTCAACATCACAATGTTAAGTCCAGTTTTTAAAAATCCCACAGTCTTTTAGAATCTCAACAATTTTAAAGTCTAAGATCTCTTTAAAAATCTAAAGTCTCTTAACTGTGCATATCTAGGAAAAAATTACTTTCTTACAGTGAGAAGGAAGAACCAGAACCCAGTTATTATTAAATCAAAAAGAAAACCCTAGTCCAGAGTGTGACTAGTTCAGTGTCTAATATCTGGGACCCACACTCTTCTGGGCTCCAAAGAACCTAGGCAGGTCCACTGTTCATCTCTGCCCTCCACCATCTGTCTTTGTTGGCTTAAGCCAGCTCCACTCCACAGCTGCGGCTGTCCTTGGTGGTCTCGGTGTCTACCACAGTAGTAGGTATCAAACAAATTACAATAGGAGTCTCAGTGTATTTAAGAAAAAAAAAAGAGCCACAATTGACATCTCAGGAAGTTTCTGATGTAACTTTTAAACCAGGCGTGGTGCTGCACTCGTATAATCCTACCGCTTGAGAGGCTGAGGTGGGAGGATCACCTGTTCCAGGCTGGTTTGGGTCCTGTGAGACTCTGTCTCATTAAAAAAAAAAAATAAAATAAATAAAAAAATCTAGGTTTGGGGAGACTAAAGGACCAGGAGATGTCAGCCATTAAAAAGGTGTTTGTTCCAAACCACAGAAAAAGGAGCACACCACACCTTTGTGGTCCTGTGGGGAGGTACAAGGGAAGATCAGAAGGCAGAGAAAGAGGATACAGCTGTGGGTGAGGCACACGGGAGGGACTGATGGAGTAAAGAAACACGCTGGTGTGGATGTTTCAGTGGCTGGTAAGCACAGGGACAGTTACTCCTTCCTCAAGGGTGTTAGATTTCAAAGCTGAAGGGCATTCAAACCCAAAGGCGTGGTTGCAGCTTCTAGCTGCTCTGCTGTGAGGTGAGTCCTGGGCTGGAGTGTGGTGGAGCACTGAGTCCCAGCTGGAATGCATCTGCTTCTCAGTTTCTACCTTGCTGTAAAAGGGATAATGGCTACTGTGTTTTTCTCCCCATTGCAGCCTACACTTAGCGTCCTAATCTCTGTGTGTCCCCGGAGGAGTTACTAATCCTCTCTGAGCTTCTCCGTTCTCTTTCTTTTTTCTCTCCTTCCTCCTCTTCCTGTTCTCTTTTCCTCTTGTTCTTTTTTCCAACCTTCTCCTTCATTTCCTGCTCCTTCTGGTAAGATTAAAGTGATCTCCGTCACAGTATTTCTGTGGGAAGTCAGTGAAAGCATCTATGTAAAGCAAGCAGCTCCAGCTGGCACACAGCCAACACCGCACAAATAGTTGCTATTTGGTAAATCTAAATTTCCTGTTCACCAGAATGGCTGTTGCAAGACTCTGTAGATCTGGATTACTGTGAATATGAAAAAAAAAGGCCCTAAATCTGGTTGTACAGGGAGCTGTGTTTCCACTTCTGTAGGAGTCATGGGCAGTTATTAGCACTGTTTGGTCTGTTACCCTGAACACACTACATAACAGGAAGATTGCTCCACTGAGTTCTGGCCCAATAGCAGGATACCCACTGTCCTTCCAACCTGACAGGCCACTGTCCTTCCAACCGTGTTGCTCCTCTATCTACCCATTTTAGCTGTCGAAGTCACTGATAGGATGAAATTTCTCCTGGACCTGACTACCCTGGAACCAAGACAATAAATGCTCATTCTGTGTATCTGAACAGCATAGTGGTTTTTGTTTTTCTTTTTTAGCGATGTGTCCAAAACATTTCTAAGAAGCATTGTTTTAGTGGCCAGCACTCCTGAGGTTGGCCAGCATCCTCCCCGATCCTCTGAATGCTCCCCTAAATCTCCAGGACAGGTGAGTATAACCTGGCCAGGGACAGAGGCCAGGAGGAAACAGTTACTGTTGGTTCAGAGTCTGTTTCGGTGCAATATACGAAGAGTGTATCAGTGGCCCCACTCTCCATTTCTCATCTTATCTGGAGTTATGTGTTTGGATAAATGTTTAAAAATTATACACTGGCTTCCCCAGATATAATGAGGCAGTTTGAAATCAAGGGAGGAAGTGGGTGTTTTCTTCTGGGTGAGGGAATTGACATTCTTCCAATAGTTTAACACACCTACCAGGTGTGCTCAGGCAGATGTCAAGAGGCTGATGGGCTGAGAAGCCCCACTATGGCAAGCTATGTCAGAGGTCTCGGAACCACAGCTTCTGGCTCCAACCAGATGTCTCCACTGGACAGTGGTCATAGATGGTAAGTGTATATTCTGGGCACCAGAGCAGTTATGCTTTCTCTTAGACATCTTCCATCCTCTGAGCCCCAAGACAAAGGGCTACGGGCTGGAAGGGAAGTCAAGAATTTAAGGGAAGTAGGAGAAAGTTCAAAGGCAAGAAGGAAGAGAGGTGAAATGAAAAGTAGAAAGAATAAGTCCTACACAGGTTAGTTTGGGAGATCAGATCATGCATGGGTTGGTAAAAAGAAGCTCATGGATTCCATACGATCCTTAGAAGAATTGTGTCAACAGCAAGGGCACAAAGGTACTAAGCACATAGACATCAGGAGTTTGGGAAGAGTTGCAGTGGACTGAGAAGATCTTACAGGAGAATTGGGTTCAGCAGAGAGTGCAAAGAGGCTTCAAACAATTAGAGCCCCACTATCAACTTCAGCAAAGTTTTCTTGGACCATGGAAATGGATGCACAAGATTCTCCCATCAGATTTCAGCCAGGGCAAAGAGCAAATATTCCTGAATTCTTTTTTTTTTTTAAAGTTGTTTTCTATCAAGTGACTCAGAGCCCAAAATATTTGTGTGTGTTTATATGCACGTGTATGTGTGGTATATACATGTATTTGTGGAATATGTAGTATGTACATGTGTGTGGTGTATACATGAGTGTATATTGTATGCCTGAGAGACATATACATCTGTGTATCTGCATGTATGTGCAGTGTTCTTGTCTTGTCTATGTAATCTTGCATGGAGAGCAGAGGGCAACATTGGTGACATTGGTGTCTTCCTCTATAAAATTATTCACACACACACACACACACACATACACACACACACACTTAATAGAGTTAGGTTCTCTCACTGAGCCTAGAGCTTACTGATTATCTAGGCTGACTGATCCACAAGATCCCCGGGATCCACTTGTTTCTGCCCTCCCCCCAGCAGTAGGATAATAAAAGCATGCCATGCCCAGCTTTGAAATGGGTGCTAGAGATTGGAACTCAGGTCCACACAATCCAGTAGTAAGTAGTTTACCCACTGAGGCATCTCTCTAGCATCTTTGTGTGCTTTTCAGTGAGTTGTTTAAAAATTAAATACATCACCTCAAGAAGTGATGCTGATTGTACATCCTTCCATGCTCTGGAACATTCTCAAGGAGAGTCAGAGGGATGAAGACTTTAGATAGTATAGGACCAAGCGAAGAAGTGTGAGAGGACAAAAGTCTTCCAGAAACAGGTGACTTCTTATATGACAAAGTTCCCAGGAGCTCGGACAATGAGAGAGAGAGAGAGCATTCTAGTCCCCAGTCTGACTGGCACATACATAGACAGGACCCATCAGCTGGCAGAAAGCAAAGGAAATATTCTCAGTGGTCATA
Source organism: Grammomys surdaster (assembly GCF_004785775.1). NCBI lineage: Eukaryota > Metazoa > Chordata > Mammalia > Rodentia > Muridae > Grammomys > Grammomys surdaster. The sequence continues at coordinate 9,711,206 of NW_021604595.1, forward strand.
GTGTCAAAGTCAAAGGACACGGTGAGGCAGGGAAGAGATCGCTGTCTTTCGGAAGGGTTGTATTACAAATGCCAAGTGCCAACCCACATTCACAATCCAAAGAGATGAATTTCTTCTACTGATCTGATCTTGGGCTTGGAAAGGTAGAAAGAATGTTCTTCTTCTCCATTTTCAACAGTCCCCTTCGGGCTGAGATCCCCAAGAGATGGCCTATCAAGTCTTACCTTCTTCTTTCGCCCTTACTTTTGTTTTTAATGGCTACAGGTCTTGACTGTAGGCTGTGAAGTAAGTTGAATGTCTCAGTTGCTCCATACTGAGCACCAGGGATCTAGGAGCAGATGGGTACTGTCACTGTTCTATGGATCAAAGGAGTCACTACCAATTCTTATGTACCAGAGATAAGCAAGGGAAAAATACACAGTGTTACATGACACGGAGCCTTCTGCACCAATATCCAGGGATCTGGGAGGCCTGCCTACTGTTTAAATGCTTAGAATTGATGATGAGCTGGCATCTGTGTGGACCCAGGACTTGGCAACATGGGAGGAGCTAATAGTTTAAGGACTTGGAGATCTCTCCAGGGACCATCTGTTCAGGGTTTCCTTAGTCTCGTTGTGACATTCCTCTCTCCTGTGTATAGGACAGGAACTCTTCTGGGATAAGAGCTTTGTGGTCCTCTGTCTTTCACAAGATAAGTTAGAGAAATCCTTTATGGCCAACTCTTCCACAAGGAGAAAAATAGGTAGAGGGTGTTGGAATAGTTTTTCTGGGTTTCATGGCTGGTTTGTGGAAATGGCTATTATGGCTTCTAGACTTGAGGAAAGAAGTTTTAATTTGTTTGGCCTACTATGTGGAAAAAAGGGTGTCAGGAGAAAGAAGGCTGCTGAAGGTCAGAGAAAGACTTGGCTATGAAGGCCTCCTCTGTCCTTCTGTCTGAAGAACTCAGCATACTACTTTGGAGTATGATTTCTTTCAGTCCTAATGACTTACGGGTTTTGTATTTGAGACGTATCAGGGCCCCCAGGACTGGTGAGGCCAGTGGTATTTCCTTTCATCTTGATTCACTCTTGTGAGTGTGGCAAGTTCACAACCCGTCCCTTCCTTTCGCTCCCAACAAAGCACGTTGGAAGGCAATCAGTGAAACTGATCTTAATGAAAGGGGTCATTTGCATATAAACAAGTTTAATTACTTAGAATTTATTTTTATTAATAGTGGGTTATGACTGGTAGTGATCACACTGATGTTCTGCAACACTGGATTAGAGTGAGAAAAAATAAACAAAGGCAAAGATCTACTAAATATCTTAACATGTTGTAGAACACATTGAGAAGCTTATGAAGCAGGGGTTTTTTGACTATTAAAAAGATGCATAATTTTGTAGGAAATTCTGGGAATTTTTGGATAAATTTGATTATAGGAAAAGGAAGGTTGTAAATTTTATAGGATATAGGAATTTACCCTTTATTAGGTAGTCATTCTACCTACTCTAAAATTAACATTCCGATGGAGGAAGGTACAGGAATAATGAAATAAAGCCTTTTAGGGTCTAATTTAAAAAAGATTCTTGATTAAATTGTGTTATAAAAATACTTTGTATTAGTGGTTAATGAAAAGCCAGGCCCTGCACATGCCAGCATTTGTGTAGTGGTTCTCAACCTGTGGGTTGTGACCCTTTTACAGGGGCACCTAAGACAATTGAAAACACAGGTATTTACATTATAATTCTAAAGAGCAGCAAAATTACAGTTATGATGTAGCAACAAAAAAATACTATGGCAGGGAGGTTGCCACAACCTGAGGAATTTTATTAAAGGGGTACAGCATAAGGAAGGTTGAGAACCACTGCGTTAGTGTGATGTCTGAATCATACCTCCCATTCTGTATTAAAGCCCAAGGTATCTACTATAGCATCTTCACAGATTAAGTAGCTGTAGGGAGTTCTAAATCTCTATTAGCCAGCTATCTGCTTTACATGGTACCTCAACTCAATAACAGTTCAGCATGAGTAGAGAGACTATTCAGTGATTAAGGAAACTGACCACTCTTCCAGAGGAACCGGGTTCATTTCCTAACACCTATTTGGTGGCTCATAAGAGTCTCTAACTCCAGTTCCGGGGGATTCTCCTCTGAACTCCTTGGGCACCAGCCATCAGTGTGGTACACAGATATACAAGGAAGCAAAACACCAGTGCACATAAAACTTCCCCCAAAACAAATAACGAAACCCAGTAACAACCCCACCCCCAGCATGATTATTGTTAAAGACAGGAGATGCATTCTTTCTCCTCCAATACCTATCGTGTCTCTGCCCTTTATCTCTGTGGATCGTCCACTCAGGTCTGAGCCACAGTTTCATTGTTTACTTCTTCCATGTTCATTGTCTAGTGCCAAGTCTCCATCAATTCTCACCTGGGCCACACCTCTGCCTTTGTCCCTGCTCCCACAGGTAGTCTGATCATCAATTTAGTTTTCAGTCTCTTCTTCATATCCTAGAGGGATTGGCCAATTGATTATGTATTCTTCTTCTGATATCTGTATCTTAAGATTGTATACACATGTGTGTACACAAACACACACACACCCCTACTTTCTCTTATATATGTACATGCACATACTTACTCACATGTGTAGGGGTGATATGTAGAAAATGCTGCGGCACTGGCCGGTTATCTAATCTGGGGGCTATGGGATGGCTCTGCTTAGCTCTGGCCACCATGTTCCACACTAGAAGCGGCCAGAAGCCATGCACACCACAGCTAGAAGCAGGCAGAGGCCAGGCGTGTCACAACTAGACCCACGAGATGCCAGCATGGGGGGATGGCTCTGCCAATCCCCCCACACTGCATCCACAAAGCTTGACTGAACCCCAGACAATATCTGCCATCCCCTCAGTACCCAGTAGAGTGAAGACTCTTAATGCTAAATGATTATCTAAAGGATTTATATATTTAGAAATGCTTGAATAACAAGGTGCCCACACAAAGTCCTTACCCAATATCTAACCTTTTGATAGAAGTTGCTACCCAGGATAGCTTTCAACCCATCCATGGTTCTCCATGGGTACTAGCCTCCTTCTTTTCCTCCCCTTTCCCTCTTTCTCCTGTCTCCTTCCTTTTTTCTCCCCTTCCCTTTCTCTCTTCTCCCAGTTCTACCTCCTCTTCTACTAACTAATCACTGAGCTCCACTGTGAATACAATGTAGCAGAATAAATATCCTGCTACAACATGTGTACACAGACACACACTTACTCATGTGCACACCAATGGCTTGAATGAGAAATGTTTTTCCTATGCTCATAGATCTGAACACTTGGTCCCCAGGTGGTGGTGGTGTTTGGGTAGATTCCCGAACCTTTAGGAGGTGGAGCCTTGATGGAGGAAACACCTATCTGGGCTGAGCTTTGATGGTATACACCCTCATCCCACTTCCTGTTCTTTTTCTCTGATTCCTATGAGTGGATAGAAATGTGACCAGCCTGTCCTCTCTCCTGTCATCTGCTGCTATGTTTTGCTCCCTTATGAATGCTCCTTTTAGAACCATAACCCAAAAGAAACCATTTTATAAGTCACTTTGGGTCAAAGTAGCTTATCACAGCAACAGAAAAATAACCGGCATCATGTACATCCTCACCCAAAGCATTTCATTGGCTCTCACACTCTAAGATGAAGGACTGGAATCCTAAATGCAAATATATAGGCTAGGCTATGATTTAGCTCAGTGGAAAAGAATTTGCCCAGCATATATAAGGCCTTAGGTCTTCCTCAACCTCAATGCATTTAATTTTTTTTTTAAAAAAAAAAAACACTTATCTAAGTAAAATATAAGGTCTTGACTGCTTTGCCTACTCACTCGAATCCCAGAATCTTATTGTTTGTCATGTTATGTCAGTTTTATGTGGAGTGTACCATAACTCCATTGGCTTGCCTTTCACAGCTACTTTGTCCCCAATGTTCATTGTCCCTATCTGTTTACCTCTGGGCTTCTCCCTTGGTTTAACCACTTTCCTAGCTGACTTCTACTGACCTTTGAGAACGGAAGATGTCAAGATGGTCCATGTCTTGACCAAGTCTCTTCAGACTCCATGTTATTCTTTCTGTACTATGTTCTCAGATCATACTGCGTGAGACTCACTTTTTTTTTTTTTTGGTGCAAATCTGATGACTGTGTCTTTCATATTGGATCCTCCACTCTGGGAAGGCACGAATCTTGTACTTTTACACACCCTTTTATTGAATCATGATCACATCATTCAAATAGGATATAGCCATATTTAAACACAGGTGTTCTGAGGCTAAGAACTTTGCTTTTTAATACCACTTACTCAATTAAATATATTTAGTCTTGGAGGGTCTTGGAGTTTAGACAAAGAGCACACCTGTGGTGGTTGGACTATGCATGGCTCATGAGAAGTGGCACTATTAGAGGTGAGGCCTCATTGGAAGAAGTGTGTCGTTGTTGGGGGTGGGGCTTTGGAAGTCTCCTCCTATGCTCAGACTCCACCCACTGTGGAAAAGACAGTCTGCTCTTAGCTGCCTTTGGAACGAGATTTAGAACTCCCAGGTCCTCCAGCACCATGTCTGCCTGGATGCTGCCATGCTTCCTGCCATGATTATAAAGGACTGAACCTCTGAAATTGTAAGCCAGCCCCAATTAAATGTTGTCCCTTATAAGAGTTGCCTTGGTGTTGGTATCATTTCACAGCAATGGAAGATAATACCCAAGGAGTTTTTGTTTCTTCGTGTGTATGTATGTGTATGTTCACATGTGTGGGTGCATATTTGTTTGTATGATTGTACACAGAGACTCAGAGTCGATGTCAGGTGTCTTTTTGATCAGTCTTTTCTTATGGAAGCAAGATCTGTTGAGCCAGAGCCTGCTAATTCCTGCTAATCTAGTTAGCCAGCTTGCCTCAGGACTCTTCTGTCTCTGTCTCCATAGGAGCTGAGATTATAGGTAGACATTATGCCTGACCCACTTTTACATAGGTTTTGGGGTGGGGTCTGAACTCTGCTCTTCATGCTTGTGGGACAAACACTTTACCCCCTGACCTATCTTGCCATCCTCCCCCTCCCCCAGGAACTTTAATTAGGTAGCTACTGTTTTTACTGTGTTGAGAACAAACATCTCTGTAGTGTGTCCTGGACTGGAGCACGGCTCTGGCTATAAATTCATTGTTTCACAATGATGTGTTCCTTCCACTGCCCAGGTAGAAAAAGTAGGACTCGACGTCTCACACCAGTGAGCAGCTACACATAATGACAGTGGAATTCTTCTTTCCTTTGTAGCTGCTAATGTGCTCTGACAGTCAGCTCTGTGCCCTCATGGGCTCTTTCCCAGCTTAGCCAGTGATGGAAATTAGACAGCAAGCTTTTCCTGGCTGCCTCTCATCCAGCCTCACCCAGGCTTCCTAACACAAACAGCACATGTTTCAGGGTGAGATTTTTCTAGCATTATAATCTCTCCTACAGGCTCTAGATGCCAAGTTAGCCTATAGCCTTTGCACGAATCCATTCTAGGCTGCTTAAAATCAAATTATTTAATGATAATAATAATAATAATAATAATAATAATAATAATATATGCCTGTATTCTAATGAGAAAGAGAACAAAAGGGTGTGGATTTGAGTTGGTGACAAAATGAGGAAGATCTAGGAGGAGTTGGGGGAGGTAAAACTATAATCATAATATATGGCATGAGAAATCTATTTTCAATGAAAAAATAAAAAAAGTGAAAAAACGTGAAAAACCAAAACCAAACCAAACCAAACCAAACCAGCCAACCAACCAACCAACCAACCAACCAAAAACCCAAAAATCAAAACTCCAAACCAAAAAACCCCACAGTGTCTAAGATAGGGTTACTATTGCTATGATAAAACACAATGTCTCCCCTCCTCAAAAAAATTTTTGGGAGAAAAATATTTATTTAGCTTAAACTTCCACATCACAGTTATCACTGAGTGGTCAGGGTAGGACTTCAAACACATCAGGTCCCTGGAGGCAGGAGCTGATGCAGAGGCCATGGAGGGGTGCTGCTTACTGGCTTGCTCCTCATGGCTTGCTCAGCTTGTTTGCTTATAGAACCCAGGACCACCAGCCCAAGGATGGTACCATGCACAATGGGCTATACCTTTCACCATCAATTACTGATTAAGAAAATAGTCTACTGATTTGCCTAT
>NW_021604595.1:9717485-9722173 GCF_004785775.1 Grammomys surdaster
TATGCCTGACAAGGCCATCCTCCCCTACATATACAGCTGGAGCCATGAGTTCCTCGCTATGTGCTCCTAGGCTGGTGGATTAGACCCTGGCAGCTCTGGTTGGTTGGTATTGTTGCTCTCCTCATGGGGCCGCAAACCCTTTCAGCTCTTTCAGTCTTCGCTCTAACTCCTCCATTGGGAACCCCTTGATCAGTTCAATGGTTAGCTGTGAGCATCTGCCTCTGAATATGTCAGACTCTGGCAGACCTCTAAGGAGACAGCTATATCAGGCTCCTGTCAGCATCCTCATCAGTGTCTGTCTTTGGTGACTGCACATGGGATGGATATCCAGGTGGAATGGTCTCCAGATGGCCCCTCCTTCAGTTTCTGTCCCACACTTTGTCTCCATATTTTCTCCCTTGAGTATTTAGTTACTCCTTCTAAGAAGGACCAAAGCACTCACACTTTGGTCTTCCTTCTTCATGAGCTTAATAGCCGGAATCTGGAAAGAACACAGATGTCCTTCAACAGAGGAATAGATACAGAAAATGTGGTACATTTACACAATGGAGTATTACTCAGCTATTAAAAACAATGAATTCGAGAAATTCTTAGATAAATGGATGGAACTAGAAAATACCATCCAGAGTGAGTAATTCAATCACAAAAGAACACACATGGTATGTACTCACTGATAATTGGATATTAGCCCAGAAGCTCGCAATACCCAAGATTCAACTCACAGACCACATGAAGCTCATGAAGAAGGAAGACCAAGTGTGGGTGCTTCGATCCTTCCTAGGACATTTTCTCAGTTGAGGTTTCCTTCTCCAGGATGACTCTAGCTTGTAGTAAGTTGACAGAAAAACTAGCCAGCACACAGGGAACAGGAAGGCACAGTGACATTGCCACCCAATGTCAAATGATCATTTCCTTTTTGATATGAAGCATATGTGCATAGGAAGGTAGGGTAGAGAGTCAAGGCTAAATCTTAACCACAGAGGTGCTTAAAGAAAAATTTTGGGTGATTTTCCTATGCATAGTCTAACAAGAAACACAGCAGTAAAATACTGTTGCCACCAACGCTGGAGATGCTTGGGTTCATCTTTATTGCTCTGAGGTAAGGTAGTAAAGCTTGGGTAGCCAGTGAGTTATGTGGAAGTCGGCAAGAAGAATGGAGCTTTGCCTGAAAGACAAAACTGTTAGGTCAGGATCTTAACCATGACTTCAAATGTAATTATAGTGCTCACTGGTTAGTTGTGATCAGAGCTCAAAGTCCTGATGTACTGAATGTATTTGGTCATGAATTGTTTCACGAAATGGGCAAGGCAAACCTGTGTGTATAGCTTTTTAAATTTGTTCATATACCAAAAAAATATTTACTCACCTAAAAAACCCCGAACCTCGGTAACAGAGTGACAGTGAACAGTGTAATCAAATGATGCCCTAAAACTAAACTTTTTGACCGGAAGAACTTAAGTGATTTGTGAAGATTTTATCAAATCAGGTTTTAAAAGATTTACTTATTTATTATTTATTTCATGGGTATGAAGGTTTTGCCTGCTGTGTGTATATACACCATGTCCATTCATCGTAACCTCAAAGGCCAGAAGAGAACCTCAGATCCCTTGAAGATGGTTGTGAGCTATGTGGGTGTTGGGAATTGAACCCAGGTCCTCTGGGAAAATGTTCTTTATTACTGATCCACCATAGCCATTTTCTTTAAACATTTTTAATGTTCAGTTCATGGTTACCTAAATCTGTAGCAAATATTTTAGATTTTCATATATTTGGATATTTCGGATTTGGAGAAAAAAAAAGAGAAAAATATTAGGATGACTTTTATATCTCTTCCTCCCTTTTCTCTTTCTCCTAATTAATCACGTTTTAATTGTAGAACATACTTTAAAGCCAGGGATTGTTTACATCAGAGTCAGCAGAGTGACAGATCCTTAGAAATGCAAAGTCCTGGTCTCACTGAAGACTCATTGGGACATCTCTTCCATCTCTCAGACCTTGGAGTCTGAATATTTCACCAGCTCCCTGGGTGATTCTTACATCCTAGAGCAACTTATATAAAATATGGTTTAAAAAAATTAGTAGAAAAATGACTAAAATTTTGGTGATCATCTAATTTCCACTAACTCTCCCATCTCCTTTAAAATAATTGAGAAAGACTCTCTAATGAAAAATTTTCCTGGGCTGTTGAGATGACTCAGGAGATAAACACATTCATGGTAAGCCAGAGGGTGGAAGTTTCATCCCTGAGCCCTATACTGTTAGTGGAAGGAGAGAACTGATTCCCACAGTTATTCCCTGACCTCCTCAATAAATAAAATATTTGTAAAAGTCCATTTAAATCATAAATTTTCTAACTCCATAACCATTAGAACTGTGTGCTTCTGGTTCTACTGAGTACTGGGGTCCTTGTTGGAGCAGAGAAAGAGACGGAGGATAGTAGTAGAGGGAGAGGTGGAAAATTCTGGAAGGAGCCCTGTCCTGATTTTCCTTTATTTTCTCTTCTGTCTCTCTGACCCCTCTTTTCTCCTCTTCCCCTTTCCCCTTTCTTTCCTTCTCTTTTTTCCTTTCCTCACTCGGTCGGTTTCCTTAGGCATTTCATGCCTCCTAGGCATTAGGAACTTCCTCCCCATGCCTCCTTTTTGCCTTGTGCTTACGTCCCTTGGCTCTATTTTTATCCTTAAGTCTGAGAGAATTTAGAAGGAGAGAATGAGGAAGTCATCACGGATGACCATGTCTGAATAAGAAGTAGAGCAATTAAGGCAATGGGGCCAACAAGAAAAACCATCCAAAAAGCTGCCTGGGAGAGGAGCGTGAGGAACATTTATTAGTGAACCAAAGGGCACGGCCAACAAAAATGGTTTCTGATGGAGAGAAGATGATTTATCCTGGACTCCACTCGACCGACTCACAGAACATGTCCACCTCCGCCCCTGCCACCCCCGAATTGAGAGAAGTTTTTATAAACCTCTCAGTGCAAGAAAACACAGAGGACATTATTTTGCAGGGATTTGAAGAGCACATTAGCAAGCAGCTGCATTAATATAGAACAAGTCGCTAAGGTGAGGGAGAACAGACTTTCAGTTGGATACTCAAGTCTGTGTATTTTTAAAACGATATTTTCAACAATCATGACCTAGGAGCACTGAGATCAGTACGATTGTATTTTAATTTAATTAAATTACTTTATTTATTGGCTAATCATTTTATTTAGCCATCAGCCTACTATTTTAATCATGTCTTTGGTTCTGAGGATTAAACTCCTGATCTTAAGCACACTTACGCTGAGCTATACCACGCGCTGGAACACTTCAGTTCCAACTCAATGGGAATTCAGATAACCACAAGGATAGCTACGGAAACAGAAAGTAGTTGGGGTAGGGGAGAAATCGATTAAAGAAGAGGAGGAATCAGAACAAATTAGAAATCATTTCCTTGTCATTCCTTTTGAAGGGACTCACCAATATTTCTCTCCCAGAACTAAAATCACAGAGTCACAGACACACAGCCTGACCATGAAGGACATTAGCAACGGTACCCCTGCTTTCTAACTGTACATGCAAGGCACGGGCTCGGATCTCAACGCGACAAGTCTTGCTTTATTCATTAATGCATTAGAAGAGCCCTTCAGGCAGGGTCATGGCTTGAGTGGCTAAGAGAACCTCACGCAGACTCTGTTCAGAATAGAACAGCAGGTAAGAAATTAAGACCCTGTGAAACTATGTCTGAGGAAGAACGACTCTGATTGGCTGCTCACCCCAGGTTCCTCCTGTAAAATGTTACCCAGTTGGAAGAGAAGACTGTGACTGTCTCTGATCTGCTTTACATGGAGGAAAACTTTTCTTGTCTCCAAACTTCCGTTTTTACTGCTCATGATCAGGGAGAAGATTTTGAACAGTGGGGTCAAACCAAGAGCATCTCTTGGGTCTCCTGCAGTCCTAAGATTCTTTTGGGCATGTTCACTTTCGTGGGTGCTGTATAATACTCCTCCTTTCTAGTTCTTGCCTTAGACTTTTGATGGAGTCCCAAGGTGCCTAATGGCAGCTCCTCCTCCTCCTCCTCCTTCTCCTCCTCCTCCTCCTCCTCCTCCTCCTCCTCCTCCTCGTTCTTTTCCTACTCCTTCTTGTGGGTGCATATATGCATGTAGGTGCACACGAGTGTAGAGAACGAGAACTCAGAAGTCAGCTTCTGAGATAGGGTCTCTTATTCAAACCTGGGGTGGCCAATTAGGTTATGTTGGCTGGCCACGGTCTCCCTGGAATTTATCTGTGTCTGCCTCTCTAGCACTGGGCTGACAGGTGCATGCCACCATGTCCAGCTTTTCTACATGGGGACTGGACTGGGGATCGGGTACTCAAGCTTAGGGTGCAAACACTTAACAAACTGCCCCACATTCCCCTGTCTGCACCCCCTCTTCTTTTCTTGCCCTGTCGGTTTCTTTTAACTCAGCTTGTTTGCACCTGGTCATGGCCGAGGAGGGGCTGGAATTCATTGCCTCGATAGCAGCATGTTCTCTACCAGACTGGAGCTACTATAAATCATTTTACTGGGTTCTATTTCCTGAACACTTCTTTTAGGGGCAGGGGGGAGGGGGGGGCCCAAGAACTGGAAACAGATTTGCTGAAAGGCCTCAGCAGAAATTTCGCGGCATGACCCAGCTGCTGCTGTTTCCATACCACAGTAAGGGGGGG
>NW_021604595.1:9722273-9741010 GCF_004785775.1 Grammomys surdaster
GGGGTGGGGGGGAGGGGGAGGGGAAAGGGGAGGGGGGATGGGGAAAGACTAATAATTAGTTTCACTCGTAGGTAAAGGATGGTCTTTGAGGATGTCTGGCATTAATTAGAACAGTGGCCACTACTGCCTTTTCCAAATCCTGCTCTTTAAAACCAGGCCCTGCCAATCTGGACAGGGCTTCAGGGCTTCTCTTTAGGAAGAAGGAAGCCTTCATTGCACGAAGGTGACAGGGTCTGTGTTGGATACTGTGGGCAAGGCTCAAAAGCACAGCATGCCCCCCCTTTGGAAGATGAATTTTTGAGGGCAGAACTGCAGGTCCTTTACTTCTGTGTAACAGAGACTTGCCTTTAATCTTAAGAAATGGACCAGCTCTGCGAAGAGGAGCGATTGTCTCTCAACTAGCCCTTCCATGTAGCCCCAACCCAAGTTTTACTTACCCATTTTCTTACTGCTCCGTGGGTTCCATGTTCTCAAACAGCAAACAACACCAATTTCATATTGTTTAGTCGACGATTGGAACCTGTACTCATGTTTTGAGGGATTTAAAAAAAACAAAAACAAAACAGAGGTTCTACTGACTTTGCTGGACACATAAAATCCCTAGTCTGTGTGTCTCAGGGACAATGAGCTTTTGAGTCCCACATGACCTAGCCTGAATGACATGGCAGGTCCTAGGGCCCACTGAGGCTCAAAGCTTTGCAGTCAATCATGAGGGCTAACCCTACTCTTCCTCGGCTCTCCTATAAGTTCACTTACACTACCACTTGTTATGATAATATCTATTGAGCCTTAACTATGTGCTAGGAACCGAGGTAAGTACTTCCTGTGCGGTGTCACATGCAACCTCCACAAGGGTGTCTAGAGTCCCCAAGTGCTTCCATGTTTCATGTCAAGAACCAGAGGCATGAAGTGAAAATAATGTGGCCACGACATACAGCGAGTGCCTCAGCTGGGTTTTGAATCCCGGAAGCATTGGTTCCAAGGCTGAGATGTCAACCCTGAGGACTGTCACCTACTTGGTTCCAGGAAGCCACGATCCACTTTACCTCTTGAGTTTAAGATTCTCTGCGTGTCTTCATGTCACACAAGGCTCCAGTGTCTGTGACAGCCTGAACCTAGCCTTTTGATGTACTAATATTTGTCCATTTCTAAGAATACGTTTGGCTGTAGGCAGGGTGTCATCAATAGACACCTGGACCCCAAATTACCCTACCTCAGTAGTCCAAAAGGAGTAATGTCTCGGGAGCCTGAGAGTGGCCATGGGGTTGTTTCAGCTTTGGTCTCTGGAGGTTGTGGGCAAGATGATGATCCATGCAACACCAATGAAACTCCTGAGCTTCCCAGAGGGCCTCTCTCTCATGGCTCTGTGATGCAGGTAGGTTCAGTTCACCATGAGGGCTGTCTATGTAACTGCTCGAAGGTCACCTTCTCTCGGTGAATAGTTCCAGAAAATTCCCAAGTCAGATCAGAGGAGCAGTCCTGGTCTCCACGGTAGAAGCTGTCTCTAAATACAGCCTGCTGTCAAGAACAGGCACTAGATTCTACCTCTTGAAGGTAGATACATCCTTTTAAGCTACCATATTTGAACAACTGAGAAGGGACTTCATGTTGAGTCAGCTCGCCATCCCTCAGTAGTGTGCTTCTTTGATCAGGGCATCTGTGGCGTAAGAGAACATTCTACATAGAATAAATCAGTCAAAACTGGTTCCGCCCAGATGTTTTAGATATTATTTATATGAACTTGGACCCTAGCTAGCGCTTCAGTTTCCTGATGTAGAAAATGGGGGCAACAGCCTGAGGTGAGTGTGGTCTATTCCCTCAAAGTTCATGAGCAGGAGGTTTGGTTCTCACTTTGGTATATTGAAACGATGGACAAGGTTGGATCAAGCAGCAGGCAATTAAATTATTGGCTGACCATCCCAGTGGATGGCTGAATGGTATCCTGCAGGAGTGGGACTGAATTAGTTCCCTCAAGGACAGGTTGTTGTAAGGACGCCTGGTAGCTCTCTTGGAATCTCTTCCACAATGCACCACCCAGGATGATGCTGTCCTCCACAACACTGCCAAGCAGGCATCAACGCAGAACAGCACCCTTAGATCCCCCAAACTGTAAGCGATAACAAATCTCTTTTCTCATGAAGATATCCAGCCTTAGGAATTTCATTATAGCAACACGAAAGGGGCTAACATAGCTTTTCCATTGTTGTGTGGATTTGCATCTCAGGATTTGTGTGTAAGACCTTTAGAAAGTGCTGCAGAAGGTATTATTCAGTGATTAATAATCTAAAATTCAACAGTGTGGTTATGGCCATCGAATATGATTACATGGAATAAGATTATGGAAATAAATTTAGAGCCAGGAAAAAAATATATGTATATATAAATTATTTTCATAGTTTTCTTAGTTTAGCAGATGTTTGTTTTTTTTGGGGGGGGGAGTCACCAAATGCATTTTGTCATAAATCTGAATCATGGGAAACAGCAGGAGGGAAATCAGGTAGTTGAGTAAGATGTCAGAGTACTCTTTTCTCTGCATGTCTTTGTGCCACGCAAGGCTCCAGTATCAAGACACAAACAAGCAAGTACAGTCAGAAAAATAAGCAGGCAGACCACGAGGCATAGCCGAGTACTTGAACATTAGGAAGGCAAGTTAAGTGTTAATTAATGAATTATGAAACGCACAGGGTTTTAAAGATAATTTGACGACACCTATTTCTCGTTAAAGACCATTGCCATCAACCATCTCCATCACTGGATACTAATAAGACCTCTCCCTGTTCTCTTTTACAAAGCAAAGTCAACAGCAAAGAGAAAGAAAGGAAAAAAAAAAGAGATTGTGATTGTAAGGATTTTATTTGAAATCGCAACACAGTGAAATTTGCATAAATTCTAATAAAGCAAAATTAAAATCCATTAACACTTGTCTCTGGTAATTAACGTAAGCTTGCTGCTTCAAATGACTATTTCAGACATATGGAGGGAAAGTAAGAATGGGAAACTGCCGAGCCAGGGAAAAATATGAAGATTATAAACCAAGAATGATGTTACTCAGAAAGCCCCTAATTTTAGAAAGGAAATAAAAGTTATTAAGGCTTTTAGGAAACATTGAAAAATGCTTTCTAGTTTACAATGTATGGATTCGCTCATGGTTTTTAACCAGATGTTTATTTTAGAAGATACACAGGACACTTACCACTCCGTACATTAATGACAATTTATTACTGGGTTCTAATTGCAACCCTCTGGAGAGAACAGAAATGTTAACAAATATCGATTATTTAAGACAAACCACAGAAAACTGATAGTTTCTGATTAGAAAAAAAGATAATTTTTAAACTTTTAATAGGTTTTTAAATACTTGCAGGAAATGCAGCTGGAGATTCAGTCGTTGGATTTAGCGGTGTGGCGCCACGTATTTCAGTTTAATGATGTCAAACAAAATATGTTCTATTAAAGAGGAAAGAAAATAAGTCTCTGTGGAAATAAGACTAAAGGATAAAGTTCTTTATTTTAAGTATCTAAGAGTTCTTTTATTGCAGACACACCTACATTAGAAGTAAAAACTGGAAAATCAAAATGGACTAACCAAAAAAGATGCCGATGATGATATGATGATGCTAATGATGAAGACGACGACGACGACGACGACGACGACGACGACGATGACGTGTTTGAAGCATCTGCTAGGTGCCAGGTGCTGTGTTAATGTGAATTACTTCCCGCCTTTAAAATCCTGTGCATGTGTGTCTGGATTCACACAATGGCATGTTTGTGGAGGTCACATTGTTTGAGGCACGATCCTTTGCTTCTCTCTGCTGCTTATGTCGGTGTAGCTGGCCTATGAGCTTCTGAGGAGCCTCCCATCTCCACATGCTGGGTGACGATAGGAATGCTGGGATTGCCGACATGTGCCGCTGCATCTGCCTTTGCACGGGTCTGAGACTCCAGACTCAGGTCCGTGCCCTTGCATGGCGAGGGCCTTTTCATTGAGCATCACTTCAGCCTGATGAGCTTCTTTTCATTTTAAACCATATTACTTATTTAATCCTTGAAAAAGTTCTGCCCCTATCCAAAGTAATTTAGTCGTATCTCCCTACCCTTTCCTCCATCTCCCTTCTCTTAGTGAGCTTGATTATTTTATATTTTCAGCATTTAGTTATACAAATCATGACTGCTGGAATTCATTTAATATCTACTAAGACCAATGTTTGGGTGTTGTTTAGGTGGCCTTACCGTAATTATGTAAGGGGGTTATATGCAATGAACTAAAGCTAAAATAAAATAAAATAAAGTCTCATAAGGTGAGTGTTCTAGTCACACATTTGGCCAGTGCAGAAGGCAGGTTCAAGCTCACACTTTATCTTATCTATCCAAGTATCCTCTACAATAGCAAGATAATAAACCACCACCATTGCCGCGGAATACAAGTTTATATTTGAATAATACTTCTAACCTCCAAAGTGCTTGTGATAGGTGATTGACATCTGACAGAAGATTGAGGAACTTTCTCTGAAATAAAATTTCCTTCATTAAAAAAAGAAGCAACACACAACACGGAGTTTGTCATCACAATTGTTCTTAAGAATTCTAGGGGATTAAATGCATGTGCACTGTTACATAATCGTACCTATTTGTCCTCAAACTGCTTTCAACATCCCTAATTGAAACTATATTGCCAAAGTTTGCCATCCTCCCACCTGAGACCCTGACAACTCTGCTTTGTGTTCTTTATGAATGTGGCTATGGCGGTTCCTCGGATGAGTGGAATGACACAGCATCTGTATTTTGGTGCACAGCTTATTTCACTTTGTACAGGGTCTCTAGCTAGCATCACCCCGTGATTTATCGTGTATCAGAATCACCTTCCTGCCCAAGGCTGAGCTGTGTTTCCTTGCATGTATAAGTGATGTTTGTTTGCACATATAGTGATAGATGCTTGTGTTTCTTCTGACCCTTGGGTGTTGTGAACAGAAATAACCAAGTATCTTGTCATCATCCCACTTTGCGTTAGTATGGGGGCGAGAAGAGGACACCTCTAGAGTGTGTATGCCTTTGAGGCCGGGGGTCTTTCTGATCTGAGGGCTTGCTTTTTCTTGGCTAGGGTGGAAGCTCACAATCCTGTCTCTGTCTGAATAATTCTGTCCCTGTCTTGTTCAGAGCTGAGATTACAGGCATGTTTAGGATCTGGGTTCGTTACCTGAGTGCCAGCATCTGAATTGTAGAATTGTAGTCGTGAAGACTGTATAGCAAGTGTTTTTAATCACTGAGTAATCTCTCCAGCCCTGACATTTTGGGGAGTTTTGTTTTTTGTTTTGTTTTGTTTGTTTGTTTGTTAACAGTGCTGTAGCATCTTATGCCCCTCACCAACAGTGCAGGAGAATTCCATTTTTTAGGGTCCTCATCAATGGTTGCTGTTTTCTGTTTTGTTACTGAGGCCATTCTAGTGGCTGTAAGCCACTCTGCTAAGGTTCTGCTTTGCCTTTTTTCAAAGTGTAAGTGATGTTAAATATCCTCACATGTTTTTTGGCCATCCATAGTATCTTTTACTGAGGAATCTCTATTGAAGTCTGCTCACTTTGAACTGTGATTCTTGGGTGTGTATGTGTAGAATGGGGTGTTTCTTTTTCTTTTTTGTTTTTAGATGTTATTAGTCTTTGTAGGCATGTGATTGACAAACATTTTCTTCATTATATTGCTTGTCCTTTCTGTCTGCTAATATTCACCATTGATGTAGACAATTGTTTTATTTTCCTGATGTCCACACTGTCTATATTTTAAACATTTTATTTACACGTTTCGTGTAATATGTAAGAACACCCCTGCCCCCATGCCACACACCAGGATGAAAGATTTTTACCCTGACATTTTTAAGAGAGTTTTATAGATTCATTTGATATGTGTAACTCTTTCAGTTTATTTTTCTGTATGATGTTAGGCATCATAGGCTTTTTGTTTATTTTATTTTATTTTACCAACTTGACACAAATTTAGACATACCTAGGAAGATGGAATCTCAATTAAGGTATTACTTCCATTGGAATGGCCTGTGGGCATGTCAATTATTCTTAATGCCAATTGATGTAGAAGTGTCTAGTCCACTGTGGGTGGTTCCATTCCTAAGCAGATAGACCTCTATTGTATAAGTAGCTGAGGAAGCCAATGGGAAGCAAGCCAGTAAGAGCCACGTGTTCTTCTATGGTCTCTTCTTTAGGTCCTTCCCCCCAGGGACCAGCCTAAGATTCCCTGGAAGAGAAAGACTATAAAGTATAAATAAGATAGACTCTGCTCACCTAGGCTCCTTTGGATTAGCGTTTTATAGCAGCGATGGAAAACAATTTGTAAGTTAGGAAAGAGTTTAACTTCATTTTTTACATTCAAATGTTCAGTCTCCTTGGTACCATCTGTGGAAGAGTCTTGCCTCTATTGGGTGGTATTGCCACCTTTATTAACAACCATTCTACTGGATGTATGAAGAATGATTTCCTCCCTGACTTCTATTACCTTGGCCTGTATTTATCTCTATGTCAATACTGTAGCCTCTTGATTACTGTGGACTGTAGTAAATTTTAGACTAAGGAAATGTGAATCTCCCTACTTTTTAAAGAACAGATATCGTTGTTCTTGTTGTTTAGCACACATCAGGGTTAACTGTGAACTTTAGGACTGAATTTACTGTTATTACAAAAAAATGAGATTTTGATAGGAATGGCAAGACATTTGCAGTGTGCTTTGGGTATGATTGCTATCTTCATGATACAAGTCTTCCCACTTATCAACAGGATTGTGTTTCCATTTCCACGAGTCCTTTAGGACTTCTTTTGTCAGTATGAGTGGTGTCTGTGGTACATGTCCCTCACGTCCTTGCATACGTGACTTCTTTTGTATTGTGATTAGAGTAGTTTCGTAATTTCCTTCTTAGGTTGCTTATTGCAAGCGTGTATAATATTACCATTGATTTGTATATTTTGATTCTGTATCCTAAAATGTGGTTAATTTCATTACTAGTTCTAGTTTTTATTTAACATTGTAACTTTATTTTTCTACTAAGAGATAACATTGTATAACCTACAACAGAACAATTTTACCCTCTTCTTTTCAGCTTGGATGTCTTTTTATTTAATTACATTTTCTTGTTTAAGTGCTGTGGCCAGAACTTCCAGTGCTCTACTGAGTAGCTGTGTGAGATGAAAGCGCCCTTGCTCCATTTCTCATCCTGAAGGAAAAGTCTCGGCCTTTCACCATTGACTGCAAGGTGAGGGAAGGAGTTTCACATATGAGCTTAATTTGGAAGATTATGTTTATTTATGTACTTTTGTGGGGGCTCTGAAGAGGCACCCACATATCCCAGAGAGTATAGACATCAGAGGAGAAGCTTCCAGGGTATCCACTTCCTAAAACTAATTCATTAGACATGTAAAGAACTAGACAAATTTTTCTGATTAGCTTTTATAATTGGCCATGTATTGACCTCTGTATGGTACTTGTTTCTTATCTAGAGTTTTCTTTCAGGTTAATGTGAAGGGATTCTTAAAGTGGTTATTTATTATTTACTCATTAGTTTTTGTAAAATATATCTAGGAGTAATTTTGAGAAACCTGCAAATACTCCTACAGAGGAGAGCTTGAGTGTGAAGAGAGACACCCCACAGAGGATGGCTACAGGGAATGAATGGCCTCGCTTTGATTTCAAGGCCATTTCTCTGGTGTAGGTGTGTGTATGTGTTTCAACAGTTTGACAGTTACTTGACTTGTGTAGTCCTCTGCATTCCTGAAATTTTCTAGACTTCTTTGCTGTTTATTGTCATGTCTTTATATCAACTTTGGGAAGGTTTTAGTCATTATTTCTTGAAGAAATGACTTTGTTCCACTCTCATTCTTCCTCTCTCGGGATTCTCTCTTTACTGGTCAGTTTTGTGACAGGCCTATGAGGCAAGGCAGTTTTTCTCTAATTCTTTTTCTTTCTGATCATCTACCTTGGTAAAAGCAACTAAGAGATTTTCAAGTTCATGGATTCTCCTGTCTTCTTAAGTTTGCCTTTAAAAACTTTAGGAAAATTTCATCTTAGTTACTGTGTTTTCTGTTCTACATTGTCTTGTCTTATTTTTATTAAAATATCTTTATTGCTATTTCAGTTTGCATGTTCATGTAACATTGTCTAGAATGTCTAGACATTCTCCATTTCATCTTTTTTTTTTGCACTAGCAGCTGTTCTAACGTCTTTGTCTAGTAAATCTGCAGCTTCGTCTCTTTCATGAGTCGTCTGCTATTTGATGATCCACAGTCTCTCTTCCTTTGCATGCCTTGTAATTTCATCTTGAGAACTGGACATTTGATCACGTGTAAACACTGGAAATCAGACCCTCTCTCCCTCCTTCCCTTTTCCCCTCTCTTCCTTCTTTCCTTCCTGTTTCTGCTAGGGTATAAACTTGGGGCTTTTTTTAACCTTTCTCTTAGCCCACACCTTTCTCCAGAAATGTGCAATAATTTTTCTAAAACCCATTTTAATAATGATTGCTTTGGAAAATCCTAGTGTCTAAATGTCTCACTACCAAAGGACAGAAACAGAAAAATAAAATGAAGAGGGGAAGGTGTGATGGCCCTTTAAATCTCTTGGAACTAATTTATCAGGACAACTAATGCATGGTCTCATGGCTACTCTCTGACTATAACCACAAACAGCAACCCCAAGCAGTGGTAAGAGTGATCCATGATATTTAGATGACAGGGACTTTACTGCTAAATGTACCTTCCTCACAGTTGTGTATATGAGGTTCCATAAACATGCATACATGGCACTTGCCACCAGTAGAAGGTAGATGTAGTAGCTGTTGCAGGGATGAGAATGGACTTTGATAAAAATGAGCCACAGTTTGTGCTCTAAGCCAATGCCTACCAAAATGTGAGCCCTAGAGTATATCCCAGGTTTCCAAACAAGAGATAGATCCCCTTCTAACTGGGAAGGTTACCCCTTGTGCTTCTTACTCTCCTTTTAGACCAGCCCCCATTTCTCATTTACAGGACACAGAGATGACAGCTTGCTTATACACACAGGAGATTGCTACATAATACAGGGAAGGGGTCATCCATGTGAATCCTTAGCTGAAAGTTAGAGAGCCATAGATTCTTGAAGGAAGAGGCTTATATTGCCAGATTAGTGTGTGTGTGTGTGTATGTGTGTGTGTGTGTGTGTGTGTGCGCGTGTGTGTATGTTACTAGAGTCATTCATCAGCCACATTTGGACTTTAGTTCACAGGGTCTTGAAGGTGGTGATATTTAGATGCACCTATGTCCTCATCATCCATGTCTCATTCTGGAGGCTGAAAAGGAACCAGAAGTTCTGTCTAGGTCCTGAGTCTAAGTCTTACCAGCAGAAGCACCCTCCATTAATCTTTCTGTTGCTGCCCTGTAACCTGGGTGCATTGAGAGGATAATGGGGTTATTCTACAGAATGTCCCAGTGTGCATTGACAGATGCTTCTTTCTGCATCTTGACCAAGTTAGAATTCTATTTATGCCTTGTAGGTGCCCAGGAAATTGGCTTCCAGTGTCAAGCTGACACCAGAGTAAAGTTTCTTTCCGTCCACTATACAGATTGTCTTTCTCATTTGGCAGCACTAGGGGGACGGAATCTAGGGTCTTGTGCATGTGAGGAAACCACTTTACAATTAAGCTACAGCCCCAGTCCACTAATTGTCTGTTGAATTAGTAATGGCATTAGATGAAGCCTATTTCTTTTCCCATTCCAATGCCAGAGCCTTCTAAGGGTCATGTGAATGCAGAGGAACATCCCAATTTTCCAGAAGCCATCTCATTTTTGAAATGTGATCTCTAGCTATACAAAGCAGCTCACCGTACACTGAATACCCTCGGGGGCACCATCAAAAATATGCTGTCTTCTTTAGTGAACCACACCATCTATTTAAGGAAATTGCTCTAAATAAATTAGGGAGGGCTCTTACTATTGTTTCAAGAGTGTTTTGTTTGTTACAGTTCTAGGGAGATGACTGTCCCCTCGGGCCAGATTTGTAAAGGACATAATTTCAAAACCAGGAAGAGCAAATAATGAATGAGCAGGCTTCAGGAGCTACGATTCAGGGCTTCAGATCCTTCCTCTGATCTGCCTGTGGGTGTTGACTGGAGCTTTTAGGAACCCTTTAGCTCAATTTATCCTTCAAGGCATCATGGCTGGTGATACTCGCTCCTGTTTCAATATAAGGCAATGCACACCTCACATTTAGCCATGCTCAGATAAAAATGGATACTTGTATGTCTCACACCTGGAGAGATGGCTCAGCAGTCAAGAGCATTTACTGCTCTTTGAAAGGAACCCAGGTTTGGTTCCCAGCACCACAAGGAGGCTCAGAACAGTCTCTAACTTCAGTCCCAGGGGATCTGAAACCTTCTTCTGGCTTCTGTAGCCACTAGGCACACGTGTGGTATACACACATACATGTAAGCAAAACATGCGTACAAAACTGGATACCATGTGTCTCTTCATTTGAGTATTTAACATGTGCAAAGCTGCTACTGGTAGCCTGTCTGCTGAGAGTAGTGGGGTATTCTTACTGAAGGGCACCCCCTTTGAGAGTAGGTAGCTATGCTACCTACTGAGTTTGCTGACTCCTTGGAAAGCAGGAGAAGGAAATGTTTGGAGTAATGGAATACAAAGTCTTCGATGGCCGTGCTGTTAGGGGTGGGTGGGTGTCAGTGTTTCTGTGGAGCTTGTCTGTCTCTCTCCAGCATGTGGCGTTTTATAGCAAAACGGGTTTGGACCTTGTCTCCGAATGTTAAACAAGTCCATGCCATCTAGTAACTAGGGGTCATGCTGTACACATGATACATGTCATCCCTGCCTGGGAGATGACCCTGTATTTGGCACAAGCATAAAGATGTTTTGAAAATGGCAGCGGTAGGGAAGCATGGTTTATTATTCTGCTGAAAATGGCAAGTTTTTTAGGAAAGCTTCTCTGAGCCCGCTCAGTCAGTTTGATCAGACTCCTCAGTTGGATACCCTTGCTATAAACGTCAGAGGCAAAACACCACGGGCGGGACACTGTCTTGGCACTGTTGATCTTACATAGCACATTGTATTTGAAGGTATTTAAAGATTTCTGGTGTGTGTGTGTGTGTGTGTGTGTGTGTGTGTGTGAGAGAGAGAGAGAGAGAGAGAGAGAGAGAGAGAGAGAGAGAGAGAGAGTGAAACTATGGGTGTGAATGTAAGTGTGTGAGTGTGAAAATGTATGTGTGTGTGTATGTGAGAGAGACAGACACAGAGAGAGTGTGTGTGGTATGAATGAGAGTGTGAGTGTGTAGTTTTGAAAGTGTATGTGTGAATATGTGTGTTTGAAAGTGTGAGTGTGTGTGTGTGGCCTGCTACTCTGAGATCACTGAAGAACATGCAGTAACAGATCTCCATCTCACACAATATTAGCGTGTTCTTAAGTCTAATACAAAGACAGTGACTTAGAATATAATGATGAATCAATATAGAGCTTCAAATGAGGCCTTCTTAAAGACTTTACCTTGTCAAAAACAAATATCCGGCCTTGCATTAAAGTCTGCCTGAGAGTCGTCTCCGTAAATACCGTATCCCTTTACCTGCAGAAGTTCACAGATGGGAACTTTTGACATTAATCCCCGATATTTGTTTTTTTCTTTTCAACAGGCTATTATTTAATATTTGCTGACCTGTGCAGTGTGTACACTGCTCTCTGTGATGACTTGAACACCTTTGTTTGTGGAATTAACGAGCACACATCGGAGAGGCCCTTTGAGCCAGCGCTTTTTCGACCCCGTGCATCCTGCAGGGATACTGGTTGCCAGGAGAACTGCAACAGGCGCTTCTTTAAGAAAACTCCCAAAGGATGAAGGAAGTTTATGTAGAGCTCCCTCGCCTTCTAGTCAAAGCTTTTCTTCTTGGTGCTGTTCTCCCTCATTAGCTTCTTCAGAAATTTATTTTCAGTTTTTTTTCAATCGTTCTAATAAAATACAGAAAGCCCGAGGTTCTGCACTGGTTTGTGAGCCACCCCTCCACCACCCACCCCATGGCCCCAGCCAGCTATGGAATGCAGAGTTGACCACGTGTTGTCCTCTGTAGCAGGAGCGGGCCAGGCTTTCTTCTAGCTGTCATACCTGGCAGGTGAGGGTTATTCAAGTGTCACGGTCTGTAAGTCTTTCAGCTTGCATTGTATCTCTTATGACATAGAAGACAGAATAAGAGGGGGAAGAAGATGGCATGTTTCTCTTAGAGTCGGTGTTGAGATTACCTCTGTAAGGGCATTCATCAGCGTACACAGTTGCACGCCCCTTTCCCTGGCAGGGGAAGTCAGAATCTAGAATCTGGTTTTGTTCTTTGTTCCGAGTTCATCCAGATAAGAAAGCTCTTTTTCTTTTCTTTTTCTTTCATTTTGGACATGAAGTTCCTTCTACTCAGTTTCTGTTTTTTAATCTTTATTTTTTTTATTTTTAGCAAACTATACATTTTATATTTATTTTTATATTTATTTATATTTATTTTTATATTTATATTTTATATTTTATTTTATATATTATTTTATATTATATATTTATATATATATTTCTTTAAAATGCAATGAGTGCAAAAAAATAGTCTACGTTTTGTTTTTCTAGTATTTTACATCTTTCCTTGGTGATATTTTCTCTTACACTTAAGCTAAGGTTTGCCCAGAGGCTCACTTTGTTGGAAATGGATACAGCTCATCTTTCATTGAGTATATTTCCTCTTGTATACATATTTAGCTTAACAAATACTTAAATAAGAAATACTAAATCTACATGTAACACAGGAACAGGATAAAACGTGCCATTTCTTCCCTTTGAAGCTTACGTTCATAACTGATTTGGTAGGAAAGGCTAGACATAGGCGCAGGCTTATCTGTGATTTTCTTCTTCTTTTCCTTAGTTAATTTACTTATGGCTGTGACCAAACACTAGACAGGGGGAATGCAACTGGGGAAAGGTTTAATTTGGTTCATGGCTCCCATTCTTTGGGGCAGGGAAGACATGATTGAGAAGCTCCCAGATGTTGTAGCCAGTGTGATGCAGCTGGTGGGGCAGAGACAAATCAGAAAGGTGCCTGGAATCAGGGCCAGGCATAACCCTTCAGCATTTCACTACATCCTCCAGGTACATCCTATTTCCTCATAGTTTCATGGTATTTCACAATAATGCCATCGCTGAGGGACTAAGTGTTCAAAGATGTGTAGGTGGGCAACTCTCCATGTTCAAAGCTTTCTTTGCACACGGTGGATGGGCATGTAAACACATGACTGGAAAGCATTCGTTTTCATCAAATCTCAGATGAAAATGCATCAGGGAAGCTTCTCCAACCTAGCCGGGATGCTGGAAAGAATCTGTTGCAATTATATCTGTTAAAACGACTTCCTTAGGGCGTTGGTTTTCATGTTCGCTACAGAAGCATTTCAAATTTAGTACTAGCAAATGAACTAAAATAAAATATACAAACCAGCTAATAAGAAAGCATACTTACCTGAAATAGATTAGCAGGAACAAAAATAAGAAGGAAATAGACAGAAAGAGTGAGGGTGGAGTGGCCATGGTGGTTGGGCTTTTATTTGAAAAACAAAACAAAACAAAATAAAAAAAATTAGAGTTAACAAGAGCTACAGTGTCTTATAAGGGTCTCCAGTGGATGAGACCTTTACCCAAGTGAAGACTAAATTCTTGGCATCACATAGGTGACCCATCTTCCAGTATCCCAGCCATTGTGTATATGGATTGTCTGTCAAGCCACACAATGTTCTAATGTCTTGTCTACTGTTGATAAATGTTCAGTAGCCACTGGTAACTGAAGATTGTCTCTCCCCAACAATTGAGTATACTGATTCTGATAATACAGAAGATGCGTTTGTTTCCTAACAAACACAACAGGTCTTTTCTTACCTCAAAGCCATCTATTGCTTTGAAAACTAGTGGCTGCCTCTTTATACACAACAGTGGAAACAAAACAGAGGGAGGCTTGCATGGTGGCTAAAAAGACGCTGTTGAAGCTTAATCTTAGGGTAACACTAAGGATTTCACTAAACCAATTATCCAGTGTGTATGTTGGTGTGTATGTATACATATGTGTGTGTGTAGTGTGAGTGCATGTGTGTGTATGCGTGTACATGTGTGTATATGTGTGTGCATTCATGTGTGTATATGAGTGTGTGTGTTTGCAGATTCAGATATTAACTGCTCACTGTTTTAGCTCAATTGTTTCCTTGGTGAATTAATTTAGTTATTTTAGTGTGTGTAGTCCTGGGAGTTGAACCCACAGACTTGAACATTCTAGAGAACTGCTCTATCACTGAACACCACACCCTAGACTGGCAGTTTTCATTTTCACTAAACTATCCATGGCCTTTTACAAAGTAAGTGATAGCACTGGAGTTTGACATTTGGATTCTGGAGCCCCGAACTGCCCATGTGTCCTTGTTTCGTGTTACAATGAGGATTAAACCATTAAGACTTTACACTGAGTGACACGGACAGTCACAATGGACACATATTGTGGATCAACTTAAAGGAAGCCGGTAGTGCAGCTGAAGTCATCCATAGAATGTAGAAAGCTACTTGCCAGGGATGAGGAGGATCTATGGGGCGAGGAGCACATGATTAATAAGCATAGTGCCTAGTTAGAGAACGCCAAGGAATTCTGGAGCTCAATGGTTGGTGGTGGACAAAATAGGAATGTGCACACATTACGTGGGTTCACTTGGGAACACACGAAGAGGTGAATGGTTTACTCCAGGTAGTCCACTTACAACAGAACAAAGAAGAGACTACATCCAGGTCTCGTTTAAGGAGCCAGTGAGTTTATTGGAGTTACTTACAGGAGCATGGGGATTCCAAGGCAGTTGCTTCGTTGAAATCCCACCACAACCTGATGACTCACAAAAGCTGCATCTCTGCAACTTTCTGCATGATTTGTCTGGAGAGTTTCCTCAGACTAACAGCTGGTACTATTTATAGAACCTTGTGAATCTTACAGTTTCCTGAGTCTTGTAGCTTTCATGAGCATCCTAAGCCTTACTAATTTCCTTTACCTCTGGAGTCTTGTGAGACTCCTTCTTTTGTGCCTCTTCCAAAAAGAAACAATTCAAACAGGAGGAAAGAATAGGATAATATCGTTAAGGCTGTCAAAAGTGGAAAATACTTTAATTAGTAATTTTACTTTATTTTTTATTTATTTCTATATTCACTTTACATCTTGATTGCAGGCTCCTCCTTCTTCTCCTTCCAGTCTTCCCTGATGAATCCCTCCCCAATTACCCCCTCCTTTTCTTCTCAGAGAAGGGGAAAACCCCCTTGGGTACCATCCCACTCTGGGGCATCTAGTCCCAGCAAGACTAGGTGCATTCTCTCCTGCTGAGAGCTAACCAGGCAGTCCAGGTAGGGGAAGGGGATCCAATGGCAGGCAACAGCGTTAGAGGCAATCCCTGCTCCAATTGTTAGGGCTCCCACATGAAGACAAAGCTGCACATTTGCAACAAATGTGTAGGGGGCCTAGGTCCAACCCATGTGTCTTAGTTAGGATTTTACTGCTGTGAACAGACACCATGACCAAGACAAGTCTTATAAAGAACAACATTTAATTGGGGCTGGCTTACAAGTTCAGAGGTTCAGTCCAGTATCATTAAAGTGGGATCATGGCAGCATCCAGGCAGGCATGGTACGGGAGGAGTTGAGAGTTCTACATCTTCATCTAAAGGCTGCTAGCAGGATATTTGCTTCCAGGCAGTTAGGAATAGGGTCTTAAAGCCCACATCCACAGTGACACACCTACTCCAACAGGGCCTCACCTTCTAATCCTGCCATTCTCTGGGCTGAGCAAACCATCACAAACCATCACACCATTCATGTTCTTTGGTTGGTGTTTCAGTCTCTGTGAGCCCTCATGACCCCATGTTAGTTGACTCTGTAGGTCTTCTTATACTGTCCTTGACACGTCTAGCTTGCTCAATTCTATCCTGCACTCTTCTAGAAGACTTCATTGCTCCATCTGATCTTTGGCTGTGGGTCTCTGCATTGGTTTCCATCTGCTGCTGAATTAAGCCTCTCAGGAGACAGTTGGGATAGGTTCCTGCCTGCAAGCATAGAAGATTATCATTAATAGCATCAAGGGTTGGGTCTTAAGTTGGGCTAGTCATTGGTTGGCTGTTCTCTCAGTGTCTGCTTCATCTTTCTTCCTGTGCATCTTTTAGGCAGGACAAATTTTGGGTTGAATGTTTTGTGGAGGGTTGCTGTCTCCCTTTCTCCACTGGAAGTCCTATCTGGCTAGAGGAAGAGTGAGGATGCAGAGCAAGGGAAGCACTCCTCCATTGCTGGTGGGGGTGCAAACTTATATAATCACTTTGGAAATTGGTTTGTCTGTTTTCCAGAAATTTGGGAATATTTCTACCCTAGGACCTAGCTACACCATTCCTGGGCATATACCCAAAAGATAATCCACTATACCACTGGGATACTTGCTCAACTATGTTCATAGCTGCTTTATTCATAATAGCCAGAAACTGGAAATAACCTAGATGTCCCTCAACTGAAGAGTGGATAAAGAAAACGTGGTACATCTACACAATGGGATACTATTCAGCTATTAAAAACCAAGACATCATGAAATTTGCAGGCAAATGGAGGGAACTTGAGAATACCATCCTGAGTGAGGTAACCTAGACACAGACAGACATGTATGATAGGAACTCACTTGTAAGTGGATATTACTCATAAAGTGCTGAATAACAATGCTGCAATCCACAGACCCAAAGAAACTGGGTAATAAAGAGGGCACAAAGAAGGATGAGTGAAACTCCCTCGGAAAGGTGGATGGAGAGAGGGAAGTGGGTGGAAGAGGAGATGAGGAGGGGGTGAGGGTGGTAATCAGGTGTGGGATGAGAGGGGGCAGGAGAGGGCTTGGAGCGAGAATAGAAACCATTGAGGGGACATGTCTGTGACTAGCTGGAGGTCTGGGACTGGGGAATGCTACAGGGAGTCTATGGGGTGACCCTAGCTGAGATTCCTACCAGCAGGGGATATAGAGACTAATTTTATTTTCTAAGACACGTTCTTATTTTGTAACCTAAGATGGCCTTGGACCCCTGTTACTCTGGCCTCAGCTTCCCAAGTACTGGAATTAGAGTTGTGTGCTACCATGTCTGACAAAACTATACATGTTATGCTATATAAATTTAACCATAAATTATAAAAATGATCTAAAAAACATACGATTTCTAGTTTAGCAGAGCACAACTCTTTTTGGACTTTTTAAAATTTGCTTCAAATTTAATAACATGTGATTAATCTTTATTTCCGTCTGGCCAACTTTAAAGGTCTCCAGCAAGAATCGGCGTTTTTTTTTTTAATTTTAAAATTCATGTGAAATATAAATACATGGTGCTACAAACGAGATAATGCCTGAATATAGGTTAAAGTTGTCACCATCACTCGAGTGGACACGCTATCCAGGTGCTGCAGGAGTGTGCTTGATCCTTGCTACTGTGTGCGTGGTGCTGAGAGTTGAGACAAAGGCTTTTAGAGACAAATTACTGTTTAAATCATCTCCATAAACTCATGACTATTCACCATACTTTTACAGACGAGATAGTTGGGTCAGAGTTAAAATGTCTGTGGAAACAGATGAGTGCCCTGACACCACAGCTGCTGGAGTTCAGCAGAATACAGAAAGGGAGAGGGAAAGAGGGAACATGGAGTGAAGGGGGAGAGGGGAAAAGAGAAGAGAAGGATAGAGGCAGAAGAAGAGGAAGAGAGAGACAGAGGAAGAGGTAGAAAGAAAGTAGAAAGGGAGGGAGAAGGAGAGGCGGAAGAAGAGACACAAGAAAGAGAAAAGAAGGGGGAGAGGAAGAGGAGAGAGAAAGAAGAGAGAGGGAGGGGAGGGGAGAGGAAAGGGAGAGGGAGAGAAGAAGGAGGAGGAGGAGGAGAAGAAGGAGAAGGAGAGGAAGGAGAAGGAGAAGGAGAAGGAGAAGGAGAAGGAGAAGGAGAAGAAGAAGAAGCACAGAACAGAGACAGGGAGAGGGAGCAGGGCAACTTTGTCAACATAAGCATCGAATCCAGACCATGACCACTTTGACATGCACCTTCCTGTCATGTTAAAGAGTATCTCACGTAGCTACAGATGCTGTGTGAGGGAGGGGCGGCCGCGAAGAGCTGAACTACAAAGGCACAAACTGTTCTGAGCAGATAACTTTGGGCTGATCCTGTTGATTTTGATATTTTAGTACTTCCTCATTGTAAAAGTCTCTATAACAGTGGTTCTCAACCTGTGGGTCATGACTCTCTGGGGTGTGGTCAAATGACCCTTTCACAGGGGTTGCCTAAGACCATTGGATAGCATAGATATTTATATCGTGTTTCATAAGAATAGCAGAATTACAGTTATGAAATAGCAACAAGAATAAATTTATAATTGGGGGTCACCACAACATGAAGAACTGTATTAAAGGGTCACAGTGTTAGGAAGGTTGAGTAGCAACCTTAAATGTTTTGTGTTAAACTTTTAAGTCAGTAACCAGGAAACTGTTTTCCTTCCCTATTTACCAAGCCCAGTCTAATCTTGCCTCTAATTCATTCTTTTTGTTTCTGTCTCTGTTCCTGTATCTGTATCTATCTGACTCTATCTATTTGTCTCTCTTTCTGTCTCTCTGTCTCTCTCTGCCTCTGTCTATTTGTCTCTCTTTCTGTCTCTCTGTCTCTCTCTGCCTCT
>NW_021604595.1:9741110-9752702 GCF_004785775.1 Grammomys surdaster
ATCCCTGTTTTTTCTTTATCTTTCTCTTTTATACACAAACACACTCACACACACACACACACACACACACACACACCTTTAAATAGATAATAAAACCAAAGAAACCTCATACAGTTAACACAGAGCCACCCCCTTCTGTGGTTGGCTGGATTGTCCCGAATTATGTATGGTGTCTTTCTACTGCACTGTGAGCACCTTAGTGGGTGGTATGCTGTCCCTCTGGATCAACTCTCCTGTGGCTTCAGTGGCTCACCATGGCAAGCAAGTACTTATTAAACATAGCTTGACTGACTGATATGACAAGTAGTTTTGTCAGAAGAAATGTGAGCTGTAAAACTCTGAAATTCTTAACTTTACATGAGCGGGGGCCGGTGACCTGGGCTTGCTCCTAGGAATTAGTAATGCGATACTGAATCAATCTTTCCTTTGTGTGACCTGTTACAATCCAGCCTCCCTTTACCTTCATGGAGAGTTATCACATACCGATAAGTCTCCCAAGCCTGGTGTTTGCAGAAAGAGAGACATGCAGAAGCTGCTGGTGTCATGGCAGGTGGCAAATTCACTTAAAAATTTGCTTGTATCTGTTAGGCATCCTAGCCTTGTGGGTGTGCGCTGTGATAGGCTATCTACTGGATCAGGTGACGAAGGATTCATTATCTAAGGTAAATGGCAGAATTTTAAGGCTACCATTCATTAATGTTATAAAAAAACGTTTTCCATTGGACACTCTTACAGTAGGAAATGATCTGGGTGGTGAATCCAAGCTGAATGGTGCACACGCTGAGGAAGGGATGGGCCCTTGGGATCTCTCATGTCTTATATGAAAGGCCTTAAAACAGATTTTAGAAACCCCACTAATGTTTTCAGTCACAAATTATATCAACTAAGGGATGTTTTATGTGCCAAGCCCAAGGAAAATTGAAAATGCATGTACCTGGGTACCTATTAAACACTGGAGAAGTGATTTTACTTAAATGAACATTACAATGTCCTGGGAAAATAAATGACCTGAGATTAGAACTGACTTTACACACTAATTCTCCTATGCTCAAGCTGTGAGGTCTTGATCTCTGTAAAGGACACAGTAATGTATGCTTTAATAGGTAGTTGGCTCCAGAAATGATTTGAATGATAGATGCATAGGTACACCTATACCTCTCCTTGCCTTCTACAGCTTCAGAAGTTAAAGCTTACCTCTAAAATCAGGGCTCAAGGTAACTTGTAAGGTAACATGTAAGGTAACTTGCTTACGGTGCATAAATTAAAGAAGAAATTAAGGTTTTGAAGTGCAGAAAACAGTTCAACTTCACTTTGGCTAAATGATTCAGGGCAATATTGCAGGCTATAGCACTTCTGATGTCATCCCTGACATGACATAATGAACTGGGATCTTTGCTTCTGTAGTGTTCCTCCTCCCAAAACATAGCCCCGGGGAAATCATGAGTGGGCACCAGAGAAACACAACCAAGAAATAGTATGTTAAATACTGGGTCTACACTCTAGTCATGGAGAATTAGGGAAGACTCTGAGAATATCACCTACCAGGGAAGACTCAGACTGAACTAAGCCAAGGTGGTATCTTGGATGCCAAAGGGAGGGGGTGAGAGATATTAGTGCTGTTGCTGAGACCTGAAGGTGCACTGTAGTAGGTAGTATTCAACCAGTGCTGATATTTGTGTGTGTGTGTGTCTATGTGTATGCATATTCATATACGTATAGGTACCAATGTGTATGTGTGTGTGTGTGTGTGTGTGTGTGTGTGTGTGTGTCAGAGATAAACCTTAGCCATCATTCTTTAATAGCCATTCACTTTGTCTTTTGAAACAGAGTCTCTCATTGGTCTGAGGTTTCCTAACTAGGTTCTTTTTCTGATAAGTGGGTCCCAGAGATGCATCTTTCTCTACCTCACCAGTGGGGGGATTACAGGCCTGTTTCATCACGCTCAGCTTTTTACATGGGAGTTGAGAATCAAATTCAGTTCTTCACACTTGTATGGCAAGCACATGACCAATTGGACTATTTTCCCAGCCACTGAATTTTTCTTTTTGACAATCACATAGTGATTATTTATGCCTCGTCCTTCACGGGAGGAGGCAGCTAAATTATCAGCATATGAAACCTCTGTGTACCATCTTGGTAGCTTTTCTGTAAATCCAAAGTTCTTTCAAAATAAAAGGAAAACAAAGAAAAAAATGCTTATGACAATTGAGACAGCATCCATAACAAGACTTTGCAGACCCATGGGACTATAACAAGATATCACCCATAACAAGTCTTTGTGGATACATGGGACAATAACAATATAGGTAACATCATTTTTCCAGAGTGGC
Source organism: Grammomys surdaster (assembly GCF_004785775.1). Taxonomy (NCBI): domain Eukaryota; kingdom Metazoa; phylum Chordata; class Mammalia; order Rodentia; family Muridae; genus Grammomys; species Grammomys surdaster. Next base: position 9,743,441 of record NW_021604595.1, read on the forward strand.
TGCTCTTTGACTTAAAAAAGAAATAACAAACAAAACAAAACAAAACAAAACTCAGTGAGCCCCAGGAGCCTCTGTGATACATTCATAGTCAGCTGGGAAACATTACATAGTTTTCTTTCTTGCTGTCTTTGTCTACCATTTAAATTAGTGTGGAGTTAAAGATGGCCAGGATTACAATGTGATGAGAATCTCAAAGAGTCCAATTATATAGTATACATGAGTTCTGTTCTTAGACAACTCTGACCACTGTGGGTACACTACCAATCAAGCAACAGAGTGTTCATGAACATGCAAATTTTCTTTGTAGAAACTTGGAAGATATTGGGCAATAAATTATGAATTTAAAAACCAGAAGATGTCTATAAAGATTAGCATAATTTTCCATTTTCTTTAAAGCTGGCAGCACCAGCTAAAGCAAGATCAATAGTAATTAAGAACTCCAGAGAAAAGAATAAGAAATGACTGAGACATTTGAAAGAACTTGGGAGATTAATCTGAAATCCAGACTTACTGTATTATACGGAAACCCAGTTTTTGAGATCATTGGCTTCAGTCTTCCTATTTGGAGAATATTTGCTGGTTACATAGGACTTAATAAAGACATGGGTCTCCTGTCTCAATCACATCCCTCCAAGGCAGGGATCGCCTTTGGGGACATAAGCTTCAGGAATCTTGGGGCACCTGAAATCCTGTGGAGAAACTTAATTGTATGCATTTAGGAAGGTCCATAGCAGTTTCCAACACATCCATTAAATGGCCTTAATGCTCAAAAGAGTGAGAAGATCTGCTCTAGAAATGAAAGATAATTCTTTCTTGTACCTGTCTGTGTACATTCTTGGAATTATTTCAATACATCTGAATCATGCATCAGGATTTGATTGGGAAATTGATAACTCAGGTCAAGTTGAATCTTTGAAGTTATTATAGTGTTGAAGAAAATCAGTGAAGTTTTATCTCAACGACTTACCCTTTGCTTAAAGCAGAGTGGTTTTCTCTATGGCCTATGTGTGTTTCCAAGACAAAAAGTTGAAGCTGACTGGACGATAGAATAGCCTTACAAAATAGAAAGGTGGCTTTGAGATGATTAAGGCAGAGCATGGAGCCCTCATGGGTCATATTAGAGTCATTGAAGGCTTTGGAGAGTTGGCATCGTTTTCTTCTGTTCCTGTTGCTCTGTGCTGACACAGCATACGTCCCTCCTGAGGCCACTGCAACAAGTAACCATGCTAGGGTGCAGCATTCGACTTCAAACCTGGGAGAAATCATGTTGTTTTTCTTAAAGATTGTACTATATGTGGGTTGATTCTCCAGAGGAGCAGAACCAGCAGAATGTACATGTGTGTATTAAATATAATTATACATATGGATATATGTGTATATAATGGCAGGAGACTTATAGAGTTAGCTTATTGACAGGGGAGAGGGCAACTCAGAAGTGGCCAGAGAAGTGGAAAATTAGGCTCTCTGCTTAGAAAGCGAGACACCTTGTTAGCTCTAAGTCAGCAGTGGGAGTCTGGAAGTTTCTGAAGAGTCAGTAGTGATTCACCATCAGAAAACTGAAAAGGCCAGAGCTTCAAGTTAGCAGGTGCCACAATGGCAGTTAAAGATCTACACAAAAAGAAAGGGCTTGCAGGTTTGCATGGTACCTCCTCTGACTTCCCTTTGCTTTCCATAACAAGCCTGTTGAAAGGTGCCATCCACAATCAGGATAGGTCCTTACTGTCCTACATGTCAAGCCTTCTCAGACAGACTTCCAAAGAAACACAAGTAGCTCACCCACCCTAAGTACCTATTAACCTAGCGAAGTTCAGAGATAAGACCTCCCCATCACACGAAGTCTATGTGCTTTGTTGAAACAGCACAGATGGGCTGTGTCATTTTCTATGGAGAAGAAGACACGTTGAGCACCCAATATGTGCCAACATCTGTTCTAGTTCTAGTAAGGACCAATATCTTATTTTACAAAGAAGGAAACTGAAGTCAAGATGGGTTGGATGGTTTGTGACAGTTGTGCAAAGCTGGCAAATGACACAGCTGTAATTTTTGAAGGCAAAGTTGGATCTATCACTATGACAACATGGTGGGCTTTCTTTGTCCAGATACATTACCCTTCTCCTAACTGTGGAGGCCACAGAGGAATGTGAATGTGGGTTTGGTATTTGAGATTCTAGAACTGTGAGTGATTTGGTTTTCCCTAGAACAGGCTTTCCATTCCTTTTTATCTTATCTGTAAAATGGGGTAATGCTAGTGTTTACCCCATAAGGATGCTCTGGGGACAAAATGAGGTCATGTCCTTAGGGCTGTACATATGGACTAGCCTGAGGTCCAGTGCAGATGATGATACTCATTCCCATTAACGTCCGAAGGCTTCTTACAGGAAAAAAGAGAAATCCTGAACAACTTTGATCTAGGGTAGTCAATGTACTAAGATTTAAGTGTATGCAAATTCGATTTCATACATTTCCTTTGGCGTGTGTTTGTTTTGTTCGGAGACAGGGTCAATATATGCAGACTGGGATGTCCTCAGACTCACAGATCCACCGGTCTCTGCCTTCCATGTGCTAGAAGTAAAAGTATACCTTACCAAGGTAAACTTCACGCATTCCTCAACTGCAATTAAATGTTACCCTAATTCATACCAAACAAGCAGGTCCTACCCGACATTTTATTGCTAGAAAGAGATGAGTCAGGTGTTTAATTGCCATTTTTTGGGGGCCTCTCTCTCTCTCTCTCTTTCTGTCTCTGTTTCTCTCTGTCTCTGTCTCTGTCTCTCTCTGTCTCTCTCTCTCTCTCTCTCTCTGTGTGTGTGTGTGTGTGTTTGGGCATATGCGCTATGCATGTATGTGGAAGTCAGAGGACAATCTTAGGTTTCCATCTTGTTTGAGGCTATGTCTCTGTGTCTCGAGCTGGCTGGCTCCTGTATTTCCAGAGCTCCTCATGATGTGTATCCATCTTACAAGATGGAACACGTGGATTACTGACTCATACTTTATATAAGTTCTGGGAATCCACACACAGCTCCTCACATGTCTATGGCAAGTGCTTTACCTACTGGAGTCATCTCACCAGTCTCCAGGAAGAGGTCATTTTTGATGTATTACTACACTTCATTTTATTAATCCTGTGGCCTGAATGTTCATATTATAGGCATTGCAAAATAGGATGCAATCCACATTGAAAAATAAGGATATCAACACCTAGCAGTTAGATGAATGATTTGCGGTGCACGTTTTAGGTATCAAATGCTAAGCTATCATAATGGCATTGCCTGTTCTCACAGGATGCCCTGTGAAGTCTATGGCTTGCATGGAAGTTCTGATTTGTAAAACATTGCCCCCCCAGGCTCCTCTCCACTCATTTTCCTTCCCCTTTCAGGTTCCTAGGAAACTTCGCACAGGATCAAAGCCGTGTTCACACAGAGTATCGGTGTATGTCGGTGGCTCGCGTTTGTGAATGTTCAGAATAATGGCATCCTGTTTAAAAACAAAAAAAGCGTGACCTCCGGGAACATGTTGGAAAAGCCTTGGAACCAACTGTCAGTCTTTCCCCACATCTGATCATATTCTGCAGAGAGAAAATTCCCTTACAGCTTTAGTGTCTTGACTAGCTGCAGGGGTGCTGAGTGATCCTGTCTCCAGAATGCAAAGGAAACAGACAGGAAGCCTTTACAGGAACGATGCAAATTCCCCTTCATTCATTTAGCTCTCATGTACACCTTTGAGAGGAGATCCCTGTCCAGGCTGAGAGTCTGAACACCTGAGAGATGTGAGTGTTCCTTCTAGGAGATGTTGCTTGATCAAACAGACCATTCTAAGTTTAGCTGGACCGCACTTCTCATTGCCAAAGCAAAAGCAAGAAATGTAGGTTCTAGGAGAGATTGTAAATTCACAAGGTAGCATTAGACTAACCCTCGTTGTTCTAGACAGGTCCATTCTTTTTTTTGGGGGGGAGGGGAGGATAGAGACAGGGTGTCTCTGTGTGGCCCTGGCTGTCCTGGGACTCACTCTGTAGACCAGGCTGGCCTCAAACTCAGAAATTCGCCTGCCTCTGCCTCCCAAGTGCTGGGATTAAAGGCGTGCACCACCACTGCCCAGCTAGGTCCATTCTTTTAAAAAATTATTTACTTCTTTAGTGTGAGGTTGTGTGCAAGTGTGTGTGTGTGTATGTGTGAGGATGTGTGTGTGTTATGCATGCACATGAGAATGTAGAAGCCATAGATCAGTATCAAATGTCTTCCTGAGTTACTCTCTACATTATTTTGAAATCGGATCTCTCACCGAACCAAGCTTACCAGTTCCACCAGACTGGGTTTTGCACGGCTTCTGGGCATGTGACTCATAGTCTTTAGTTTGCCTAGCAGACACTTGGCCACTGATCTCTCTCCCTAGGTGCTCGTCTCCATTCTTTACCCACTTGTGGTCCAAGACTGCCAAGGTGTGACCTCTTGCTTTTGCTTCAAACTTAACGCTCTAGAGTTAAGGCAGAAAGATTTAAGTTAGAAGCCAGCTTGGGCTACACAACATCACTCTGCCTCAAAACTCATAAAAAACAAAATTCCAAATCAAACCAAAGCCCAATATTCTATTATTGAATCAATGACTCTAGGTTAAGTTATAGCTTTATGATTGGTGTTATTACATTTCTCGTTTTCACTTAGACAGTTATTAAGGGCCAGATTTTCTTTGAGCAAGGGAGGTATTACAAAGATGCAAAATGTTCTCTGATATAAATGCCAGACTAGCCTCAAACCTCCAGATTGAGGGGCTGGTCTCCAGAGGAATCAAGGCTGTGGTACATAGCTCCTCGGGGAGGAAGCTGTGGGAATCACCGTCCTAGGGAAATTGCTACCTCTTTCCCAATTAGTCAGTTGCTGATTAGAGGAAATGGGGTTTTAGAAGCTGTTTGAATGATGGTAAGAAGAGAGCGCAACTGGGGTGGGGGGTGCAGTGGGACGCAGCAGGTGCAAGGTACATCTGTGGAGAGAGGCTGTGGAGAAAGCAGGAATCTGAGAGAATGTTCCAGTGGATTCAGGCAAAGGCTGTTGTGGTACATACATGTGATCCCTGAAGTGGAGGCAGGAGGATTGGGACTTCAAGGCCCCTATGTGAGGCTCTGTCTCAAATAGAACAAATAAGCGCCACATCCAACAACAAAACCAAACCAAAAATCTAATAAAAAATTCAGAGAATTCCTCCATGAAGGAACCCTGAGGAGCAGATTCTCTCTGCTCTAAAATGATTGCATGACTCTCGAAGCAATCTTGGGGGTGCTTGAGAACTAGTGAGGAGTTACACAAAGTACGGATGATCCACTCTTGTCAAGGACCTGTAGGAAAAACCAGTAAACATTTATCCAAGAGCCGTTATTCTGCCAGAGAACAGAGAACAAATGAATCAGATTTCTTGTCCATTAGTGCGTGGGACACACCAGTGACAAAGCTAACATCATCTACATGTAGGCACACAGAGCAGAGGAAGCAGAGACACCAGGAAAAATGACATCTGGAGGGAGCTCTCAGCCCATCCTTGAAGGACAGGTGTCAGTTATCTACAAATGAATGAAATAATGAAAAGGCGGATCTGAGGAGCTGGTACTGGGGGGTTTGGGGAATTTACATAGTGGGTAAGACATTTGCCATCAAGCACAAGGGTCTGAGTTTGGATCTCCAGCATGCAGATAAAAAAAAAAAAAGAGTTCAGAAGACATGAGCTTTTTATAGTCCCAGCATTGGAACTACAATGGGAGGCTCCGTGGGGGCTTGCTAGCCAGCCAGCCTTGCTGAATTAGTGAGCTGCAGAGTCAGTGAGAAACCCTATCTCAAAAAAATCAGCTGAAGAAAAGACTGAGGAAGATGCTCAGATGTTGACCTTTGACCTCCACCTATATACCCCCAAGACATGCTCGCACACATACGTATGTACATGGACATACATAAACACGTTCAATTTTTAGAGAAGCATCATTTATATCTAGAGCATAGCAAACACGGGGCTGTCAAAATAGGTAGCAGGCACATCTAAAAATGGAACCTTCAAGGCTTCCACACTGCAGCCTAGTGACGCAGGGCAGAGTGCGGAAGCAGACTGCAGATGAAAGGCCCACGGTAGAAGTTGTAGTTTTGATAACTCCTAAAGCCAGAGGGCTCATCACAGTGGTCAGATACTGATGGAGTAATGGCTAATGGTTACTATTGTCTTACAGCGTTTGAGTCTAACTTAAAAGGGAAGAGCGATTAAAGCTAAATCTGAAAGCTCTTCACAGCCATAGGAGATGAAAACAGCAACGTGCTCCATTGATGGCTGAGGATAACAGAGCAGAGAGAGTGCTCATTAGCGGAGACAGGGAGACAGCTCTGTGTATGTCTGTGGGAGGGGACTGGGGGGTGGTGGACGAAGGGAAGTGGAAACCTCTCAGAGGCCATGCTTAAGTAGGCAGATGAGAGACATCACCTTTGGTTACTGCTCTGGAGATTAAACACTGGAATTCTCCCATGAGGCCAAGTGTCACCTCTTCCTTATTAATTTCTGCTGCTGTATACTTCTGAATGAGGGTCTACCCACATTCCTCTTTGGTTTAATCTACTGTTTTTGGAGCATGCCTTAGGGGTTATCGTCATAGCCAGAAGTTTCTGGAGCTGTTTTCTAATTCCTTTCGATGTGGAAACGAGCTTGGAAATACTAGTGTGTTTTAATGTAAAACAAAATGCCCAGGTAGAAAAACAAAGCCATCAGCTGCTGTGATCTGAGTGTGGAATGGGGCACACAGGTTTGTGTGTTTGAACACTTGTGGAACCTGTGGGCAGAGGGATTTGTCAGAGGAAGGGGAGGTCACTGGGAATAGGCTGGGAGGTTCCTATCACCTCTCTGCTTGCTTGTGGGGACCCCGAGCAGAGTGTGCGCAGCTGCCTGACATTCCTGCCTTGATGAAGTGAGCCTTTCTGCTTTGAGTTGCTTTTGTCTGGCACTGCATCACAACAATGAGAAAAGTTAGCGATACATTAGCTTTGACTATGTTTTATCACGGTGCGAGGCATGAATGCTGGTTATTCCACATACAGATGACAGACAAAAACATGTGGAGCCATCTAAAGTTCAGTTCCATTTCCCTGCAAGTCTAGATCTTCTAGAATACTCCAAGAAGGATAACTGGTGCATGCCACTGGCTTTCTCACCTCCTTAATTCGGTCTGACAAAAGAAAATCTTCACATTCTCGAGGTAGTGGGAGCCATGAAGAGTTATGCTAATATCTACAAGGAAACAACCATGCTTTGGGAAATAAAAACCAAACAAACTAAAACCAAAACCCAAAAATAAAACAACAAACAAACAAAACCAGGTTTATTGTATGCACTGAAAAGGGCAACAGGCTGGTTGGTAACAAAGGCTCTGACCTGCAGCCCTGGTTAATATTTTTATTGCAGTTCTTGTGGGAGAGGGTACTTCATTTCTCCACGGAGTTCACTTTCTTAAGTTATTATTTCTAAACCTTTTACTTGCCCATTTCTTAATTTGTCTATCAGGGAATACAATTTATATTATACACATTGCTTAGCAAAAGAATGAATGCTTCCTTTGTGTGGATACATTATGATAACACCAGGAATCTCCATGATTTTTAAATTGCTAAATGTGAATTTCCCTGTCATCTTTGTTCATAGCCCTCGACACATTTTTGAAGTTCCAGAATCTCCATTTATGTATGTATGTATGTATGTATGTGTGTGTGTGTGTGTGCGTGCATGCGTATGTATGTATGTATGTATGTATGTATGTATGTATGTATTTATTTATTTGTGTCCCCATGTGCCTGTAGAGGTCAGAGGACAACTTACTGAAGTCAGATCTCTCTTTTCCCTGGATGAGTTCTGGGCATCAAACTCAGGCTTCACAGGTACCCCCTCTGATCCATCTTGCTGGCCTCCTAGACATGGTTTGACATGGGTATACTCTTAATGTAATTTGAACTGTGTGTGAGAACTCAGGGATGTGATGCTATAGAAACACATAACCATGTTAATAGACCAGTGGGGCTGAATGACAGTCACACAGATGAACACTTCACTGTGTGCCTGTTTGCTCATCATGGTGCCACAGTGGAGCAGACTGTTGAAAGGAATGAGATGAAGTGACTAAGGGACTTGCTCAGCACCACTTAGTGACAAGGCACCACCGAGGGTGCTGAGGTCTCTTAATGCTTCTTATTGTCATTAGCCAATGACAGATTTTCCCACAGTGTGGCTGCTGGGACCACCCACTGTTAAGCTTTATGTATGACGTGTACTCTGCAGAGGTTCATGTGGTGTTGATGGTTAGTCCCTAGCTGGTGGCTGGTCAGTGCATGAAACCGGAATGGGCTGTTTGAAGGCGGTTGTAGGGGGCAGTGTAGGGACTGGGGTGCACGTTCGGAGGACATATGTTGTCCCCAGAGTCTTCATGCTCTATCCACTTCATGAAGAGCCTCTTCAGCAGTCTTATTGTTTGGCCTAATGTTTTAATAATGTGGTATAATGTTTTCCCCTTACCCTGAGTTAACAACAGTGATTCAAACCTTAGAAGCCACCAGCCAATTGCTTCTTTCCTCCTGTAAGTCGACTAGGACTGCAGTTTTGTCACAGTAAGGCTTAAAAGGTTAAAATTTATCATTAAACTTTAAAATAGTCATTGGGTGGAGAAAATGACAGTTACTACTACATACACTGGCTCCCTCATGTGCACCAACCGCACTTTGAGACTTGTGTAAGCTGGAGATCTTCTGAGCATTTTCTGTAACAGTATCTCTGGGACAGCAGGTGTGGTTTTCTGCCATGCCCATGTGGAGCTGGGTCAGGTTGTCTGCCTTTGTTCCTGCTCCATGGTTCAAGTTCACGATAAAAATGAGATGAATGTGGGCTGATCCCAGTCCTATGATCTGATAGGCCTGTGGCTGAAATAGTTGCATATTTAGCAAGGAAAGAAAGGAGGAGAGGGAGAGGGAAGAGGCAAAGTGGGGGAGAGAGGGATGTATTTAGAAAAGGACCGGGAGGGAGGAGAACAGAGAGAGAAGAAGGGCAGAGAAAGAGAGGGGGAGGAAGAGTGAGATGAAAAGGGAGGGAGATGGGGGAGAGGCAGGGGAGAGAGAAAAGAGGAGGAGAGAAGAATCAGAGGGAGAAGGGGGAGAAAAAGTGGGGGAGGGAAAGAGTGGGGGAGGAAGGGAGAAAGGAAGGGAGAGAGGAGAAGAGAGAGAGAGAGAGAGAGAGAGAGAGAGAGAGAGAGAGAGAGAGA
>NW_021604595.1:9752712-9776930 GCF_004785775.1 Grammomys surdaster
AGAGAGAGAGAGAGAGAGAGAGAGAGAGAGAGAGAGAGAGAGAGAGAGAGAGAGTGTTTGTGGTGGTTTATTTCTGTGTTCTGTTATACGGCTATGGGCGCAGGTTTGATCTATGTCTCAACTTCATCCCTCTTAAGAGTTGACCACAGGCTGAAGCTTGTCAGGGCCTGGGAGCTTGAGGAATGTGCTTGGAGTGACCAGTAGACCAGTTCCTTGTTCCTCCATACAGGTAAACCCACTGTGCTTAGCACTCAAGATTGAGCCTCAATGTGGCCAGCCTTTCCACTTTGCTTTGAGGACTCACTAATCTTTGGCAACTGGTTGATGGTAGAGGTGTCTTTTACACCATCACCCACTCCTCTAGGTCAGCAGGATAAACTAGGTGCAGGTGATGTCAGGAGTCACCAACTCCAGCCTCCAAAATTACTACAAACCAATATCTGTTTTGTTCTTTGAATGAAAGAGAAGTTATGGGAGGGGCTGTGCCTTCATGTGGCAAATCATTTAAGTGGGGAAGCTGCCCAGGCTCCAGGCAACAACCCCTGGTTCTTGATCATGCAATAACCCTAACTAAAGTTAGAGGGTCACAAAACCAAGCAAACAAACAAGCAAACGAAGACATGAAAGTCGGAGGGGTTTTCTGGGAAGAAAGGGGGTTCAACAGGTGCGGGGGAGGAGTAGAAACAGTGATGGGGGAGGTGACAATGACCAAAACACATTATAAATATAAGTTTAAGAAATTGCCAGGGCATTAAAAAAAGAGATACTACATAAAGGAAAGACTTTGACCCACAGAAGGAAGGAAAGCATGTAAACAAAATAAGATAAAAGTCAGCGAGTAACAGAGAAATAGGACTTAAATGCACCCCAGGCTACCAGAGAGGGCCAGAGTGACTAGGGAGGTGACAATTCTTGCAACAGCTCTCTCCTTCCCCCACCCTCATCTCTCTTCTCCAACTTGGCCTTTCTACCCTTTACCCCTGCCCTGTCATTATCTGTAGATGGTATCTGCCCAGCAGATGTTGTAACCTGTGAGATCCCAAGACTTGTTCCCACCCTCCACAGGTTCCCTTCCCCCACTCCCCTGTCCTGGATTTAAGGTTCCTGAAAAGGGAGCTGAGGCAGAGGAGCAGAGGAGACCCCCAAAGGCAGAACCCTGAATGCATGGCAGCCAGAAATCAAAGAGAGCTCTTCTGACACAGTTTAAAAAGTGATTATTTCTTGGGTCTTAAGTATTTGACTCTATGTAGTGGACTATAGGTGAATTTTTGTTTTGGTCTAAAAGATGCCTTTCAAAACACCTTCCTTTTATTCCTAAGGGCTGACAGTTTGCTGGTTACTGGAGTGACAGCTTCCTCACTCACTGTTTTTGTGTTGGAATGAAGCGTTGTGGGCCAAAAAGTTAGGGAACTTCATCCAACTGTTGTACCATGAAAATAAATGTCTATATTTGCACCCAATAAGAAACAACTCCAGCCAGTGGGACAAGAAAAACAACTGTTTAACCCAAATATGAAGGTGAAGGCTTGTAATTTAGCCCATGGAACATGGTCCTGAAATATCTCAGTCGTAAAGGGAAGCCTGCAAGTTCTGGCAGGCAAGAGAGGGAAGTCAGCCAGTGTGTTGGAGCGTGAGCCTGTCTCTAAGAAGATTCTGAAGTGTTTTAGTGAAGGTCTTAAATCTAAAACTCCTGAATTTGCCCCACTAGAGTTGGTAATTGATTTTGATTGCTTTTGTTTTCCAGAATATAGACAAAAGAAAATTGTCATGTATTATTATATATAAACAAGGTAAACTTTAGGAAAAAAAAACCCACAACATGCAATTACCTTATTGCCTGGTTTAGCCTCTCCTGCTTGCTTAAGATCATTTCTGCGTGGAAGGGCAGGTGTCACTTATTCTCTGGAGGAATAGCTCTGCCACCCTATGCCACCCAGCACAGTGACAGTGACTTTTCTCAACCTCTCTGCCTTTTACCTTCTTTCTGTTTTCACAAAATGGTGTGCAAAGGACGCTGGAGCTGAAGCAGGTTTGTGCTTCCAGCAACAGCCAACCAGGGCAGCTACAGCGTCTGTAATCTGTTGCAAGGCAGTCTAAAATAAAGGAATCCAAAATACAACACAAACATCTCTGCTCTCCATAAAGGAGAGAGAGAGAATGGTTAGCGCCTTATTCCCTTTGATGAAACAGAATTGTCCACAGACATCAGAAAAAAGATTTCTACCAGATGTCTCTTCGATAAGATCAGAAGTGTTAAGTAACGTGGTGGTGACTTTTAACAGGTTGACAATTGCAGCTTAAATTTCATAAGATCTCCGGGGAACCTCAGTGACCCCGAGCAGAGCCCTTGGGGTTTGTTTTCACACACCTCTAAACAATAAGCCCCGTTAGTGATTGTCTAGGGCAGTCTCAGAGACCTTGCTGTCGGCAAGGGGTGATCAATTTTATGAAAACATACATTAGCCATTAAATTGAGATTTCCCTTTGGGAAGTATTTTTTTAATAAACATTTATATTTTCTTAGCTCTCTTATCATAATATCATGGATGACCATTCATTGGGAAAGGAAATGAGGAAGAACTAAATGGTCGGGTTGAGTTTAAGCCTACACTTTATTGGGACGTTTTAATGTCTGTCTGCAGAAGAAAGAGCCGGATGTTGGGAAGTACTGTTCTTCAGAGGTTACTCTTTTTTTTTTTTTTTTATATATCCCCTCTCTGTTTTGGTTTATTCTTCTGGAATTAGCTTCTTCATCTTCCCAGCTGCATCTAACTACTGCTGCCAAGGCGAACACTCAGCTTAATGTCTCAGGGATGAATTTTTCTGAGACACGGAGCATGGTAGAAACTGTGCGCGGGGTTCGCGAAGATTTTTTTCAGGTCTCAAAATACTCCAGATCCAGGCCCCTTAGTAGGTCCTCACCTGTTTGCGGGCAGCAGTATAAGCGTCGCCACCTGTAGGCAGAAAATAAACTACAGAAGAAAAATAAATAAATAAAAAATCATCCTTAGGTAAAAAGCATCAAGAAAAAGAGTAAGAATTCATTTTGGCCTTGCAGATTCCAAACGCCTCCCTTTCTGGTTCCTTCTTTCATATCACGTCACGCTCTGTTTCTGGACAGTGCAGTGCGTAGGCTGCTTTATTTTTCTTATGTATATTTAAGGGACCCGATGAATTGATCTCAAGATGGAAAACATCACTTGGCATGTCTGAAGCCCTCGTTTTCCCTCATGTTATACTCTTAACAGAAGTTCAAGATCGGCATATAGGGGAAAAGATGAAACCAAGCCACGGGAGAGAAAGCTTGATTTGTTTTCTAACTGAAGATACTGTTGCGCATTTATGGACTCTTTTTTTTTTTGTGAAAAGGAAACAAAAACAAGTGTCAAAAGACAGTAACTAAACTAAAGCCCAGAGTCAACTTTTCTTGCTTACAGCTAAAGGGAAAAAATCTTCCTTCAAAAGAGAACAATTAGAAGGAAGAAAGGAAAAAAAAAGAAACTTTGATAAATTAGAGACCCTTCTACCAGTTAAACTGACACTCCATATGCAGAGACCCCAATTTCCATGCATGTTATAAAAAATGTGTTAAATCAACTAACATTGCTATAACTTCAAGCAATTAGGAGGATGCTAATAACGATATGAGTCTTCAGCTGTAAATAATTGCGCTGCCCCAAGGCTATGCTTTAATTCTTGGCTTGCTGTATCTATAAACAATAATCACACTGCAAAGCAAGTTGTGTTGTTTTTGTTCACAGTTTGTGAAATGATTTTTATACCCTACAGTGATGCTGATGGCTACTTTGACCTTCAAGAACTCCGGCCTGCGAGGCTAAGAGCTAATGTGTGCTTTCATCGATCCGAGTTGGAGGCACACAGCGGGTTACAGTGCCTGTTTTACCACCAGCACAAAAGCTCTATCGTCAATCAGAGAGCGATGTGAAAGGGGGCTTGCCGCTGTGACTCAATAAATGGGGACATTAGGAGGAAATGTTATAATTGCTGCTACCCACATCTTGTTAATGAGTAATGTACACTCAGACACCATGCGACTGCAGCTAAACTGTTTATACAATTTATTCTTATGTTGCAACTAACATTTAACATAATGAAGTATCATAATTGCGGCCATTAAAGTCAAGATTAAGATTTGTTTAATTAGAATTAAGAAAATGTAAAATAGAAAACTCTTTTCCAATGGTGAGTGTACAGGATGGATTCGGTGGTGTGCAGGGGGAAAAACACTTGGATGGAGCTGACGGCAGATATTGTGTACATAAAATTGCTCGTTGGAGGTCTCCTCTTTGAATATTTTCCCCCAATGCTCTAGTCAAAAGTACAGAGAACACAAAATAGAAAGGGCATTAAGTTGGCTCTGGATAAATACAGAGTGTTATTATACAGATCGTTAGAGTTGTAGCTTATACATTTTAGAATTTACATTACCCCTAGGCTAAACAAATAATATCTTAAAACACACAACTCATATTACCATCCAGGCAAGTTATCAAATGAATTAAGAGAGGAAATAAGCCCTTGACTTTGTATAGGAAATGTCATAACTTTGTAAAGCCAAATGGTCATTAAACCTCTATTTTAATTATCTGCATGTCCAAACGCAGGCACTTATATAAGACGATATTTTTACATAAGCCAAGGGACAAAACACGGCTAATGAAATGCTCGGAGGAAATACAGCCTGTCCAGATTCATTAGGTGAACCCATCTCATCCGGGTCAACCATGTTTTCCTTGCCTTCCTATATTGTTAAGTGCTTGAAAGTCCCCCAGTGTTGTCAGTAATGGAACTATTAGGGTTTGCTCTTTCTGAGGTGGGATTTTTCCCTGTCAGAAGAGGGTAAGCAACTCAGTTTGTCCTCCCCTGACCCCCATGTGAAAAAAAATCTTCTTAACTTTTAAAAGTTTCTGATGTGATTTTTTTTTAAAATTCTTTTACTTTTGGGATTATGACATCATTTTTTCTTCTCTTTTTCCTTCTCCACACTCTCCCATATACCACTTCTTACTCTCTTTCAAATCCATAGCCTCCTTTTTCATTAATTGTTGTTACAAGAAGATATACGTAATTCTCTCTTATATACCTTATTATATAAGGTAAGATATTAAATGTAATTTAATTATTATTTATATTAATAATAGATTATTAATGTGATATACATATACATGTACAGACACACATATATGTATAAACACACACACACACACACACACATATATATATGTATATATATATACATATATATATATATATATACATATATATATATATATATATATATATATATATATATATATATATATTTACTTGTGTGTTCGTTTTCAGGATTGACCCTCTGATGTGGGATAACCAAATGGTAGCCTTTCTTTGGATGATACTATTTCTTTTATTTTTAGCATCCTTTAATTGCCTGTAGTTCTTTATTTAGGTTTGAGCCCTATTGGTATTTACCCTGTCCACTGTGGCATGCCTTTCATTGTCCTTGGTTAGCTCATGTTTAAGCAGTAGTGTGGGTGAGATTTTAGGGATGTGTCTTCTGACACTACTAGGAGACATAGTTGACACAAACTCTGGAATTCTCTGTGTCTTACAATTTATCTGTCCTCCTTTCTGCATGTAAACTGAGCCTTAAGTGTAAGAATGTTTCATCACTGTATCCATTGGGACTAGGATCCTTGACTCTGAATTTTGATTGGTTGTGGTTTTCTGTATGGGCCTTCATCTGTTGCAAAGAGAGGTTTCCTTGATGAGGAGTGAGGACTGAACTTATCTGTGGTTATAAGGACACAGATTTGGAATGTAATTAGGGATTATGTTGGTTTAGTAATGTGGTATTTGTAGATTCTCCTCCAAGATTCATGACATCTGTAGTCCTGGAGAGTTGGCTAGGTTTCCAGGAACAGGCATGATTTTCCTCTTGTTGAGTGGGTCTTCAGACCAGTTAGGGAGTTGTTGGTTGGTGCCAAGTTATCTGTGCCATTACTTCACCCTTAGGGCTATTGTGTCATGCTAGTCATTGTGGTTCATAGGCATTATTTCTTGGTAGAACTGTTGGTTGCTTTCCTCCTTTGGAAGTTTACATGGTGCTTTCTGGTACTGTTGAAAGCTAGTCCTCTGGAAGGAGACATTCAGGTCAACTCCAAATTATGGACCTCTGGTCTCTGCATCTGAAGTGTGTAGTAGCTTCAACAATAAGGACTTTCCTACCCCCCTAAGGAGGACAAACAAGGGCAATAGCAATAATCTATAGTGTTTTAGGAGACTTGGACAACTCTAAACGTTAACTCAAAAGAGGGATTCTCATGTTTTGTGTTAGACTTTTTGTTCAGAGTTCTTTGGCTCTTGGAGGTATCATTGCCAGCCCAGACAGTACCATTTACAGTATATATGTTTATTTATGCCCAGACTTTTGTGTATTACAATTTTCCCCTAGGTAGCTAGTTAAGAGTATGATTTCTTATGACCTTTGACCTTTTTAGACATCTTTAACTATTATTTTATCCTCCTCCCTTATTCTTGTTCTAGAAGACTCCAACAATACAACACTTAGCTATAAATAGAGTTGAATGGAAAATGGGTTAAGCTCAGAGGAAGAGATTTCTGTTCTTTAAATCTCCATCCCTTTCGTTCCATAGTGTGACCTGATCATCTGACGTTTGTCTTTGCTTCTCCATCTGTTTCTGCTCTATGTCCTTAATAATAGCTTTTAGAGGATCTAAGGTCCTCACAAGGTCAGAAGATTTAGTGATCAAAGTGAGGTGTCTTATGACTCAACTCCTTGAGATGACCCATCATGATGTCATTGGTCATAGATGATACCGTAAATTGTGGATTACTAAAACAAGGTACTGCTTTATCAGTCTTCACTCTTTCTTGCATCTCACAGCCACCACGTTGTGGAGATTCTCATGTAGGGATAAAATCACCAGCAGGATAAAACGCTATCACATCTTCATTTTAAAGTTTCAATCCAAATTTAAATACTCCTAATTACTAAAACCAAACAAACAAGACACAAAACAAACAAATGAAAAAAAACAGAGGTCGCCGGGCGGTGGTGGCGCACGCCTTTAATCCCAGCACTTGGGAGGCAGAGGCAGGCGGATTTCTGAGTTTGAGAGTTCGAGGCTAGCCTGGTCTACAGAGTGAGTTCCAGGACAGCCAGGGCTACACAGAGAAACCTTGTCTTGAAAAACCAAACCAAAAAAAAAAAAAAAAAACAGAGGTCAAGAATCTCTTCTCACATCTTCTTCAACAAAGCCATAAAAAAAAAAACCTCTGATAAATGTAAAAAAAGTAAGTGATGATGTGATTTTTGTATCAATAAATAGCTCAAGATAATGGTGTTTGAGAATGTTATCTGATTGGCCTGCAGTCATGATGTGGTATGCAAGAGTTGATATCAGATTTCTTAGCTTACTCTAGAATTTATTTTTACAGTCTTTTCGCCTCCGCTATAAATTAAGAATGACAGGTTGATTTTTGTATGTACTTAAAACATTGGGTAAACAGAAAGTTTATCAACTTGTATAAATACTTAGGAATTTCAGCCAGCAAATGTAAGTAAAGGCATTTATTTAATGCATTTATTTATTGAGGGTCTTGATGTACATCAGCCACTGTACTGGGTAGAGAAAAGCATGGATTAAGTCCCAGTGGCTTTCTTATGGTTCTAAAATACACACTTTCAATTGTTCAGTGGAAAAATGGGCAAGTTCAATATGCTGCTACTATGAATTATCCCTTCCTGGTTTATGAAACATTTGAGAATTGTTGACAATTATTTTAAATTGTAGTTGCTCCTCCGTATCCCACTTCCCGGCCTGCACTATATTAGTGTCTGAGTAAAGTCATTTGTTTTAGCCTAACTTCTCTTAAAGCTAAGAACTTACCTTCCCCTCTTCTTAGTCTTTCCGGCTGCACTTCTCTCACCAAATGATCTCTCCCTGGTACCCCTTTAGCACATTCTGGAGGTGTCAAGCTCCTAGGACTGAAGAACAACTAAATATTTTTACATATTGTTTATCTGTAGCACAATTTACATATTCAAAACAATTGCACTCATGAAATTTTATTCTTGCCAACATGGTGTTATGATTAGGCGATACTCCCTTTCTTGATTGCTGAAATTGTATAGGATGCTGCTGCTGTCACCAGGTGAGCCTTTGGGTTACAGGAGCTGTGGAGACATAGCAATGGTCACAAAGCCACTCAATGTCAATGGATTCCCTCAGTTCATGTTACTCTTCCTACATAACATGTTACTTCACCTAGGTAACATGATCATCCGTTTATTTGAATGTTTTATGAGGATGGTGCAGCTTACAATGATAATGACCTAAAACAAATAGCTGGTGGTCACATGGATGTACTTGATATTTAGGTCATCTTATATACTTTACTGTGAATGAAATGAAGTATGCACATGTGCTTGAGTTTCAGACAAGAGCATTGGGTGCAAAATCAGATGCAGAAACTGTGGCTTAGTTCATGCAATTATTTCTATTGTTTAATTTGGAAGCTAGCTGTAGGATGGGGACAATAAATGAGACTCAAGATTAGAAGACGCTTAATAAACTTCACTGAGTATGACAATTGAGATGGCTGCCCTGAGCCAATCAGAAGAGTTGGTTTATTTTTGGTGGAAATACAGAATTGACAGCACAAAGAGACATTTTGAGAAATGTATAGTGATTTGATAAGAGGTTTGCTTCCTAACAGTCAAATGATACCAAAGGAATTTGGTACCCGATCAGAATCAAATGTCCCAAGAACAGTTTCAAAGCAGTTCCTCCAAGTATCTGAGTTTCTCACACTGACCAGCTATATAACCCAGCTTGTGTTTTAAAAATACATTTTGTTTTGACCATCTAAGTTTTATTAGAAGATTATACAGATGTAAAACTTACATGCACACACACACACACACACACACACACTATGTACTATATATATATATATAATATATATAAATACATATATGTACACACATCTAAACATAAACACATCTATGTACACACACACACACACACACACACACACATTTGCCGTGCTGGGGATCAAATCCAGGACTACATACATGCTAGACAAATGTTCTATCATTGAACTATGCTCTTTGCGCTCAGAATTATTTTCAAGTGTGGACTACTTGAATGATATAAAGGATACCACTTCCCTGCCAAGGCCCAGTGAACAACATGAAAAAGCGAGGAAAGAATGTAAGAAGAACCAGAGGATGCAGAAATGGTCACATGTACAGCAAAACGGTGTCTCCTGGACATGACACAGCTGTTGCCTTTGCAAGCTTAATGCAGCTGTGATTACCTACACAAAACCACATGAGATCGGGCCCTTTCATCCTGGGTGGTGGAAGGGGCTATGAAGTTCTACTCCTCCCTCAGAGACAACTGGCAGTTAATGGCTGTTGAAAGGGAAGGTATCATTTTCCTCAGCCAAGTAAGCAGTGTTTCTTAGACAGCGCAAGAGAAGGCAGTCTAGCTTGGCTTACATAGAAAAATTTTAATCTCTAAATTAATTAATGAATAAATAATTCGAGAATCCATGTATGTTGGGACTCCGTGGCAGTATGTAGGAGTGCTGGAAAAAAAAATACTGATAGAAGGGGAAGCGTTTATTCAAACTGTGAGTTCTTTTCCAGTGCTCATCAGTGGAGTTGGAGAAGAGTTTCACAGAGACTTAACTACACTCTGCACTTAACCCAGAGCAACACTCTGTGTATAGACCTCAGTAGTCAATAACCCAAAGCAAGAATGGCAGCATGGTTGCTATTTTCTCACCAAAACTCACAGGATGTGAATGAGCCAAATTTGAGTCTTTAAAGAAAGGAAAGAAATTATTAATAATCTCAGGAGGCAGGTATACGAATTTAGGCTAAGATCAATGACTATGATCAATAATACTGAACTTATACATTTTTCCTAACATGAATCAATATACAGAATATTTGAGCTATGATTTGACCGCATCGTGCAGACTGACTGGGAAGCTAAAAAGAAATGAAGGATTTGTTGATGTTGACAAGTTTAGAGTTGCTTTTCAGTTTATGCAAACCCTTTTTGATTTCAGTGTCAATACTTAGTAGACACAAGTTAGTGAATCCACTCGGTTTAGACAGACACAATTCTAAAATTTGAATATACATTTGATTCAGTTAAAATAAGTTCTTTCCAGAGGGATCAATTGGCCTTGTTAACAGAATGCTAAGTAAGCTATAAGACAATGATTTGTAAAACGTAAAATTACGATTGGGAAAATGTGATGATATGAATTTGTTTGTTCTCCCCCCCCCCCGTGTGTGTGTGTGTGTGTGTGTGTGTGTGTGTCTGTGTGTGTGATGACCTCTTAGACCCATGATGACCTTAAACTGTTTGAACCTCTCGTTTCTCCTTTGAAGTTACAGGTATGTGCTATCGAATCTGGCTTTGAATTTGTATATTGAATGGTAAATTTTATAAAGTCAAAGTATAGTTTCTTTAAATGTTGAGTCAAATGGAGACAACCTTGTCAATGGCACAAGTCTTGTATTCTTAAATGAAGTCCCAATGAACAGGATAGTGACTATAAATAATAATTGTATATTTGAAATATGCTCAGAAAATAGATCCTGCTTGTCCTCATCCCCCTACACACTAAGAATAAGAAAGAATACCATAGTAGTATTTAGTTGTGAGAATCACAATGTATATGCATATCAAACCATCATGCTGTAAATTTTTGTTATAGAATTTTGTTTGTCAGTTATTTCTCAAGATAGGGCAAACATAATATATATTTGTCTTTTGATGAAAACTAATATGTAGTATGAAAATAAAACACCCAACTGAAGACTATGTGCAAATTGTTTAGTTTCAGACCCAGGGACAAGGGGCTGAGATGCATATTTTACATACTAAAGCAGACCTGGCTTCTAGGTTCTCCCAGCATCCCTCAATCCCTACTTAGGATACTCTACCCCCAACCCTGAACTTTCCAGCCTGGGCGCTGGGCTGCCCTTCCCCCAGAGGCTCTTCCCTATATAATTCATTGCTCAAGAATGCACCCTTTGTTTCTCTCCTCCCTCTCCTGTCTCTCCTTTTCCATGGTAACTTCCCTGGCCTCCTTCCTTGGGTCCAGTGAACTCACCTGAGAGCAACTTCCCAACAAACTTGTGTTTATAAACCATTTTAATCTGTCTTGAATTGGTTCATTTCACTGGTGGAGAAATAACTTATCACAAACTAAGAATGCCAAGTAGCTCATTGATGATTTTTCATGTTGGTTGATTCATATTTCTTATAATGCTTTGAAAATGTTGGGGAATGTTTTAGAACTATTAGATAAAATGAAATATATTATTAAGATGTTGCCATCCATTACTTTGCTTTGAATGTAGTGATCAGAGTATTGCATGGCATGGTGTGGCCCAGGCTCTGTGTTTCTTAGATTGTGCTACCCTTCCTCCTTTGCCTGCAAATATATCGTTGTCTAGAATTGGACTCATGGAAATTTATTCTTCCTCTCATATTGAGGCAGACTTCTCAGTGATCCTACAAAAAACACCATGGTCATTCCAAATATATTGAGCTTACATATTGCAATCAACAACTGTCTTTATTAACTCAGGTATTCAAGTGTTAGCTCTCATTTGTACTGTCTGCTGATTTTACACACATGAAAATATGTACATTCCCTAATATTATTCTTGCATTTGAGCACCAAAATGAAGCAGAGAGCTACATGACACTGGTGAATGAATCTCACCGCACTGAGTAAAGTCTTACTGCATAATTCATTCTTTCTCCCTCTACTGACTTAAGCTCATGGATTTGAACATGCAGCTGTAATTTCTCTCTGTCACAATGCATAGAAAGGTTGTTTGAGATTTGAACTCAGTTTCACCTTGATTGTCTTTGATTTCTAGGTTTACCACATAATTCTCAGTCACGTTGCCTGCTGATAGCTAAGGCTTGGCTTTAGAATCTGGGACCAGTAACTGCAAGAGCCTTTGTATATCATCCCTGAGGACTCCATCACTGGATTTGGGATGCTCTGGAAGATAATTGGTCTGTGATTGGCTTTTCTTCAAGTTCAAGTACAGGCCGCCGTCATCAATATCTGACTCTAAGTAAACATACTTTGGTGTCCCTGTTAGGGGAAGAACGAATCTTGAAACACAGCTGAAGGAAATTTTGTGAATAAATTTCTTCATAATTTTTTTCTTGTTTGTCAACTGGCAAGTTACTCTGTAGAAGAAATCTAGAAATTTCTAATACTCAATCATTTTGCTACAGAGACTATGCATAGTGACTATACATCTCCCTAAGAGGAAGGCCCCTGGACTCAATATGGAAGTTAGGTCCACATTGGCAGAGAGACTCTGCCAGTCATCAAGTGGGTGGAGCCATCTGAAGGAGGGAAGGAGACAGCACAAGACAACTAACACATCTGTTGTGTAGCAAGGTGAGGTGTCTATGGAGGAAGCTGTGTTACATGTGAGAGCATGCTGCTGTTGGCTATGACTGACAACTGCTGAGAAGCAGAAGAAAAAAGAAGTCCGAACCAACAACCTAAACCTAGGATAGAGTTAGTCACAACGTTTGAGATTCCCATGACTCATTTATACCTACCATAATCTCCATGAGAACATACAATAGGGAAAGAGTGAGAACGGTAATTCCTTTAGACCTCTTAAGGATGCCCCTAAATTGATGACTGTCAGCTCTCTTTGTCACTGAGTTGCTTCTGTGAACCTTAGGATACGTACAGCCAGAGAGCTTGTTTCATTGTAATCTCATCCACATTCATTCATTCATTCATTCATTCTTCAGCCCATATTTCTTACACACTCACTATATGATACCAGGTAAGAGAATCAAGTTTGCAGAAGGGAGCCATGAGATTCCCATATATAATCATATTGCTGAGTAAAGGCAGCAAGGGTGAGACATAGGGAAGGATGCTTCAGAAGACCGAGGAAGTCATGTGTGTTCAGAATATATAGGAAGAGCAATGGGAGACATCCAAACAAAGTCACAAATGCAAGAGCAGAGGGCCAGAGTCTGCATGTGGAAAGCCAGAGCCTGAACTAGCAACAAGAGTTGGGGAAAAGCAGCTGCAGAGGCTCTGACAGGTCACAAGCCATTCAGGTGATGAGCAACTGTCCACTCTTTAACTGGAGGAATGCCTTGATCACGTCTGTGCTTTAGAAGACTCATTTCTAGACAAATTGGAAGACTAATCAGCGAGAAGTCCAAGTAGGAGAGCAGATTACAAATGGGCCATTAGGTTAGACCAGGTATCACTTCAGGGGAGACATCATGGAGGAGGAGACACTTAGCTCACTCTGCCAGAGGAAAGGAACAGTCTCGTTCTATAGCATTTAAAACATTTTATGACATAACTTATTTTCATGGGTAGTTTATCTCCTCCTTTCCTCTCCTTTCCCTCTCCTCCCATCTGCTCCTGTCCCCTCCCCTTTGTTTCTCTCCCCTCCCTTTCTCTCCATCATGCTGAGGGTGAACCCCAGGGCATCGTCTTCTCATATCTCAGTCACCATACTCTATTTCAGGCCACACAGTAGCATAGTACTTGACAGAAACCATCCCAACAGCACAAATAATATCAAAATGTAGTATAGTTGGGCAGTCATGCAATTTAACCACTTACTGCTTTTGCTTTGGATTTAATTGGAAAGTTCAATAATTTAATTTTTCAAATCACAAGTCATTATTAAATTTGTTCTTTAACAAGCTTATACAGTTATGTCGTGGACTTTTATCATATATCATATAACTTTTAATATTGGCTATATATGGTAAAACAGCCTACTATTTCATGAAAATTTAACAAATAGTTAAAATTTCAGCCAGAAACAAACAAACAAACAAACAAACAAAAAACAAACAAACAAGAGTATGTCATATGTAGGAAAATGGATTGAACTGGAGAGAATCTAAGATAAAAATCTAACAAATCACTGATGAGGAGAAATAAAAAAAACAGTCTTGCTTGTGATCGAGAATCTAAGTTTATTAATTAAACTTTCTGAGCAAGACTTAAGTTGCTAGGAAACAATCAACAAGTGGGCTGCATTAAGTTAAAAAGCTTCATTACCGCAAAGGAAACAGTTAACCGCAGGAAGAGAAGAAGATAAAGTCCTTGCCAGCTGTACAGCTGATAAATGATAAATATCCAGAACAAATAAAGAACTCAAAAAAAAAAAACCCAGCAGAAATCAAACAAGTCAATAAACAAATGGACCAATGCAGTGAGCAGACAGTGCTCAGAGGAGGAAACACAAACTGCCAATAAACATGGAAAAATACTCCACCAGCTGTCAGAAAACTGCAAATCAAACCTATGTTATGATTCCCTCTCTTCCCAGCAGGAATGGCGGTCTTTTAGGAAACAAATAACAAAAAAACTAAAGATACTGGTGAAGAGGTAGGGTGAGTGTAACTAGTCCAGGCACTTGGGCAGTCAGTATGGTGAATTGTCGTAACATGACCCAGTTATACTCCTCCAGAGTGTCTGCCCAAAGGGCACCAAGTTGGCACATCCCAGAGATGCCTGCATATCAGTGCCCATTACAGTTCTCAATACCAAGTTATGGGACCAATCTAGGTGTCTAGCAACAGATGAATAGATAAAACATGACATAGCTACACAATGGGTTTTTTCAGCCAGAAACAAACAAACAAACAAACAAACAAAAGAGATTATGTCATATGTAGGAAAATGGATTGAACTGAAGAGAATCATATTAACCAGGTCAAGCCATTCTCAGAAGGTACACATCATATGCTTTCTCTCACTTGTAGTCCCTAGATCTTATCTGGATGCAAAAATCATGTATGTATAGAAGATATTGAAGTGGAAACATCTAGTTTCTTTGGAAAGTCAGTTGTGTTGAAGAATGTTTTACTGAAGTGGACACAGGTGAAAGGATGTTTTGCTAAAGCAAGCACATGAAAGAACACGTGATGAAGGATTCGTTGCTAATGACACGTATGTATTGGTTCACCTTACATTTCATAGCTGAGCTCTGATTGTTATAATTCTATAGAGAGAAAAGTACTCAAAAACTTCTTGTGAGGTTCCTGTGGCATCTTACGGCTTCCTCTGACTTGGGCCAAATGGCAGAGTGATGCCAGGTAATACAGACTCATGAGGAGTTTTGCTAAGACTCTTGTGCTGAGACAAGACCAGTGGAAGTCATGTGATGTTTGGAGGAAGTATAAATAGGACTCAATGGACAGTGATGGGGGCTTGCATAGCTAGCTCTGCAACACCTCTTAGTCTTGCATCTTTGCTGAGAGAGGCACAGCCAAGAACTTCTCTGGATATCCCTGCCTGTCTTGGTCATTCCTGCTGATTCATGCGGATTTGGCTGAGGCCTGGCTGTTTCTGCAAGGTCGTGACACCACTACTGATTTGTGTTTGCCATCCCTACACTACTGAACTGGACTGCTGGTGTATCTGTGAAGTAGATCGAGTTGCTACTGTTAACCTGTGAACTGAACTTCTGGATTCCTGACAATGTAGATTGGATTTGTTCCAAAGAACAGTTTCTAAATGGGTCCACTTCCCTCTGTGTCCTAATAATCTTTCTTTTCCACTACCATTCCTGGTAGGTGATGAGCTAGAAAGGAGGTTAAAACTTTTAAAAACCATTATTAAAATTAGAGTTGAAAAAAATTTAAACTTACAAGATATGAAAGTAGAAATGAGATTGCCAAGGAGGACAAAGAGACTCATGAGAAAGCACAACAGAAGGGAATATAGAGGGTAAAGGGCCTGTTGTGCCTCTGATACTTGTAAGACAAATAAGTAAATAAATAAATAAATAAATAGTGTATGATTAAAGAAAGAACATGTGTTCAGAGGGGGGTATGGTAAGGAAATAAGCAATTCCATTCATACATTGGTTTTAGACAGGGTTTATTATGCAAATCAGGGTGGCATCCTGCCTCCCCCTCCACCATGCTGGGATTATAGCCATGTGACACCACAGCAGTCTCCATTTGGCAGGTGTTTAGGAAGACCTACATATTTGAAGAACGTTCTTAGGTTTTAACAACAAATGGCCAACAATGGAAGAGAGTCCTTTCCAGCCAGAAGGTACTAGATGAATGAATGGATCTTCATAAACATTACCTAAAAGAATAGGTATGGGATGAAACTGAAACTTGGGCTTGAGAGTGGATGGTATCAGAGCACTGGCCAAGGGAAGTGACAGTAAGGTGTGACTAAAGGACAAGCAACCTGGGTCACAGTGAGGAGTACTCCAAGCAGAACAATGTAGACAGGAACACAGGGCAGCCAAGAAACTGACAGACATTCACGAAGACTGTCAGCCAGATATCAAGGGGGCTCTTGAAGATGGACATGGAGAGATAGTGACCACCATATCATCCAAATCAAAGGATTGACGAAATCAGGGTTTTTCCCTTACATGGAGCAGAGAGCCATAATCAATATTTTAAATGCAGAAGTAACACATATGCCACAGGCAAGAATTCTTATATGGTAGAGAGTGATGGGAGGGGTTAAGGGGCTGTTAGTAATTTAGACAGGAAGTTCTGGGAGAGCTGTTTAGTGTTGACCAAGGAGAGTGAACAAAGGATTTGACAGAATTAAAGGAAGAGGCAGGGGATGGTGATGGATCAGTTTTAAAGACGGGTGAAAAGGGTTTTGCAATGTTATTATACATTTCAATGGACAATTTCTAGAACATGTCTGGAATAGCCCAGACAAGCCTTTTCTGCAAATAAAGGCATCAGAGTCACCCACACAGAGATGTGTCTGAAGCCAGACTGTGCAGTCTCTCACGGGAAGTATATAGAGCAAAAGGGCAAAGCCCAAGGGGATATTGTCTCCAGTTTCTTTTCCTGAGACTGTGATAAAATACTCTGACAAATTAAATGTAAGGACTTATTCCAGATCACAGTTGATGGGTATAGTCACTCATGGGCGGGGAGTCAGTGAGGCAGGAGCTTAAGGTAGCTAGTGGTATCACATTTGTAATCAGAAAGCAGAGATGGATGGATGCATGCCTGTGTTCAGCTCCTGTTCTCTACTTCCACAATCCAGGAGTCCTCCCAGGGAAGCCTACTGGACTCCCTTAATGACTGGGTTTTCCTAAAAGCCCATCTGTGATTCAAGATTCTGTCAAGTGGACAGCACTACCCTATCACAGAGAGGCAACAAGCTTAGGAAAGGATATTGGATTGGTCTTGTGTAGGGAAAATCAAGTTAAAATAACACTGTAGTTTTATTGCTAAAACTTTACTGCTGATTTCTCTCTCCTCATTCTGATCCACATATAAGATATGGATTAAAATAGCCAAAGTCATCCCTGGGGTGGTCTTAATCATTTTGAAGACCAATAATCCCCTAAGTTGGCATATAGGCGTGTATGGCATAATTGTGGTTTGTGTGGTGCATGTGTCTCTGTGTGTGTGTGTGTGTAGCCCAGGCTGGACCCTCCCATATCAATCAGCAATAAAGAGAAAATAAAAAGCTCCACAGAGATACCCACAGGCCAGTCTGATGGAAGCAGCTTCTCAAATGAGATTCCATTTTTGCAGGCATGTCAAGTTGACAACCAAGGTTAGCCACCACAAGTCCCCTTACTCAGTGCGAATTGTTCCTCATTCTTCTTATTTAGAAGGATGGTATAAACATTGAACTATATTGGTTTCTAAGAGGGGAATCCTTAAGAGTCCCTGCTTCTAGAGAATGGTTCTTTACGTTGTTGTATGTGTACACATACCACATACAGTTGGATGGTTTCTCCCCTTGAATTTTAGGCAAGAGGAAGCCATAGGTGAGGAGGAGAACCCAGAGACAATCCTAATACAGTGAATCTATCTCTTACCTTAGCATGCCATGTGACCCCTTGTGAGGGATGGATGGGTGATCAGAGACAGAGTAACAGGGCTATGGAGGTGCCTCAATATGTAAAGTGCTTGCTGTATGAAGATGATGGCCTGAGTTCGAAGTTTCCAGCATCTCTATAAAAGCCTGGTGTGACTGAGCATGGCTATAACTCCAGCACAGCAGGGTGGAGACAGCCAGCCAGGTCCCTGGAGCTTGATACTAGGTGGTCTATTCAGATCAGTATAAGCTCCAGGTTCAATGAGAGACTCTGTCTCAAAGGCTAAGCTGAAAAGTTACAGCGGAAGACATCTGATGCTGACCTTTGGCCTCCACAGATACCTATGTGGACAAGCCTCAGGCATATACTTTCACACACAAATATGGACACATATACAAAACATTTTAAAAAGAAATACAAGGAAGGTAATGATAGTGCTACATGCCCCAAACACATCTGGAACTGGTATTGGAATGCTTTGAACACCTAAGAGATGCCAAGTATTCTCACTACTTCTTCCCAAAGATCCTTGGAAAAACCTGCTTGTTAGTAAAGTCATCTAACCTTGCTCCCACTTTGCAGACGAATCAGAAGGTTCAACGTGACTGCTACATGCAAATGAGTCATACGAGTAACAGATTAGAACCTGCCTTGCCCCACCTCCCGTTTCTGCCTAGAGAAAACTTAAATTCAGGGGGCGGGGTGGGGGAAGTGGACTCCTATTTTAATATAAATTTTGTTTGTTCCTGAGTTCATGGCTTTAAATACACAGGCAGTGGAATTATAATTGGGAGAGCAACAGTGACTCGATGAATTTTTAAAACGTAGAAATCGGAGTCTTCCTGAATGTCCTATTTGGCTGTGTGTATCTCAGGAAAGGGACCACACGGGTAAGACAAAAACCAAAGCACAATGAGCTGAAATATTCAGCCAGGGGTACATAAACAATGTGCGCGGTAGACCGCTTTTTAAAAATTCCATAGAGCAGGTGACAACTGACTTCCGAGATTGTTTAACACTAACGAAGCGATTTCTTTCTTAATAGTCTCTCCTTCCAGGGCAGAGTCCCCGTGGCTGTGGAATCTTACACCAGTCCACAGCAATCAATATCAGTCCTCTGCCAAATGTTATTAAATATCTCCTTGATACCTATTTACAACTAAGAAAATCATTTCACTGCCGAGGGATTGTAAATGTGTGAGAGGCGCCCCTGACAGCTTTACTTCACTCACTGTCTGCGGTCCGGGGCCTGCTGCTCGGGCTGCCAGACTAAGATGAAAGACATAATTAAGGAAACATATGAAGGCTAGCACAGGCCTGGAGATTAATTAGCTGTGCGTCAATAATCTCATCAATATCCGATTAACAAATGACACATGGCCCAATGAAACATATTGATTCATGCGCGCTCCTCACTGTTAATAAATTGAAGCTGCTTTGCTAAATGAGAAAGCTGACAAAATGCTAGGCCGCTAATACTGCCCCACTCTTGTGATAAAAAACAGAAAATTAGCCTGAAGTATAAGGTGTTTAATTTAGGAGGGCTGCCACTCCACTCCTGAAGCTTGTTAATAACGAACGTGAAGAGGGCAAGGGATTTTTGTGGAGAACTCACTCAAAAGGACCAGGAGAAATTTCCCTAGGGCTGGCGGTGGGATGGAGACACCACATAGAGATGGTCTGAGCCATACCACTCTATTGTGAATGTGTGTGGAGAAAGCTTTCTGTTGCCTTTTAGGGGCAGGATTCTAGTAATAAGGAACTCATTTCATATTTTGGAAGAACTAGTTTGTATATCTTTCTTGTTTGTTTGTTTGTTTGTTTTGTAATGGTAGGTCACTGGCTTTTGAGAAGACTTATACCTTCTTATGTGTATGAGTGTATACACTTGCACTGTGGGACCAATCATTAACATTACCTGGCATCCACACCTTGGTTCTATCTAAAATTCAAGCCAACATGGACACTTGCTTTTCTGTGAGTCCATCTTTTTGAGGTAGGCTATCTCCCCATCAGCCTTGCTTTGGGAAGGCTATAATTCAGTTTTCTTGTTAGCCCATGAGAGAGAGAGGTGGTAATAGGGTTAGGCAGGAGGGAATAAGGTGATAATAGTGAAGGCCAAGGCTTGATATCTGTTGGGGCCCCAACTGAGACTGTGGTTGGGAAACATGAAAAACCCCGCTGACCAAAGAGAAGGCTCTGCTAATGATGGCTCAGCCCATCCCACAGCTTTCAAGCTAAAAATCTGGCCCTGAACCATCTGGAACATTCCCTGGGTGTTCAGGTGTTGAGTATCTCCTCTGAGGCAAACATCTGCTTGTGGAAAATGCTCTCCCATGTTGTACACAGTCCAGGGAAAGGCAGCCAGGAAAGGCATTGGGAGCACGGTGACAGAGGTGACTCTTATGGGTCCCACATCATTATGGTAGCATGCAGCTGAAATGAAGAAGGGCTTGGAAAACCAACTTCACTAAGTGAAGGATAGGAGAAAGAACCAAACAAGAGGCTACAAAGAC
The DNA here is from genome assembly GCF_004785775.1 of Grammomys surdaster. NCBI lineage: Eukaryota > Metazoa > Chordata > Mammalia > Rodentia > Muridae > Grammomys > Grammomys surdaster. The sequence goes on from NW_021604595.1 coordinate 9,773,128, forward strand.
TTACCTAAGTGTTCTCACTCTGAGCCTGTTTGGTTTGCCATGCCTGCCCTGAACTGCAGGAGGTTCAGAGCTGAGGACTCTGACTAGGAACCCTTGGTATTTTCAGACTCAGGGGTCTTTAAAGAAAAATCAAAATAGGCACTTGCCACAAGGGTCTCCAGAAAACTTGAGCTAAAACTCGCTGCTTTGGTCTGAAGCAGTCACATGAGACTGAATATTCTGTGTCCTCATTTCTTTATCTAGAAAGGAAATATCTGATTAAGTGTTCTCTTAGTTCCCTATAATGCCAAGAGTTATTAGCTTTCTAATGATATCTAGGCACAGCTGTGTATATGATATGGTAGAAAGGTCTTCAGAATTACAATTACCAAGATTACAATTAGATAGTCTGGAGAATTCTTGGGCCCTCAGTGCTTGTGGGTTTTTTTTTTTTTTTTGAGGTGACTGGTCTGTCTCCTCCATGGACCCTTTTCTCCCTCCTAGGAGCAAAGGCAGATTCCATGAGCATCTTGAACTTGCTAAGTAGTTTTGAGGAAAGTTGGGACATTAAGTTACATTAACTCTACATATCGATCAGGAGGGAATACAAATCAATAATTTCCATCAATCCCGAGAGGTCTGTTGAAGCCTATTTCCTCAAAGTTACGGTGCTCAAGAACAAAATTTCTTCAGTAGGTCTCTGGAGTGGAAACGATCTGATTTCTTTATCTGAGGTTCACAGGAGAGAGGTTTACATTCTGGGACAAATTATTAAGGGATGAAATTCTTTCAGTGCACAGACGGGATCTTGCCAATCCTGAGGTTTCCGTTGGAGGGTTAGGGTGGGAGAGCTTGGTTTTGGTCCATTGTGCACTTGTCTGTGGCAGTCTTTATGGGAGATATGCCAGTGGTATTAGCTTGTGTTATTGAGTCTTCTCTGCATGCGTTCACAGCAATTGCTTGTGTGAAAAACATGCACAGCTTCAGATGACAAAGCCAGCAGTCAGAGAGGCTAAGTAAGTTAGCCCCTATCACCGACTAGAACTGTTTGATCTGTGCTCATCCCAGGCAGTCTTAGGCCAAAACCTGGGATTTTCGGCTCAGGCAGGGGTGTTCAATCATTTGACATGGTGATATGACATTGTCATCTATAAATATGTTGAGCTGCACTCCTGGCTCTCCTGGGACACATGACCTGTGGGCTACAGGTTGAGCTTAGCTACTTGGGATAGTCTTTAATAATTCATGCTTGCCTAGAACCTGGCAGGGACTTGGTGATAGTCACTAGCATTTGGAGGTGGTTCAACATAACACTAGTTCTCAACTCTGCAGTGGACCACAGTCTCTCAAGCCCACGATTTTTTTTTTATAGATCCTTCTCTTTGATCTCTAATGGGGTAAATTTCTGTATAAAAAATAACCTCACAACGCCAATAGCTTTTCTATCACCAAGTTAAAAAAAAATTGGGACCTTTGTACTGTTTCTGGCTGATTAGAAGCCGTAGGACGAATGGAATAAGCCCGTGATACATTGTGATGTATGAGGAGGCCAGGTGAGCTGAATCCCTTGTAGCATCTGAGAGGTGAGCAGGGCTGCATGCTTCAGCCTACACCAACTTCAATCACCGGATGGGAGTTATTTAAGGGGTTTCACAGGCAGCTGCTTTGTTGGCCAGCTCCACTGTAACTTGTGCTGGTGAGTCAGATTTCATGCCCAATTAGGATACAAGGGGAAGCCTCCCTTGTGGAAAGGACACAGCTGTTCTGGAATTGCAGCCTGAAGAGACTCAGAAGGTTTGCAGAAATCTGGTATCCTTGCCCCTAATGCAGGCGTAGGAAACCCTTCACCCTTGGACTTGAGTCACAGTATTTAACACACACACTAAAGTATATATACTATATAAATATATATTGACATGTATTAGTTTATATAATATGTGTCTATGTAGGTATATGTATATATATTGTGTGTATACTTCTTTTACTGTCTATATGACCATGATTTTCTTTAGTTTTACACACACATAACTTACATACACACACACACACACACACACACACACACACCCATATCTTAGACATTTATATCTTAGTGGAGAAAAGGAATAAATCATGCCGCTAAATCTACCATGAAGATGAAAATATATGGACTCATATTCATCCCATAATGATACACCTAGGATGTAGTAGTCTGTTTACTATGTCTGTTTATACAGTGCACATATATGTGTATGTACACTCAGATGTCTACATGCAGTGATACCAAGTCTACTCCCCAAGGGACTGGGACAGAAAGAACCACGGTGAAGGCCACTTATCTGTTGCACGATGTGCTTGACATATTTACTTTTAAGTTTTGCTCATCCTCAGAATCCAGCAGTCAAAAATGTGAGCATGCTCATATAAATTTTTGCCCAATCCACATTGTCATCCTGGGCAGTGTAGACAGGAAGCCTTTGGAGGGCCCAAGCCAAATCTTACTGATCCTAAAACTCACACAGTGCAGATTTGGCCTGTTGGAAACAACTCGGAGGTCTGCCCTTCATCTTACTTGAGATTCCAATATGTGTTTGTTTTCTCCCTCCACAGAACTACTTTCTGTTTCTACATTTGCATGGTCATCTCCTGACCTCTGTGGTTTATTTTCTCCGCTCCTCATGTCCCCACTCCCTGTATACTGTGGTCCAGTCCCACTCTTAGACCCCTACGATGGACTTGAACCACTTTGCTTCTTGTATCCCCGTTGCTTTTTTCTGAGTTTCGTTTAATACATCTCCAGGGCTCTATGTATTTAACCTTATCCCTCATTCAAATTGTGCAGAAACAACCTTTGTCTCTCCATAAAACACATTTGCAAATGGTACCCTGTGTGTTGAATTCTCCCTCAGGCCCACAGGACATACTTGAGGCTCCTAAGCCCCTTTGTAGCTGCTTTTCTGGTGCCTCCCAGGGCCCAGTTTCCCCCCTCCTCCACAAGAGCCTGTCCTTGACATTGCTAAAAAGCCCACATATCATTTTGTGCAGAATGCGCTGACCTCCCTAGTCCATCATGTGAGATTCTCATCACCTTTGAAGAATCATCTGTGAGACAACATGTCTCTGAAGTCATTGTTTATGCCACTCAGAACTTGGTGTCTTACATTTGTGTGCATGTTTTGTTGTTGTTGTTTTCATTTTTTTTTGTTTTTTGTTTGGTTATAGTCATGTTGAAATATTTGCATTTCACAACAGAAAAATGGTTTCAAATATCTTGGTTTTGCATTTTTGTTGCATGCTACCATATAAACATTACAAATATTTTTCTTCAGGAACTTGTCTTTTTCTTTTTCAGAAAATGTCCATGGTCTAATATTAAATAAAGAGAAAGGAAGCATTTGATGTAGAGAAAGATGCCACCGTGTTGAACAGGTATGTGGGGCACTGTGTGGGGCATGGTCATGTACATCCTGTGTCGGAAGACTAGTATTATCTAGCTATTGGGATTAGTGATTTACATATTGTCCTGTAATAGGTTCTTTTCCCTCAGTTTTTAAATGAACAGCTATGGAAGTAGAGTAAGGTAGAAAAGGCCAATTATTAGATATTGATTTCGTGATTTATTTAGTGATTTACATAAAGCACTGCCTGTGCTGCCTATTTGCCAAGCGGGACTTCACTTCCTGCCTGAAACAGAATGACCTGGAGGAATAGAAAATCCTGGGTCGTTGCCCATAACAACCTGCTGACTGCCACTCACACGTCTGTAAAATCTTGCTTGCTTATCTAGAGAGAGAAAGGGAGGGAGGGAGAGAGGGAGAGAGGGAGAGAGGGAGGGAGAGAGGGAG
>NW_021604595.1:9777030-9811952 GCF_004785775.1 Grammomys surdaster
AGAGAGAGAGAGAAGAGAGAGAGGGAGGAAGGGAGGGAGGGGAGGGAGGGAGGGAAGGAGAGGGAGGGAGGGAGGGAGAGGGAGGGAGGGAAGGAGAGGGAGGGAGGCAGGGAGAATGTGTGTATGATGTCTGTCTGTGTCTGGGTGAGTATGTCTCTGTGTTTCTTTGTATGTTCCTGTCTGTGTGTCTGTGTGTAGCACTTTTTATAAACACACACATGTATTTATGTATTCATATGCATATATATACTATATATGTATACATATATACATATACACACATATATATCATATAAATTTATGTATTCATATGCATACACACACACACACACACACACACACACACATATATATATATATATATATATATATATATATATATATATATATATATGCGCACTTTGGTTGTGGAAGCAGAAAAGGGCCTCTGATTCTCTGGGATTGGCATTACGGGCAGTTGGGAGCTTCCATGTGGGTGCTGAGCTTTGCACCTGGGTCCTCTAGAAAAGCAGCCAGAGCTCTTAACTGCTGAGCCATCTCTCCAGCCTACATACTACTTTCCAAGACTGGTATGAAGTTTGGGAAAATGAATCCACTCTATTCTTTAGTTCTTGACTCCATAGCTCCTCAGGATGCTCACGCATTTTTTTTTTTTTTTACAGTATCACCCTGTGTGTATTGCTCTCTGCTTTGGGCGTGTAGAAGAATTCTAGAAGCAGACTGTAGGGAAGTAGAAGGTAGAGAAGGCAGTCTTTCTCTTACCACATTACCTTCCTTGTATCTCCAAGGATCTCCTTCCCAAGGAACTTGGTATACTGTTGAACACAGTAGATAATCAATAAACCAAACGATTGGATTTAAAAATTACTCTGTGAGTAGTGGAGCTTAAATAAAATAGGCCAATAGTTAAAATAATTGTTTCTAGCCACCTGTTTTTAAAACTTGCTTATTTCAGTGCCCTAAGAGGACTCTGCTCAAACCATTAGTCTGATTGTTAGAGGGATCAAAGGTAAATAATTTATGAAAGTGCCATTTTCCTAAATTGTGAAGTTGGAAACAAATCAATCCCCTAGTTATTGAGGCCCACCAGAAGTTTAATTCTGGGTAATTGCTCAAGAAACCTGACACTCTCCATACTGCTACAAAGTCACTGGGAAAACTCATCGTTCAGATACACGTGAGCCAGATGCAGAGACTGGATGCATGTGACCAATGCAAAGAGAATACTGAAGGACCAGTTTACTCATGGGCTTCCAAAAGCAAGTCGTGTGCCTTGTGCTTTGCAAATGCCAGTGTGGAAACAGCCCAGTCACAGGCTCACTTGATAAAATGCCAACTTGCCTCTTTACAAAAGCTTGTTTCAAAATTAGTTTTCATTGACAAATTAACATTGCATATACTTTTGATAGTACTATAATCTGGACCTGGAGTTTCCCCCAAAGGACTATGGGTGACAGCCATGGTCCCCAGCCTGCAGCAGTACTGGTAGGTGGTAGAACCTTTAAGAAACAGGACTTAATGGAAGACATTTGGTTACTGTGGGAGTGCTCTGGACCCAAGCTTCCTTCTTTTTTTTCCCCTCTTGTGGTGGCTGCTGCCAGTGGGGTAGGCTGCTTGCTTTGCCATGCACTCCTTATCACTGACACATATTCCTTTGTCAATGTTCCAGAAGCAATGAATATAATGGCCTATGGACCAGAACCTTTCAAACCGTGAGCCCAAATAAACCTTTTGTCTTTATAAGTTTACCATCTCAGGTACTTTGTCATAATAAGGGAAAGCTGTGTAGCACAATATAGAGCATGTTTATAAACACATAACTATGATACATTTGCACCTATAGCTAAATCATATGTGATTTGCCTCACATGTCTATTTGTGATAACAAAATCTACTCTCGGCAATTTTCAAGTAGACGGGACCTTATAACCAGTAGTTCGTCACATTTCACAACTTCTCTCTGTAACTTATATCCTCTGACCAAACTTCCTGCCCTGCCTTATCTCTCTAGCTTAGCAATTGACTGGCATCATGCTTTCTGTTAATCAAGGCTGAATATATGTACTGGTCAGAGACTGCTTTAAATATGTGCTACGTGAGACTTAAAATAAGTTTCATGGCAGAGATTGCTAGAAGGTGTGGTGTCAGAGACAACAGGAAGTTCACTCACTCACATTTAAGTTATTACAAAATTTGAATCTGGAATGAACCGAAGTCAAATTATATCTAAAGCCAAATCTCACCGTGGCATCTATAGCATGTTCTTTATGGACAAAACGTTGCCCTTGTCCAATGAGACAAGACAGTTTCTAAAAAGTCAAAATTAGAATCTATATTGGTTTAGGAAAAGAACAGGAATAAATTCTCTAAGGTCTAAGACCTCTCCAGCCACAGGTACTTGGCTAGGTTTAGAGTACCAGGCACAAATATCCACCTATTAAGAGGACATTAAATTTAATTAGACAACTGTTAGTTACCCTCAAGATGAAAGCACCACTATTGCACCTTTGGGAATATCTCAGCATCGTTGTGGTTTATGCTTTAGAGCTGGGTCAGACTATTGACTGGTTTTCTCCCTTGACAGTTTGCATAACACCTTCTGATACAATAAGAGCTAGTCCTCAGGAAGGAGCCTTCCAGCTCAGTTCCAGCTCACGTCCTCCAAGTGCTCTATCTGAAGTGTGTGGTGTCTTCAGCAATATGGTCTTGCCTTCAAATTCTGGGAGGCAGCCAAAAGGAATAGCAATAGTCAACACTGTTTTGGGACTATTTTGAACCCACATGACCAACAACTTGAAAGGAAGATTCCCCAAAGGTTGGAGCTGGAATTTTTGCTAGATGTCCATGGCTCTTAAAGTGAGCATTCTCATCTTGTATGGTGTAATTACATTTAAAGTATACACAAGCACACACACACACACACACACACACACACAAGCACACACGCACGCACGCCCGCATGCATGCACGCACACACACACTGTTTCCTAAGCTAATACAATAATGTGTTTCCCTACGCCTTTTAAAAACATCTTTAGTGTTATTTGTCAATCCTTCCTCTTTCCTCCCTCTGTATTACTCTTCCCAACCCTTCCCTGTTAAAGTCCCTCCACCCTATTTTCCCCTTTTCCTGTTCACAGTACCTGTGCCTGTGCCCTACTCTCCCCGTCCCTACACCTGCTCCCCACTACCCCCACAGCCCCTATCTACTTTCCTCAGTACTACAACTTAGTCCCCCATGGAAAATAAAGTCCTAGAAAAGGCTGGAATATCCTCTTGGATAGATGAACAGAGTGGTTTCGGAAAGAGGCTGGCTTGAACCCCTCAGCAGACACCTGCTCTGATTCCTGTGGTGACCAGATGCTAGAAGGCAGAGCCCATGCAGGAGGCAGAGAGGCTCCAAAGCCCCAAGGCTAGTAAGGTTCTGTCTGGTTGCAGCCTGGCCTATGTAAAAAACAGCATGGTGTGGCTGGTTCCTCTGTGTACTCTAGATCTTCAAAGATTCCATCTTCTCAGCCCAGGTTTCAAGCTTTTGGAAGGGAACAAGTGTGGCGGTAGGATAAAGTGACCCTGTGGACAAGGGTTTTCAGTCAGGGTTCTGTCCCACTGAAAGGATTTGAAACACTTACCTGGTTTTCTACGTGATGTTTTCATTTTGGAGTTTGGAGGCCATGTGAGCAGCATCTAATCAGAACCCAGACGTAGGTCTGAAAGTGTACCTCCTTGGGAAACATTGGGTCAGACCCCATCAATTCCCCGCAGAGGAGTTACTGACCGCAACTCCTAGCCAGTCAGGTTCCATGTGATGTCAAGATTTTTAACTGGCGAAATACTTTCTTGCCTTGTGAGCACAAGGACCTGATTCTGTTCACCAGGATCCATGTGTCCTGGTGGGGCTTCATTGTCATCTGGACAGAGCATGCAGTCATCTGAGAGGAGAAACCTCAGTTGAGAAATTGTCTAGATCCAGTTGATCTGTTGATACATTTGCAAGGGACTGGTTATCAATTGATGGAGAAGGCCCTGTCTCACCGGGACAGCACCATTCAAGTTAGTTAAGTATGAAGCGGAGAGTGAGCCAGCAAGTACCAGTTCCTCTATGGTTTCTGCTTCAAGTTCCTTCTTGAGTTCTTGCCCAGTTGCTTTCAGTGGTGGGCCGCGATGGATGTATAAGCCAAATCAACTCTTTCCTCCCCAACTTGCTTTAGGTTACCATGGTGTTTTATCACAGCAACAGGATGAAACAAGGAAATCAAAATAGAAAGCCAGGCATGGTGGCATAGACTTCTAATCCCAGCTCTGGAGAGGTGGTAACAGATGGGATTTCTAGGCTGACTGGTCAGCCAGCATAGTCTATTTTTGCCAGCTCCAGGCCAAATAGGAATCTGTGTGAAAAGTGTTCAAAGTGCAATACCTGAGACTGTGCTCTGGGCTTCACATTTGTGTGCCACTCCTATGCAGATATGCACTCCCAAACTTGTGTTTGTGTTTACCCCTCAAAACATGTATACCCATAAGCTTCACACACATGCGTGCGTGCACACACACACACACACACACACCAGCTTGCAATGAGATGGGCACCTTGTCCTCGCAAGTGGTCTATGAGAACTCAGGGTCCACAGCATGAAGAGTGAGAATGACTTGAGAATTGGCTTGTGCCCAACTCTGGCTCCTCATTTGTCAGCACAAGGAGCATAGCTTGTTTGTCCCCATGCTCCATGTTGGAAGTGGAGTTAACACTCTTTAGATTTCTTTTTTCCTCTCATCCTGCAAATCTGCCTTTCTGAGGCATTGAGTCTGTGTGGCCTATGGTTTCTCTACTTCTACATCCATTTTCTTATAGAAAGTGTGAGCTCTTTCCTAATGTTTTGTTAAAGCTGCACCAGTTTCTCATGTTGGGACTCTGTCTCCTCAATCTGTTCCTGTAGTGGATTTAACAAATATTAGGTAGTACTAGGCCAGTCATTGTTTTAAGTACTTACAAGCTTGTGCACTTAGCTTAAGCTGCACAATCTCCACAGGATCTATGTGAAACAAGTACTGTTGTACTTCTTGTATAGATGGGGAAACTGAGGCAGAGAAATTTAAGTGACATATCTAAAGACACAGAGATGCTGAATGAAAGAGTCAGAACACCAAAGCTCTCACCTCCAGCCCACATGGTCCTCACCTATAGTAACTGCAAGTGTGGGCCTTGAATTACTGATAAGGAAACATTTAATTGGGATAACATATAAATATCTCTGGTCTATGTTAGTAAATGTGTAGTAGGATGGCTTGGAAAAGCAGCTCTGAAAGAAAGGAAGTGGTATAGTATTCGAGTTGCATAAACATTTGAACAGCAACCAATCATTCTTGACCTCAGCTGAAGGAGGACAGATCTCTGCAGGCCTATGCTTGAGTGATACCATTACATATACAAGCTTGCTGGAACTTGCAGCAATGTAATTTTTCTCTTTGGAATAGCTATGTAGAATGGAGAGTTTTGAAGACTTAAATGATTTGATTCATATAGCCCTGGAAAGCCCATCTATAGTTACTTCCTTGTCTTATAAACCAAATGTCTTAACAATTTAAAACCTGTTTAATAGTTGCTTTGGGGCAGATAAGGGTGGATTCAGGAGTGGGGGAGGAGGTAAAAAAGGAGGAAGAGGAGGAGGAAGAGGAGGAAGAGATGGTATTTGGAAGTTAAGCTAGTGTGACATAATTCAATCCATTTGGGAGTCAGGATTTTTCATACTTCCTGGCTACTATGAAGTAAAAAACCATCTCCTTGACATTTTCAGCCACTATGATCTTCTGTCCAAGGATATGCAGAAAAGCCAATATAGACAATCCCTGAAATCATTTTCCCAAAGAAAAGCTTTCCTCCAATAAACTGTGTCAGGTGTTTTTGTCTAATAAATAAAGTAAGATTATTATAATCATAAAACTGCTAACACTTTTCTTTTTAGCTTTACTGATTTTATGTGTATAAGTGTTTGCCTGCATGTGTACATGTACCACATGAGTGCAGTACTCCTGGATACCAGAAGAGGGCGACAGGTGATGTGGAACTGGAGCTACAGAGGGTTTTATGCCACCGTGTGTATTCTGGAACCTGAACTCTGGTCCTTTTCAAGAGGATGGAGTGACCTGAAAATTTGAGATATTTCTCCAGATCCTGATAACTCCAGTTTCATGGAGCTTAACCTAAAGTAGTAACTGATTATATGAATTGTTCAGAGAGTTTGCTGGTATCAGCTTAGGGTCATTCTACACTTCTCTTAGCCCTCTTTGTGCCTTGATTCTTTATCATTACCAGTAAATACAAAATCTCAAAATATCCTTCCACTGGAAAAAAATACACCTAGAAAATATTTTCCTTTCAAAATGTAAACTTGAATTTTGAGTTTAGGGTAGGATGGTTCTGGAATGTCTAGTGTTTATGAGCACATCTTAAAGAACCTGAGCCGTGTGACAAAGGCCATAATTTACCTATTTTAAGACCTGACATTAAGGAATGATACGGCTGCAATTTTCCCAACAAAAGATGAGAAGAAGACTTTGTTTACATCTTCTTCCTCTGTGGCCTTTCCAAAAAGAAGTGGAATGCAATAGGTGCTGAGATGGAGTGGAGGAGTGAGGGTGGGGGTGGAGGTGGGGGTGGAGGGGGTGGGGGGGGGGGTGGTGGGATGGGTGTGGGGGTGCATTTGAGAGCAAATAGAGGAAGACTTACTTGGTCTGAGAAGCAAGCACAGAGGACTGTGGCTTTTAAAAGGCTATTAGATATTCTATCACAGAGAAGATGAAGAGGTTGTCTTCTTTTGGAGGATTGAATGCTGAAATAACCATACAGCGTGATTTTGCAATACACGGATTCTGAAGGCATTCTACAGCAGAATGAACTTAACTTTTCCTATATTGTTCATGACTGCTTTCAATGTTTTCATCAAGGTAAACTCACCCATGACCACCCTTCCCTACTATATCTTCCTTTAAAAATTAAAATTAAATTTGTATATGTTTATGGTTATACATGTGGCATGGTATACTAGTGGAGGACAAAGTGCAGTGTGGGTCCTGTGGATTGAATGTCACAGGATGTCAGCCTTGGTAGCAAGCACCGTTACCCTCTGAGCCATCTTGTCAGCCTCTTCTTATATCTCTCTTCTATTTTCAATTTTTCTTCTCTTCTTTTCTTTTTTTTGTTTGTTTTTATTGTTGTTTTGTTTTTGTTTTTGAGAAAGGGTTCTCTGTGTAGCCTTGGTTGTCCTGGAACTTGCTCTATAGACCAGGCTGGTTTCAACTCAGAAATCCATCTGCCTTTGCCTCTCTAGTGATGGAATTAAAGATGTGTGCCTCTACTGCCTGGCTATATACCTTTCTTAAAAATGGCTTTCCATTCATGTCAGCTTGCTCTCAGAGTACTTTTGTTTTCAGATATGTTACTCATGTAATTCTCTCCTAGATATTATGTAAATATAATGAAAATGTAAATAAAACCAGTCAGTCAGAATGGTTTGTTGTGCATTTAGAGAGATTTCTTTTTCCAGTAGGGATAAAACCCAGGCTCTTCATGTGCAGGGTGGGGCTGTATCCCAAGCTATATCGTGATTTTAGACCTTATTTTGACCTGCTAAAGCAGTGGTTCTCAACCTTCCTAATGCTGCGACACTTTAATACTATTCTCCATGTTGTGGTGGTCCCTTAACCTTAAAACTATTTTGTTGCTACCCCATAACTGTAGTTTAGATACTGTTATAAATTATAATATAAATATCTTATTTCTAGTGCTCTTAGGAAACCACTGAAAGGTTTGTTCAATCCTGAGATGGGTCATAACCGAGAAGTTGAGAACTACTGTGCTAAAGGGAGCCTATCTCTCTTGAGTACATGAAAGGATGCATTGCAATATTGTCATGATTCTTTTGACCATGAGCATTGTGTGTAAAAGCTCACAATTGAGGTAAAAGCACATCCCTTAAAAAATTTCCCTTAAGCCTAATGACTTAAAAATGAGAAATCTATTTTTGTTAATGATTAAACACTACACAAATCCGTATTTGTGTTTAAATACTAAGGTAAAACTTCAAATTTGTTTGGTTTCAAATGTACCATAATTAGTGCACTAAATTGATATCAATGATACTTTAATTAATTGAGATGGTATCATTCTTCATAACTGTTTCTTAGTCCTTCACATGTCTGAATTAATTTGAACATTCTACACCCCTGTGATACAATGAACTATTACAATCCTCAATTTACTGCTGGTAACATTAAGGTTCAGATGGTTAAATCAAGGCTAGACCATGGAAAGAAGAGTCAGGACCTGAACTGATACAGTTTGGAACCAGAGTTTGTGCTTTTAAATACCATGCTGTTTTGTTTTCTTGAGAAAAATGTGCTTTGCTTTTATGGAATCACAGAAAGAAAGGGCCTTTTGGCTGTTTTCACCTGAGTAGGTTCCTTGTTTGAAGATAGGCAACTCAGTATTGAATTCCAAGAAGGGCCAGAGATTTCTAAAGTTTGAGTGTTATCAGTATTGGTTATGTGAGAGACTTCTGACATTTATTTATTTAGGCTCTGGGATTAAATCTAGTATTAACCATAATAATATGTGGAAGATGCTTCCTTCCCTACATTAGGGTATCATTCTTCCAGACCATGCTTTATGTATAACATCAGATCCGGACAATGAACCTTTAAAAGACTCAATGTCACTGTTTCCTGATGAGCAAACAGACTCCAAGAGGTTGAGAATCCCCAAAGGAAGTATTTGTCATAGAAGGATTTTCACAGGACCTATTCCAATTGGCCCATCTTAAGCATTTGCTGATTTTGGTAAGACACTGAGAGGGATGGTTGTCAATAAGAGAATGTTTAGAAATCTATAATGGCACCCAATATCTGGTGAGCAAGCCCTGTTGAACTGTAATTATTGACGTGATCCAGTGGTCTCAATTGTAACCTGATGTGGAGAACTGAGGCAGGTTATCTATTTTTCAGATTTAGCCATCGGGATAATCCATAGCCTGTAGGGTTGGTAGATTAAGGCTTGGTTTTTTTGTTACTAAATGGGTATGTGGTAGAGCTCACATTTCCAAGGAAGGCCCAACTGGTGCGGACATTGCTGGTCCAGGGACCCCCGTTTGAGAACCGCCATATTTGGCAAAGTGTACTGTGGTGAATGATGTGATGCATGAATAAGGAAGGCATCATTGGTTGAAGTCATCTCCTTATCTTTCTCTCTTCTTTTGCTCTCCTAATTTCTTTTTTTAAAATTACATTTGCAGATGGTATTTGAGTCATTTCAGTATTATTTTCAATTCCATTGGTCTGGCCTTTGCTGAATTTATTTTTAAGGATATATGTCCCTCTTAAACATTTAAACACCCTTTCTTTGAGCTATAAGACACAACATCACTGCTTTGCTCAGGATAAGACACGAGGGAAGGAACTGTTGAAGCATCTGACAACTTAGGGATGGGGGAGCAGGGGAAGAAGAAGGAGGGAGGAAGGAAGAGATGAAGAAAGAGAGAGAGCGAACTTCAAATTAAAAGGAATACAATCTACAGGTACAACATACATATTTTCTGGCTATCCTTGGTACCCTCCCTCCTCATCCCCAGTGGACTGCCACACAAGCATAAAGCCATGTCTGATAACATGCTTCAGCTTGGGTGTGTGTAGCAATGGCTCTGTGAGCTGCTGAAGTCGTGCTACCAGAGAAAGCCAGCTGAGATGATTTTGCCCCAAGGTCTCTGCAACAGAGCATCTGTTTTTTGATAACACTTTACCTATTAATTTTTAGGGTCTATGTATTGGAATTGAGAATAAAAATTTTCCTCCTTAATGTCTGTCTCTGCCAATTCCACATTGTAGATATCATGGACACTTCCTTAACACATATTCTTTTCCACAAATGGCCATTTACTTCCTTAAACCCTTTCTTTGCATAATTATATACTTATTAAGGTATCTTCTAGCCTCATAATGGAATGCAGAATTCTAAGATTTGACATCTGTAATTATGTATGGTTGACATTAAAATTTATAGAATTTTGGATTCAACATAAATAAAAGACACTAGAAACACATTCTTATTTTTTTTTCCTCTTTGGAGAATGATGTTATCCCTCCCACGTAAAGATATCTAAATTATTTCCCTTATAAATCTTAGTGGTTTTCATTCCCAGGATGATAGAATTAGAAATATTATTTTCAGTGAGACTTCTTGTCTGTCACGAGATTCTTAGACCAGTGGGAACCCGAGTTACTTTAGCTTCTGTTGAATGCAACCAAAAGCCTTGGGCCATGATGAAATCAAGACCTAGTGGTCACCATAGGAACCACAGTGGAGAGAGAGAGAGAGAGATAGAATTTCGAAGGGAATTGTTGCCTGGGACAGAGAAACAGGTAGGGTTTTCTGGAATTCTTTGGTCATAAATTAAACTTTGTAGTTGTTAGGAATCTATAAGAATAGTTTGGAACCTGCCTAGGGAGAGGAAAAATAAAGCATTGACACCTATCAGAGTTGTTTATACTACTTAGTGGCCTTAGGGTTTGCAGAAAGAGTTATTCTGTGTTAGAGCGTGCTGAAGCCACCAAGATGAGAAAGCAAAACTAACATTGCCTTAGAGTCCAAAGATGCTATTTCTGCACTTTGGAGAAGAAAGAATCTCTCGCCCAATTACCATGCTTGTTGGTTTTGAAAGGTCAGATGGTCCAGTGTTGAAGCAGTTAGTACTGGAAGGTGTTGTGTCTGCCTGCTCTGTTAATACTTCATTTTGCTTTTATCTTCTTTCCGGTAACTTTTATTTTAAAAGCATTGGTGAGGAGATTGGGATGCTAAGCAATGTCACAGCTCCTTGCCTTAAACAAATTTTTTATTCTTCTTCTGTGTGTGAGAGTGTGGGTCCCATGGCGACCACTTTGGGAGTCAATTCTCTCCTTCTACTGTAGGCTCTCAGGACTGAACTCAGATAATCAGGCTTCGCAGTGTTTCTTCAAGCTAAGCTATCCTATAGCTTTTGTTTATGCTTTTAAATTACGTAAAAGATTTACTTTATTTTTATTGTTTATGTCTGTGTGTGTATGTGTGAGGGTGGGTTGGGCAGATGAATGGAGGTACCAGAGGAGAGCATAAGAAAAAGTCAGCATCCCTGGGCCTGGAGATAAGGGGTTTGTGAGTTCCTGATGTGGCTACTGGGAACTGAACTTGAGTCTTCTGCCAGAGCATCAAGAGCTATTTTGAATTATTAATGCTTTTGGGCTTTTTTATCTAGTTGTTGGGGACAGTCAAGACAGTTGCCCACATCCACTGTCGTTGTCTTCCTGAACTAAAAAGATGTATGCCTGAACTGCTGAATGGCTTAAGGAAAGAAAAATAAGGATAAAGTGTAAACACTGAATTCACTCTACTCACCACACACAGCCTGCTGGGTTCTCAACTCAGAAGTCAGGAACTGCACCTGAGCTTTATCTTAATCACAGTACTGGAGCACCCTAAAGGTGTGACTGTGTATATACAAGGAAGGGCAGGGAAGCAGTTTACCTAGAGGTTCTCTGGCTTATCTTTTCTTCTCTCCTTCTTTCCCGCCCTTATTCAGAGTTCAAACAGAAGACAGGTAATTTACATACTTTTGATGCCCCCAAAGAATTTTGACTTCAAACAATTTCCCATGTCTTGTGCTAGAGTAAATAGTTGATTGATGTATTCATTGAAACTAAATGGGCAAAGGAATTATTAATGATTAGTGAGTTATTGTGGAGGCTTGCCTCGGGCTAGAGAGTATGCCATCACATAGCCACGGTCCCTTCCTTCTCCCCCTGCTTCTGATGAAAGCGGCACAGCATAGTTGACTATTTATAGCTTTTGGGGGGGGGCATGCTATTCATGCATTTTATTACTAAAAGAAATTGGAAATAGCACAATTTGCAATAAATGGAATTTTAGACTGGAAGAGCCTTGAGCACTGAATTCCAGGGTTAATTTTATTGGTGTTAAGTCAGATTTTGCACAAGACCCCACTTCTTAGATGCATGATACCCAAAGTTCCAATCCTGCCTTGACGTCCTGGAGCTTGCCACCTTTTCACTGCTTATGACTGACTGTCAATTACAAACTCCACAACTGGAAAGTCTGGCTTCCCATAAATGCTTCCTAGAGAGATGAGACCAGTAGTGTTTCTAATTTGGGGTCCAGTTGCTTCTTTGAACATTTATGGAATTTAAAATGATTTGGTGGCTGTTGAAAATAAGGCGGGGTCAGAAGCAGTAGGCTGTGTGAAAGAAAATATCGCTAGGCTTTTCAAAAGCTGAGCTGTCTACTGAATAGCAAGACACTGGTTTGTTTTGTCAGATGATTTCTTGGCTAGAAAAGGTTTCCTTTTAACTAACACCCTATCTAACTACGAAAGCAGCGCTATTCCCCCTGAACATTCCCACGCATGTGGGATATGAAGAATAATCACATTTGTGGGTCACTGGCGTCCACTTGACGTCAGTGAGGCACACCTCATAGGTCCCAGGGAGTTTCAGTAACTGTATGGTGTCAAAATCTAAATTTGTAAATTAACAATTCACCCAACAGACATTAAAAGTAAGAAACAGGTTTAAAAGAAACCAGTTCCTCCAGATATCTTTAGACCAATGAGTCTTGTATTAGGATCACACAGGAAAATCTGATGACTAATTAGCCATCTGCAAGAGAACACTTGGAATTACTTAGCTATCAAAACAACAAATTGATGAGTCTCGAGATAATGATTCTGTTAGTATTAGCAGCAAAAAGGGTTCGATGGAGTATTTGCTTCATCGTGTAGGGACATTCAGACACATTTGCACTTTGCTGCCTTGGTAAGTGACTTAGCATTCTCCTTTGTGGGTACTCAAGTTTAAGTTGAAAGATACTTCTTTAGTTTAGTAGTTACCTGGTATTGCTTGATGCCAGCAGCTGCCAATGCGGCCATTCCTTCCACCAGGAACTTCGAGCAAAGTCTCTGACCCATGGCTTTGCAGAATGAGAGAACAAATGTGTGTGTGTGTGTGTGTGTGTGTGTGTGTGTGTGTGTGTGTGGTTGTGTGATGAGGATGAGTGAACACAGACTCCTGTTGGTAATCCTGCTCCAGGTGACACACTTTAGGGTAGTGGAGCCAAGCTTCTTTTCAAACCCGATCACCATAAGACTCCTGAACTTACTTCCTCTTCCTCTTCAAGGATTCATCTGTGGCAGTGAGTTCTGCAATCCCAGCAGCATGTGTCTTTTCTCTGGGTACCTTCCTCATCATCTGGGAGCACTCTGCATTTTTCAGATGCTTTGGGTTTTGAAGGAATGAGACAATGGCACACTGTAGAGTACTATTATCCAATGTGACTGTGGCCTCTCTAAAATAACCCACTCATTTTATTATTTATAGATTTTTGTTGTTGTTGTTGGTCTGTCTTCTTTCCCTTCCTTCCTTCCTTCCTTCCTTCCTTCCTTCCTTCCTTCCTTCCTTCCTTCCTCCCTCCCTCCCTCCCTCCCTCCCTCCCTCCCTCTCTCTCTCTCTCTCTCTCTTTCTCTCTCTCTCTTCCACTATGCTAGGCATTTTAAGTGAGGAAGTGTAGACAGCTTTTCTTCCTTTTATTGTAAATAGATTCTCACATAATGCATCCAGATTATGGTTTCCCCTCCCTCTACTCTTCCCAGTACCTCCCTACTTCCCCTCCCATATGAATCCATTCTCTTCCTGTCTCCTATTGGGAAAAGGGGGCTTCTAAGGGATAATAATGAAATACAACAAAATAAATTATAATAAGATAAAATGAAAAACTGTCACATCAGAATTGGACAAGACGAACAGAAAAAAAGAGGGCCAAAGAGAAGGCACAAGAATCTGCGACCCACTCTTTGACACACTCAGGAATCCCATAAAAATACTAACATGGAGGCTATACTATCTGAGCAGAAGACCTGAGGGAGGCCTGGGTAATTCTTGTTCTTGCTGCTTCACTCTATGAACATTAAGCTTCCACCATGTTAATTTAGAGAGGCAGTTTTTTTGTGGCCTCTTCTGTCCCCTCTGGTTCTTACATTCTTTTTTACCTCCTCTTCTGTGGGATTCTGTGGCCTCTGGGAAGCAAGGGTGGATTTGATGGAGACATCCCATTAGGGCCCAGTGTTTCAAAGTCTCTCATTCGCTGTATAACATCTGGCTCTGGGTCTCGGTGTTTGTTCCCATCTGCTGCGGGAGGAAGCTTCTCTGATGATAGCTGAGCAAGGCACTGATCTACACTGATCTGCACTGAGTAGAGCAGAATGTCATTATAAGACATCTCATCACTACACTTGTTATTCCTGTTGTTTGTTTGTTTTTAGACAAGAAGTATTTTTGCTTTATTCTAGGACCGTGGGCTATCTAGTCTCTGGTTATTGGTCACCTAAGTAGTGTCAAGTATGGGTTGCATCTTGTAGTGTGGGCTTTAAATTGAATCAGATATGGGTTGGTTGTCTCACAAGCTTTGTGCCATCATTGCTTACAAGCAATGGTCGTTGTTTTCCTTGCAGGCGGGATGTCAGACTAAAAGGATTGTGGCTCCCTGGTGTTTATGCTTCTTTTCTGATAGTATACAGAGTTCCTTCCCATACCAAAGAAGCTATGAAATAAGGGTACAAGGAGTAGACACAAGTTTGTTGACAGCTACTTAGTCAAACAATCATGATTACGTAATGCTTGAAAGAAGATCTGGTAATCACGATTCTAATTTTCTGAGTTAAGCTCCAAATTAACTCAGTTGGTCTTAACTTTAGTGGGCATGAAACAATTAAACTGGAGTTAAGAAAGCAAATTAACTCAGTTGATCTTAGTTTGGTGTCCACGAGACACTCAAGACACATATGCAAATCAAGCATGCATAAAATATTAGGGAACCTGCACCAACCGTAACAACCGTAACAGATTGCATAAGTTTTCATGAAAAGAATCAAAAGTGGTGGAAAACATGAAGGAAAATGCTCTTCTCTTTTCAACATGCCATTAATTAAATTATTATACAAAGGAGAGCCTTGGGAGTCTCCCATCTTGTTTTTGTTTCTTCTTCAAACAACTGCTGCCTTTATTATCTGAAGGTGTCTGGAAATTGTTTGCTTTGGAATTTGATTTGTATCTCTGTCATAATTATAGCAGAGAAAACATACTACGATTCTGAAGACATGCATGCTAGTTGACTAAAAACTATTTGGGGACAGGGGGCAATGGGTTGCATTTAATTAGTCCTGGCCTAGCAGTTGGAAGAATAGCCCCAGGGACTTGTCTTTGAGTTCTATTTTTTCTTGACTTTCTGTCTTGTTTTTTTTTTTTTAATTTTTTATTTTAATGGAGTGGGTGATTGAGCCCAAGGTCTTTTTTATGCTAAACACATGCTTTACCCGGGCTCATATACTTTTTTGTCTGTAAAACAAATGACATCAGCTAACATGATCTGATTTGCCTCATCTAAGTATGGTCAAAAGCACATAGTCCCAGGCATACATAGTGGGCATTCTTTAAATACCATTGCTTTAACAGAGAGCTATGAATACTTTTTACATGTAAGGTAAGAACCACATGTATAATTTCAAATTTTCAGGTAGTCACACGTTTAACTTCAATTGCATTATTACACACAACCTCATTGTGATGGTTTGTATATGCTTGGCCCAGGGAGTGGCACTAGGAGGTGTGGCCTTGTTGGAGTAGGTGTGTCACTGTGGGTGTGGGCTTAAGACCCTCATCCTAGCTGCCTGGAAGTCAGACTTCCACTGATAGTCTTCACATGAAGATGTAGAACTCTCGGCTCTGCCTGCCACATGCCTGCCTAGATGCTGCCCTCCTCCCACCTTGATGATAATGCACTGAACCTCTGAACCTGTAAGCCAGCCCCAATTTAATGTTGTCCTTTATAAGACTTGCCTTGGTCATGGTGTCTGTTCACAGCAGTAAAGTCCTAACTAAGACACTTATCTACCCAGAATATTTTATTTTATTTCACCATCTAATCAACATTGGTTTATATTATTTGCTTTTCTTGTATATGTATATATAGTTTACATGTTTGTATACATGTTTTCATGTGCATAAGCATACCTGTGTGTGTGCACATGTACATGTGAAGGTCCAAAATTGACCTCCTTTTTAGATGTTCTTTTCTATTGGTCTACTTTATTGAGGTAGGGGTTCTCTGTGAATATAGAGATCACCAATTCTAGCTGATCTAGCTAACCAGTTTACCCCAGGAATTCCCACCCCTGCTTCTGAGTGCTGAGATTACAAGTGACTGACACACTTGCCAAAGTTTTAGGTGAGTTTTAAGGATTTGAACTCCTGTCCTCCTGCTTGCCCGGTAATTTATCCCCAGTCTGATGCTAATCTTTTAATGTGATCTTTTACTTATCATTATAAAGCCTTTGAAGTTTTGTTCATGTTCCCCACTTTTAGAATGTCTCAGTTCAGAATATTGTCATTTAAATCGCTCAGTTATTTCACACTGCTGATGGCTTCCTTTCTGGGAAACACAATTTGAAAAGCAGGTCTTTGCTTGCTGTACACATTGATTCCAAATAGCCACAGGGTTTACCATGGAATTTATGTGTTTGTAATAACGGTTCTTAACTTGGGATGCTTTGCTTCCCAGGGAACATTTAGCAATGTGTGGAATGGTTTTGTTTATCATAATTGAGGAAAAGGTATGCTACCATCATGTAGAGCCCAAGGACACAGCTAAATGACCTACAACACAAAGACCAAACACCTCTCTCCAGGCAAGAACTGACACTAGTGATCCTGTTGAGAAATCATGTTTGAGATCACCTGTTGGACAGTGGATGTGGGATGCTGGCTGCTATAGAGACATTTTATCTTCCTCATTGAATGATCTTTAACTCTGTAATGTTTGTGATAGTTTGGGCTGTAGTCATCTGAACAAAGAGGTATGAGATTTTTTCCTACCTCTATTTATAATGCTTGGTAGATACTACAGTCTTTAGAATGATAAACATTATCAAGATATAAGCTGAATCCAAGTGGCATATGGATCAGAATCAGAAGCTGGAGAAATAGCTACATTACTTTGACTCATATAATAGGGAAGCCAAGTCACAAATTGGTAGCTTTTTTTGTCAAGTACGAGTATTCTGAGAGGGCCTACACGATGTCATAAACAGATTAATCTGAGTGAAATCAGGAGAAATAAACACATTTTCCATGTTAAAGACAGTACTTACATTTTCCATTGTTACATAACAAACTGTGGCACTCATGGTTTAAAGAAAGATGAGTTCCTATCTCATCTTGGCTGTATGTCAGGGGTCCCAGTGTAGCTCAGCTGTGTTCTCTGCAGAGAATCTTGGCAGAAAGAGATCGACTCCTCTTCTCACTCACAGATTGTTGCAGAATCCTATTCCTTGTGTTTGCAGGATTGTGACTCTCTGCTCTCACAGGCCACTAACTCATAGGCCTCCCTCCATATTTGATGTTTCAGCAGGAAGCAAATGCTTCTACAGGCCTCTCTGGGGTCTCCATCCTCTGATCACATAACTGTATTAATGTCATGTGACTAGGTCTTTATTTGATTTGCATAAAGTTGATGATCACACAACTCTATTAATGTCATGTGACTAGGTCTTTATTTGATTTGCATAAAGTCGATGGATTAGGGACTTGAAAACATCTGCAAAAACCATTGCTTTATAACTCAACATATTTGTAAGAGTGATAGCTTACAGATTTATCCTGTGATCTTGGTCAAGCCATGTACCTCTGCCCTGTTTCAGAGTCTCCCGTTGAGTAATAAAAGGAGCTGATTACAGGATAAGAAAGTTGACTGTCTGTGGCAGAGAAAGAAAGGTCTTTATTTTACCTGCCATTTCTTTCATTTGAAAAACTACTCAGGATGAGCTCCCTTGTACTTGTTTGAGTCTCTTCCCTTGACACTCATGCTACTAACTCTATGGAATCTACTTGTACCCAGATCAGTTGCTTTATTGTTGTAGGACACAGGATCTTGCCATACAGCTATGGCTGCTCATGTGCTTGAGATAAAGCCCAGGTCAGCTCCAAACTTAAGACTTTCCCCAGTTCTGAGATTACAGACATGTTCTATCATACCTGGTTTGCATGCTTTAAAAGTATTTTTTGATATTATAATATCAAACATCATTCCTCTTTTCTTTACTCTTGCCAAGCCCTCTCATGAATCCCCTTACCTTGTTTTCTTCTAAGTTACTGTCCTGTTTTTAAAAATTGTTGTTATATATAAAGATATAGCTATATTTCTATCTCTCTCTCTGTATGTGTGTATATTCCTAAATACATAAATACAACTTGTTCAGTCTGTATAATGTTATAGCATATATATGTATATGTATGCATATATATATATGTATTTGTATATGTACAAATTTGTGTATGTACATATATATATATATATATGTATATACACACACACACACACGCATATATATGTGCATACATACACACATATATATATGACTGACCAATGGTACTGGGTAGCAGTTGATGTTCTTTTCCCTGGGAGCAGACCATTGCCTACCATCCTTAGCACTCTTTTGACCTTAGAGTTTTGTTTGGTTCATCTTGGTTCTTATTTCTTTCTATCATAGATTGCTTCTTTTCCTTTATTCTAACGTCTTTTATTTCTTTAGCTTCATTTATGTTATGCTTTACTCTATACTGTACCACCATTTGCATTGAGATATGATATTGGGATAGAAGGAAGCCAACTCTTTGAAAATGTTGATTTCATAATTCTTCTATTTCTGCTGAAGGAGCCTTATCTAGTCAGAATCAGTCAGCTCCTCTCAAACCCACATGAAGTCTGATTGTGACAAACACATTAGACACAAGGCCATCACAAAAGAATATGAATGAGAGCTGTGGTCCTCTACTTCTAACTTAGGAACCTCAGTTCTATAGGGTTTGTTTTCTTTTCAGGTAAAGCAAAGATGTCCCAAGTTACCCAATAAGAGACTGAGTTGTTGTTGTTATTTATTATTATTATTATTATTATTATTATTATTATTACATAGCTTTAACTATGACTTAAGTAGCATTGTATGTATTTTTTGTTTGAGTTAGCTTAGAGTAGTGGCCCTGGACCCCAGTGTTGCTACTGTAAGTTCACCACATTTCCAACACTAGTTTAACATCAATTTGTACCAATTTCGGGCTCTCTGTTCATAAAATATAAGAGTTCAGAAATAGTGCATTTCCAAAATTTCAAAATGCTTGTAGAATTTGGCATTGGTTGAAGAGTTAATGTAAAGACCAACTCAAATGGTTCATGGTGTAAAAGCATATAATTTTCTTTAAAAATAAGATTCACTAGGTTCCAACCAAAATTGGAAATAAAGTCAGAAGTCATAGGATAATAGAATGCAACAGTGCTAAGGGTGACTCTCCTCAGAACGGGTTGTGGAATCAATGGTCTATGAGCATGTGTGCATATGTGTGTGGTCTTACGTCCTGTCCTGAAGATGCAAGGTTGCAAGATTGAAGACTGCAAGATGCACTAGCTAGACCGGTTCCCAAACACAACTACGAGATGGGTTGGGTGTCCAGGTAGTATATAACTTTATGCAAATTGCCTCACATTACGGGCATTATGACATTACTTTGTAATAGCAAGGCTTGGGAGGTGAACCGTAGCTTCTCTCTTGATTTGTAAGAGGCAGAGTACAATTTTCTTTTCATGAAACCTGCTCCTTCTTATTTGGTTGGCTTATACCTGATCTAAGAAAAGATGACATGTGTTTTAAGTTTACAAACATATACTCTTTTTTTTGGGGGGGGTGTGGTTGTGTAAGAAATTGAACCTGGGCCTTGCAGATGTCAGGAAAGTGCTCTACCACTAAACGGCAACTACAGCTACCAATAGGCAACATCAAGTCAAGAGAGCAAATGTTCCTCTCAGATGATGATTTCTTCATGCGTCTTGGAAATACATGTCAACTTAGTCACCACTCAGTATACAGTTTCCCACTCTGTACATGTTGGATCTTACTTACCTTTTGGAGTTTTTTCATAAGCGGCTTCACTTAGAATGTCTTACTATTTGACTAGCCTCTTTCACTGATTCAGCCACATTATTACATTAATAATTTGTTTCTCTGTGTGGTGGACCATCACATGGAGATGTTTTCTCTCATCTGTTTATGACTAGAAACAGAGGCGCTGTGAATGCTCTCATCTTGAATGAAGTCACACCATTGATTTGATCTCTCATGCGTCAGGGGCTGGTATCAGTATGGAGAGATTGCATCCATTTGAATGTAAAATGTCACCCACAGACTGTCACATGTAGATGTGTCTTTCTCGGCTATGATACTTGTTTGGAACGTTATAGACCCTCTGGGAAGTAGGGATTGGATGAAGCAAAAAAAAAAGAAAGAAAGAAAGAAAGAAAGAAAGAAAGAAAGAAAGAGAGGAAGGAAGAAAGAAAAGAAAAAGCACAAATGATCTCTGAGGATTGGGTCTTGAGGTTTCCAGGCTACCCTGTCTTCCTGCTCTGTCTTGTCCATACTTCCTGTTGCCCAGAGATGTGAGGAGATGAGGTAGCCACACACTCCCACCACCATGGAGCTGTCTGCCATTATTCTTTTCCTATTGTGATGGATGGTATCTCTTCCAACTGTGGGACAAAACAAATCTTTCCCCGATTAAACTGATGTTGTGAGGTATTCTACAGCAGCACGAAAAGTAAACATTACAGTTGCCTTTCAAGCAACGGTTGAGTTGCGATCCAAAGTGTCCATCCCATCTTATGTCCTCACAGACATTGTGTTGGAGCTTTTTGTTCCTCTCCTGCCTTGCCAGCTCTGGTTTTTAGCTAATCCCAATGCATGCACACTGTCATCCTGTGGTCTCACTTTTGTTTGTTTGGCAAGGCAGTGAAATTACACATCTTTTTATGTACTTACCAGTTGTATTAGTTAGTTTGTGTTGCTCTGATAAAACACCATGACCAAAACCAACTTATGAAAGAAGTTTTCTTTGGCTTACATTATAGTCAGTAAGCAATCTCTGTACTTCTGAAGGATTTTTCTTAGTATAAGAAATCTGGAATGGTTGGCTTTTGTTTAAATACTTGAATTAATTTTGTTCTTGAAATGTAACCACATACCATAGCAGTTGGTGTGGTCTGGGAAGGCCAGCTAAGAACAGAGAGTTTGGACTTGAGGTTGATGGTCCTCTCATGGCACCATCATTCCCTCTGAGCTCACCTGTGATGTCCTTGCAGCTCCTCCTCAGCTAATTCAAAGACCATGATGAAGCAGAAGAGAATAGTTTAACTAGCAACCCTCACCTAATATGTCTTTTTAATCTGCCATTTATCATCACATGGGACAACAGCAACTGGAGAATCTCATGAACCAACTATGGTGAGCTGCCACAAGGCTGCAAGGTACATTTTCATGTAAATATGATGAGTATCATCAACAGATGCTAAAGGTATCCAACATCTGAGGATGTAAAGAGAGCAGCTTCTCAGTGTTACACTCAGGGTGACTAGTGTTCTAGGGATTGAGCATCAGAGCCATAGTTTACTGGGACTGGGGGCTGGACAACTAGAGATCCGAAAGACTATAGGAGGACATTTTGAGGTGAGTATGTATCATTTGTGATCCCCACTTTTCCAACCACAGACACAAAGCTCATGAGTAAGGAAACAGAATTCTCTCAGATAGTCCCAGGGGGCGGTGTGTAAGTACCCTCAGGTTTCTTTTGACTTATGTCTTCCATTAAAGTTGGTTGTGGATTATTTTTTGTTCCTTTTCTTCATTTCAGTAAATCACCTCTGAAGAACACAACATTTCCCCTCTTCCTTTTCCTCCCTCTAAGCCCCCTCCCATGAATTTTCCCCTGTTTCATTTCAAATTCATAGCATCTTTTTATTTAGTTGTTGATATATATATATATATATATATATGTATTTTCATAGTTTCCTAGCTATATTAATATAGCTTGCTCAGTCAGTATAATATTAACGCATATGGATATGATTTCAGTGCTGATCTGATTTTTATTGTAGTTTAATAATCTCTCAAGATAATATTGCATGTTTATCATTGAATAGATGCTTGTTTAAATCCCATAGCTGTATTGTAAGCTTGTTCTTAATGGCTTGTCACATGTCAGAGATTTTTAATCTAGGAGGTCAGCTGTGTCTGAGTGTGTGTCTTGTGTATGTGTGTGTGTGTGAGAGACAATGTAAACAGTATATGCGTGTGAATGGAAGAGTATTTGCAAGTGATCACATAGTAATATGCATGTAAGAATGCAATCGTGTATGATTGAGTTTGTGCTTGTGTATATGTAAAATCAAGGCAGACTGTGAGAGGCAGTCTTGACCATGGAGAGACCCCTGAGCTTGGAAACAAAAGGTCTAATTTCCTAGCTGTGTGTGACGGTTTGAACAGGTATGGCTTCCTTAGATTCTTGTGTGTAGATTCTTGGCCATAGGAAGTAGCATTATTAGGAGGTGTGTGCTTATTGGAGGAAGTCTGGCCTTTTTAAAAGATGGGTGTCATCATAAAGGTGGGGCTTTGAGGTCTTAAATGCTTAAACTATGGTCAGTGTGAAAGACATTCAGCCTCTTTCTGATGTTTGTGCATCAAGATATAGAACTCTTGTTTCTTCCAGAACCCCGCCTGCACACTGCCATGCTTCCTGCCATGATCACAATAGACTAAGCCTGTGAAACTGCAAGCGAGCTCCAATTAAATATTTTCTTTTGTCAAAGTTGCCATGGTCATGATGGCCCTTCACAGCAATAGAATCCTAACAATATACCCTTTAAACTTGAAAATACCATTGAGTTGTGGTATCTTCATCAAATGTAGAAACATACTCACAATTTATGGACTCCCTTTAGTTTGCCCCATGTGAGCTGACAGGGTCATTGTGCTTTGGGACGATACCATCACATTACTGGAACTGTGAGATGTAGTATATCAGGAAGCTTAGTTGTGCTAATGGTATTTTCTGAGGGTCATGGTTATGCGGTTCATGTGAAGAGTGATGGGAAACAAGGACCATAGCATTCAGGATGCTCCTCGACTCCTGTGTACTCTAGTCTGGGTTCACTGTTCCTGTGATAAAATGCCATGACCAAAAGCAACCAGGGAACAGAGGGTTTACATGGCGTACAGGTTCCCATTGTTGAAAGAAGATAGGACAGAAGCTCAAGTCAAGAATCTGGAGGCAGAAACTGAGGCAGGGACCAAGGAGAAACATTGCCTATTGGCTCACTTCTCCTGACATGCTCAGCTGCATACATATGCATGCCAGGTCCACCTGCCCAGGGATGGCACCCCCACATCAGGCTGGACCCTTCTACATCAATTAACAATTAACAAAGTGTTCCAAAGACATGCCCACAGGCCAGTCTGATGGCAACAGTTCCTCTGTAGAGCTCTTCTTAGGTGTGTCTAGATATGTGTTGTGTTGTCAGAAAGTAACCAGCATAGTACTGCAGCCTTTTAGTGTGGCTGTGTAAATATGATTGGAGACGAGTCCCAGTTGCTGTGGTCCTTTGGAAAAGTAAATAAGAAAATGATGTTATGGACAGGTGAGAGCTGATCTCAGTGTGCAGAATGGCTGGGCTCTGGATTAGCAAAGACCGGGCTAGAGAGATTACTGGTCTCCTTGACTGTCTCAGGCAAGTAGGATTCATATTCTCTGGAAACCTAATTGCTTATTGATTCAATGGAGACTGGCACTGTAACTCTCATGGTGATTTTATTCTACTTTAACCTTTTTATTTCTCTTCACGTTGGTTGCCCATTTTTCCTTGTGTGACATCATGGTTTTGCTGGGAAGGCGTCACTGTATTGTGAAGTGGAACCAGGGCCTGCTTGCTCAGCACTTCCCGGCTTCATATCAACCTTTGATTATTTCTAAAACCATTTTCGGGGCCTGTGACACATCCCCGCCACTTGTCTGCAGAGAGTTTGAAAGTAGTAAACTAGATCTAAACATTTTGGCGAACCACTGAGCAGTAAGCATGGCTTCAAGCCTGCAGCAGCTGTCTGTGTCTCTGCCTTACATCTGGTGTCTTAACTGGAGCCCTTTATGTCAGAACATAATCTACTTAAAAAGTTTCTGTTTATGTCACGAATAATAAGCCTGGTGGTTCTTTACAACATCCAATCTCCTTAAACTGCCTTTTCAGACAATAGCCTTCTTTTCCCAGTGAAGGAATGAAAAGCAAGCCCTTTGTGCTTCTTGTAGAATATTCATTTGTGTGTGTGTGTGCGTGTGTGTGTGTTAAAAATGTAATTGGCAAGTTGCATCTCAACCATGATCACAGCATGTACACAATGGCATTAAGTATAAAAGAAAGTGATATGACATATCCTGTATCTCAGACTTAAAATATGCATGTCATGTGTATAAAATTGATTCTAAGATACACATATATGTAATTCATGAGAACACAGAGTTTTCTAATAATGACCATGTTTGATGGTTTTCAATTTGATGGCCTCACCATACATTTTTTGATCTCAAGACACTGGGACTGAGTCAATAGTCTATCATTATTTCACCTCCATTGTTTCTCATCCCTCTTCCTCCTTCACTGTATTCATCTTCCCCTAATTTACACCAACATCTTCAAACAACTCTTTTTGCATAGCCTAAACTACAAAGACTAGGTTGTTTTCCTTTTAGCATTGACTAGATTTAAGGCAGTCTTGTTTATTGTCTGCTTACAAGCAAAATCAGGAACAAAAGAACCATCATAACACACTGGGTAGGATTAGTCCCACTCAGTGTTATCATCTAAGACAACAGACCTTCTATCAGTATGGATTGATGTATGTTGTTCTTGAACTGCTTGACCATAATACAAAGAGGATGGCCACCTGGTCCTACTACTCCCGGGTCAACTATGGAATTTGGCAAAGTCAACATATATCTCTTTTACTTTTAGATTAATTTGGGTTCTAAACAAACAATAAACCTCTAAAAAGAAAATATCTACTTGTTGCAATGACAAATTAAGAATAATTTAGCCATAATTAAATACTGATAAAGAAAGGATTGGTAAAGTAGAAAAATAAACATGAAGAAGTATAGACCACAGACCAAAGACCACAAAGAGATTGACAATAGACAGTAGAATATAAGGTGCACTTGAGTCCTAGGAGACAGCAGGATAGTGAAGAGAGCTGATTGTAGATTTTGAGTTGCTAGAACTGGGAAGTACAATTCATTTTTCAAAAGAAGACTGACTAAAATTTCTATTTTTAAAATTTCTATTTATGTACATTATCATATTAATATTTATAATAGTGGAACTAAGGGTAACAAGGCAAAACAAGGTAGAACTGAAAGGTTGAATGATAATATCTGAGAAGTTTGGAGGTGAGTGACAAGGGTTAAAACACATAATGGTTTCTACTTTGACTAGCCAGAGTGTTTGATAGGAAGGAATGCTATATTTCCAAGAACTGAGAGAAAATAATTCATCTAAAGCTGAAGCAACACAGTAATAACAAGATAGGTTAGGAGGAAAATTAAGAAGCAGAACAAAATGGGTAAAACAGAATAAGACACTGGATGAGATTAATAGGAATAAATAAAAATAAGTAGCTACATTAATTGTAAATGGCCCATTTTTACCAGGAGCAAGACTGATTGTCAAATTGTCTGTGGCTTCTTACAAGGGACAAATCTAAATCAAGAAATTTTGTGTACATGAACCAAGAGGCACAACCACAAATGTCTTCACAAGTATTGTTTTTTACACAAAGAAACAAGAAAGCTGAATACAATAGTGTGGACAGTTCAATACCTTGTGGTACATTTATTTGTATAATATCATCAGTGAAAGTGAATGGATGGCAATTTACAGATAAGCACAGATGATTCTAAAATCATGATGTTGGATTTGTAGCATGCTCACAATTCCTAAACATGTTGTATTTAATGAATATGTATGTAGGAAGGAAAGCCTTTTAATTCTGTGAATTCCATATTTAGAAAATTTAGCATAAGAGGCTCTCTCTGGGTAGTAGCAGAGGTAATTTTTAGAACATATTTACAAAGTTATGAGCTGTGACCTAAGTCCCTGAGTTGAGGACTCAGGGCATAGTTTGTGATTCTGATGTTTCCACCTTTAAATTCTCAGTTAATTCTAAACAAAGGACCTTGCATTTTGCACTGGCCTCTTTATTCTGTAGTTGATCTTAGAGTTTTTAAATGTTGATAGACAATGAGGACTGTACTAATAAATTTATTTTCTTAATCTGGATGATGGCGATTTTAAAATATGTTACTTCCACAGCTAAATGGAACATGCAGGCAAAAGAGTCTCATTATCACAGCCTAGGTGCAATCAAATACCCTGTCTATGTAGTAGTGAGTGGGAAGCTGGTCTGAGTTGTTGAGTAATTATACCTAAGCATATGCTTTGAACTCTGTAAAACACAAGTGAACAACATCATTTTGTCGAAGAGAAGAGTGTAGGCTTGGAGTTTTCAAAACCTATTTCCATGAAAGGTTTCAAATGCTTTGATCCCACTTCTAGCCCACCATCCAAAGGTAGGGGAGAAAAGATGGTAAATGTGACAAAGGGATGGGGCCCTGTTTAGAAGTAGTTTTTGGAGGCAGTTCCAATCTCCATTGTTAGGATACTAGCAGTCCAGTTCAGTAGTGTCAGTATATCAAACATAAATCAGGATGGCACCATCCAGCAGAAACACCCAGGCCTCCTCCCCAACCCCTGCCCCAATTCGCTCTAGCTAGTGGGAGTGACCAGAACCAGCTGAGATGCCAGAAGTTCTCTGCAATGTCTTTCTCAATGAAGTAAAGATTAGTGAAGACACAAGATCAATGTTGCAACACTAGCTATGCAAGCACCATCACTGTCCGTTGAGTTCTATTTATACTTTCTTCTAACATAATGTGTTCTCTCATGGGTCCTGCCTCAGCAAAACACCACATGAGTCTGCATCACATGACACAACCAGAAACTCCATTTCAGAAGAGACTCCATATCTCTTGACACAGTTGAGTATCTAGGTGTGCATGTTTTCTAATTTTTTTCTTTTCTTTTTGTTGCAAATGTCTTACCTCCTGCATTGTTTGGAGCCTCTGACTTTAAAAAGCAGGCAGCATTTAAAGATTACAGTGCATAACTAATCTGGTCTACTGCAGTCACCAGCAGCTGGTACAGTGTCCTCTGAAGATGCTAGCTTCCATCTAGCTATGGTATACAACTGTCTATGCAACTTATCTGAGAAAGTCAGTGGCTCACTGGGCATGTGTGAACAGAGAGGCACACATATGACTTCCATGGGATGTGGAGACTTCAGAGTTCACACCTTGGAGACTGTTGGTATGTTTGCTACGTGGTGAACCCCCTTCTCGTGTAGCTGTCTGGGAGATGCAGAGAACCATAGTGTGCCCACCAGTTTCCAAACACTTGGTTGGTAGCCAGCATGGACCTTTAGCAATTTGCGAGTTCTCAAAGGTAATGCAAAACTGCCCTCAGAGTTTCTGCATAATTGTATATCTCCTAAGTAGATCTTAACTCTGACATTCTGCCCACATTTGCTATCCTGTCATTAGGCTTCTGCAGTCTTTAGTCATTTAATAAATGTTAATAGATCACCCCAAATCTCAACTCAAATCTGTATCTTAATGCTTTGGCCCACTCTGCCTCATTCCTTCTAATTTTAGTACTTTCTTTCTCTTATGGTTCTGGTTAATTCTTTTTTGTTTACTTCAGTTCTGGGATGGGATCCAAGGTTCTGGCAAACACTCTACTACTCCCTAACTCACCCCTGCCTCTGCTCTCACCCACTCCTCAACCCTTAATCCATGACCCTAGTTGAGTCTTTGAGGTAAAGTTCTCTTCATCCTCACCCATCCTCTTTACTCTGAGGTACTTGTAGTCTTTTCTGGTTAAAGGTAGATCTGTTACACTACAGAGTACCTGAGGTGAGTCCATCTGTGGTAGAAATTAAAATGAAATTCCGATTTCAAGGAACTGAACTGCTATGTAAATGCAGGCTTTGCTTGTACTTGTGATTGTGTGACCTGCACATGGACTGGAGAAGGACAAGGGACAAGTTCTCTCAAGGCAGCCAAGATAACCATAATTACTACTGTTTGCCAAATTGCATAAGTCTATTGCCTTGAAATAAACCATGGGTCGGTTGAGTGCACTATATGCAGGCGAATAAGATGTAGTAAGATTCTAAAGGAATACTTATATCTTTCTATTTCACTGTGGAGAGCTATACAAACTCCTAAAAGGAAATGAAATTAACAACACAAATGAAGAAGCTTGTGAGATACTATGGTATGAAATACAAGAGGGAAAAATGGAAAAGCACTGGTAATTAGGATTTGCAGAAAAAAATAAGGTAAAATACTATTTATTCATATTTAATTAGAGTCTGTCTGAAGCCAGGTAGACTGGCTCCTCCTCCTCTTCTTCTCTCCGAGATTTCTCAAAAATATCCAGAACTCCATTATTACTTAAGACGGGTTTGTTTTGAATTATTGTTGAAGTTTTATCATCTTGTTTCTTTTAAACTTGCCCAGTGTAATTGCTTATTTATTTCCTAAGGAGAATGTGTCATTGAACTTTCTTCTGAGAGCATAATCTTTATTTCAAGAATGTGTTTCTTTTTTATTGTTAGCAATGAATTTGGTACACTGCATATCAATTCTACCCATACTAGGAAGGTGTCCTTAAATCAGGATATGGTAGTGAAATGGTCATGTTTCTTTGACTCAGATGAGCTTCAATTTGAATCTTGCTATGTACTGTTTTTAGTTAGTGGCCTTTTTAAAAAATTAAATTAATTTATTTATTCATGATATGACCCAATATCAAGCCTTCTTCTCTTCCCAGTACCCCCTCCCACAAGTTCTCTGCCATTCCCCTTAGAAGGGGAAGTCCCCCTCTGGGTGTCAACCTCCCACATCAATTTGCTAAGGGACTAGGCACATCCTCTCCCATTATAGGGTGTGGGATCCAGAGGTAGGCAGGTAAGCAACAGGCTCAGGGAGGGCCCCTTCTTCAGCTGTTTGTGGGACCTGCATGAAGACCAAGCTGCTCATCTTCTACATATTTGCAGGGGGCTAGGTCTAGCCTATGCTCACTCTATGCTGAGGTGTTTATCACATGCACTTTGCTGCAGCAATTCTTTGGTAGAACTTTTGGAGTCACATGTATACTATCATATCATTGGTAAATAGTAGTACTCTGATGTCTTCCTTTCTAATTTGTATCCCCTTGATCTCTGGTAGTTGTCTTACGGCTCTAGCTAGAACTTCAAGCAATATATTGAAGAGGTATGGGGAGAGTAGACAGCCTTGTCTTGATCCATATGTTAGTGGAAATACTTGAAGTTAATCTCCATTCAATTTGATGTTGGCTATTGGCTTGCTGTAAACTGCCTTTATTGTGTTTAGGTATGCCCTTGTATCACTGTTCTCTCCAAGACTTTTATCATGAAAGGGTGTTAGATTTTGTCAAACACTTTTTTGACATCCAGTGAGATGATGGTTTTTTTGTTTGTTTTGTTTTGTTTTAGTTTGTTTAATGGTGGATTATGTTGGTTGATTTTTTTATATTGAACCACCCCTGCATCCCTGGGATAAAGCCTACTATAGTGGATGATGTTTTTGATATGCTCTTGGATTCTGTTCGCAAGTATTTTATTGAGTATTTTTGCAACAATGTTCATTGGGAAATTGATCTGAAATTCTCTTTATTTGTTGAGTCACGTGGTTTAGGTACCAGGGTGACTGTGGCCTCATAGAATGAGTTTGGCAGTGTTTCTTCTGTTTCTATTTTGTGGAATAGCTTAAGGCATATTATTAGCATTAGCATTAGTATGGCAGACACTTTGAAAGTCTGGTAGAACTTTGCCTTAGTAATGTTTCTTTTATGAATGTGGGTACCCTTGCATTTGAGGCATAGGTGTTCAGAACTGAGATGTCCTCTTGGTGGGTTTTTCCTTTAATGAGTATGAAGTGTCCTTCCCAGTCTCTTAATTACTTTCTGATTAATGGTTTATTTTACTAAATATTAGAATGGCTACTCCAGCTTGTATCTTGGGTTCATTTGCTTGGAAAATCTTTTTGCAGTCCTTTTCACTGAGATAATGTCTAAACTTATTGCTGAGATGTTTTTCTTGTATATAGCAGAATGATATATCCTGTTATAACAGAATGCATCCATTCTGTTAGTCTGTGTCTTTTTATTGGAGACTTGAGTCCATTGATGTTGAGAGATAATAATGACCAATAATTGGTAATTCCTATTATTTTGATGTTGGTGGTGGTTGAGTCTCTCTCTCTCTCTCTCTCTCTCTCTCTCTCTCTCTCCATATATATATATATGTGTGTGTGTGTGTGTGTGTGTGTGCACATGCACATGCATGTGCATGGGCATTTCTCTTCTATTGGTTTTCATGGGCCTCCAAAGGTTTCCACAGGGACATTCTTGGGGTCCAGCAGGGCTCCTTTGAACCAAGGAGCAAGGCCAGATCTAGACAATGGTGCTCAGAGGACTGCACTCTGTGCCACTCACCTCTGCAGGCTGTTTCGGGCAGACCAGCTCCAGTGGCCTTTTTTGATATATGTGCACTTATAACACTTGCAGAAATGATGACAGCATTCCATAAGATGACATGCCAGACACCTCCATATCTTTTTTAGATGGTGTCATACAGATGCCAGAGGATATTGTTATTAGTAGTTTTATTAATCTTTCCTATTTCCTCAGTGAAGTTCATATCTACTACATGCACAGAAGGAGTCAGTGCTCTCAGGAAACAGTTCAAGACCACTGGTTTAAACTGAAGGCCTTTTAAAGTCAATACGTCCGGGAACTGCCCTGGCTGGGGAACATGGTCTCTTTTCATGTTGTTTGGGTTTTAATGGCGTTTTGTGGGTGGTCTGCCAGCTGAGTGCCTGTCTTCTTTCCTTAAGAAGACTATGTATAATTCTTGAAGTGGGTATTTTGCCAATTTTCACATGCTTTGTTTTCTCTTCTCAAATCAACATGTCTATGTATTTATACAATTCATGTTCAAAAAGCATTCATTAGGCCGCTGTCACTGTACATAAAGACAATCAAAACGTATTATGCCAAAATCTAAAACAAGATCCAACTAAGTGAACAGATGTGTGGCGTGAGCTGAAACCTCTCCATGTTGTTCCTATTTATCCCTCGTGTTGTTTGGAGGGCGTGCCCAGTGCTGTAAGGTAGTAGATTAAAGCTCTTGCCAATCCCACTGACTTAATGAATCGTTTATGCACACTTTATTCACTGGTTCTTGTTGTATGCCCTTTGGGTGATAGAATAGTTTGAAGGAGTTTAGTTAAACTTGTCAAGGCTTTGAGATTGCTTCAAAATCTGTTTTATGGTTTCAAAATGAATTGCATTTATTTCAGAAAACAAGACATGCTTTCTTGATTTGGGGGCTAAGATCATGAGCTTTCAAAGTGCAGGTAGGTTATCCAGGAAGATTCTATCCAGCTTTCAAAACTTTGCACTGTGCCTGTCTAATTTCCTCGTGGTTATTTCTTTTCCCACATGCACCTTTAGCATAGAAATGAGACAACACAAGTGTGCGCCAAGGGAAAATAGAATCAGAATCTCTCTCAAGTGGAAGATTCAAAACTAAAGATAGAACTGTCATATGCTCCAGCTAGCCTAATGCTGTTTGTATAGCCAATAGACACATCAATAAATTAAAAGGATAGCTACAGTGTCTTGATTATTGTAGCATCTTAACAATAGTCAAGATCATGACATCAAAAAAGGCATCTTTTAGCAGATGAATGGGAAAAGACAATATATACAATAGAATATCACTCAGCCACAAAGGAATGAAATCCTGTCATTTATAATGACATGGGTGGAACTAGAGACCATTGAGGGATATAAACCAGGTTTGGAAAGACAAATATCACATGATCTTACTCATATGTAGAAGTTGATTTTATAAAAATAGAGGATAGAATGGTGGCCAATGATGGGGATGATGGAGAAGGCAGAGGCAAGTTAATAATGGGTACCCACTCATATCTAGAGAGAAGGGATGGGTTCTATGTGCTATAGAACATTATAGCAGCTTTAGTTCATAACAATTGATTGTATGTTTTATGAAGAATTACAAGGGAGGATTTGGGAACTTTCTTACTCAAATAAATGATAAACTGGTAAACAGTGGCAATGCTTCTTACCTAGGTTGGATTGTTAGACATTGTACACATGGATGAGATCATGACAGCGTGCACTCTATGTAGGGACAGTTTATATACATCATGGAAGCGGGACTGAAAGAATTAGAGGTTTGTCGGTAGCAATTTCTCCTCAGGTCGACTCCATTATCTATGCTCCTCCAGAGCTGAGGAGACTGCCCTCCAATCAGCATTGATGAAAAGATGTTTCTCACTGCTGCTGACTAGTGTTTCCAAGGTGACCACTGGGATTTTTTTTTGACAGTGTCTCGTGTAGCCCAGGCTGTCCTTGAATCCCTTCCTCCCTCTTCAAAGTGCTGAGATTGCAGGGGTCTACCACCACACCCAGCGTACCCCGGTATCTTGAAAATAAACATCAATTTGGCCTACTTGGTTTAGGTATCCACATAGCTCTTCATTAATGCTTGCTACAGGCAAGAAGATGAGCTGAAAATTCTTGGGATTTCAGGATGAAATGAAGCACAAGTTCTTCATCCTCCCAGCTATTTTTACAACAGTGTACTCTGTGTTAGACTGGACTTAATCAGGAGTGCAGTGTAAGTCCTTTGGTCCCACCCTCATACACGAACAATGCCCCCACCCTGCTCACTGCCACTCCTACCCCCCACCCCTGTTTTACTGTTTAACTCCCAGGTGTTACTTACCTGAGCCCAATTTCTGGTTGTGTTTACTTCTGATGGCAGTAGACAAGGAAGTCAACCTCTGCTGACTGCTGTTCCTTCACTTATGCAAACGAGGATACTATTGAACACCTCTATCAAAGGCCAAGTTTTAGAATAATAGCATAAGTACCAGCTGCTCTCTGTGCTCTGAGTCTTGCTTAACTTTCTAACTAGCATTCTGATGCAATGGGAGTTTCAGAGGGTGATGAGGCAGACAACAGACTTTGGGTGTTTCCTTTGAAGTTCCTGTAAACACAGCCTTAGTCACTCTGCCTTCTAATTCTCTGCTAAAGCCACGATTCTTCCTTTCTTGGGTCGAAAATGAAGTCCTTGTATGGCTAACCACTGGTAATGGTGACCATAGGTGATGCAGTGACCTGACCTATGGCATGCAGTCAAGTTCCACAGGGAGAACTTTCTCTGTCCCATCAGAGATATCCAAACACAATTCTTACATCATCAGAAACATTAGCAGAGGTGACAGCCTATCCAACCTTCTTTTCTTGATGTAGACAACCGCAGGGCCGATTTTCATTTTTCCTCTTAGTTCCTCAATTGAACACTACAAAGGAACTATTTTCATAATTTCTAGAAAAAGAAGCTTTAGGCAAGAGATTCTGTAGTGTGCCTCTCCCCGGGGGGGGGGGGCGGCCGGAGTTTGGCATACTGTAGCTTTCGGAAATAGGGCTGCCTGAGCTCTACTTGCTTTAAAAGGTCCTGCTCACCAACCCGAAATCTTTTAAAACCAATGCATGTGTGGTAAGATCAGATTGCTGATAGAAAATGCTGTGTTGACTGTTAAGTGATGTGGCGTATTCCCAGCATGTGTGTGTGTGTGTGTGTGTGGGGGGGTTGGTCCCAGGTTCATCAATGTAAACAGTAGCCTGACTCCCTCACCAACCACCAACTGGAACTGCCATTTAATATGAAAAGTAATGGCTTCTCACCTCCCAACTCAGTCTTCAGGAAATAAAAATTATTCAAATATTATTCTTGTAATAATAATTAGCTCTCCATGAACCTTCTCCTTCACTTATCATTGCGTGTGTCATAACGGGCAGATGGCAGGCATTATGCCAATATCTGCCCGGACTCCTTGCTTATATTATTGGGGAGAGAAAAATTTAAACTCCATTTGGTTTGGGGAGAAAAAAACAAACCCCACAAAACTTAGTTGAAAAATAACATGAGTACAGTCCTCTCTTTCTAAGATTCTGGCATCTACAAATTGTTTCTTCTTCCCCCAATGCACGCCTCCTGCTTGAGCCTTCTCTGTTTGTTTCCCCTGACTTCTATGTGAGCACACGTTAATTATGTGTGTCTTGTTTCCAGTCTTAACACAAGAAGGACAAGAAATGTTTAATTTGGTAAGGAACCTCCAAGACATCATTCTGGGGCATGCTTCCTCTACAAACAAATACTAGTTTATAGACCTCCTTTCAATACCAGACTTTCCCAATGAAGAGATTAAAGCCAATGTTTTAGCTACAAAGTGGGTTGATGTAACATGTGGACACAGAACTCAGAGTTTAGGTGATGCGTTGCTTGGACTGAAGTAACTGGGTTGGCTTCTCACTAATTTCAAAAGGCTGTGGTTGTTTTTAAATTCTTTTAATTTAAAAAAAAATTGATGTGTGTGTGTGTTTCTCAAGTGCCTGACTCTTCTCAGTTTGTGTTAGAAAAATCCATCTAGCTATTTCAGAGACTTAGACTTGAGACAGGATGTTTCCACGGGTAGTCGAAGTTAGAACCACATCATCACAAACCTGCTGACACCACTGGGAATCTGGCCAGGATATAGCTGCAAGATGTTGGTGTATCATTCATGGGTCACTAGGCTGTAAAAAGACTAAGTTACTTACAGAAAAGTAAAATTGACTCTAGCTTTATTTCCAAAACTAAAAAAAAAGACCCTCAGTGTGATTGTATTAGCTAGTTGTTTCTTCTTCTTCTTCTCCTTCTCCTTCTCCTTCTCCTTCTCCTTCTCCTTCTCCTTCT
>NW_021604595.1:9811962-9826709 GCF_004785775.1 Grammomys surdaster
CTCCTTCTCCTTCTCCTTCTCCTTCTCCTTCTCCTTCTCCTTCTCCTCCCTCTCCCTCTCCCTCTCCCCCTCCCCTCCCCCTCCCCCTCTTCCTCCTCCTCTTTCTCCTCCTCTTATCATCATCATCATCATCATCATCATCATCATCATCATCAAAATTTCTGAGAGGACAATGTACAGGAGGAAGAGTTGCTTATGTCTCATGGTTTCAGAGGGTTTGGCCAATGGTTGGGGTCTAATATGTTTAGTTCAGATATATGTATGGCAGCTTGTGGCTAAGGAGCTCCTTCACTGTGGACAACACACACACACACACACACACACACACACACACACACACACACACAGAGGGGGAGGGAAGAGGGGGAAAGGTAGGGGGAGGAGAGGAAGAGGGAGAGGGAGGGAGAGACAATGAGAGGTAGAGAAACAGAATGACATACAGGGGTGAAGTCAGCATGAGGGTTGTGTAGGAAGAGACCAAGGCAAGATATACTCCTAAGAGCATGACTTTAGTGACATACTTGTTCCTATAAGTCCCTGGCTCCTGGTTTTCACCACCTTTCAATAATGCCACCACACTCTTAAGTCTTCAAATGGTGTGTGTGTGTGTGATCATAGGTACACCGCCAAGTGGATTTTACGACTTTTTTTTACCAACTAGTTCTTTCTTTTATAGTATTTATTAATTGTTGAAAATATTCTTTTGCATAGGCTATTGTCCGATTACAGATTCCCCGCTTGTAACTCCTCCCAAGTCCTTCCCACTTCTCACCTTACTCCTCATCAACACCTTTTATTTCTCTCTCTCATTAGAAAACAAACAAGCATCCATCCCTAACCCAGAAGGTATCTCCAGTTGATAGCTGCAAGCAAGGGAAAAAATTAGTTTTCTCCTTCTGACTCTCACTGCGGAGACAAACTATACTTAAGGGCAGACCCCCATGCCCAACAGTAGATGGCCAACACAAAACAAACTCAGTGGTGATTTTGAGGATTTTTCTCACAATGCTTTGTTGAGGCATTTTCCCCCTTGCAGATCTTTTGCCTGTATATTATGGTTTCTGACCTTGTTTTTAATGGGTTTTCTGTGTGTCTGAATGTGTGTGTCTCAGCATCCATATATGTTTCTTGTGCTTTAACTCTGGCTTTCCCATGTTTGTTTGTTTTGATGATACCTAAGCATTTCTTATTCCAATCAAAGTTAACCACCACACTGACTGATGGCATACTTGTAAAACAATACTATCTTGAGACCAAGTGATTAGTTAAATGAAATGGGTATCAATGACTGTTTGAAATAACTGACCAAATTCTTTAGATCAGATTAAATAAAACTTTGTACAAAAACGAACAGAAGATTGCCCCGAATTCCTATTGGTTAGTATAGATGATGGTGACAAAAGCCTGTATCCATAAACAGCCATGGTGCTCTTCACAAGAGAACTCAGAGTCCTTTGGTCATGCACCCAGTAGTGGCATAGCTGGATCACATGATACTCCTATTTCTAAGTTAGAGAAACCTGCACACTGATTTCCACAGTGGCTGAATGAGGTGTGTAGACTCTAAAAAACGTTCATTTGTACTTCTTCTGAGACTTGTCTATTAAATGTTTTTTGTTGTTATTTAGTTTTCACAGCTGGTTTTGTATTGTAGATATTGATCCCATGTCTGATTTATGGTTGGCAACAATTTTCATTTTTGTAAGCCATGTCTTCACTACGGAAATTGTTTTCTTTGTGGTGCAGTAGAGTGTAACACTATTTATGGTATAATAGTGTAATTGTGCAATACCATTTGTCAATTCTTGCAACATATCCTATGGTGTCAGAATCCTTTTCGAAATGTCCTTGTCTGTGACTATACCTCAGTATCTGGTTTGGTGCCATTAAGACATGGTTTTTGTTACTATAGCTCTGTAAGATAATTTGAGGTCAGACATTTGACATTCTATAGCATTGTTCTTTCTACTTAAGATTGATTTTCACTATTCTGAAGGTTATTTTCTAAATTTTTGTAAAGAAAATAATTGGGATTTAATGAATATTGTATTGTGTATAAAAGTCTTTTGAGTAAGACATTGGTTTTTTTTATCATCCTATAAACACTGGAAGTTTTTCCTTTTTTTCTGGTTCTCACATTTTTCTAATTTAGTGTCTTAACATTTTCCTTATAAAGCATGTCACCTCCTTGGATCACTTTATTTCTAGGTACTTTTTGGCTTTTTTATTTGAAGCTATAATGGATGGGATGATTCCCCTTATTTCTTTCTTGACAAGTTGCTTATTGTTATATAGAAAAAAATTACTGTTTTTAAAGGTTCATTTCATATTCTACCACTTTTCTGTATTAGTCATGGTTTCTGTTGCTGTAATA
Organism: Grammomys surdaster; assembly: GCF_004785775.1. Classification (NCBI taxonomy): domain Eukaryota; kingdom Metazoa; phylum Chordata; class Mammalia; order Rodentia; family Muridae; genus Grammomys; species Grammomys surdaster. The sequence continues at coordinate 9,814,337 of NW_021604595.1, forward strand.
ACATACTATGACCAAAAGCAATGTGGGAAGGAATGGGTTTATTTCATTTTACATCTTGAAGTTCATCATCCAGGAAAGTCTGGAACTCAAAGTAGGAACTGATGAAGAGGCACCAGAGGAGTGGTACTTACTGGATTTTTCTTTATGTCTTCTTTTTCAACCTTCTTTCTAAAAGCATCCAGGACTATCAGCCCAGTGGTGGCATTGCCCACAGTGAGCTGAGTCCTTCCATATAAATCACCAGTCAAGAAAATGCCTCACAGTCTTGCATATGGGTTGCAATGGTGGGGCATTTCTAAATTGAGGTTCCCTTTTCCCAAGTGACTCTTCAAATTTGTATCAAGTTGACAGGAAGCTAGCCAACATATTTAATTAAAGCATTTTATTAGATTCAAGAGTTTTCTTTGGAGGCTTTGGGATATTTCAAGTATTGTATTATTTCATCTGCAAACAGTGATAATCGGACTTTTTGCTTTCATATTTATTCCCCATTTATTACTTTCTCTTGTCTTATTGGTTTATCTAAGACTTTTATTTCAGTATGATATTGAAGTGAAGAAAGTAGTTTTCTTGTCTCATAATAGATTCTAAAGGAAATGTTCTCAGCTCTCTCCCCCATTTAACACAGTGCTGGTGACAGATTTCTCATACAGCATTTACTATATTGAGATATGATTCATTTTCTATTCCAATTTCTTCAGGACTTTTATCATGAAGAGATCCTAAATTTGTTAAATGTCTCTTCTGTTGAGAGGACCAGGGGATTTTCATTTCTAAATATATCATTATGTTGTGTTGCATTTTAAAATTTATCTTGAACCATCCTTGCTGTGTTAGGATAAAACATGCCTGATTTTGACAATACAATCTAATGTTCTTGAATTTCTTTTACAAGTATTTTGTTGAGACATTTTGCATCTCTACTCATTAGAGAAATTAGTTGATAGTTTTCTCTTAAGTCATTTCTTTGAGATTTTTCCAGGTCTTTGGATTATGAATTTTGAAAATATTTCCTAATAATTCCTGGATTTCACTGGAGTCTGTAGTAGCGCCTTCATCTTTAAATGTATTAATTTGAGTCTTCTCTGTGTTTCTCTTGATTAGTTTGGCTAAGGGTGTGTCAGTATTGTTTATCTCTTCAAAGAACTACCTCTTTAATTTTTCTATTTATAGTCTTTCTAATCTCAATTTCATCGATTTCTGTCCTAGTATCTACTATTTCTTGCTGTCTACTATATTTGAGTTTGATTTTTTTCTTTATAATACAATTACGTTATTTGTTTGAAATTATTCTAAATTTTTAAAAATGTAAGTGCATGTATTTATAATTGTTCCTCTTAGAAACGTATTAGTTGTACCCCCAGATGTTTTAGCAGGCTGTGCTATCTTAAATCAATCTAGGAATTTAAAATATTTTTTCCCATTTCTTCAATATGTACTTTTGAGTGTACTTTTCACTCAAAGTACAGTGGCTTAAGTTTCCTGCACGTTATTATCTTATCAGGACCTACTTGAACTTTCAAATATATTTTTAATGCAATGAAGAACTCCAACCATTGATGGCTAAGTATTTGTACTTGTTTCATCTTCTCAATGAATTGTTCCCTTCATTGACTCAGTGGCGCTCTTAGTCTTTTGTAAGTAGTTTGGTTTTAAAGTCTACTCTATCTGACATCAGAATAGCAATTTGGATTCTGAGTTGACTTAAACCTACCAACTCGGTTCATGGCTCTGCCAATGGTGTGAGTTTCTTGGAGACAGCAGATAGTTTTTGTGTTCTAACGCAATCAGCAATTCTGAGCCTTTTAAATTGTGAACTGAGGCCGTTCACTTTAAGGTCTTTCTTTTTTGCTATTTTCTTTGAGGTTGGTGGCTGGTGTTCTGGTTGTTTAAGTCACTATTTACCATTTTCTTTCTCCCCTGAAAGCATTAGGAGCTTGTTGGTTTATTTTCTTGAATATAGTGGTGTTTAGAGTGCAACCTTAGTTTGTTCTTTTCTTTATTACACACACACACACACACACACACACACACACACACACACACACACACAAAGTGAGTTTTCTGTATATAGAGATCCCAACAGGCACTTACATGCTTTCAGGGCTAGACCGTCATCAGTCTAGGCTCTTGTGGATTTTATGGTTGTGGTTGGGAGACGTGATAATAATAGAGACATGATAGTCTAATGTGTTTGATCCTGTAAGTGAGTTGACTTTTTTCTTTTGTAATTTGTAATTTTTTTCTTTTTCTTCTATACTTCTGACCTCTTGATCATATCTGCTTGGGTTTCTGAATGCTTCTTACATTATTTGCTTTCCGTAATAAATTTTACTGTACTCATCACTGTGTCTGTATGACGTATGTGCGTGAGTATGGACAGTAGTGTACGCGTGAATGTCAGAGAATCACTTTGAGGAGTTGATTCTTTTCTTCCACCGTTAGTTGTAGGAACTAAAATCAGCTCATCAGGCATGCGTGGCAAGTGCTTTAATCTGCTTTAGAAAAATTTCTGCTTTAATTTCATAGGAAAAAAGTCTATGTCTTTAGACTGGAACTCAGATCCTTCTACTACATGTATTCTTAGATTTGATCTCTCAAATGTATCCCAGAATTCTTGGAAACTTTAGTCATGTTTATATGCATATATATGCCTGAATTTATTATTGTCTTAGCCCTCTCCATCTTAAAAGCCATTCCTCTGCTTGGTACTGTCTGTTTGTGACACGTCTACCATTTTTAATGATTCCGTCATCATTGTCATCATCATCGCCGTCATCATCATCATCATCATCATCACCACCATCATCATCAATTGGCTCTTTTATATTCCCAGAGCTTCTATTTGATTTGTTGTTAATGCCAGTTTCCTTGTTGATACCCCACATCTTTAAAGTTTCCTCTATACTAGAGACTATTTCAGACATCTTCCTAACTTTCCTGTCTAGGCCCTTTCCTCCTTCACCTCTTACCTCGTTGTCTGGCATACCAGCAATCTCTATTTTGGGTTCGGGAATTGAGTTGTGAGCTCATGGGAGTGTCAGAGTGAATATTTCCTCCTATTTTTTGTGCTTCTATTTTTGTGTGTGTATTTTGAGCATCTGTTGGGATAGGTGTGTCTTCTTTTCTTTTTTATTTTCCCATGTTCCTTCTTTTGGTTTATCTTATGGAAGCCTTCATAAAGAGTTGTCTTCACTTGGATTTATGTCCTCTATAATTTAGAGAGAGAAGCTAACTGCAGTATCAGATCAAATGGTGTTTCAGTGCTGTTCCTGTTATCTTACTGTAGAATACACTTGTGTCTCCAGTAATATCCACAGTAGCACCAGGGTATGAATCAGAAAAATAAAGTTTCTAAATTTTTAAGACTATTTTTTACTAAGGCTACTAATAGTTAAGTAGTAAAATGAGCACGATATGGCAAAGTGGAAAATGAGGATTAAATATGAACGAAACAGAAAGTAAAGTATATGTCTTAGAAGCATGAGAACTAAGAGAGAAGCTACTGAAGAGTGGGCACAGAGAAAAAAGAACATTCATAAAAGTCTTCCAGGTAAGATCCAGTTAAAGCATAATGGGTAAACAATGAAGTACAAATGTATAAATAAAATAAAAATAAAAATAAAATGAAGTAGAATAAATTATAGCACCAGTCAGTGTTTCTTCCTGGTGGTGGGGACAAGTGTTGTTTCCGCTTGTCCCTGGTCTGTCTTCTGTAGCAATCTCTGCAGGTTGGGGAGGGCTGCTAGTCTCACTAATTCAAAGAAATTAAATCAATATGTCCTCTCTGGTGAAAGCAATCTCTGTGTGGGACCACTCTCTCTTCCAGAATGCCCCAGTTTGAGACTCCCGTGTCTGCCAAACACAACTTCTCTGGTTCTGAGAATCACTGTTTCCAAGTAGGGATTTCTGGGTCTGAGGTTGTGTGTGTGTGTGTGTGTGTGTATGTGTGTGTGTGTGTGTGTGTGTGTGTGTGTGTGTGTGAAAGGTCTCGCCATATGTGTTTACCACAGTTGCTGGGCGTTTTTCTTTCTGGCTACTGATTTTCTTCTGCTGATTAGCAAGACTTTAAGCACATTGCTTACCTTCCATGCTCCTGCATGCCCAGACAGTGACCCGGGTGTTTTCTTTTCAGAATACTCTTCTCTGGTGCAATGGTTGGGACTAGGTTAGCCTCCCTTTGTAGTACTTCCGCCTCCATCTTCCCAGCCTGCGTTGCTCTCACCCATCTCTCTCCATAGGGTAGATCTAGAACCTGCTCGTGTCTCCACAATCCAGTTAGTCTCTGCAGCTCACTGGTTTTGTGATGGAGAAGGATCTTTCTGAAAACCACAGCTGAATCTGGCTCAGCTCAAGAATCATAGCAACGAAGCTGGGTGCCAGCTGGCGGCCACTGCTGGCTGCTTCTCTGTGGAGGAGATTTTACCTAGGGTGTTTTCTTTTTTCTTTAGCTCGTTCTCTCATAAGAACACTCCTTTGCCTAATGTCTTGTCTCTGCTCTTTCACTGCATCACATAGAAGAAACTTCTAATCATCCATCTTACCTAGACATCCAAGAGTTAATTTTTAAAATAAAAATTAATAAATACATCTATTTGATTAATTACTATACAAAGTTGTTTTCATCTTTAACAAATGAATTACATGTATAGCAGAGAAAATTTTATAAATCTCATTATGATTGATTTTTGATGATGTTGGATTTGTATTCATCTATGTATCTATCTATCATCTATCTATGTATCTATCTATGTATCTATCTATGTATCTATCTATGTATCTATCTATGTATCTATCTATGTATCTATCTATGTATCTATCTATGTATCTATCTATGTATCTATCTATGTATCTATGTATCTATGTATCTATCTATCTATCTATCTATCATCTATCTATCACCATCTCTCTATCTATTGGTTAATCATCTATCTATCTATCTATCTATCTATCTATCTATCTATCTATCTTTCATCTATCTACTTACCTACCTATCTGTATATGCCTGGGTTCCCATAAAAGTCTCTTGGGTGACAATGGGTCATATTGGAAGAAGCTCAAGAAGTCCAGTTGTAACTGAGGCATACAGTATATTGTTCTGGTAGTTACGCTTTGAAGATAATCGATCCATATGATTCAAGCAGTGGATGTAGTTGCCTATGTGGTCACCAGAGTTGTTTTCTGGAGAATATTTACATCAATGACTTCAGCTGTAGTAGTATACAAGCATCAACAGGAAACCTTTGGAATGAGAGCAGGGCTTATACCTACCTATAGATTCTGGGAAAACAGCTAGATTTGTTATAACAATTTCCCATATGATTTTCAAAGTCCCACTATTACATAGAAATTGCTTCCTCTCTGTTGTCTGGACATGTCCCATTCAGTAATTTTCCATTCTAAAACTCAACCATAGTGTAGAAATGGTGGGAACATTTTCAAGCTATGGGGGATGCTTCAAAATTGAGAAGAGAATACAACTGAGCTAACACTCTGAGCCGGGGAACTGGCTGGAAAAGTATCCTTGTTATAGCCATCTCAAGAATACAAAGAAATCAAGATATTAGAGTCTAGCAGCTAGTTAGTTGGTAATGTGTGGAAAGGCAGCAGAGACACATGGCCCTCTATTCACAAATTTTTATGGAGTGCTTATATTTGTGTACCTGGTGTAAGATTAAACAGAAGAATGTCTTTGATCAATTTTCTGATGCTATGCCAAAACACTTGGGATGAGGTTATTTATAAGTGTCTTAGTTAGAGTTTTACTGCTGTAAACAGACACATGACCAAGGCAACTCTTATAAAGCACAACATTTAACTGTGGCTGGCTTACATGTTCAGAGGTTCAGTACATTGTCTTTAAGTTGAGAGCATGGCAGTGTCCAGGCAGATGTGGGGCTGGAGGAACTGAAGTTCCACTTCTTCTGAAGGTAGCTAGGACAAGAGTATTAAAGCCCATGCCCACAGTGACACACCTACTCCAGCAAGGCCACACCTCCTAATAGTGCCATTCCCTGGGCAAAGCATATATAAGCCATCACAGTAAGGAACAATATTTGATTGAGCTCATGATTCTTAAGGCTGGAAGGTTCACGATCACAGTGCCATCTGGTGAGAACTTTATTTTCACAAGATGGAGGACACCAGATGATGAAACAGAGCAAAATAACCAGAAGGACATTAGTGTTTAGAAAAGCCGCTCCCATAATAATACTTCAATCTATAAATTCACAGATGAAGTGATCCATTCAAAGGGCGGTGATCTGCTGACATCATGAACCCCAGCCCTTCCAAAGGTTCTACCTTTCAACACTGCTACACTGGAGACCAAATTTCATACACATGGAGTCTGGGACGCACTGAGACCATAGCGAAGAAGATGGAATATATTTAGACTAAAGTGAAAATATTTAAACAGATACAGTGGGAGGACAAATGGAAGATGGTGCCTCAGTGGATTAAGGAAAGATGTGAGCAAGGTAGGGGGCCAGGCAGGCTCCATCAGAAGCAGAAATCAGGTGGAGTACAGCCTCCTGGAAGTAAGCGCAGAGTTTGTATGAAATCCCCACTTACAAGGAAATTATGGACTAGGAAAGAAAGGCAGATAAAATTTCTATGGCCTTGAGTTGAGACCCTGTAATATTTACCAAGATCACTGCTTGCCAGGACGATACGATACAATGTCTGTTAGTCAACAATATACGATGAAATATAGCACGAGAAAGATATCAAATAATTTAGAAAAGGTGTCCCTAGATATTTGGATTCCAGAAAGTGAGTCTGTATTAAGAGATCACCTGGAGAATATTCACATCAATGACTTCAGCTGTAGTAGTAACACCAACAGGAAACCTTTGGAATGAGAGCCGGGCCCATACCTACCTATACATTCTGGGAAGACACCTAGATTTGTTATAACAATCTCCCCTGTGATTTTAATGTGCAATCAGGTAGACTAGGTCATTGATTTAGATTGGCCAGAATCATGAAAAGGGAACAAGGAAGGTTCCATGACGTTCTTGATTTTCAAATTTGAGTATGGAGCAGCATCGCCTTTAAACAGTTTGCTTATACTCCATGAAATGAGTTTCTGATTAATCAGATATAGGGTGTGGTTCCAAGACTTGCATTTTCCTCTGGCTTCTGGGTGATACTGCCTGGTTGTTCCAGGAATTTTAAGTGTCACTTGGCCAGGAAACCCTGAAGGAGTGAGGATTTGTGCCATCACAGTAGTCTTCAGTTCCTAGCACAAGGTTCTCCTAAATCCCTGATGATGCAATAGTGGTGCTGATGTTATTTGCAGTAAGCCCATCCAGGAATACATGGATGCTGCATGCAGGGCTTGGAGAGATTTTTGGTTGGAGAACTCACCCTGTTACAGTGGAACTGTGATCTCATGTAAAAGCTCCAGGGAGAGGAAGCAATAGATAGATACATTATCCCTTCCTTTGCCTATCAGACTGTCACTTGCAAAATTAGCATGCTTGAAGCTTGCTAATTCAATGGGGTGACACAGGAGGGCTATACAGTTAGCCAATCCCCCCAGGACAGCAAGCACCGGGGGAAGATAATTCTATAGGTACAGAATAGTGTGGGATCTCACATCTCACAAAACTGTCAAGGTGCTCAAAGTGGGGGATCTTAACATCCCATTTTTCTTAGGCCAGGGCTTGAGTAAAAACCATCTCTGTAACAATAGGAAAACAAACAATAACCCAGAGACAATGGAGGCACTATGCATCCCAGATCCTCCTCTCCAGAAAACAAAACCAAAATCAATCAATCAATCAATCCATCATCAATCAATCAGACAGACAGACAAACAAAAAACGGTTAACCTGTCCCATGACTGAAGTTGCCATGCTTTACTCTTTGTCTTATGGCTTGCCAATAAAATTTATGGTGGTTACAAGCAATGGTGAAGGGGAAATTAGATTTTTTTTCTCCTCGTAATTTGGCCAAACTCTCTAAGTAAATCCATTTTTTCTACCCTAATTTATATAGAATACAGGGAAACTGAGGCAATGGGTTTATGGAACAAAGTGTAGGTATCAGCAGGATGGTGGTATATCCCATCTCCATGGAAACAGAGCCATCTGTACTTGGGACTATTCTGAACTTTGCAGTCTATACTTCTTTGTTGAGATCTTTGCTCAAATCCTTTATAACAAGCCGACAGTAGTGTGCGAGTAGTAAAAAAAAGGACAAGAAAAAGAGACCATTGAAATCTCCAATTTGCAGTGGAGCTGGACAGAAGCTGGGGTAACTTGGGAACACACTGCTTATAATTATATTCCAAAGAGCAGGGAGCAGCAGACTTGGGGGATCAAGCTTTTAACCCATGGAGTCTGTTAGCTCTGGGTAGTGTCAGAATTGAATAAATTGTCGGACTCCCAGTGGGTGTCTTGAGGAATTGGAGGATTGCTTGGCGTTATAAACCCCCACACATTGGATGTCCAATATTATGAATAGGAAAATAGGATTTTTTTATTATGTTATTCTGTTTTGCTTTTCAATTTTCTGTGTAGCATATTTTCGTGCTGGGATCACTGAGGAAGGTCCTAGTTTGACTGACATTGTGGCAACCCTCACAACCCCAGTTATGATCAGTGTTATGGTCCTCAACCTTATTATTCCAAACTGGGGTCCTCGGATCAGCATTGCACTGACTTGTACATCTGCTACTTGTGAACAATGAAGACCATCAGAGCTGAGGAGGTGACTCGGTGGCAAGAGTTTATACTTTATGGAAGTATGAGGATCTGAGTCTGAACCTAGCTTCTAGGTAAAAGCCAGGCTTGGCTCTGCACACCTGCAACTACAGCATTTGTGGCAGGGGGCAGATACTAGTGGATCTTGAATGCTTATAAAGTAGTCAGCACAGATGGAACAGGAATGCTCAGGTTCAGTGAGATCCTGTTTCAAGCCAACAAGATTGAGAGTGATAGGAGAGACATTTGACACTCTGCTCTGGTCTCTGCAATGTACAAGGGCATATGCATTCTCACACTCACCTCCATACATTCATAATGCATGCATGCATGTGTGTGGACATGCACACACACAGGCGTGCACACACAGACACACACACAGACACACACACAGACACACACAGTAGAACCCAAGGTCCTACTGTGAACCAGAATCCTCACACATCAGCTTGCTTCTAAGGTTACAGTATCACATCTGTAGATCTTGATCTTCACTTCAGACTACAACCAATATCCCCAAGCAAATGAGGTCCTCCGGAAGTAAAATGTAGTGTCTGTGTGAGATCTTTGGTGGATCTTTCCGAGAGTAGTTCCATTTGATAATCACTGATGGTGAATTTCACCAGAAGTACTATAGTGAGGTCTCTTTCCAGATTTGTCTTGCCTTGACTTACAGGACTCAGAAGCAGAAGAGGCCAGGAGTGCATGCAGGGAGGAGACGGAGGAGCTCATAGATGTAGGGAAATGACACAAAGACAGGAGTGTAAATAAAAACGGGCATTACTAGGTTGAACAATTCAGCCAATGGGGCAACCTGCAAAGAAATTCTCTGTTTCTTTTTGGAAACTGTCTATCACTCCAATCCTTAGATTAAACTCCTGATACGAATATTTATAACTCTCTTAGCATCTCCTATGTTAAACTTTATCTCACCCTTATTAGCTTCCCTCCACTCAGGAGACCATGGACCCATTGCATGTAGAGAAAAATCTGGCTACCACATCTGATTTTATGTGGGTCCAGGAATCCCAACTCCAGCCTCCATGCTGACGGAGTAAACACTTACACACTGAGCTCCTGCCCCACCAAAGCTATTTTATTATATAGGGAATGCTGTTAGTTTGGTAGAATTATTCAGGTGCTTCATTTATGTTTTTTTTTTAATTTAAATCTGAACATCTATATCCGTCTACTTTTTAAAAAGCTCCGCTAAACTTTGAAAATTCATTCTGCTTTTTAAAAAAATGTTCATTTGGCTGTCATTATTCATGAGTCTAAGGTGGCACCGCAGCTGTGTGGTACATAATTGATGCTATCAATGTATCTTGCTTTCCCTTGAAGCTGATTCAAAAAAGTTGTAGAGAATTTCTCTTTTCCAACCTCAAAAGGCACTATTGTTTTGTAAGTTTTGATTAAGCCGTCTTCTATGTGAGCAGTTAGAATATTTGGACATGGAATATTTGTAACTACTTATGAAGTCTCTAATAAGGACTGTGCTGTCTTACTCCTTTAAATTAGAGGACTTTCTCCCTTTTTATTTCCATGCAGCAGGAAGTGAGATCTCCTCAAAATGAATGATAAGTGCATTTGTACTTTCCTTTAGTTTACTGGGAAAGGCTTTCTTTGAGTGCTTTGTAGTGATAGAGATTTCAACATTCGCCTCTGAAAAAGCAACTGGTACAATCCCCTAAATAGTAAACTGTGTTCCACAGACTCATGGCATCCTTTTGGAGACAATATAAAGGTTTCTCTGTGAGAATATGTGGCCAAGATGTAATACAAATGGTCCCTCCGTATCTGAGGAAAATTAGATCTCCACCATGACAAAGGTAGTAGCCAAAGAAATAGTTTCATCTGAACACAAATAAATGTGAGCGGGAAATGCGGGTGAGTGAATTCTTTCAATTCCTCATGTCATAGAATTTTCAGCAACTATTTTCAGTGCCTGTTTATAGTGTCTATACCTGATTACTTTGAGGTTAACTGATAGCTTTTACTTGGGGACTTAGGCTCATCTTAGTCAAGATTCACTTTTGGAATCCATGTAAGAGACCTTCAGCTGCCTCATGTAGAGTGAGCAGCATTTTCAGGCATCTGGAAACTTCTGTTTGCTTTTCGGAAGTGAAAGGGCAGCTCAGCTACGAGCCTAGTCTTGAAATATCACACATGTTCGTCAGGACCTACACATGGGTCCTGATTGCAAAGTCTCATTGATTGCATGTTTCATGTACCCCTCCACTGATTTAATGTCCTTATGTGAAAAGTGGAGATAAGACGGCTTACCCAGTGCGCTGCAGTGAGGATGGTCCACAAACACTCGGAGGAAAGCAATACTCCTCAGCAGTCGGCGTATGTACGCTTTCCAGGAATATGGTGCCTTTACTTAACGTATGATTTCAAGGAATATGGCGCCTTTTCTTTTTCCTCCTTCTGAGAACTTCAGGCTTTGGTCAGTGGTTAACTAGTCTTTCTGTGATTGGTTTAATTTCATCTTGGAAGCTTTCTCATTACTCACACAAGTGCTAGCTTTTCTCCTAGTCCTAGAAAATGGGACAGAGAACATTTTCCTTCATTGTGCTAAGGATAGATAAATAAGCGTGGGCCTTGGAGATAAAAGACAAGGCTACCCCAGCCACTGGCTTGATGATGAAGAATGTTTTCACTTAGACAAAAATCCAGGTCTTGGGAGCATTGGTGAGGTAATGGTGTTCTTTAAAAAAAATATCACTCTGGAACATTCTTTTCCCTTCACTTTGATCCAGGCAATGTCTTATTCTTAGTTACCTGACAAAAGATTGGGAACCCACCCTGTTATGTGTCCTGCTATGGAAAGCTGGTGTCAAGTTGAATATGAAGTAAAAATGAAGGGGAGAAATGTGACTGTATAAACAAATAGCCCCTGTTGCTTCTCGTGAACCGGTATGTGACACTAATCCAGATATGCATGCCAGGGGCAGTTGAAATATGCTTTGAATTACTTGCAGGGACGCTTCCGGGACCACTCATATGGCATGATTTATGTCCCAATGTTTTCAATCAGATTCCAGGGATCGATTAATCACACCATCAATAACGAAGGAACAGGTGTGTTTTCGAAAGCCATGTGCTTGCCAAGGGCGATATGTTTTCCCCTGTTGGAGCCAACTTATAATTGCTGGTTAGGGTTTCTTTCTTTTTCTTTTCTTTTTCTTTTCTTTTTCTTTTCTTTTCTTTTTCTTTTCTTTTTTTCCTTTCCTTTCCTTTCCTTTCCTTTCCTTTCCTTTCCTTTCCTTTTCTTTTTCTCTGGTGCTAGGGAACCGAAAGTGAAATGCTTGCTTAGAGAAAGCAGGTATGGGTTTCTAATTCAGACACTGTAAGTCTACCACTTAGTAAGGACATGCTGCTTCTTAGAACACCATGAATTGTACATCTGAATGGCAAAAGGAAAAGCTGTGCTGTGCTGAGCTCACTCTGGGAGAATCTTTGTTTTGCTGCTTGGAGTGATGGTGAGCGATAAATTTAGATTACTTCACCCAAATGACCATAAGATCTTTCTTTGAATTTTTGGTTTAAAGATTATACTTCCTTCTTTCTTTCTTTCTTCCTTCCTTCCTTCCTTCCTTCCTTCCTTCCTTCCTTTCTTTCTTTCTTTCTTTCTTTCTTTCTTTCTTTCTTTCTTTCTT
>NW_021604595.1:9826719-9991109 GCF_004785775.1 Grammomys surdaster
CTTTCTTTCTTTCTTTCTTTCTTTCTTTCTTTCTTTCTTTCTTTCTTTCTTTCTTTCTTTCTTTCTTTCCCCTCTCTCTTGAATTTTCATTCAGAGTTTACAAAGTATGTGTAACAGGAGGGGAGGAAGTGTGGATGAGAGAGCATGATAAATTTATGGAAAATGAAACACAGTTGAACAAGCATTGGGTGATGAAGGAGAATAAGAATGATAGCCTTAGGGAGGTGGGGGTGGGGTGGGTGGGGCAGCATCCTCAGTGAGATGTCAGAGAGTTCACAAGCTGAGCAGAGCTCAGCTGTAAACGAAGGCTCCACTGTTTAGTTGAAAGCTGAAGGTAAGCTTGGTATGGTAGAATATGCCTGTTATTCCAGCCCTCAAAAGGCTGAGGCAGGAGTTCCAAACAAGTCCAGGATATATATCACCAATATTTCCCTACACACACACACACACACACACACACACACACACACACACACACACACACAGAGAGAGAGAGAGAGAGAGAGAGAGAGAGAGAGAGAGAGAGAGAGAGAGAATAAACACCAATATTTTCTGCACACATATTCAGGGTTTAGTTTTCCATATAATATGATACAAAGGTCTTCAAGCCATTAGCTTTAAAGCAATGAATTTTGGAATTTGTGTGTTTGATCAGGTGTTTTCTTTCTGAAACTGATCTATTTTAGAACGCAGTGACTGGTTTTCTTCTTCCTTCTGTTTGGTGGCAACTCTTGAAATGGACATATCTGCCTGCCATCCCTAAATATGCAAAAACATTACTGTTGGTTTTACAGCAGTTCTGGAGCCTAGAAGTCTGCTTTAAAGATTTTAAAAAATGTTTCTCATGTAAGATGCTTTAATAATATTTCTTTTCTTCCTCCTCTAACTCTTCCCAAGTTCTTTCTACCTACTTAATTTTATGTTCTTTCCCCCTGCAAAATAAATCAAATCAAAACAAAAAAACAAACAACAACAACAACAAACTCTGTGCATACACAGACACACAAGCATGCACACACATAAGCAGGTATGCAGAGGGTCCATTTTGTGTTAGCTAACTACTTCTGGACATAGGGCCTACCCTGCAAGGTGACTGATATATTCAATGTCAATCCACTGAAGAAAACCGACTTTACATCTCTCAGGAGTTACCAGTCTCAAACGGCTTCTTGGTTAGGGGTGGGAATTTATGTTCACTTCCTGTTCTTGGTGCTGGGATTTGTCTGGTTTGGATTTGTGCAGGTCTTGTGCGTGCTGTTCACGGTCTCTATACGCTTATCATCCCCGACATTTCTGAAAGATGCTGTTCTCTGGAAACTGTCTTCTTCCTCTGGGTCTTTACAGTCTTCCCCCCTCCTCCTCCTCCATCACATAGATCTTGAGGGGAAGGAAAAGATAAAGACATCCCATTTTAGGGCTGAGTACACCAAAGTCTCATTCTCTGCACATCGGTCTGTTAAGGATCTCTGTGTTAATTGCCATCTACTCCAAGAAGAAGCTTTCTTGTTGAGGATCCCGATGAGATTGATAATAACTTATTTTATCCAGTAGCCTGGAAGGCTATAGGAGCCTAGAAGACTTAAATTGAGATGACAGCTAAGTTGTTTCCTTATAATGGTTGTGAAGGACAGTGGGTACTGCTCCTCCCCCTAGCTTCCAAAGCCAATCTTTGGCTTGCAGGAGCATGCCCTCAGCTTCCTCCTTCTTGTACGCCTGTGTTTTTACCATATACACGTACCATGTAATATACCATGTATATGTCTCTATCTGTGTTCAAATTTCTACTTGAACTGAAAAAAAAATCAGTGAGACCCATCTTAGTGATCTTATCTTGGTTTCAATAGATGTGAAGACGTTCTAAGTAAGGTTTTCTCTGTAGGTACTGGGCTTTATGTGTCCACTTTCAGGGAACTCTTTCAAATTAAAACACATTGCAAAAATCATGAAAGACAAAGGAAAAGCTGGAGGCATGGCTAAAGTAAAGTATTTGTCACACAAACCAGACGACTTGAGTTCAGATATCAGGAACCCACATAAATCCAGCAGGATAGCATGTACCTGAAAGTTTGTAGACTGGTTAAACTGGCTTCTGCAACTACCAACAACAAAGAAACACAGTCTTATGCAAGGTAGAAGGTAAGAAACATCACCTAAGACTGGCCTCTGACCTCCAATTGCATGCTGAGGCAATATGTACACACATATTCATACACACAAATGCACGTATACACACAAAGTCACAAAGGAAAGAAAACATCATAGGAAATATCTTAAAACGTAAGAAATTACAATTGAATTTCATTCATTTTTATTATTTCAATATAATATATGAATATGCCATCAATGATAAGATATATATAATTATATTAATTACAATAATGAACCTAACTAACATATGACACAAAAACTGAAATAGATTAAACTCTTTCTCTTTTATCAGTCACAGATTCGGAGAGATAAATCTTGGAGGACAGACATGAATGAACTCTTTTGTTGGATTCTATTGGTTGACATATTAATTCATTTGATAGAAACTGGTGAAATTAGAGTTTACTCTTTTATGAGTGTCCTAGTCTGTGTTCGACTGTAGTGAAGAGACACCATAACTGAGGAAATACTTATAAGAGAAAACATTTAGTTAGAGCTTGCTTACACATTTCAGAGGTTTGGGCCATTATCATAACGGTGGGGAGCAAAGCAGGGAGCATGGTGACATACAGACAGAATGGTGCTGGAGAAGTAGCTGAGAGTTCGACATCTGGATCTGCGGGCAATAGACGAGAGAGAGACACCGGGCTTGGTTTGGGCTTTTGAAACGTAGCCTACCCTCAAGTAACACACTTCCTCCAACAAGGCCACACCTACCCCAGCAAGGCTAGACCTCCTAATCCTTCTCAAGTAGTTTCACTTTCTGATCCAAGCATTCAGATATATGAGGTGGGCCATTCTTATTTAAACCACCATAATGAGCAATCAATTTGTATATATTATATATTAATTGTTTTCTGTTTCCATTTTAATTATTGTTTTTGGCTTGCATACAGAGAAGCAAATTTCACTGGGTCATATTTCTATCATCTACCTATCATTTGTCTATCTATCTATCTATCTTTCTATCTATCTATCTATCTATCTATCTATCTACCTACCTATCATTGATTTAATATTTTGCTCACACTTTTCCATTTCCATGTCCTTCCTTCCTCTCCTGCTGGTTCGTTTCTTCCCCCAAATACTCTCTTTTCTGCTTTCAGGACATGTATATTCTGTTACTTTCTTTTCTAGGCTTGTCTTATGAAGGTATAATTAGTATGCAATATGATTAACATGATTTTAATAAATGTACTACATTTATGTAACCACAACTACAACCAAGACACGGAAACTTCGTCAACCCCTCCACCACATCTTCTGCATTCCTTTGCAGCCCACTCCTCTCTCCATCTTAGAGATAGCAACTCCCGTCTGTAGTTTAATCTTTGAGAACAATGTACTGTGCCGGATTTGAGTCTATATTCTTTTCTTAGCAATCACGTTTTAGATTCATTTAGCCCTTTTCATGGATGTACCATAGCTGTGTGTTGAATCATGTGTTGATTGAGGGTCATTTGGACTGTTTATGCTTTCTAGCAATGAAAATCCACTGTAAACATTAACATACGGATTTTTGGGTACACGAAAATTTGAGTCTTGTTTTAAGAGATTCATGGAAGGGGCATTGGCCCCTGAAGTGAGCATCTCGTGCATCCATTAGCTATTTATATATGTCCTTTGTAATTTGTTTTTATATTTGAATAAAAAATGTCCCCCACTCACTCATGTATGGAATGTTTGGTCCTTAGTTGCTGGTGTACTTTTTGAAAGTGGTGAAGACTTTGGGAGGGGAGGACCCATTAAAGGATGTAAGTTACTGTGGTATACTCTTAAAGGTTTAGCTGGTATCTTGTCCCTGGCTCTCTGCTCCCTACCTAATGAGAGCATATACTCAGCTGTAAGATCCTATCACCAAGACGCTCAACTGGCATTGAGTCAACACAGCCTAGGACTGAAATCTCTGATGCTTACAGAAAAAAATAAACCTTTCTTCCTTTATTTTCTTTATGTCAGATATTAAAGGAGAATGAAGAAGCTGAATAATATGGATGTCTGTCCACCCATGTTGTTCAGTCCTGGGTTGCTTGCCAAGTTAGTTTCTTGTTTGTAGTTAATTTGTTTTGTATTTGTTTTTCAAGATAAGGACTTAACTAGGAGCTCTGGCTGTCCTGCAACCCACCATGCATATCAGGCTATCTTCAAACTCAACAAAGATCTACCTTCTTCTGCCTCCCAAGTGCTAGAATTAAAGGCATGTATCACTATATCCAGTGCCAATTTACTTTTCAATTACATATATTGTTTTTAAATTCTGGATAACAGTTATTAGATATAAAACTTAAAAACATCTCCTCCTAACCTGTCATTTTGTTTGCTTGTTTCCATTTTCATGTGTTACATTGAGCAGAACTTTTAATGTCCCTCAAGCTCCAGCTCCCCTAAGTTTCTAGCCTCTAGATCTAGGTACTACTGGGAAGGAGTATTGGGCAAATTGGAACCCTACATCACCTGATCTAAAGAGGCGGATTCTCCAGGCCAGACAAGTTTTGTCATGTTGACTCTTGCAAATTCTACCAGAAGAGCATGGGAAAGCATTCTGTGCTTCAGAGGACAGTGTAGTCAACCTGATTTCACTCTAAGCTAAGTCAGTCTTGGCACATCACTTTTGAAATATGGAGCTGTGGGTATTTTAGGGTCTTAGTTTTCTTATCATGTGTTTTGCAGCAATAGAAAATTAGTGTGAATATCTTTTAAAGATGAAGCTTTCTAAATTTGAAAAGTCAACATATTATTTTCTCATTTTCTGTTGATGGCTATTTTGGTATCTAACTATGAAAGACTAGCAAGGCTATAAAAATGTTTCTCCTAAAATTCAAATGGTTTTACCTCTAATGGTTATTTCTTCAATACAGTTTTAAAGGAGGATACTTTTTTTTTGAGTGGGGTGGGGCTCTTAGTTTTAAAGATATACTTTTTCCTTTATAATTATACTTTAAGTTCTCTTCTTCTATTTTCTTTTAACTTTTCAAGCTGTGTTTCTTCCATTTGTTCATCAGCAAGAGGATGACTTTGGTGAACAAAGCCTTACCGGCTTGGCTCAGGGTTAATTCCTATTGACAGCTTACTCACCAGAATATAGGTCACACTTATTTTTCTGTCTTTGTCTTGTAAATGTTTGCTGAAAATGGGACATCTTAGCCAACACACCGTAACAAATAGGATTCTGGATGTTTTCCTTGAAGGGTTGTTTATTCTCTTTTGTTTGTGTTATTGTCTGGCTTGTTTTAATTTTAATAAAGTGTTGCACCTGTTAAGTCTGTTGTCCCTGTGATGTGTGGCTACTGATGTTAAAATTTCAATTCATTTTGTCAAAATTAAATAATTAAATTGTAGTTGTTACTATTACTAATTCTCTCTCTCTCTCTCTCTCTCTCTCTCTCTCTCTCTGTGTGTGTGTGTGTGTGTGTTTGTGTGTGTGTAGGTATCATATGCCACAGTGTGCATGTGGAGTTGTAGAATAACCTTTGAAGGTTGTTTCTTTCCATTTATCATGGGTTCTAGTCTTCAAATGTAGATCATCAGACTTGTGTCTTAAGTGCTTTTACCACCAAGCCATCAATGGATTTTGCAGAGGCTCATTCATCCATTCTTTCTTTCCTTCCTTCCTCCCTTCCATTCCTCCTTCCTTCCCTCCGTCCCTCCCTCCCATCCTTCTGGCTCTGTTCCTTTCTTTCTTTGGTGATGCTGAGAATTGAACCCAGGGCCTCTTGTACACAAGTATTACACTGCTGTACTGCTGAGTTTTACGTCCAGGTTTCGCACTGCATTCAGTGTGTGACGAGTAGCTCAGTGCTCACCGAGTGGTCATCCTCAAACCTTGCGGGTATGATGTTTCTTCTGCTGCCAGGTCTGTGTGAGGGATTTAGAGCACTTTCAAACTCAGGTTTCAGATGTTCACAGCTGACTTTCTTCCAGGCTCTCCTGTTCTGTTTGGCGTGCTTTGCATATTTGCACAGCATCTGAGTCAACAGGTGGTGGGGGAGGTGGTGGTGCTGGAGGTGGTGGTAGAGGTGGTGGTGGAGGTGGTGGTGG
Source organism: Grammomys surdaster (assembly GCF_004785775.1). NCBI lineage: Eukaryota > Metazoa > Chordata > Mammalia > Rodentia > Muridae > Grammomys > Grammomys surdaster. The sequence continues at coordinate 9,832,906 of NW_021604595.1, forward strand.
TGGTGGTGCAGGTGGTGGTGGTGCAGGTGGTGGTGGTGGAGGTGGTGGTGGTGGAGGTGGTGGTGGTGGAGGTGGTGGTGGTGGTGCAGGTGGTGGTGGTGGAGGTGGTGGTGGTAGTGGTGAAGGTGGTGGTGGTGCAGGTGGTGGTGGTGGCGGAGGTGGTGGTGGTGGTGGAGGTGGTGGTGGAGGTGGTGGTGGCAGTGGAGGTGGTGGTGGTGGTAGTGGTGGTAGAGGAGGTGGTGCTGGAGGTGGTGATGGTGGAGGTGGTGGTGGTGGAGGTGGTGGTGGTGGAGGTGGTGGTGGTGGTGTAAGGAGCTCAGGCCCTCTGAGTCTTCCCTGCAGTGTTATCAGGCAGGATCCATTGGAGCATTCATCTCAGTCTCCTTTGACTCACCCTCAGGTTCTCCTTGCTGGATTTTTGGCTGGCCGAAGGTCTCTCACTGAGCTCAAGAGGGTCACGTACCTTCCTCTCTAAGTAGCAGGTCCTCTTCTTTTCCTCTCTCCTCTTCCTGTACTCAGTTGATAGGTATGCAAGACTCTTTGATAGCCAGTGGCTCTATAGTCTGTCATGTTGAGGTGTTGGATGGCATCCTGGATGCTGTGAAGCCATTCCTCCTGTTGTTATTTCATTTTTATACTGTCTTAGTCAGGGCTTCTATTCCTGCACAAAACATCATGACCGAGAATCAAGTTGGGGAGGAAAGGGTTTATTCAGCTTACACTTCCACATTGCTGTTCAGCACCAAAGGAAGTCAGGACTGGAACTCAAGCAAGTCAGGAAGCAGGAGCTGATACAGAGGCCATGGAGGGATGTTACTTACTGGCTTGCTTCCCCTGGTTTGCTCAGCTTGCTTTCTTATAGGACCCAGGACTACCAGCCCAGGGATGGCACTACCCAAAATGGGCCCTCTCACCCTTGATCACTAATTGAGAAAATGCCTTACAGCTGGATCTCATGGAGGCATTTCCTCAAGGGAGGCTCCTTTCTCTGTGATAACTCCAGCTTGTGTCAAGTTGATACACAAAAACCAGTCAGTACATATACCTAATATATTTTCCCAAAGGTCCTCATTTATTCATGTATATTTCCCATTTTTTAATATAGAGAGCATTTCATACCATATATTAAATTATCCACTAGTTCTAGTATCTGGGTAACTGGATTCTGTTCATACATTCATTTGGTTATTTCCTTACTGATTTGGTTTTTTATTTTTGTTAGTTTTTTAAGGATTGAAAAAGAATCGGTCCCATTTTGGCATTCTCTGAGGTTTATGTTATACTTTGATGCTCATCACTCTGCATGGCTCTGGTTTAGTCTCCCTTCCACGTGCTTTCTGGTCCCTTTTTTCCCTCTTTAATAGTCCCCTGTGATCTTGTGTCACATGTATTCTGTTTTTATTTTCCCTGCCTTTAGGATCTCTTTTCTTCTTTGTCATGGTACTTTGCAAAAGGAGAATCTATATATCTCAGAGTGTTTAATGACTTTCTGATCTCTGATGATCACATAAAAAGGATTCCCTGTGCTGTGGCTGTATAAATATGTCTGGACATTGCCAACTTTGGTAGCAAAGCTGCTCCTTGTTTAGAACGACTTCTTTCACTCATCTCACCTCATCTTTCTTCCAAGGATCTGTGGAGCCAGTGGAGGAAAGCCAGGGCGTGAGAGAGCATCTCACTTGGGTTTGAAGATCCTGTTGGCTCTTATTCTCACGTCATTGTGCTAATCAGTGCACACTGTAACAGAACACCTGAGAGAACAAAGTTAAAAGAAGGAACATTTTACTCTGGTTCACATTTTCAGAGGCCTTAGCCTGTGGTCCATAGTGTGGTTGACTAGGCGTGTGGTGACCTGGTATATTATTGGAGAGAATGTGGTATTTGTGGTAGCTGAAAGGCAGAGAGGAGAGAAGGATGAAAGGGAAAGAGAGAAGGGGACAGAAAATCATGGCTGTCAAATTCAGATTTTGAAAACCCGTCAATAGAGTTTCAGTTGATCTCTTCTTCCTGGTTTATGAAGGGTTTGGGCATGTGCCTGATAAAGGCGGTTGCTGTTACTTCTTGTAGGAACTTGGATTATCCTAGATTTTGTGTTAAGTGGTCACTTCATGTCCTGAGTTCTTATCAGCGCTGTGGAGAGTCAACAAGTCTTCACATTCTTCCAAGGTCTGTTTTATATGATTCTTTTCACTTACTCCTCAATATAGATTTAGATGGTAGAAAACACTTCAGTAGAAGGAACTTGAGAAGTACATCATTGTGGTATCAGGCCTAGGTTCATCACTCCTAAGAGTTTCAGATTCGATGCCTGTGGGGTTCTAAAAAGAAGATGAATGAGCAGAACACACTCAGTCTATTTGCTTGTATTTTACCTGACTCATGTCGACTTTTAGTGCCAGGTACCGAGATAAATAATTTGTGAGCACTCTCTCTGCCTAAGGATCTAGAGAATTTATTTGGCCTGCCTGGATATAAATGGTATGTGTCTTATGATAGTTTTGCACATATTCTATTGTCTTACATTTCATTTATATTAACTATGTATCAAACTCCCAGTACTTTTCTGGCCCTGCCCTAGGCTCTGAGGATACAGCAGTGAATACAGCAAACCCTGTTTGTCCTTAAGGTTCTATACTTCCCTGTGTGGGCAGCCATAGGGCAGGAAGGGACTGTCAGCCTGAAGTATATTGCTGGTGCTGTTTGCCTACCCCCAGCCCCTCAACTGCCGACCACAACTGTTCACCCTCCATCAGCAAGCTTTGTATATTGCCAGAGGATCAAAATACTGGAATTTTAATTGCAATCTTCTCAGTTTTGAACAAGGTCTCGATATTTTAAATACTAGTGTGCACCGTTAAACAAAACACGTTTGTAGGCAGGCTCTGGTGTGTGACCTCTGTCTAACTCCATCTTTGTCCTTGCTGGTCTGCTTGAGAAGAGAAATGCAGTGGAATGACAGCAGTCCCTATGCTCATCCCTCTCTGAAAGCAACGAGCCAGTCGGCAGAGATTTGGTCCTGCCAAGGCTTGATTTGCAGCACGAGTTAACAATTCCACTGGAGAACCATCCTTAAAACAAACAAAAAAGTGACCATACAAATCAGTTGTGATTATTCAACCTAGACTTCATAGGGTACAGTGGACAGGCGACTTCCCAGTCAGAGCCACTGCCATGAATCTGATAGTCACATTTGAAACTGGCTTTGAAAGAAAAAAAATGAGATCTTCAACATAGGAATCACAGTGGACTCCAAATCTGTGAGGATTGTAGAATGGGCTCATTAGTAATTGAGGTAAGAGTTACCCAAAATGTCCATACTGAGGAGGGGGGGTTGTCCTATAAATTATAGTTTGTTATATTGTATCTGTTTTCATTTCACAAAGCAAAGATAGTTTGGATAGAGTCAATTTTCTAGATGGATTAGCAAGTGCAACATTTTCTGACTGGCTCCTGATCTAGGTGAGCATTTCAGTGGCCAGGGTTTGTGGAAGATATGGCGGCTGTGTATTCACCTCTGAGTCACTGACTTTATTACTGACTAGCAAGTCCCGCCCACCATCCTGTCAACTTGTCACTCATTCCCATTGCCCCATCCTTTGCTCATGTCCCTTTTGCTTTCCTTTTGTCACCTGACTATGCAGTCTGTACATCCGTTCTCCAGTGTTTTTCAGAGCCATATGAGTCCCTCTCCAGGGGTCATTGAGTCTGTTCTAATTACCTTCTTTCTTTAGCTTCTGGAACCCTCTGTTCAGTCATTTGACTTTATCTCAGCTCTTAGCAGATGAAGGCCCCTTCCTGTCTTTCAGTCAGTGACTATCCTCTACTTGAAAGGGCCTCAAATCAAACTCCAAGAATTGCATTAGGGATGCACTTTCACACACCAATATTTCTATCTGGGCTACAAACTTGTCAAAATCTTTTGTTGCCTCCGAGTCAAGTCAAAGATTTTCTGATTTTCCTTAGGGTCAAGGTGGGCTATTCTTCATCAGCCTTAAGGTGATGTTTGCTACAGAATTGTGAGGAATGTGACTACAGTTTCCAAATTCCAGTTCACAGAAACTTGGGAGCTGAGATTCTTTCTTTGTAAACATTGCCTGACTCAAGCTTCCAGAAATCCCCCAGGAGGGAGATGCTCTGGGCCACGCCCATTGCTCATGAGATGAGAAAAAGGTTGTTTTCAATCTCCTTTCATGATTGCTGCTTTTAAATGACATAATACTTATTTCTATGATGTCACATTTCAGATTCATATATATATATATATGTATACATATATACATATATACATATATACATATATACATATATATATGTGTGTGTGTGTTCTATGAAGTAATGAGTGATGTTATTTCAAAGTTGGATATTTGTGTAGGCAGGCGACTAAAGTAACCTCCTTCAAAAAAAAAAGAAAAAAGGCAAAAGCAAGGTGAGATCACCTTGAGTCAATGTTTTGTGAACACTCTATGGTTATCAACAGAGGTGACATGAATATCTTCTTCGGGCGAGTCCACTTCCAATTATGTATTTGCAAAGCGTGTTTATGAAGATAAAGAAATCAACAACTTTGCAGGTCAAAAATATTTCAAAAGATAAACATTAAGACAAAAATTCAAGAAACACGATGTTTTTTGTACACATTCCACGATGGGTCTGTGAAGTATGTACAGTTCGATCAGACATACATGATATATAGATCTGTGTTCAGTGCTAGGTAGTGACGGTCATTTCAGCAGGGCCAATTCTAAGGTTAAAAGGTGTCTTTGCAAAATTTTTTAGCAATTTAATAAACGCTGAGGTCAGTGTTCATTTGTTAAGATTTTACATTTATTATAATCATTTGGGCTCCAGGACTATTTGAGGGCAATGTTTTTGTCAACTGAAATAACTCAAGTAGAGAAGCTTGCAGCTGCTAACTTATTACCGACTTATTATTAGTCATTCATTGCATGACCCCAAGGAGGTTTAAGAGTGTTAAAATCCCATTTCCCACTCATTAAAATTTTAATAATCTGTATCTTTGCTGGATATTTGCAGAGATATCTGTTTGGCTCAAAACACATGTTTATTCTTGATTTTATCAGATTTTTTGTACTTACGGTAGTTGCAAAAACTAGAGGTTTTTTTGTTTTGTTTTGTTTAGTTTAGTTTTGTTTTTAAAAGATAAAACACTCCAGCATCCCAAGGTGAGACAAGCTTACACAGGGCCTTGAATGAAGAGTATATTTTTCGACTTTAGGCTGGAGATAGGAATTTTGGTTCTCTGAATTGAGTCTGAAATTTTTTTCCTAGAGTTTGTTTTTGTTAAATGTTTTATGAGTGTGCACTGCTTCAAGGTTTGAGGAGTCTGACTGAAAGAGGAAATTTCCACAAGAAGACACCAGATTAGATCCCGATGACGTTGTCATTAGAATTCTTGAAACTAGTAAGTGACATCAGAGGCCCATGACTCCAAAATCTTTCCATGTATCTTTTGATCAGGTCAATTTATTCTAGCTTTTTTTCCCCCCCTCAGGAACTCGATTTAAATCTGTGTATCGCCAGGAGCAGACAACATGGACAGAGAGGTGAGATTCATGTTAACAGTAGTCTCCTTTTTGATATTTCCCCTTTAAAGCAGCCCGTTTAGCTTGATTTTTCATAATATCCGTGCCGGGAAAGTACAGAACTCCAGCGTCCTTTGCAGCGCTCACGAGTAAAGAGAGTGATTAACGAGTCGGCCAAAGAGCACGGTGGCAAAGAGTCTATAGACGTTAAACAAAAGTGCCTTCAGAGTTTCAGGATTCCCATGATCCATAAGAGGACCTCACTGCGCCTGTCCACTGTTTCTATTTTTGATTAGATTTATAAACACAGCGCCACATATTTTCATGTGGCTTATCGCCCCAGGGCAGAGTTAGATTGACTGCGCTGAAGCTGGGAGGCTGGAGAGTTTTGGGCCAGGGCTGAAGTGAAATAAGTAGTGTAATTGTTTCTGTGGAGCGAACGTGGGACCTCTTCTGCTCTGAATTACACATGGCTCAGCCCTTTGACCTAAGCAGGCTCAGCCATGGCTGGCGCAGCTCCTAAAGTTGCACGGAAGGGTCATCGCCTAGCGAGCTGGAACGTCATCTGTCAGGCGAGATGCCAGCCAAGGACTCTATTCAATTACGCCCCTTCCTAGTGACACACATTTTGCTACCACCTCAGCTTCAGTTAACCCTCTGCCATATCCGTTATTATTGCATCAGGAAGTTCCAATGAGGGGCCTTGGAGGATCTGCAGGTCCCATGCACTTGGCTTTTAGTGTACTAAACTTCACATCCTCTTCGGGGATGTGCCAAACTGTTCGAATGTTAAGATGACTGCGTCCTTGAACCAGTAAGGTTTGGAAAAATGTTAATAAGCTATGCTTGCTATTTGTTTTTCCTTAGTGAACATCATTGAAACTCTTTCAAAACAGGTGATAATTCAGACACAGCCCTTGAAATAATCATGGCTGAAGGGGGACAGGACTGTGAGAGAAATGCTACCTGGTGTCCATTTTGCGGTGGTAGAGAATTCATAGTCTGTAAATTTTACAGTGAGTTGGATAAATCCATTGACCTCTACCTAGATGAAATTCTGTAGTCAAACACTTGTATTTTATTTTATTTTTCTCAGTAAACCAGAGTACTCAAGGTTTACATTCAAGACATTTGTCCTTATTTCCAAAATGAGTTCTGCCTCTGAAACAAATTTAAAAAAAAATTTAAAGTTATTTCTTTCACCGCTTATTTTATAAGCAAAAACATCTTCATAACTCTTTTATAGGTCTGATAACTTGGAAATAATTCAGCTAAGCCTCAGTTCTAAGTTATATGAGATTGAAATGTTTCCTTAAAGACTGTATAATGTCACTTTTAAAAACTTGTATTAACTTAATCTAGGGACTCTCACACAAGAAAATGGAGAGGCCGAGGAGAGGCCATTATCAGATCAGTCACAACAGAATTAAAACCATAAGCTCCTCTCGTTCATAGCCTGACCCCCCCCCCATAGTCTCATTAGCTCACACTTTGGTTGTTCCCCACCTGATCTGACACAGAATGCTCAGAGCAGACAGGTGCAAATTGCAAGCTATTCACTGTGGCTGTTTTTCTTTAAATTGACAAAGTAATAGAGCCCGGGGAAGAAAACAGGTTTAAGGAGGGAAGTCTAAACTGGGACAGGCCAGCTGGCTACGGGGGTTCAATAGAGTGACCTGCTAAATCGCACCTTCAAGCCACTTGCCAGGGAAGGGCCCTCCAGTGTTCTTCCCCTCTGCCTTTTTTTCTTACTGAGGGGAATGTCCTGCTGAACCTCGCTCTGGCTCTGATGTGTTGTAAAAGCCAAGGTGGATGAGACCAGAATCCAATATACCTGATCTTTGTTGTCAATTCATCCCTGCCTACGCTGCCCCCCCCCCCCCCCGCAATTCAGCATGGTTAGCTTCCAGGAGCTGGACCGGATTGATAATGCTTCTATCCAGGTCTTTTTTTTTTTTTTGTCTGATTCACATGAAGCCCGGAGCAGTGAAACAACAGAGTGCTCACCCTCATCTCCACCCCCAGCTCCAAACCAGATGAATCTGCTGAGCTTGTCAGCCGAAAAACAACACTCTACTAGGAATACAACACTCTACTAGGAATACTCAAGTTCATTTCATAGAAGAGACACGCCACGCCAGCCTCTGTAGGAATCAAAGGCACGCATTTTGAAAAGGGACTGGGGACCTTGTCATCATGAAGTGGCTACTCTTAGTGACTACCCTCTGTGCCCTAGAACTGTTGCATGCAAGAAGCCGTTGGAGCTCTGAGGCCTCTGACTTCCTCTGACTGTGGGATCTGCCCATGTGGATAAGGGCAGCGAGACAACTTGTTTACAGCTGGACAGAAAACAGCCAGACACAAATGAGGGATGACGGTTTCATAGAGCATGCTGGCTGATCCCAGATGCAATGTGACTGCTCTGAACTGAGCGATGATCCGTACAGTATGCAGAATTCTCTCTCTGGCTGGTCTGTGCCCACCAGCCTTGAAAAGTCCTCCTCGCACTCTACAGCCTCGGCTGAGTGCAGCCAGAGCTGAGCAGCAGCACCCCGGGATGGATTCAGCCCGGGACGGATTCCTTCCGACAACGATCACATTCTTTTATAAACTTATAGATTTGGGTTGTCACTGGTTATAAATGAGTTTGTTGTTGCTCATGTTGGCTTACTCCAGGAGAGATTTCCTTTCCAGTTGAGAGTGCAGGCATCAAAACGTATTTGGTGCTTTTTAGAGAAAAGAAAGAAGATATCATGGGAAACGTCACTTTTTCAAATTTTCAGGTGGTGTTCCTTTTTGTTTTCTTGGTACAGATCAAAAATCATTGTTTTCTTCCACAGTGTGTACTATATTTCTAAAATGAAAGAAAAATCGATTTTTTTTAAAAGAATATACATGACAGAACTATGTTACAAGATGAATGTTTTGGAGATCTATATGACATTGTGCTTATGGTTTACCCTACAGTATGTAACAGGATCAGAATGTGTGTAACACTACAGTTTGTATGCAACACTGCAGTTTGTATGTAACACCACAGGATGTATGTAACACCATAGCATATATGTAACACCACAGCATGAATGTAACACCACAGTATGTATGCAACACCACAGTATGTATGCAACACCATAGTTTGTATGTAACACCACAGGATGTATGTAACACCACAGGATGTATGTAACACCATTACAGTATGTATGTAACACCATAGTATGTATGTAACACCACAGGATGTAATACCATCATACCATGTATGTAACACCAAGGGTGTATGAAACAACACAGGATGTATGTAACAGCACAAGATGTATGTAACAGCATAGGATGAATGTAGCACCACAGGATGTATGTAACACCACGCATGTAATACCATCATAGCATGTATGTAACACCAAGGGTGTATGAAACAACACAGGATGTATGTAACAACACAAGATGTAGGTAATACCACAGTGTGTAATACCATCGCAGTATGTATGTTACACCACAGTATGTAACAGCTCAGTATGCACATAGCACCACGCTATTTAAACATTTAAAAGGACTAGTCTCTTTCTATCTTTTCACACCTCAATTACAAAGGGTTAAAATACAAGATGAAAAACTGCTCATTCTGATTTGACATCAAAATCCACTTTGCATTTCAGCACCAATTGAACAGAGAAGAGGGAGACCAGCCTGGGCTATAGTCACTGGAGATGCAGTTCAGATTTCTAGAGGATTTTGTTTATCTTCAAAACTTAATTGCTGTCAGGGAGAAGCAGGAAGATGATGGCAACTCTATCTCATTCTTTTAATTTATTTGAGTTGTGAAATACGCTACAGATTATTTAGTAGGTTTAAGAGCATCTATTTAAAGTGATATCATTTCCTGAAATGGTAATGGATGGAAGGATGAAGAGAGAAGGCTGGTGTTCCTGGAGGTACAGAGATGGAAATCTCACCAGGAGAGAGGTCTGAATTGAGAAAGGCTGTAGACAAACTCAGTTCACACCACGTAGAGGTGCCCATGTGTAAAGGAGAGAAAAGCCAGGAAATTGGAGGAGAGAAGTCGGAAATCACTCTTCATTTCCTTTTAACCATGTGTTAGCAGCTAAGAGGTCACGGACTACAAAATGTCACTCGGTAACCCTCCTGGGGGACCTGCCTGGGAGGTAGGGGTGGGGTGCAACCAGACATCGAATCCCTTTACAACACATGAACTTGTCAGATCTTTGAGACCTTTCTAACGTTCGAGAGCAAGCCTGTGATTTCATTTGAAGTTCTTCAGAAGGAAACGAGGTCTATCCACAGGGCCACTTCCTTCTATTTAAAAGCGCGTTTAACTCAATTGGAAAGGACTGAAGTGCCAAATTTACTGAACCATGTCAAGAAAACTAGTACCTGCTGCTATCTCGGAAGGAGGCTGTGAAAATGAAATCACACTTCAACCTTGTTCTTAACGAAATGTCAGAACATGTTGCGAACTACATGTTTCTAGGAGTTTACCTAGTTTTAAATGCGTATGGTCTACTGCTTTATAATTAAAACAGAAATGATGTCAATTGTGTAACTTACTTCATATTGTAATCTCTAGAATGTTATCTTTATTATATTATTATTATTATTACTGTTATTATTAGTGTGTGTGTATGTGTTTACCAGGGTACATGTGTGAAAGTCAGAAGGCGACTTTGTGAAGTTAGTTCTCTCCTTCCCCCTTTATGCCTGTTCTTGGGATCACATTTGGGTCACCAGGCTAGCATGGCCTGTGTCTTTACCTGCTGAGCCATCTCAACAGTCCAAGCCTGTGTTAATTGATACCCAACTACAATTCCATTCATCTAAACAATTTGTAGGATCTGTACCAGATTCCATGACAACCCCCTGATGCTGTTTACATCTTCTAAACAGTGCAACTGTGCCCAAATGCACCGCATACTCTATGGACGTAAAGAAGAAATATTAGGAATTCAGAATTCTTTTAAGAAAGGTTTACCCTTCATTTCAAAATGTGTGTGTGTGTGTGTGTGTGTGTGTGTGTGTGTGTGTGTCTGTGTGTGTGTTAGGTGCCCAAGGAGTCTAGAGCATTGAATCCTCTGGAACAGAAGTTTCAGGAGGTTTAGCTATCTGACATAGTGTTAGGAGCTGGACTTGGATCCTTTGGAAGAACAGACTGTTTTCTTAAATACAGAGCCATGTTTCTAGCCCTGGGGAATTCAGAATTCTTAAACTGGGAGAAAAAGAAAACTTTAAAATTACTGAACATTAAGCAAGATTCGCCCTGTTTTCTTTTGAAGGAATAAATTGACGTAGCTTAAAGGTTCTTGAAGATGTTTGACACAGAGTCCTGAAAAGTGCTCCAAGCTTATCTGGAACTAGCTAGGTAGCTCAGTTCGGTCTCAAACTTGACATCCCCCTGTCTTAACCTTCTGAGTGCTGAGATTACTGATGTATGCCACAATAGCTTTTAACTCTTCCTTCACACCAAGTTTTACTTTCTTTGAACTTGTAGACCATTCTCCTACCTCAGCCCCCTTCCCTAAGAGCTGGGATTCTAAGACTGTGTCAACATGCCCAGCTTCTAAATATCTTTTGAGTAGACCTATCTTCATCTTCAGTTTAATTTCTAGTACATGAAATAACAGTAACATATTGTATGGTAAACGTGGTTTTTAAAAGAAGACTCTTAGAAAACAAGGCCTTTCATTTTAGTTGACTTAAGACATACCAATTTAAAAACTTTTTTGTTGGTTTTTTTGTTTGTGGCATGCTGTATGATAATTAAATTGCTCCACAATGCTGTAAGACTGGTAGAAGTGTTTTTGAAAGAAGTCAGACTTACTGTAAACATTTTAGCAAAAAAAAAAAATTGGACTGCTAGTCTCTCTCCTACTTCAGCAGGGCCTCAGAGTAGACAAGGTCTTGTTTGTCATTTTGAATGTCTTCCTCAGACACATGGTTACGGGCTGTCTAAGCTGTAGTGTCTTTTGTTTGGTGATAAAATGTCTGAGAAAGAGCATCTTTTCCATCATGATGGACTGTCTGAGGTGAAGCATCTTTTTCATCATTTGCTGTTCCTGCAGACTTCATCTTTTGTGTTGTTTTACTTATTAATTTGAGTTTTATCATTTGTCTGAATTTGGGTATTTCTATCACAGACTTTTTAAAATTGACTTTGACAGTTATCCAGGATTCATCTGCAACTCATATGAGTATAGAAGTTTTTTTTTATTTGTATTATAGTTTTTTTGTATTATAGTTTGTTTTTAAATAATTTATTTTTTTCTCAAATCGTAATTCATTCACACAGGGGTTATAAACACAGAAAAGCAGGATGTAGGGAAGGGAATGACACTGGAGTGTGGGTGTTCAGGGGGAATACAGATATCTTTCAGAACTGGGTATTGGCTGGGTGAAGGTTCAGGGGACAAGTCACTATGACTCTGCCTATGACTCGCTTGTCCTTATCTAAGTTGGTATTGTCTGCCAAGGCTACCTATTTACAAGGTCTGTGACTACTCAGGCTAGTAAATTGTCACAAAAATTGCCTGTTTACATTAGCTTATATCCATCTGTTTCAGTATTTATCCACAGAGACCCAAGACTTGGTGTTAGTATACATGTATGACAGGCCTATTGCTGATTTTAGGCCTATGGGTGATTTTAGGCCTTCAGTGTGTAATCAGGGCTGCCCCTGACATCTCCTCCCTTCTCTAAGTATAGAAGGGCTGTGGCAATTTAATCTTGCGAAGGCAGAGATAGAGGCCTGACCTCTAGTACTTGAAGGGGACCTTGTAATGGCTTCGGTCCCCCTGTTGTTGTCCAGTGAGGCATGAGGACCATACCCATCCCGATGTCTTTTTCCTGGAGAGGGGATACTTTTGACATCAACCCCTATGCAGTCAGGCTTGTCTTGAGTATAGAAGTTCTAATCATATTTCTGGCTACACGTTTCCATTTTTGACCACTCATTATGCATACTAATATTAGTGGGCTTTTCAGATATATAATGAATTTTAGTTTTCCCTGGTGTGGTCCCTTGTGAAATCTTTGAGACTCCTATAGAATATGACTCTCTTGGTATTTTGCAGCATCTTGGCTGCTACTTACATTTACCAAGGTTGGATTGTATACATTCACGATAGCATTTAAATCAATAGTTAATTCACATACTGGACTCCAGCAGTTTAAAACAATGTGGATGCAACCGAGAACAAACAGGCAGCATATACAAGCTGTCGTGTGTGTTTATTTGTGTGTGTGTGTGTGTGTGTGTGTGTGTGTGTGTGTGTGAGAGAGAGAGAGAGAGAGAGAGAGAGAGAGAGAGAGAGGTGCACCTGATCATGTGTATCTGTGTGGGTACATGTGTACCATGACATGTGTATGGATAACAGAAATGCAGATCTCTCTTCCCACCTTGGGATACTGGGTCTCTTGTTGCTTGTTACTGCATATGCCAAGGTAGCTAGCCCAGGCCCTTTAGGGATTCTCCTTTCTATGTCTCCCGTGTTACTGTAGTACATTATATATGTACAAAGACATATAGTACATTATGTCTGTTCTTTTTTAAACTTGGATATTTTATTTTACATTTCAAATGCTATCCCCTTTCTCAGTTTCCCCTCAGCAAACCCCCCTACCCCATCCTCCCTTATTCTGCTTCTGTGAGAGTGCTCCCCACCCACCCACCCACCCACCCCCTCCTGCCTCACCACTCTAGCATTCCTCTACACTGGGGCATCAAGCCTTCACAGGACCAAGGGCCTCCCCTCCCATTGATGCCAGAAAAGGCCACTGCAGCTCCTTTAGTCCTACCCCTAACTCCTTCTTTGGGGTCTCTGTACTCAGTCTGATGGTTATCTTTGAGCATCTTCAATCTGTATTGGTCAGGATCTGGCAGTATCAGGCTCCTGTCAGCAAGCACTTCTGGCATCCGCAATAGAGTCTGGGTTTGGTGTCTGCAGGTGGGATGGATCCCTAGGTGAGTCAGTCTCTGGATGGCATTTCCTTCAGTCTCTGCTCCACTCTTTGTCCCTGTGTTTCCATGTGTGTTCTTTTGTGATATTCTAAGGATCAAAGTGCAGGTCCTCATGCGTGCCGGGGAAGCACTCTAACCACTGAGCAACCTTCCCAGCCCACATGCAGATTTTCTACAAGATAATTTCATTCTACCAAAAGGAGATTGTATCTAAGCCCAGTCTGAACAAATGCAAATTGAACTGTGCAAGTTTTCCAGTGTTCTTAATTTGTTGAGGGCTCTTTGTATTAATTAAAAATGATGAAAACAAAGTATTTTAATGTGACCTTCATTTGGCATTTGTATTAACTTTTCTTATCCTATTTTATTTAATTCTTCCACTTCTGATGTTCAATTAGTGTTTGACCCCTTTAGGAGAGATGTAAATTAAATGACATTTCAATGCCATCCGCCATCCCATATTTAAAATACTGTGTTAGTTGTGGATCATAAATGATGATCTTCATTCTTTAGCTAATTTATTCATTTAACAATTTCCCTCCAGAAGTTTCAGCAGAAGGCTGTGAAGCAAACTAAGCAGAAGAAATCCACGTCGGCTGAATTTCTGATGGGTGAGCCTTACTTGATGAGTTATTGCTCATAATTTGTGTAAGGATTAATTAACTAATTACAGACAAATGGCTGAGGGCGAAATTTTGCTCTAGCTTGTCAGGGTGCAATTTGTAATTATTTTAATCATTTATTCTTTTTTTTAAGAGTTAATTTTAACCTAATTCTGTTTTGGTGACATTTGAGGACGATACACTTGAGTCTTTCTGCACAAGAATTACTGAGAGTAATTTTCTGCTTAGCCCTGGAATCCTTCAGCCTATTGTGTGATCTTATGACCTCCTTGTTTTGCTCTAGTTGAAGAAGACCCAGAAGCCACGGAAGGTGCTGGGAATCCAGGTTTTAACATGAGCAGCCCAGGACTCTCAGCACATCGGGCTCCAAAAGAGAAAGGTATTAAACATGACATGCTGGATCACACCCTTGCAGCTCATCAACAAAAATCCAGGCTGCCAGCCTCAGCAGGACCCAAAGGTGTGACTTCAGTCCTGATTACGCTCACACTTGGTGACACTTGCTCCTCTTCTCATCTGACCTGGGCATCCTGAACAGGAACCTGACATTCCACTGAATCACACCTGTACAGCTTCTGAGGAAGATTTGTTTGGGGAAAGGGGGAGGTGGTGATACAGCTGAGGATCTGTGCAGCCATTGGGTCCAGGTGATACACAGCTTTTTGGGTCAAGGATATGAAGGAATGAATTCACTGTTCTTTGGGAAGTTGAGATAAACAAGCCCTTCGATGCCAGAATGCTAAGACCCTTGGCTATGTTGCAGACGGGGGCTTGAAGGTTGACACTGTTGCTTATAGAATGTTACCAGGCTAATATAGTCGAGAAATAGATTGACATGTTATTTTGGGCTTCAGACTTGTAGCTGATCTACCCTTTAGATTAGAATCGTATTTTCTGTGTAGATTCTAGAAACCCATGCAAGAATTTACAAATAAATGAAGAAATACTATTTTAATATTTAGAATCCCCCGAAGTAATTTACTTGCAAAGAAAAGCTCTTTACTCTTTGGTTGAGGGGGTCTCAGTGATCATTCATCCCACCACTGCCTATGAAAGAAAATCTTCTCCCGTTCTAATCTCTCTGGCAATACCTATGGCTGTTCTTCCTGCCCTGGGAGCTACATTTCTTCTAAGCTCAGATGAGTCCCTACCTACAAAGGAAGAAGTCATTAAAACTTGCTGTCGTTGCTCTCATCTTCACCGCAAACAAGCCGGAAGACATCCGAATTTAATGACCAAATAGCTTTTTTGAAGGGAAACTCTGAAGTAATGAAGCATGAGCTGGCGCAGATGTGCTCTCTGCTGGTCCCACTTAGCAGGCTCATCATGATTCCCACCTGTACAGTGCAGGCCCTCCATATCCCAGTAGGTTAGCTTGTGATTTTTAACTCCTGAGGCTCAGGGGAAATTCTGCCAGCTTAGCGGTTGCTACCCTCTGCAATCGCATCATATCACCTATGTTCACATCAAACAGACTTTGTTCAGCTCTGCCTTTCGTTGCATGGTGTCTGTCAGTGTTTTTCTTGGAAGTCCATAGTCCAGTGAGAAGATGGGTGGCTAGCAACAGTGCATATCCATGAGTATCTATGATATGTTAGTCTTACATTAGCCACTTTGTGCACAGCACATCCTTTAGTGTCGCAAAACTCAGGAGTTATGTAACAGACAAGAAATTCAACTCAGTGTAACTGAGGCAACCCTAACAGTGATCAAGACCCTGTAATTCCTAAGCAGTTGTTTTAACTTAACATCTAAAAGTCAGTCAACAGCATCTCTGTGTTCCAAGCATTGAAAGAGGAGGCTGAGAACAGGTAGTTAGACACGCGATTTCTGTTCTTATGTCTTTCTTTCTGGAAATTAGTTCCCAGGCCACAGGTAGATGAAAGAGAGTCTAGGAGATGTTGTCGTTAGCAAGGAGTGAAGTGTCATGCTGAAATTGGAATTCTGCTGTTAAAGAAGGTATTGCATACTGGAGTCAAGTGGCAGATCTTCTTCTAGGTCCATCTGGCTGTTATCTTTATTTTATAAATAAGAGAGGAAGGTACATTTTGGCTCATGATATCAGAGATTTATATCCATGGCTATGACTTTATTGCCTTGAGCCTGGGCCAGCATAGCACATCGTTGTGATAGAATGTGGCACAGACTCAATGTGTCAGAGAAGCAAATGGAGGGAAGGAAGGGGGAATGAAGGAATAGGAGGAGGAGGAAGAGGAAGAGATAGATGAGACGAAATAGATAGATAGGTAGATAGATAGATAGATTAAAAAAATGTCTATCACCACAGATAAGGTACCCATAACTTACCAAAGCAATGATAACACTAAAATTTTACTTGGTAAAGCATGTTTCTTGAGGTTATATACAGGCATATGAGTGAGGAGTTACAGCAGCATAGATGACTCAAAACTATCTGCCTCTCTGAAAAGCCCAGACCAACATGGAAGAGAAGTCATGAAAATTACATCTCTGGAGCTACAAGTAGTATGTGCAGGCAACATCACAGGTTGGAGATCCTCCTCCAGGGAGCTGTGCACAGTAGGGAGCCTCTTATCTCCAGCAATTACTTATTGTTCTTGTAGTCTTAGGCTGGGACATTGTGATTACTGTTAGTTTCAGGAACTTCCTGAGACTTGAGAGATGCTTATTTCCCAAGTCTCATTGGCCTCCTTCCTCCCTCCAGGAGGGAATATTTTAATTTGGAAGAAATTGCTACCCAATTCAGAAACAGGTAAATATGCACTTTGGGTAAAAGTACATATTACCAGCAAGCATTAGCCAAAGAAAAAAATATATACCATATAGCATGAGTCACTATAGTACTTTTAAATTTCTAAGAGCTATCTTAATAAAATGATTTAACTTTTAAAACATCACCAAAATAGTATACTATCAAACCACAATCAATGTAAAATGTCCAGTATTTTGTGGGGTTTTCCCCCCTTTGGCAAAAAGTATGTATATAATTTCAGATATCAAAACTAGCAAGTCCCCATTTCAATTCTCTGGGAATTGTCCATGGACTGAGTATCTCTCTCAGTGAGATAGAATGGGCATGGGAAGTAGTAATTTTCATGAGTGATAGTTGGCCTGATTCTAGAAAACAGAGAAAAGCTATAACCCAAAGTAAAGCCAGGTGGAAGCAACCAAAGATGAAAAGAGTTTTATAGGGAAATCCAGGAAATGTTTAGCATCTGCACCAATCTAGTCAGACAGTGAAATAGAGAGGGGTTTACCATGTCTGTCCTGGAACACAGCCAGCTTAGAAAAAGTACATTTGATGCATCTCTCCCCCACTTTGGGAGAGCCTCTAAAAATTCAATTGCAAATGAGATGTGCGATTTTATGGTCTGTGAACAAGGAAGAATATTTTAAATATGTGAATTTAGAAACTGCCAGATAGCATAGAACACAACGTTTCCTTTTAAACAACTTTAAGAACATTTAGACCGTCTGCCAATATGATTACTTAGACAAGGAGAAGAGCCTACATTCTCACTATGATATTGTTGTAATTAGCACAAATTATCATCTTACGAGTGCATATCAGCACATTTGCCCCTTAAAGATGCATTTTAAAGGAAACCATTGTAAATGACAGCAGAATTCCAATGTTACTTATTTACATGGGCTATCTCAAGAATAAATAAAATTATTAGATTAAAAATAGTGTCTGAGAGAGAAAGTCTAGAAGAGGGGTTTTCTAAAAATAAGTTTATATAAAAAGATCTTAAATTTATTATGGATTGAACCCGGAAGCAGAGTAAAAGAGTCATGAGTACGAATGAGAATGCCCCCCAGAGGTTCATATGTTCAAATACTTGATGCCTATTTGATGGGACTGTTTGAAAGGGATTAGGAGGTGTGGCCTTCTTGTAGAAGTTATGTCACTATGGTTGGGCTGTGAGGTTTCAAAAGCCCATTCCATCCCCAGTGAGCTTACTCTGCTTTGTGGTCTAGTCTCAAGATGTAAGCTCCTGCTCCAGTGCCATGCCTGCCTGCTTCCATGCTCCCACTATGATGGTCATGGACTCTAACTCTCTGGAACCATAACCCCCAAATTAAATGCTTTCTTTTATAAGTTGTCTTCGTCATGGTGTTTTGTCATAGCTATAGCAAAGTCACTAAGATATCTGCCTTTAGAAACAGATGGAATGGACAGCTCCTGGATAGTCCACTAGGATTTTAAAAGAGTTTGGATGTCTGCCTTATTTTCTTGTACATCCCATTGTGAAGACATCCTCGTAAGCTTCTTACTGAGATCTCAAGGAAAGCTACTGAGTGTTGTGAAGTATGTCCTAGGTTTGTATTAGGCATTTTGCTGTGGTGTGAATGGTAAGTAAATCAGGGGAGAAAGTGTCATTCAAACCCTCCTGCCTGCTCTTGCTGCACCTGGAGCTGCTCTGTCTTTGCATACTGGCTTCCAGCGAAAGCAGATTTCTTATTCTTTCAGTCACTAGTGGACCTTCCTTTATAGGCAGTTAGTAAATGCCTTCTACCATTAAATTTTCAGAGAAATACACACATGCCATTTGGGGTTGCTTGTCTTCAGCATTGCCTGTGCACACTGCTGTTCAGGTCCCAGCATCCTTGTCCATCATCCTCTTTGCTCACTGCTGGTGATGTGCCAGCCTGGTGATAACTAGAGTCTGAGAAAGAGGGGTTGAGAAATTCCAGATGTTGAAAAAGGAGAGAGGTAGAGAAGCCACAGCTGCTTATAATTTTAAAGAGTGCAAGGTATTGGCACAGGTTCCTAAGCCAGTACAGCCCGAGGCTGGGTAGATAGAAAGGACATCTTTATCATTATGAATATATAAATGGGGACACTAAAAGAACAGTTAATGACCATTCTAAATGGCTGGAAAATGAAATCTTGGGCAGGTACAAGAAAGGGCCATGGAAAGAGGAAGAATAAGAAGTGAGAGAGTAGATAGCAGGCAGCTCAATGAATGATGGGAAGTTTTATTTATCTTTCCCATTTCTTTTAATACTTTGGTTTCACCTAGACTTTTGAAAGAGGAAGAGAGGAAAAGAAGCAACTAAAATTACTTCAGTGTATAAACAAGCAGATTAAACTATTCTATTTGTTAAAGTGCAGCTCCTGGGATGCCTAGAATACCCTTCCCATTCTGTTCTCTCTCCCAGACATCCAGGATGACAGTGTTCCCATGATCCTCTGCTGTACATTTCAGGATGGCATCGCCCTCAGAGGCAGTTTGACAGTCAGAGTACTCAAGTGTGTGTGTTATACCGAGAGTTCCTTGATGATGAACACCAGTGATTCTTGACTGATTTAGATGGAGGGATTTCATGAGCTCAGAGAACTGATGGTGTCGTTGGACAGAAACCAACCTGCCTGCAGGGTTAGAAAGTCTGAAGTACAGGGACTGTCATGTTGGCACAGTCATGTTCCGATAGAGCCTTCCCCACTGTGATGAGTGATCATGTTTGTTCTCTCCATGCTTTAGGGGTGAGAGCTCCATTGGTCTTGCCTAGGCTACATTCCTGCATCCTGGATTTGGGACAGAGGGTAGGGAGTAGGTTCTTTTAAGCCCTCCTGGCTTCTGCAGTGGTACACAGGCCTCTGGAGTTATTGACCCATCATGCCTAAACAAGACAGGGGCCTGAAGAGATGCCTCAGCAGCAGTCAAGAACAGCACCTGTTTTTCTGGAGAAGGTGGCTTCAGTTACCAGCATCCACATGGTGACTTACAGCTTTTTGTAACTACAGTTCCAGAGAATTTAATGGCCTCTTTTGGCTTCCATAGGCACAGCATGTGGGTATTGTGTGCAGGCAAAACACCCATACATAGAAAAAGCAAAAACAAAACTATGTACAATGGGAACAAGAAATTATAATGTAATTGGTGACAGGATGCCAAAGCAAGACATAGAAAAAAAATAAATGAATTAATCAAGAATTTACTTAGTATCCACTGTAGTTCATATGTCCAGAATTATCTGTTGAACACATCTCACTATTGACATGGTATAGGCACAATTATTTGGACATTACTTCTGTACTGCCTTGTTTAAAATTATGGATATTTCCATATTTATCTCTTACTAAATTTCCTTATGTATCTCTTTATTTTGATCTCATTCATTGAAGAGGACATTTATTGGATATTTTCTAGTCTCCAGGCATTATTCCATGTGTAGGAACAGATGTGAGGAAGTAGACTTATAGGACCTCCATGATCCCCAGACATACTCCAGCAGCAAGATCAGACTGTGGGACTGGTGTAGTTTAGAACTGGCTAATTCCAGTTAATTGAACACTTTCCAAAAGCAAAGGTTGTGTTTCCTTACAAAATGTTTTATAAGTATTTTATGAATAATTGTACTTGAATTGAGCACTATAGAAGCATGAGACAGACAAGGAAATGTGTGTGTGTGTTTGTGCATATGTGCATGTGTGTGCACATGCATGTGTGTCTGACTGTGTGTGTGTGCATGTGTAAGTATGTGTTCATCATAAAGTATAATATTGAGAATACCTAATCTGAATATGATGGGTTGTTGTCAAAAATATACACTCTCTAAAAAGTATTACATGGAATTATAATCAAGGGATGGAGAGACACATCATTGAGCAAAGCTGCTTGTCGGCACATCTGGTAATCTGAGCTCTATTCCTGGGATCCATATGGTGAAAGGAGAGAACTGATCTTCTCAGTCTAAATATTCAAATAAGATGCAAAATAAAATTTTAATAGAGCTATACAATAAAGAATATAAAATAATCTCATGTTTAGATTAGGGTCCCATTCTCGACATATTTTATAAAATATATGTACATAGTCCAAAATGTGAGAAAATCTGAAAACTAAAACATGTTTATTTTATGTTTTGGAGATTGAACCTACAATCAATCATATGCTGAGCAATTGGTGTGCCATTGAGTTGGGCCCTCAACCCAAGCACTTCATGGGTTAAAGCGACACAGTTGGTACAACTGATCCCAGTCGAGTTGATTAAGTTAAACCTTGAGTTAAGACTGAATATGTCTAAATATCTGTGGGCTAGAGTGGCCTACTGTCAACAGAGACTTCAAATGAAAGAATAAATGAACTAGAAAAATAGCTTTTCATAAATCAATGACATGATTTGGCATCTTAGCAATTGGACAAGAATTTAAAAAATTTTAAATTAAAAAAAAGAGAAACATAATTTTCTCTAGATATTGGATGAATTCCTAGGAAATATTTCTTGGGCACTGGAGTAAAAAGTTGCGAGTCATGATGGAATTCTACATTGAATTCATTCTTTTCTTTTAGGGAACAACATTGTGTTTCCAGGGAAAGATTGCTAAGAAAAGGGTCAGATATATGCCATGATCTTGTGTTAGTGTCTCGACAAGAGGGTTTTAAGATTATAGTTATGTGATTTCCATTCATTTATAATTCTGTCTACTGCTCATGCCTTATAGTCTCATCTCAGGCACTTCTTTCTGAGGTTTAGGGAAAGGTCCTTAACCAGATTGTAGGCAGCATCCTTGTCAGCCCTCACTGAACTAGAAGAGAGTCACATCTCTTCCCTTGGCACTATGATGGAACATGCATGGGAAAGGCATGAGTTCAAGACTTGACCAAACCAAAGGAGATACTAGACAGAACATGGCTTGACTCAGAAAGAATATTAGCTGACATCAGTGTTGGAAGTCACAGATGTCCTGAGAGCTAGCATGGCTAGGGAAATAGCAGGAAGTGTTTTTTTCCCATGTATTTGTTTGTTTATATTTCATGTGCATAGGTGTTTTACCTGAATGTAAGTTGGTATAAGGGTCTCAGATTTCATGAAACAGGAGTAAAAGACAGTTGTGAGCTGTCATGTGGGTGCTTGGAATTGAAACTGGGTCCTCTGGAAGACAAGCCAGTGTTCCCCACCACTGAGCCATCTCTCCAGCCCCTCTTTTATGTGACTTTATAAAGATGTTTCATAATGTGATTTCATGATGGATGTGTGGTCATTTGATTTGAAAAGGTTCATTATGAGTGTAGGATCTCAACAGTAGGCAGAAAGGCAGAGGCCACATGGTAAGGACACAAAGTGATAGGCGTACCACAGAAGGTGAATACAGTGTGTACTGGGCGTCTGTTGCTGAAGATCTTTCCAGGAAAAGTGAGGGGTTCTCTTGAATGAAGGACAGGGGATCTGCAACGGTGACTGTTAGTTAGAGAATCCTGGGTTAGTTTTAGGATTGCCATCCTCAATTTGCCTTCATTACACATGAATATGAATGTTTCCGATTCAAAGAGCATGCAGATACCTGTTTAAAATATCCAGCTTGATTGGAGAGCACACACAAGGAGAACCGTTTCCCCTGTAGCGCACATAACCTGTGTGATTTCAGAAGTGATTTTGTATAAAATGGTTTACATTGTTCTCATTTATAGCTGTTTTTCCCTAAAGATGGAGAACAGATATTGTATAAAATTTATAGAACGTGTAAAAATATATAATTTTTTTTTGCTTCGGGACATTTCAACTCTTATTAAGAAAAAGGAAATATATAGGAAAATCATTTGCTTTAGGTTTATTGAACTGACCTGAATTGGTGTCTTTAGAAACCATTTGGTTCCTAAGTGATTTTAATCTTTTTCATTGATTTAGAGAACTAAAAATAAACACTCAGGAAAATACCCTTCTCACCGAAACACAGAAACATTTTACATAGATATCTGACAGGCAGGATGACATATTCTAATGCTTTAGACAAACCAAGGTTTTACAGAGATAACATTTACATAAATACCTGATTAGTTTATATAAACAATTTAATTGTCCTTTTCCTATTTTGGGTGGCTTTAAAAAAAAAATGAATCACAGAATTCTAGAAAAGTTTCCCATTGGAAAGACTATTTTAGTCAAGTATTGGAAGTTTGAGAATGTCAATAAAATAGCAAAACTTTAATTTATTTTCTTCTCAAAAGGCACTGCTTATTTATAGAGACTCACACAGAGTTGCCCGAGAAACAGAGAGTCCATTGTTATTTTGTGTGTGTGTGTGTGCGTGTGTGTTTGTTTGTGTGTGTGTGTTTGTGTGTGTGTTTGTGTGTGTGTGTGTATTCAGACCCTTGTATGTCTGTGTACATCTGCTCTTGCCTCTGTATACGATTGCGAGGGCCAGAAGGAGAGGTTTGCTCTCTAAATCAATCTTATTCCTCTTTAGCTTCTAGGAAAAAGTCAGTCACTAACCTGAGGGCCTCCAGGATCTGCCTGTCTCTGTCCTCCCAGTGAAGAGGTTCACAGACACATGTTAGTGTCAAAGAGCTGAACTCAAGCACTTCCATTTTAACAGCAAGCGGTTTCCTCACTCAGCCCCTTTCCTGCTCTTTTTCTATTTCTTTTTTCAGATTTAGTCATATATTTATGTATTTGAGTGCTCTGTCTTAGTGTAAGCCAGAAGAGGGAATCAGATCCCATTACAGATGGTTGTGAGCCACCATGTGGTTGCTGAGAGTTGAACTCAGGACCACTGGGAGAGCAGTCAATGCTCTTAACCACTGAGCCATCTCTCCAGCCCCCCTATTATCCTCTCTTAATTGCACTGTGCTCTCACCTACCTATCAAGCAAGGGTCACCTCTATCCCTTCTCTTCAAGTTAATGGGAAACACCAAGATATAAGGTTGAAAATATTGTATAAAATCTGTCAGAGACTGTTGGCTAAAGATAGGATATGGTGAGACTTATTTTAGTAATCAGATATGTACTATACCACTCAGCTCAGTGGTGACAGATGAATTCACTGACTTACGTACCAGTGAAATTTATGCCTCTTTACTACAAAGATGTGAACCTAAGAATCAGTCCACAGGATGGTGAAAAAGATGCTTAGGAATTTTCACAAACACAGAGATTCCGGAATGCAAACCATAGAGTTGTACACAGAGATCCAGGGACTTGCCTAACACAAGATCAGCTGTGTGGCATAAACAGAACCAGAAAAATGTCATTTTTTCTAACATACTAGTGATGTAATAGCAAATCTCTTAGGAGTGGGACAGGTTGCTGGGATTTGAACTCAGGACCTCTGGAAGAACAGTCAGTGCTCTTAACCACTGAGCCATCTCTCCAGCCCCCCATTATCCTCTATTAATTGCACTTAATTAGCTACATTCCCTGAAATATTTGATGTAAAATTTAAAATGTTTGTTTGTTTGACCAGATACAAATTATTTTACGCCAACACAATTCTGTATGTATCTTTATTAGGTCTGAGCTTTAACTTAAATTCAATAGCTATACTTCCATCTTAGGAAAATGTTTAATACAAACAGGTTTTATAACCTAAGTTTTCACCAGAAATTATGTCTTAGTCTTCAAACAATTTCATTGAGAATACTTTGGGCTATGTTTTATCACATGTTAAAAGGAATTTAACAGAGAAAAATGTTTCTTAGCCTTCATGTGATGATTGACCAGAAGTCCTATAAAAGGTAGAAAGTCTCAGCCATTTTACTTCTTGACAAGTATGCCTACCCATGAGTTTCCAGATTTGTTAGCAATGAATTATTCTTATTTTTTAAAGATTTCTTTTTAAAAATTATTTATTTATTTTATGTATATATGTATACTGTCGATGTCTTCAGACACACCAGAAGAAGGCACCGGATCCCATTACAGATGGCTGTGAGCTACCATGTGGTTGCTGGGAATTGAACTCAGGACCTCTGGAAGAGCAGCCAGTGCTCTTAGCTGCTGTGCCATTTCTCCAGCATTGAATTATTAATTTTGACTAAACTAAATCTGGTGATTCATTACATAAATTGTTTTCATATTGAAGTAAGCTTCCATTGATTAAAAACAAGAATCCCAATGAAGCCTATGTGTATTCCATAAACATAAGTATTCCTAGAGCTCTGGGATGGACGGAAGGTAAAATTAATGAGCGTGTAACCAGAAGGGGGAGGGACAGGAGGATTTCAGAATCTGAGGAGCAATATGCCATAGGAGAATGTTACTAAGCCTCAAACTTTGTACAAAGGACACTTTCTTTGGTATGACTTCCGAAGGCCTTTTATACGTGTGGGAATAAGGTATACTTAAACTTAACCTTTGAATCACCACAGTTACTTACACACAGGAAGCTCCGTCCTGTTTTGGCATTAGGAACTTAGGGACATGCTTCAGTTCTATGGAGGACTGCAGGTCCAGCGAGCACAGGATGCTTTCCTGTCTTGGGGGACTCAGAAGAGAGCCCCGCAGCAATTATGCACTTTATGGCACTCTAGTGGTTTACCCGTTAGAGAGGGCCTTGGGGGGAAGGAAGAATATGGCTCAATTAATTAGAACCTGTTAGCAAACTCCAACTATTACCCTATTTAGCTTTTCAAATCACTGATAGATGAAATACCCACAAGGTTTGGAAAGGAAGTGAGACTGAATAGTAAGCTGATTTGTCTAACAGGACACTAGCTCTTGTGTGCATTCTCAGACTCTGAAATGCTGGCTGCCATTAGATTTTAACCACAGACCTCACCCTCTGGTTATCACCTCATTAATTGAATAGTTTTCTCTTCCTCAAAGCTCTTGCAGTGAATGCTGCATGAATTAACATTTAAGGCTTCATTAGGGTAATTTTTTTCATCAATGGACATGTAATTTAATATAGAAACAACGTATAGAATGAATGCTTTCATATTTAGCTTGTTCAGTAGTAAGACAGAAGAAAACTTGTCTTACCTTTGTAGTCTCTGAAGAAGGTTAATAATCATGATGTCCATGGAAGAACTGATATAAAACACTAATATTTATGAGTCAATTATGAAGACTATGTAGAACTATGATTGCAGATGCCCCTTCCCTGGCTGTTCACCACAGCCTCGAACACTGTAGAGTTGAGATCTGTAACAGTTAATGACTCTTGATAATCATCTAGGCATCAATACATTATTCAAATAATATCTTTCTTATTCGAACAGCATTTTCGAATGTCCTAACAGTATTTTTGAATTCTAAAATGTTCTCATGGAACAGAATCATACTCAATTCAAATTATAATTATACTACATAAACTTCTCAGTAACTTTATCTGAGATATCCCTCTGTGCTTGCTAGTTTTATGTCAACTTGATGCAAGCAAAAGTCATCCAGGAGGAGGGAGCCTCAATTGAGGAAACCTGTAGGACATTTTCTTAATTAGTGATTGATGGGGGGGGGGTGAGTGGCAGCCAGTGGTAGGTGGTGTCATCTACCCTGGTATCTTTAAGAAAGCAGACCGGGCAAGCCATGATGAGCAAGCCAGTAAGCGGCACCCCTCCATGGCCTCTGCATCAGCTCCTGTCTTCAGGTTCCTGCCCAGATTCAGTTCCTATGCTGAAATCGTTCAATAATGGACAATGATATGAAAGTCTAAGCCAAATACACTCTCTCCCCTCTAAATTGCTCTGGTCATGGCATTTCATTCTAGTAATAGCAACCCTAAGATGCTCTTATCTTCGCCTTAACTACTTTCATGAAGGTAAGAGTGTTGGGTAGCCAGCTCAGTGGCTGATGTTTGTTATTACGTTTGTATCTGTTTCCTGAAGTTTTCGTTGTTTTGTTTGACATGTAGTGTGGTCAGGACTTGATTTTAGAAGATCTATTTTCAGTTGACTAAGTCATAGTCCTTTGAGTGGTGAGGTTGATCAATGCAGAGTACTGAACTAAGGTGTGTGAGGCCCTGTGGTCCATTCTCTGTGCTGAAAAGAAAAAAGGAAGGAAGGCAGAATGGAAGGAGAGAGGGATGATCAAAGGAGGAACAGAAGATAAAGAGCCTCTTAACATGAGTTACCTTTCATTTGAAAAGCTTTGCACACTGGCCTTATGAAGACCATGAGTGGGTTTACTATAAAAGAATTTGACAGACCTCCCGCGAGCCTATACTGTTTGGTTGTCTCCTAATTTCATAGATATAGTTAACCTGTCCAGCTCCATCAAAAATTTAGAGCTAAGATCTTTATATGAGATTTTCAAAAATGAGGAACGACGATGCAAAAATATGATCTTAAATATTTTTAGAAAGCCCAGAGGAGTCAAATTAAACTTTGGTTTTCTAGGCCTCGTTCCTTTAACATTTAGGAGAGTGTTCTAATTTGTAAAATGTTGCTATGTGGCTATAATCACAGAACATAAAGTCTTTAGTTATGTAGTCATAGACTACCTTGTTTGTATTGAGTTTATGGTATGTTATAGAAAATAGAGTGGCTGGTGGTGAGAACTGAATTGAAGCAGGTAGATTTATGGGCAAAGCATCAGGGTAAAGTCAATAACTAACCCTGCTGACACACACATGCGCACACAGACACAGGCACATGCACACACACAGTAGTAGCAGACAGTTGCTTCTGAGTTTCCTTTCTTTGGAACTCATGCAGCTGATGAGAGAGGAACTGACTGCATAACTGCGTCGAGGCACAAGCCATCCTCTCCTGGGTAATTTCAGTCTTGTTCTTCCAGCTCCCAAGGACCCACTTGGGTGCACACAGGATGGCTTCCCGAGCAAAGTTCATGTGTGGTGTAGTTTGAGAGCTCTGATTATGCTTTGTGATACTCTGAGCTAAATAATAGGAAAACCCAATACAAGAGGAAGGGAAGAAGGTAAGTGTGAATGCTTTCTTCCCCCAGTTCAGAAAAACAACATTGAGCTGGAAACTGGAAGGGATGCTGGGATACAGAGTGCTACACAACCACTTTACCAATGTGTTATTTTGCATGTCCTATCCAGTTGCCTCAATATACACGAGCGTGCCAACACACACACAGGGTGCTTGTCATCTCCTTCATCTGGGTATCACAGAGAGTTAACTACCAGCCACATAAAAACCTATTGTATTTGTATTGCTAAGTGCCCTACTTTGAATTTCTCAGTGGGTCTCTTAATTTCCCTGTGAGATGATTTAGTTATATCCAAAAGCATATTGTGAATGATGAGGACACGTTGAGGAATAATTCATCTTATTAGTAACCTAGCTCCTGGAAATAGCCACCTGATCCAAACTGCTTCCACTTGATTAAATCCTGATGCTGTCCAGTGTCTAGCCGTGGGTGCTAGAACTGAGACAAAACTTTAAGATTCCATGAGCCACATCTTTCACTCCCTGTACCACGTTAAAATTTTTGACTTGTTAGGTAAACAAAGGGTAGTCAATGGCAGAGAGTGACCATTTCGATACTGGACAGTTCATTCTTATTTGATTTGGAGATTGACATAAATTACAGAGAGGTGCTGGTAAGCATTCAACAGACATTGGAGGTGTGAAGAATTGGAGAGACATCACGTATGAAAACGGATAGATATCACACAGCATGAAGAAGTTTGGCTTTCATGGCTTACTCTGCTAAATTAAAACTCTAGATACCTCAGAAATACTGAGGTTATTAAGAAAATGTGCTTACTGTACATGTATGCTTTTGTGCTGTTAGTTTTTGACCAGGCTTCCCTTTCCTCGTGGTCTTGACCTGGCTGTTTCTAATCATAAACTTTTTTCAGGTGGCTGTTCTCCAGTAATCCCAGCTCTACCAGCAGGCTGTGTTCTGCAGACAAGACCCATAGGGTTTTTTTTATCTTAAAGACAATATCTCAATATCATACAAAAAGCATACTAAGGGGACCAATTCTAAGCATGTAAGAATGACCTCTTAGTATGGACAAGACAGTTCATATGTCTTTACTTCCACGAAGCTACATGTGATATTTCACAATGGGAACTACTAAGGGAATTACTGTATATAATTCACATGTTTACCCATCCACCTGGAACACAGCAGGAGCAATCCATGTAGACATAAAGGTGATTCTCTCCCAATCATGTAAGCGATCCTCAAGTGAGAAGGAAGCAGCTTGACACCTTGTAAGTACAGGCTTCCCTCACGCGCACAGCTGGACAGAGCCATCATCACACATGGAAGGAAGGTGGAAATGGCTGGAGGGCTCAGTGCCAATACACCCATTCCATGACTGTTGAGGAAGTTTGTTGGAACTTCCCAGATTACATCCAAAGATGTTCAAGTCTTGGATCCAAAATATCATCATGCTTCCATGTGAACCTTTACCATCCTTCTATAGGCATTCAAATCTTCTCTAGAGTAGTTATTATATCTTATATGATATAGACACTTGCATAAATGATTCCTATAGTTTATTATTCAGTAGGAAGAAAAAGAAAAAAAAGAAGGCCTGGGTGTATTGAGTGTGGATGCATTTATTTTTCAGATTCCTCCCTTCCCTTCCTTCCTTCCTTCCTTCCTTCCTTCCTTCCTTCCTTCCTTCCTTCCTTCCTTCCTTCCTTCCTTCTGTCGTTCTTTCTTTCTTTCCTTTAATATTTTTGTTGAATATGCAGATGTGTAAGCCACAGACACCGTCTGGACACTCTTACAGACTATTGGTTGAAAATGATCTAATTTTGTTTGATTTACAAAGGCCTTGAATAACTTGCGATTGTAAACTCACTTCTTGTGTTCATAGGTTAAGAGCTTGAGTTCTGCCAAGTAGGGGAAGCATTTATGTGATGGGTCTCAGTTAGATGGCTGTGCTGGGGTGAGAATAGAGAACATAACATGCCACTAACTTTGCTTCAGGAGAGCTGAGTTGTTTTGATGGCATTTAGAAGAAATGGTTTCCCAGTGCTCTCTGGGTTGTGAAAAACAAGTGAGTGAACAAAATAACCCACAAATCTGCCATCCCAATGAAGAATGGCATGAGAGAGGCCCAGGAACAAATCTCCAAGCTTTACCCTAGCTAGTAGTTGTTGATGGATAAATTAACAAAATTGGAGCACATTAATTATTCATCTTTATTGAGACCACATAGTAAAGCAAAGTTTGCTGTTCTTGTACTTAGAAAAATGGAAGGAACAGTGACTGATGGTCAAAAAACAAGCGAGCAAGCAAGCAAGCAAGCAAGCAAGCAAGCAAGCAAGCAAGCAAGCAAAAGTGCTGCTTTAGAAACAGAGATGCAATTGGGGTCCACATCAGAACTTCCTTTAGCCTTGGAAATAGAAGCAAATACACGATGGTGTGTTCCAGCATGCCTGCTGTATATTCTCCTTTCTCTCTAAGTCATACTGTCAGTGCTGGGGTTTCCATCCTGCGATGCCTATGGCTTCCACTGTGTCGGAGGCATCTTGAATTCTCCTCAGGGTTACTGAGTGCCAACTACTAGCAGCAGACATGTGTGTAGCAAGAATGAGACTTGATCTGGAAATGTGATAATGCATCCTTCTCTGTATTACAGTCAAGGTTGATTCTACAGTGAATATTGAGGACTGAGTAAGTAGAGAACAGACTGAGAAATTTGGAGGCGTCGTGCTGAACTTATTGATGTATGCCGAATAAAATTTCTGAATAAATTATTTTTACCCCCTTTCACATCACTCAAATTGACATAAAATATATGTATACAAGTCTCTATTTCCTCCCTCTTTTCCTCTATCTCTCCTTCCTTCCTTCTTTCCTTCCTTCCATCTTCATTCCTTTCCTCCTCTGTGGTGTATGTATATGCATGTGCATGTATGTGCCTGCACTGGTTGGTATACGTGTACATGTACACACATGAGCACAGAGGTCACAGTCTGATGTTGGGTGTGTCTTCTTAAATTGTTCTCTAAGACAGTTTCTCACTGACCCTGAAGCTCAACACTGATTTGCCAGCAAGCCGGAAGGAAGGCTCCTTCTGTTTCCACTTCCCCAGTGCTGGGTGGAAGCCCGGCTTGCACACGGCTGCTGAGATCCACACTCTGCTCCTGAGGTTTGTGGAGCAGCTGCTTCCCTGACCAAACCCCCCACCCCCACCCCACTTCTTCTTTTGCTTCTTTCTCTCTCCCTTCCTCTTTCTCTTCTTCCTTCTTTTAATTTCCACCTTTCTCTTTCTACATGGAACTTGGACTAGTTCTCATAATTAAAACAAGGCTAAGTTTGTCTTACACATCTGTACACAATGTCATATGTTTAATAAGACACAAGCCCGTAAACAAAATTATTCCTCCCCAGTTAACGCCCTTTCCTTGGGTATATATGTAACCCAGGTTAGACTAACTTTTTTCCACTCTTTTAAATTATTGCTGTCTAAGCTTCCATTTGATAATTTTCTCATTAACTTTTTAGCAACAGAAAGTCAGCAGGAACTTATTTCTTGAATTACTTTTTCTGACCTTCTACAAAATGATAATTACAAAAAAGAGAGAGAGAGGCCTAGAAAACTTGTAAAAAAAAAATTAAGTGTATAAAGTAGCTAGAACGATCCTTTCACGCTGGTGTTGATTTCAAAATTAACATTTGGTTCATGTGCTTCTAAAATAATCACTGACCCTTACCTTGTGGACTTTCCACAGGAAATGAATACCGCAGAAATTACTTTGACCCACTGGAGGAGGAGGAAATAAACTCAAGGCAGTACCGGATGGAGGTCAGCAGACAGGGTGAGCTAGAATTAAGTATGTAATTTTTGTGTCAGAATATTCTCTTCCATTCATGAAAATGAGGTGGCAAAGATCACGCGTGCGGTTCCAGTTTCGTTTCACAGCCTTACAATTTAAATGGTAGGTTTCAGCCGAATGCAGCGGGATGGGCGGAAGCTGAGGAGGTGAGCTCTCAAGGACAGGCAGCCTGTGGGATGAAAGATGCAGGATCGGATTTCATCTGCTGCTTTGTGCGAGGCTTGGTGCCATTCTGAGACTTTGCGATGTGTCCCGGGGACAGCAGCACTTTGCAAATGCTTCTCTGCTCTTGGAATTTAAAAGGAGCATTCTGCAGTCAAGCATGGCCAGCCAGCAGCACACTGTCTATCCTCTTCAGGTTCCTCAGCCGGTGCAGGTGCAGGAAATGATCACTGAGCTGGCAAGCATGAACGCACAGAGACATGGCAACAACTCGTTCTGCTGTGGGGTTTTTCAAGATTAACTTCTTAATGTAACAAATAACGGAGTTGTATTTTATATTCATTTTATTTCACCACCCCTTCTCAATTTGTGCTCATCCTTTCCTATCCCCAAATAGTGTGAAATATGTGATATTTTGTCTTTCTCTTTATTATCTTATTTTGTTGTCACCCTTTAGAATTGTTTGGCTTTCATCATAGTCTCCTCCTACCTTTTGTCTGCCCCCTCTGTGTGTGTTTATGTGTCCGTGTGAGTATGTGTGTGTATGTGTATGAGTGTGTGTGTGTGCATGTGTGTATATGTGTGTATATGTGTGTATACATGTGTGTGTCTGTGTGTATATGTGTGTATGAGTGTGTATGATTGTGTGTGTATGCATGTGTGTATATGTGTATGTGTCTACCTGTATATGTGTGTTTCTGTATATGTGTGTGTATATGTGTGTGTATGTGTGTGTGTGTGTATGTGTGTATGTGCGTATGTATATGTGTATGTGTATGAGTGCTTTCATTGTGCTGATTATTTTTTGTCAGCTTGACACAATCTAGTCACCTGGAGAAGGGATATTAGTTGAGGATTTGCCTCTGTCAGATTGGCCCATAGGCATTTCTATGGAGACATTTCTTGATTAATAATTGATGTGAGAGGGTCCAGTCCACAGTGGGCAGTGTCACCCCCGGACACGGAGGACTTTTTGGGCTAGGAACAAAAGCTGGACAAACCATGGGAACAGACAAGTAAGCAGGGCTCCTCCATGGCCTCCGCTTCAGTTCTGGTTTTGATGTTTTGCAAAGATGGATGATGATGTGGAAACGTAAGCCAGGTCAACCCTTTCTCCTTTAAGTTGACTTTGGTCAATGAGTTATCACAGCAGCAGAAAGCAAATCATCACCCTCACCAGCCAGACACAGACGTGTAGATTTAGCAGAAGAGAGATAGAATGTTATATACGTCTTTCAGAGGCTGGCTTATTTTGCTTATCACAATGATCTTTAATTCCATCCATTTTTGTAAGTTTGAATCTGGTTGTGGTTATATAAATAAAAATAATATAAATGTAAAATTGTTCCTTCGGTCCTTACCACTGGGAAGATGGTTTACAAAACACTCAGGGTTTATGAAGGGTCATGTGGGGATAATGACAGTCACTTCTGTTCCTTAAAGTCAGGCTCAATCCAGAGGACATAAACTACAACCGGATATCAAGTGTGTCTGTCTTAGTGGAAGCCTGGGCTAAATTCTTACAGATTGCAAGGTTCAAATTCAAAGCAAAGATTATTTGACAAAACAGTTCTCAGTGAAACAGATTTATCTTTCATGATGCAGAAATCACCGATGCCATCAAAACTCACAATGTCAAGATGAGGGCTGAGAACTGGGGATCAGAGACAGTTTTTTCACCTGTCGCTCAAGAGTCAATGGAGTGAGCTCATCTCATGGAAAATGTCACAATGAAAGCGCTTACAAAAAAAAGAATAAAACACCATCAGGCTAAACTATAAAGTCTCAACCTGTTAATTTCCTAAATACACCTGAGAGGTTACGGTACACCCCAGTGAATACTAGGGAGGCAAGTTAACTGAGTCATTAGTTTAAGCTTGTCTTTCATCCCTTAGAGAGCAAAATATAAACCTTGGGAGTGTAAGCATCCTCTGGTTAGGAAATATGTCTCCATATGCTATGTCGGATGAACAGACTGTAGACAGGTAAGTTCTGAAAAGCAAGATGTTAGCCAAGCGTCCCTTATTAGAGTACTTAGCTCCAGAAAGGTTTCATACTTTTGGTCATTTTTCAGATTATGGAATATTTGCATATGTGTTATGGAATATATTGGGAATAAAACACAAGTTTAAGCCATTATTTTTTCTGTACACATCTCCTAATATCTGGGAGGTAGCTTATATAATGATTTTGTGCATGAGTTTCATGCCCAAACTTCTGTACTTGTATTATTGTGTCAACAATTGACAGTTCTAATTTTTAGTACATTTAGGAATGTTCAGGTTGGGGATGTTCAACCTGAATCACCCCTTCTCTTCATGGCTAGTATTTCATTAGCCATTTTAGCTGATCTGGAGTCTGTATCTTAGAGCAAACAGGCCATTCTGTACCTACCATATGAATTACTTTGCTCATTGCCATGACAGAAGCAGCCAAAGAGGCTTTGTTATGCTCACAGTCTGAGGGTCCAGTCGATGATGCTGAGGAAGTTGCAGCATTGCTTGAGTGCTGCTGCTACTGCACCTGCTGTCAGGATGCATCAAAAGATGAATGTCCTTCACTGCCCAGCTTTCTTCCTCCTTCTATTAAGTCTGGGGCCTTAAACCAAGGGAAAGGTGCTGTCCACAGTTTGGGTGGGTCTTCCTGCCAAAATCAGACCAATCAAGAAAAATCTGTTATCAACAATACCCAGAAGTTTGTCTCCTAGGTCATTTTAGACCACAGTAGCACAAAGGTAATGGTTACAGGATCAGCTTGCTCTACTGATCTGACCCCATCCTGGAATCATGGGTCACATTATCTCTCTTCTTAGTCACTTAACTTTGCCCAATGTGATTGACACGGGGTCCATATATCATGAACATGACAGTCCAAATCTTAAATTTTGTAGCCCATATGGCATCAATTAGGGAAATGTTCCTGGAGGCTCTGTGTGGGAAAAGTCTCTGTGTCTTGTGTGGTTGGTGCATCTTTACCATCTTTGTCTCAACCTGAAAGTTATATGATCTGTATTTGCTATAAGAGTCAATGAGCAATATGTAAACATGAACTGACTGCATTTGTATGCATATGATAGTGTGTGTGTGTGTGTGTGTGTGTGTGTGTACCTGCAAGTGTATGTGTGTGAAACGGTGGAGGGAGGAAACTGTGGAGGGCACTGTACTCAATTGTAAAATCTTGCAATTACTTGTAGTGTGGGCTGACAGGCTGTAAACACAGATGAGCGTTACTATGAAGTTCAGGTAGGAGATGATGTCACAGTCAAGATCTCCCTTTGCAGAACAGCAGGCTGGAATCTGAAGGACAATTTCTGTGTTGGTATTACAGAGAACATTCCTCTGAGAAGGCTCAGCCTATTCCCTGAAGGTTTTCACCTAATTGGTCCACTATATTTTGATGAGCCATTTGATTTCCTTAGAGTTTAAATGTTAGCCTCTCATCAAAATGAACTGTTAAGTATCCAAGGGAAAAAACTAGCTCCACAGAAACTAGTCTGGCTAAGGAACTGCATATCAGAGTCAAGCTGACACGTAAAATGAACCGACACAGGTTGCATGTAATCATCCCATTACAATGACACCTCATAAGGTGCTCAAATCTGTAGATTTGACATGCTTAATGTCAGACCTTGGCTTCTATTTTCATTTCCTTGTTCTTTGGTCATTACCTAAGTTATTAGGTGCACATTGGTCACCATAATTATTTGTTTCGTGGCTTTCTTTTCCACTAGCCCTTAGGTGGCCTTAGGACCTATCACAGTACTTATTGACAGGTGATGCTCAATGTCTATTTACTGACATGAAATATATCTTTATGAAAGTAAAGATTAACGAAAGCTCACATACTCTGTCCCCTCAGCACGCCCACTGCATGTCAGAGAATTACTAAGCACCGAACAAGTCAAACAACTAAAAGGAAAGCATCCCTTGCTGAGTGTGTCCTGCAAAGCTAGCAGGATGTTTGGTTACCATGTTACTCTCACAGCGTTCCTTCTTCATGGGTAAGAGTATTGCGCTGTTGAATTTGATGTAAGAAACTGCTCCCCAAATGTGCAGAGCTACAAAGAGGCAGTGCTGGGATTTAGATGTAGATGTTGCTTTTACCAAGCCTGTGCCGTGCTGTGTGCCTTCTGAAGATAAAGAATCTACAGTAATCTCGATGGGGTACTAAGTACATTGCCACAGAATTCCTCATCTCTGTGTCGGATAGAGCTCACTGTTAACTTCCACATTTATGAGCTATATATAAGCTTTATACGTTTTGTTACTGTCCCACTAAGAGTTATAAAGCATCAGGCAATACTTGTCTGAAGGCATGTTCCCCTAACAAGCAATCTACAAAGTAGACTGTCTCCCTCAGCGGCGGTCTGTGCTAGCTCATGGCAAGGAAAGGAAATTTGTAGGTCATCTGATACTTGATCAAGCCATCTGGAGTGTGTAAAGAGCAGGAGCTGCTAACTTCATAGGTTTTTCTATGTCACTCCCTCAAACATTTCAGCGACTCCAACAGTCTTACCATTCTAAGTCCCCTGTCATAGTCTACACTGGATGCTTTTCTAACACTTGTCTGCAAAGAGTCACAGGTATAGACAAAAAGGGAAGGTTTAGAAATAGTATGGAGAATGAGCATCCAGAAGAGTCTTCTAGAATAAGTCATTTCAGAATTGTCCCACTCATGGACAGGGGATTGATAAGTAACAGAATCAGAAGGGTTGAATTAAAAACATCACAATAAAAATTTCACACGGTTTGTCATTAGAAGAAGAACGCTGTGATTGACACACTGACTATGTGTGTGACTTCCTAGTTCAGTGATGAAGGGAATGACATCAATCTAGGTGACATTTTAACCTCTCTTTAAGATTTTTAATGTCCCAAATCTTTCTGAATATCTAACTAGCACACACTACCTATGGGTTTTCCTTTTATAGGTATGCAGTACATCATAGTCACTTTGGCCACACTGTGGTTACCTCAGTTCAAACTTAAAGGTGACTATATATATATGTAATTACATATGTAATATGTACATATGTACATATTGCATATTACATAATATATATATATATATATATGTGTGTGTGTGTGTGTGTGTGTGTGTGTGTAATGACATAAAGTCTTATACTTCTTACACTTTCCAGTATTTTTCTAAGATTTGAAGATGGGAGTGTATTTTCTGTTTTTAGTGTGTTTCAAGCTAGCTGGATTAAGTGTACTCTAGAGAATCCTGTTTTCAGATGGCCTAGACCTAAAGTGTGAGTACTATTTACACAAATGGGGGCATTTCCATGCAAACAAGGTGGGCCAAGTAAAATGCCTCTGTGGGTGTAGAGATCAGGCTCTGTCTCAGAGACCTGGAATGGTCAAAGTGAGCCAAGGTCCCTTTGCTTCTCCTACCTGCAGTCACATCCCAAAGGATTAGCACCAGATTCAGTGCGAAGTAAGATGCCCAAGACAACCTATAACATTTAACACATGGATACAACCCATGTGACTGTCTCAGGTTATGCTTAGGTAAGAGGGAAGACAGCAAACGATGCTTTGTCACTTTTAAGGATCGCAAGAGGAACAAAGTTGGTTTAATGTTTAAACTGTAAGACTTCTGTTTTCCCAGTATATTATGTAAAAAATAAGTTATTGGATTGTGGATAATGAAACCCTCTTATTCCATATAAGAAAGAAATGAAGTCATAGTTCTCTGTACCTAGTCAATGACAAAACAATGAAGGTGGATGAAATTCCACATGTTCTTGTGGTCAACAGGTGGAAGGTCAAAGGAAGAGATGCTGGATCAGGAATCACTCAGATGTTCCAGTGAGAACCTGAATATCTACAAAGAGGATGAGGAAGTTGATCCCGAGTACACTGAGGAGTCTGAGAGACAAGCTCAGAGAGGTGTCATTCTGTTTCCAGGCTCTCCATCAGGACAGGTCAGCAATGAAACCATTTTTTTTTTCCGCAGAGCCATTCATTTATTGATCTATTTAGTCACTGAAATATTTATTGAGTTCTTGTTACATTCTCGATACTGCAAGTTCAAATGTCAGCCCTAGATAGTGTCCACAGGTGTTGCTTCCTAGCACACCTTACTAGAATTTGTGGCTTACTAGAATGTGATTCTCTGAGACTTTGTTCCTATCTTTCCACACATATTTGACCAGGCAGAAGTTATAACAATCACCAGTGCTGCCCTGGCCTTTGCCAAATTTAGTTGTACTTCATCTGGTTTGAGTTTGTCTTGAAGTGGTCGCTTCTAGCAGAACTGGAAGTATCTGCAACAGAAGCTTACCTGGGTTAAACTTATTTGGATGCAACAACAACAACAACAACAAAACCTACTTGGAAAAGTTTGTACAACACAGCATTAAGATTTGAAATGTTCTAGGATCTGTGAGGTTGCCATGTTGGGATTTAAGTTGAACATTTCTAATTTCTGTAACTTCAGAGACACCTGCTCTGCTTTCCATGTCTCTCCTTTCTATAGATGAGTAATGTTATTTCATGGCAGGCTTTTGTCCATGAAGGAGAAGAGAATATTGTTTCTATTTAGTCTCCTTATCAAACAAACAAAGACGTGAGTCCCATATGTGTCGTGTGTATGTGTGTGTGTGTAAAATGTATAATGATTCAAAAATTTCATCAGATGAGACAGATTTTTCTCAATAATGTCTTTTATAATAATAGTGAATGAGTTGAAATATCATTGACTTCAAAAGTCAAAGGCATATCTTAGTTGGAGTGGGCAGGTGGCATTCTCTAATCAGGAGTGTGGCAATTCCGTAATGGTGTCTAATTTATTCCTTTGTGCCACTTAGAGCTGAACATGCTGGGTCCATTAAGGATATGTCTATTTTGAGCCTTCTCATGTCAGTGACCTGAATTAACAAGTACATCCAGAGCCTCCTAAGAGTCTAGTAGTGGGTTGAATTGTACCCTCTATGAGTATATCCAAATCCTGCCCTCCAGTACCTGCACATGTGATCTAATGCAAAGCAGACATACAGGATTTAAGGTAGGCTCTTAACCTAATGACGAGTGTACTTTTAAGGGAAAGAGAAAGGATTTGAGACATAGAGACACACACAGGGTAATAGCTATGGAGTGATTTGCTTATCAGCAAAGGAAGATGTGGTGGTTTGAATAGGAATAACCCCCAAAGACTCATGTGTTTAAATGCCTCATTCCAAAAGAGTGGCACTATTAGAAGGTGTGGCCTTGTTGGAGGAAGTACACCACTAGTAGGTGGGCTTTGAGGTCTCAGAAGCTCAAGTGCAGACTAAGTGGCTCATATTTACAAGAAGAACTGCTACCTGTAGATCCAGATGTAGAACTCCCAGTTCCTTCTCCAGTACTATGTCTGCCTGTACACAGCCACGCTTCCTGCCTTGATGATAATGGACTAAGTCTCTGAATCTGTTAGCTGGTCCCAATTAAATGTTTTTCTTTATGAGGTTGCCATGATCATGGTATCTTTCCTCAGCAATAGAAACCCAAACTAAGACTGAAAGCTATGAATGGCCATCAGTTACCAGAAGTTACAAGATGTGGGGAAATCTTTCTCCAATAGTCTTAAGAAGGAAGCTATTACAATCCCTTGATTTTAAATCTCTGGCTGCTGTAACTGTGAGACAATAAATTTCTGTCATTTAAAACCAAAGACTTTGTGATAATTTGTGAGTACACATGGTGCCTATCTTGTTATGTGTGTGTGGTGTGTGCACCTATAAACTTGGAGGCTTGAAGTCTATCCTTTACGTCTTTCTTCAATTACTCTCTACTTTTAATTTTTGAAATAAGGTCTCTCACTGAACCCAAAGTTCATCAATTTGTCTAGTCAATGAAATCCAAGAGATTTGTCTGTTACAGAAATGCATAGCAATATGTAGAGTTTTACATAGATTCTAGAGATTTGGACACAGGTCCCTGAGATTGCATGGCAGACACTTTACTGACTCAGCCAAGATAGTCTTGAAAGGAAGCAACAAGATAACGCATGTTCTAAGCCAACAGATCCCATGAGGGAAACTTTGCCTCTTCAGTGATTTATAACAGTGGCACATATCTTTATGAATTAGGATATAAAGCAATTGTTCTCAACCTGTGGGTATACAAGCCCTTTAAGGGTCAAATGACCCTTTCACAGTGGTCACATCCACAATATATATACATATATAGTGTGTGTGTGTGTGTGTGTATCACAATTCATAACAGGAGTAAAGTTAAGAGTCATGAAGTAGAAACAAAATAATTTTTTGATTGAGGGGTCACCACAACATGGGGAACTATATTGAGGGGTTTCAGCATTAGGAAGGTTGAGAGCCACTGGTAAAGGAGCTGTGAGGTGAAGGGGACATTAAAAATTTCCATTGTGTATGACACTTGTTTAACACGATGTTTTTGGAGATGCACATTGTATTAGGTCAAAAGCTCACATTTCAATTGTATTTTTGTAGCATGTAGTACCAATTCAGGTGAGTCAAAGTACTTCTGGCTCTCAAGATGGCAACTCTGATCCTTTAAGATGTATTTATGTGTATAAACTAGGAGTGGTAAACTGAGGATCACAGTGCCCATGGGCAACCTTGTTTCAAGACTTTGATACAAAATGCCAACATATGGCAGGGCTTGTAGAAACACAACTGAAGCTTGTGTGGTTTCCACCTGCCTATAGTGAGAAGACATAAACACACTCATGAGGAACAGAATGTGTCATAGATGTGGCTCTTTCCTGAACCCTCTACCAATAAATCCTATGATCCTCTCCTAATCTATGTGTCTTAACTTTCGCATGAAAGAGTTAGGTGTGTTGGCACATACTGAAATCCCAGCACTTGGGAAGTAGAGGGAAAGAGAGTCACAGGTTGTATAGTGTGTCTGAGGCTACCCTAGGCCACAGGAGACTCCTGTCTCGAAAACAACATAATTTCCGTGTAAGTTGGTCTAAGGTGATTGATTAAATAACTGTGGAGGAAATAATGTTGTTATAAAATCATAGCCAGAGTCGTGTTGGCAAAAGATGCCAACTTTGCAGTCAGAACTCTTGTAGAGACATAGCCAGGCCACTTATAGGGTGTTGGTTTGTGGGTGAGTCACTTGATTTTGCTGGTCTCAGTAATTTCATCTGGAACTTGAGGACTTGATAGTTTGTATATGAGGAATGTCAATTCTAAAGAATCTCACAAAGCAGGTTCTGTTTAAATGGCAGGGGACACTACAGAGAAACACTTCTAGGGCCTGCTCTGAGCCCAATTTATACACTGTTCTCAGGTTCATTGTATCAAGAGTCCCATGGATGTGGAAAGATGTATTACAAAAAGGAAGAAATCTGCAATTGGATTACATCTTTAGTTCTTATGGCACATGTAGTCATTGGAGGTAGGAGTGTTAGATGTTCAAGTGTCTGGAATTAACATCTTCCATTTTCTTGTGAGTCATTTTAACCTTTGTCGAAGGCAAGAATTAGTGGTACCTTTTTATTTTAATGGTGAACTCATAATGGACAGGCATTTGATGGAGGTCTGGAGTAGAATGAGTCCCAGCTGAGGTGAGGACTGTGTGGGCTCTCTTGCATCTCTACCTGCAACTGCTGACTCCTATTATGGCTGGTATGATTTACTCTTATTTCTCATCACAGAAGGTGGGAGATGTAAGGCAACTATGAAAAAAGGGATGGGATTCTTTACTAAGGTTACTAGGGATGGGGGCTGGGTATTGTCTGATGCAAAAATTCCTACTTCAAAGCCCATTAGAACTATAGATCCAGACCATTGAGCATCACGGAGAAGCAAGTTGAAAGATCCATTGCATATCCAGAAAACAAATATGTATATGTCTTTTGTGTATGTGTATGGGGTATATATGTATGTGTGGTATATATGTGGTATATGAATGTGTGTAGTATATGTGGCGTGTAGGTATGTGGTGTATGTGTGTGGTGTGTGTGCTATGTGTGTGTGTTGTATATATTCTGTAGCCCTGTACTCTGAGGTAATGTCTATCTTTGTTGCTGACATATGTTTCTTGTATACAGCAGAGTGATGGATTCTGTTTATACATTCATTCTATTAGCCTGTATCTTTTTTTCTGGGGACTTGAGTCTTGAGACCAGTGATGTTGAGATATATTAATAAGCAATGATTATCAATTCCTGTTATTTTGACATTGGTGGTGGTAGTGTGTGTTTGCTTGTGTGTGTGTGTGTGTGTATGCATATGTTTCTCTTCTATAGGTTTTAATTGTGTGAAATTATTTATTCCTTGTGTTTTCTTAAGTGTAGCTAGCCTCATTGGATTCAAGTTTTCCTTCTAGTATCCTCTGTAGGACTACATTAATGGAAAGATATTGTTTAAATTTGGGTTTGTCATGAATATCTTGGTTACTCCATCTATGATGATTGAAAGTTTTGCTGAGTACAGTAGTCTGGGCTGACATCTGTGGTCTCTTACGGTCTGCAAGACATCTGCCCAGGCTCTTCTAGCTTTCAGAGTGTCTGTTGAGAAACCAGGTATAATTCTGATAGATCTGCCTTTATACGTTGCTTGGCTTTTTTTCCTTGCAGCTTTTAATATTCTTTTTTTGTCCTGTACATTTA
This sequence comes from Grammomys surdaster, assembly GCF_004785775.1. Classification (NCBI taxonomy): domain Eukaryota; kingdom Metazoa; phylum Chordata; class Mammalia; order Rodentia; family Muridae; genus Grammomys; species Grammomys surdaster. The sequence continues at coordinate 9,875,208 of NW_021604595.1, forward strand.
GTGTTTTGATTATTATGTGGCAAGAAGATTTTCCTTTCTGGTCCAATCAGCTCGGTGTCCTATAAGCTTCTTACATTTATAAGCATCTCATTGATGTTAGGGAAATTTTCTTCAATGATTTTGTTGAAGATGTTTTCTGGGACTTTTAGCTGCAAGTCTTTTCCTTTGTCTATTCCTATTATTCTTAGGTTTAGACATTTCATAGTGTCTGTAATTTCCTAGACATCGTGTGTCATAAACTTTTTAGATTTTGCATTTTCTTTGACTGTTATACTAATTTCTTCTATCGTATTTTCTATGCCTGAGATGCTGTCTTCCATCTCTTATATTCTGCTGGTGATGCTTATGTTTGTGGTTCCTGTTCTCTTTCCTAGGTTTTCCATCTCCAGGATTGCCTCAGCTTGTGTTTTCTTTGTTATTTCTATTTATATTTTGAGGTTTTGGACAGTTTTATTGATATCCTTCACCTGCTTGATTGTATTTTCTTATATTACTTTATATGTATTTGTTTCTTATTTTAATGCTTCTACCTGTTTGAATGTATTTTCCTATATTTCTTTAAGGGATTTACTCATTTCCTCTTTAAAGGCCTCTGTCATCTTTATAGGATTGGATTGAAGATCATCTTCTTGTGCTTCAGATGTCCAGGGCTTCCTGTAGCAGGATAGTTGGCTCTGGTGGTGCCATATTGCCCTGGTTCTTGTTGATTCTGTTCTTACACTGTCTTTTAGGCATCTGGCTTTCCCTGGTGTTAGCTGAATGATCCTGATGGCAGCAGGACTTCTTGGGAATGGAGGGGGAGTTGTGGACCAGAAAATGAAAGCTAGGAGACCTGACCTGGTTATGTCTCTGGTAGATCTCACTAGCAAGGGATTGGTGAGGAAATATTGCAAACTGGTAGTTTTTGAAACCCCTATGTACTTCTCTCCCAGCTATGCTCCAGATAAACCAGACTGGGAGAGGATTTGTGGTGTGGCTTTCCAAGCTGGGTATTCTTAGAGCCTCACAGGCTTCCACAGAGAAACAGATGTTTAATATTTTTATATTAATTTTCTTCAATCCAGTTGAAGTGTCACTATGTGGAGGATTATGATGTGGTCTGATACTTCGTGTGTATTATTTAAACTAGCATAAAATAAAACCTTTTAATAAAGCAATTATTCCCCTGACACAATTCTAAGCAATGTATGTAATTCAGCCACAGGGCCGTCTGAATGGGGAATGTTATGGTCTCCATCTTGCAGATCAGCAATCAAAGGCATAGACAGGTTGAGTAACTTGAGAATGGTTTTAGAACTGATATGTTGTTGAGCTAAGATGTAAACCTAGGTAATTTTACCCACCCCAATACATTGCTAACATTATATGCTATATGCTATATGCTAATAATAGCATATAGTGTTCTAATCACAACTTCATCGAAAACCTCTTCTTTCTTTCATCTAGCACTTTATTTTTCAATGGAAGTGATATGCAAGGCTGAAGGAGTGTTATTGCTACCCTTTAAATTGTTCTGCAATGGAATTTAGACCAAGACAGTCTATGAGACCAAAGATCACAGCAGTTCAGACTATATTTGATGATACATACCTGGGATCTCCAGAAAAATAGAACAGGTCACATAGGCACATGCACATATATGCCTAAACACAAGAAACATAAACACACATGAAGACCTATAGTGAGAACTGGCTCACAAAGTCATAGACACAGAGGTATCTGCAGGTTGCATTGCATCAGTGGGGCTGATGTTGTCAATCCCGAATCTCGTTCAAAGACTTGAGAGCCAGGGGGATCGGGAGGGTCAGTGGTATACATTGAGGTTCAAAGTGCAAACAGGAGTTCTCATGGCTGACAGCACTATGAATGTCTTAGCTCTAACTGAGAGTGAAATTGCTCTCTCTTCCTTTATGTTGTGCTTTCGCCCTCAGTAGATTAGATGCTATCAGCCTACCCTAGTGAGCTCAGAGACTTCCTGCTTGGCTCCAATTTCGATGTGAAGCTTTTCTGCAAATACCCTCACAGATCTTCCTAGACAATTCTTCCTCCTTCCTTGGGCATCCCATAAACCAGTCACCCTGCCAAGTAAAACTTATTACTGCAGACCAAGGAAAACAAAACTTAAGACATGCTTATAAAAGGTCAAAGATCCAGTGGCATTTCTAGCAGCTAAGCTATAAAAAATGGTCAAGAAAAAAAATTATTATTTTTTAAAACTTTAAAAAATCATATTATTTTGAATTGACCATAGTTGTGTACATTTTTTGAGAAGAATGTGATATTACCCCATATATGTGTACTGTATGTATGATTAAATCAAATTAATTATCTTGATTTTCTCCTGTTTACTAATCTTTATGATGATGCATTTGGAATTTATTCTTAGGTTATCCAATGAACTATTATTAATTATAGTTGCTTTGCTGCACAATATATTGTGTTACCCTAGCCCTTGGCCCCTCAGGACTGTACTTGCCAGTAGAGGGTAAGAAGGCGTAGAACCAACAACACAGAATCTGGGAGCCAGGTGAGAAGTAGAAGCAAACTTATTTATTGTAATAGAGGTGAGCGTCTTTCTATCCTCTGCCCCTCGGTCTGGTTTCCTTCACTTACTCTAACCTTCTTCATGTTGTCCCAAGCAGATTTTCCCATTCTTAGGCTGAGAAGCTTTTTACTAGTATATATTGTGGCACACTCTCTTTATCCATTTTACCACTGATGGACATGGTGACTACTTTCATGTTTTAGTTATTGGGAATGGGGCTACAGGACATTGGGTCATATGGAAGTTTCATTTTTTAGCTCTCTCTCTTTCTCTCCCAGTACATTCTCATCTATACCGTAGCTGCACCCTTTTCAGCATTTGTTGTTTTTCATCCTTATAAATGGGAGCCTCCCAGAAGGGAGACCACTTATTGATTTAGTGATACCAAGTGTTTCCTGTACACACACACACACACACACACACACACACACACACACACACACAGTCTTCCTTCGATAAATGTCTTTTGAGATTCCCTTGCTTAGTTTTAGACTGGATCACTTGCTTTTACAATGTTAAGGTATTAAGTGAATATGGACATTTCGAATATTAACCCTTTGTCAAGTGTGTGGTTTACAAATGGTTTCTCTGAATCTGTAAGTTGCATCTTCCATTCATTGTTTTGTTTTTTATGCAGAGGTTTTTAAGTTGCATGAAATCTTCATCAGCTTTGCCTTTGATGTTTATACTTTTAAAGTCACATGGGGAAAAATCAGTGCTGAGACTAGTGAAACAGATCTTCCTTAAGATTCTTTCTTCTGGAATTAGTTTTTTATTAATTAAGTTATTGATTTACTTTACATTCAGCTTCTCCTCCCTCTTTTCTCCCCAGTCCTTCTCTTTCACCTCTCGCCCCCTCCAGCTCTCCTTCGTTTCTTCTCAGAAAAGGGAAGGCCTCCCAGGAACATCAACCAGCCTTGGCATGTCGAGTTGCAGTAAGACTAGGTTCATCTCCTATTGAGGTTAAGATCAACAGCACAAGTGACAGCTCATGCTGGCAAAGATGTGGAGCAAGGGGAACACTCCTCCACTGCTGGAGGAAGAGCCACTTTGGATATCAGTTTGGTGGTTTTTCAGACAGTTGGTAGTATAGCTACCTCAAGACCCAGCTACACCACTCCTGGCTCCCAAAAGATGCCCCACCATAGCACAAAGACACTTGCTCAACTACATTCACAGCAGCTTTTTTCATAACAGCCAGAACTGGAAACAATTTAGATGTCCCTCGACCAAAGAATGAATAAAGAAAATGTGGTATATTGACAGCATGGACTACTCAGCTATTAAACACAAAGACATGATGAAATGTGTAGGCAAATGGTTGGAACTAGAAAAGGTCATCCTTAGTGAGGTAACAAAGACTCAGAAAGACAAACATACTCACTTATAAGTAGATATTAGCCGTAAAGCACAGGATAACCATGCTACAATCCATACACCCAAAGAAACTAAGTAACAAGAGGGAGCTGGGGGGACACTTGCATCTCCTGGAAGTTTTAGTTTCATTTCTTTCATTAAGTCTTGATTCATTTGGGATTGATTTTCAGATATGCTATCAGATAATGATAGAATTTTGTGCTTCTGAATATGGTTATCCCATTTCCCAAGACCACTGACTTAAGGGATATCCTCACCCTCTGCGTTTCCTGGTACTTTTGCCATATTATGGGTTATAAATGCAGGGTTACTTCTTGGATTCATAGCTCATTCCCTTGGCCAGTGCATTTGTTTTATTAGATTGTGTCAGGAGTATGATCCTTCTATACTAGGTCTTGAAACCAGAAACCGTGGTGACTAAATTGGTTCTTTGTGCTCAAAGTTAGTTTGGTCATTTACACACAAGCATTAGAATTTTCTATTTCTGTGGAAAACACCATTGGAATTTTGTTTGAGATCACATGAATCTATGGACTTCTTTGAGCAGTATGGATAATTTCACAATGATAGTTATTCCAGTGCATTGGCATGGTCTAACTTTCCATTGATTTTTTTTTTAATTCTTAGCACTTTAGAGTGTTTAGAATGCAGAACTTTTTAAAAAATGTTTACCCTCAACTAACTATTTCTGTGTCATTATAAATGAAGCTATTTTTTCCTAATTTGCTTTTTAGGTGGTCTTTTGTTAGCATGTAGAAAATCACTGATTTTTTATATGTTGGTTCTATATTGGGAAATTTCATTAAAATAAGCTATCATTTCTAAGAGTTTTGCCTGCTTTTATTATTTTCTATGCAGGAGAAAGTCTTCATCAAATAGAAATACTCTTTCCACTGGTCCTTATTTCTCTGTATCTGGCTAGGATTGCCAGTGGAAATTCTAAGTGGAAAAAAGTAACAAGAACTTATTACTTATTATCTTGTCCTTAATGCTAAGTAGGAGGTTGTCATATATTACCTTTTTGGTATTTAACATGTGGAGAGCTTTTTGTTGTGAAATAGTTTTGGCTTTTTAAGGATGACTTCTGGGAGTATCTATTGAGATGGTTATAAAATTGTATCGTATATATTTTTTTACAAACAGTATAGAAAATATTGTTTTGTCTATGTCGACACATGATTGCATCACAGGAATCAGTTCTAATTGGTCATGGTAAAAGACTCTTTTCATATGTTCTTCAGTTGCATTTGTGATATCGTATTGAGGAATTTTGTATTGATATTGTTTTATAATTTTCTTTCCTTATAATCTCTTTGGCTTTGTTACCAGTGAGCACCTCCTAAAATGAAATTGGAATTTTTCCCTCCGTTTTCAGAATTTTTGAAGGAGTTTGAGTAGTGGGCAGAGTTACATCATAGTCTTGTCAGCCTCAACATTTTCTGTGGGATGACAGGATTGAGGCTCTTTGTAAAGGCCCTGGGAAGATGGGGAACCTTAAGGTTCGTCTCCAACCTTTGTTTTCCCACTGTAGAAACCATGACTCCAGGACAATTCTCTGCTAAACTGGGGAGGACAGCATCAAGAGCACAGCCCTCTATCTGTCCAATCATATATGTTCTCATACTGTAGTCTATGCGGGTGACTTAACCTCGCCACCTATTTCAGGAGTATTCATATTGTTGCTTTTGCCTATGGATCACTGCTAGCTGGATTTCTGTGAGGTAGAGGTGAGGTGTACAGCTGGAGAACCTTCATTCCTCCATCACGCTTATACAATTCCTTTATTTACTAAGAAAAACATTTCATTTAATAAACTTATATAGCCCCCCTTTACTTAGCTTACACGCATTTTCCCATTCTAGAAAAAAAATCCTACTATTCTCAAAATAGATACCACACATTAAAATAAAACAAAACAAACCCCACATTCCCTGTCCCTAATGCCTGAGTCCTTAAGTCTATCCTTTTCTGCTGGAAATCCAATCTCAGGTGATTCTTTTTCTGAAATGTTGTCTTAGTTTCTCTGTCAAACCTCCTTTTCACTCTGTGTTTTCCTTAATGTTAAAACTTCAATCTGTTTCTGCGAGTGTGTCTAGTTTTCTCCAACAACAATCTAGAATTCAGTAGCTAATTCTTGGATATGTATTGAGTAAGTGCTTGGTACACAACATACTGAAAAAAAAAACCCAATAAGCTATCAAGGTCATGAATCCAGGTAGACTTTTCTTTGTCAAGTTTAAATAGAGTCACCCACTGGTCTTTCTTTTGCTGTTACAGTTGTTGGCAGAATTGCTTTTCTTAAGTAGCAACTTGGGCTGTAGTAACAAAAATTCCATAGCCTAAAGGGTTCCAAATACAGTTCTGGAGACTGGAAGTTTGAGATCAGAGTGCCAGTGTGGGCAGTTTCTGTAAGGGTCTCTTCCTGGTGAGTAGACAGCTCCTTCCACTCTGTGCTCTCCTATGATGAGCAGAGAGACAGAGACCCAGCCCTCTGGTTCCTCTTCCCATAAAGCCATTAATTCTATCCAAAGAATTCAGCCTCATGGCTTCATCCAAACCTAATAATCTGACAAAAGCGTCATCTTCAACAAATGAATTATGCGAGTGCCCAGGTCAGTCCATAACATTCTTTGTTGAAAATACTAGATTTTCATGCAACTTTTCTACATAGATCTTAGGTCATGAAAAATTCATTTACCGTGAGTACTGGGAAGTGTACTTATTTTACAAGTGTTTTAGCTCAAGTGCTTCTTGTGGCTGAGTGCTTCGTTTATTTTAGGCTAAAGCTTTGGACAGGACAGAGGCCTGGGGCTGAGGAGCTGCTGAGAGGTGGGGGGGATGGCCAGGCCCTGAGAGCTTGTCCTTTTTGCTCTCAGAGGCAATAAAGTGCTTCTCTGTCTTCCTGGGAGATTTTGACATGCACTTTTGAGGAGAAACAAAGTAAAATAAAACTCCTCATTTTATTGCTAAATATTTATAAACTCTTCTCCAGTCATCTGAAGCCTTATTTGTTTCATGCTGATCCTGTACCATTGATCAATTTGGAAGAAGTAAAGTCTTTCCAAACGCTTACTGAATGTGAACCTTTGTGGCTATTAAGATGGCGCATTTTGAGTGTGTAATGTGTCAGACATTCTCCAATGGTGCAAAAGACAGGAATTTGAAATGGGATCAAGAATAAACTGAGATTCAATGTTGTAAAGCTCCAGCAACATTGATGATTTGTCTTTCAGTTTCTCTAGAGAAAAATTTCGATTCCCTCAGTCCCAGAGCCCAGTGAGATGAAATTTACATGTATACATGTATGCAAGAGCGAGTAGTGAAACTCCATGTGAACTACCAAACAAAAAAAGTAGGTTTTTAGAAACATTATCTTAATGTCCACGTTTTGGCTGCATGACCAATTCACTGAGAGTGCTGCCATGTTAATTTCATTTACAGTATATGACCTCAAGGAAAATTCTCAGGATACACGAACCTTTAGACACAGGACATTGAGGTTATGTGCAAAGGAGTCTCCTCCATAAGATACTCTTATTCCAGAAAGCCTTGCTTCCACAGTGTCTATATAACATTAATTAATATTAACAAGAATTATTTCTGAATACAGAGAGAGACAGCTTTCTTCACATCTCCCTCCTGGTTTGTTGTGGTTTTGCCTTTCTTCTTGAGTGAGTTATTGCGGAGCACGGTGCAGTGCTCATTAGCTGTACAATAAAAAATGTGCCGTTAGTAAATAAAAATATCTCTTTGTAGTCCCATCATGATTTTGATCAGTAGAGCTCAGAGCCTTCATGGCTCATTAAGTTTTGAAAGACCTAGGCAAAATATAAAGGTGTCAAGAATGACTACTCTCGTTCGGCGAATAGAGAAACTGAGGTATTTTCAAGAAACTATGCCAAGGTCACTCAGGGTTGGGCAGAATCAGGGTTATGACACATGAACCAGATAATTAGAGCAAAGATAAGCTGTGCTCACCAGAAACCAATAGCTTCTGAGATGCTGGCGAGGAGCTGTGAGCAGCGTCACTTGGAAATAAATGATCTTCATTTAGCTCTTATTCTGATTTATTTGTTCTATTTCATGTTGGAGAGCTGTCTTCAACTCCCCATGAAGACTGTTTAAAAAACGGGCAAGGTGATTCAGTCTCTAAAGTCCTTGCCCTATAAAACATGGGAACTGAGTATGGATTCTCAGGATGCACTACAGAACAAACAGACAGACAGACAGACAGACAGACAGACAGACAGACAGACAGAAGGATGGGCCCGGCAGTGTGCATGTGTAACCTCAGTTCCGGGGAGGCAGAGTCAGGCAGACCTCTGGTGATTACTGCTCAGGCAGTCTACCCACATCAGTGAGCACCTTGATCAGTGAGAGATCTTCTCTCAAAAACTACAGTGGAAAGCAATGGAGGAAGAAGACATTAAAATGAACCCAGGGTGTCCACCTGCATGCATACATCCTCACAGGGACACATGTATACATCATACACACACACACACACACACACACACACACACACACACACACAGATACCCCCCTAAAATAAAAAAAATAGAATAAATAACATAAATAATAAAGACTTGTGTATATTATGTTATATAATTATATATAACTATACATATTTATAATATACAAAATATATAATACATTATATTACATATAAATCTATAATATAATAATATATAAGCATATATTATTATACAACACATAAATATATGATATATATAGATAAATAATGTGTGTGTGTATGTATATAAAATTTGTTTAGTCGTCTAGGTGTAAGCACTTCACTATCCACTGATTTTGAAGGATATGATACAGACATACTCTACTCCAGTTTTTATATGAATGGAGGTTAGGAATATAAACTTTTAATTTCTTTTCAAAGTCCAACTTATTTCCAGTTAAGCGATACATAGGACAAAATAAATCATGGATTATTGTTTCTAAGTAGTTAAGTCTGAGAACTTAGCATGCTCTCATGCAAAGATATGATGAATGTTCAAGGTGATGGAAATCTTCTGGACTCGGGGTGAGCATCATGCAATGTAAACGACTGCAGATTCAGAGCACCGTGCTCCACCAGCAATACACTGGCTCAAAACTTTGAAGGAGACAGCAGATCACATCTGTCTGCCAAATGAGTCTGCAAAGAAGCAACTCATGAATTATTGGCACAAATCTTTTTCTTCACATCATTACTCTACATGACTTTTCTGTGTTATGGGCACTTAAAATTTCAAAGGCTTAAGCCTTGGGGGCTCCTGTGGAGGGGAATAAGAACAGGAATTACCTAGTTTGTGTGAATGTAGGGAAGGGTGCACACACACACACACACACACAAACACACACAAATCTCAAACACACAGCCCTCATATACATGCATACATCACACACACACACACATTCACACATCTACACATACATGGAAATACATACCCCACACACATACACCCCACAGAATACATACATACACCGCACTCACACACCACCCACATACATCACACACACACACGTACACCCCACACACCTACAGGCACACAAACAAGGAAATTGACATTTTATATCAGTGTCTCCACTTCCCAGTTCTTAATGTATAACCGTTTTCTTCATAGCAGCCCTTCAAGACTGACTCCCTTGTTCTTTGACTGGCTGTTTACCTCCTTTATAATGTCTATTTTGTTTTCTATACGTCATGCTTCTCATATCATTATCTCTGGGACTCCTCAGATGAAATCCAACATTGCTGCTCTTTTCAAATATGGCTCATCACCCTCTCTTGGGACACCTGAGGTGCTAATTAAAGTGTATACTCCTGAGTACAAATACAGACAACATCTCATAATCACTGCGACGAGAACCTTAAAGTGTATAATTTAATGCAAACCCTCCAGGAAATTCATGTACACACTAAACTCAAGACCTTTTCCTGTCTCATAATCATGGCTTACACTCTGTCGCCCTTACTGAGCCCTGGATATTAAGTACTTCATGCATAATAACTTCTCCAGTGTTCACAGAAACCCTTGACATGTTATGGCATAAAAAGATTATGTTCATGCAAAAATCTCACCATACACACACACACACACACACACACACACACTCACAATATATATATGTGTGTGTGTGTGTGTGTGTGTGTGTGTGTATCTATATACCTCACAAGTGGCCATTTCCTAATCCAGAAGCAGCTAGCTGTATTCCTAATTGCAAACCTCAGAAGCAATTAAGGTGTTCCTCAAGAGGTGGATGGATACACCCTGGTACATTCAGACAATGGAACATTCCTTAGCACTAAAAAGAAATGAGGGTTTCAAAGCCACCTGATCCCATGAAGACCCCAGCATGCTTCTTATTAAGTGAGAAGTAGATATCAATCAGGAAAAGCTATGTCGTTGTGATTCTAACTGTTTGGCCTTCTACAAAACAGTATCTATGGGGATGGTGGAAAGATCAATGGCTGTCAGTGTTTGAGGTCAGGGAACAGGGAATGAGGGAGCAGAGAGGACTGTTTAAGGCTAGGAAATTACACTGTATGTCCTTCTATTGTCAGATACATTGGTCCAAACCTGGAGACTATACAGCATCCAGAGTAAACTTCATGTAAGCAGTGGCCTTGGCGTGATGCCTACATGTCTGTGTCATCACTTCTTACTAATGTGTGACACTGCTTGCAGGTGTTGACAGTGGAGGAGGCTGGGTGTTTGGCCCCTGGGACAGGGCCAGCGTGGACTATGTGGGAATGTTTTTTTATGGACCTCTAGTTTCTGCTCAGTTTCTCTGTCAACCTGAAATTGCAATAAAAAGTCACTATGTAGCTGGGTGTGGTGACTAATCTCAACTCCTGGGAGGCAGAGAAAGAAGTCAACAGTTCAAGGATATTTTTGGCTTCGTAGTGAGTTCAAGGACAACCTGAAGTAATAAGACCCCATCTGAAAAAAAGCCCCTCTGAAAGTGAAAAACAAATAAAAACAAAAAAACCCAAACAGTAAGTTTGTTTAAAAAAAAAAAGTCAAAGAGTGGAACAGAGACTGAAGGAAAGGCCATCCAGAGACTGCCCCACCTGGGGATCCATCCCATCTGCAGCCACAAAACTCAGATACTATTGCTGATGCCAAGAAGTGCTTGCTGACAGGCATCTGGTAGAGCTGTCCCCTGAGAGGCTGTGCCAGAGCCTGACAAAAATAGAGGACGCTCACAGCCATCCATCAGACTGAGCACAGGGACCTCAATGGAGGAGTTAGGGAAAGGACTGAAGGAGCTGAAGGGGTTTGCAACCCCATAAGAAGAACAACAATATCAACCAACCAGACTCCCCAGAGCTCCCTGGGACTAAACCATCAACCAAAGAGTACACATGGAGTGACCCATGGCTCCAGCTGCATATATAGCAGAGAATAGCCTTATTTGGCATCAATGGGAGGAGAGGCCCTTGGTCTTATGAAGGATTGATATCCCAGTGTAGGGGAATGTCAGGATGGTGGGTAAGGTGGGAGTGGGTGGGTAGGTGGGGAACACCCTCATAGAAGTGGGGTGGGGAGGGATGGGATGGGGGTTTGTAGAGGGGAAACTGGGAAAGGGAATAACATCTGAAATGTAAATAAAACATCCAATAAAAAATACAAAAAAAGTCAGTACCAATTTTTGTAGAGTGATAATGATTTTTGTATCATGAAGAAAATGTCTTTTTGAGAGATAAACACTGAGCTAATTAAGAGTGAAATGTCAAATGTCTGCTGGTTAAGCTTTTCAGCCTTGCATTTATATGTATAAGTGTGTAAATTATAAATGTATATGAATATTTATATAGCAATAACTAGCCATTACTAAAGTTAGACAATAGCTATATAGTAATTTCATTTTGTAATTTTTTTCTTTCATATATTTTCATGTATTTATGCTTTCTGTTGGTGTTTCTGAGCTGGGGAGACACTTGCCATTTCATCTTGCCTCAGGCTCTCTGACGCTGAGACCCCAGCCCTGCACTACCATGGTCTGTCAGTTTAGATCTCTCACACCGGGGCTTCCCACAATGCAGAACAACCTGGTGTGAAATGAAACAGTCCAGGGTAGTGGAGGGGAAGTGGGTCTGGGCACCCACAGTTTTAAAAGAAGCACCAACATGCATCAAGAGCTGAAAATCACTCTTGTAATTGCTCCATCCCTAGCTTTTGGAGAATATATATATGTAGATGGCTCAGTGTAAAGGGGCTTGCCCCTGAGCCCGATAACTTGAATCTGATTTCCAGAACCCACATAGCAGAAGGAGAGAACCCATCCCTTCAAATTGTCTTCTGGCCTCCAGATACATACTATGGCATTTGTATTCCCCCTCCCACTGCCCCTACCCTCTTGTGCACAGAGGTGATATAATGAGTGAATTTTATTGTTGCCTGTAAATACAGAAATATAACCATTAGCCATTTTCTAAATATAGAGAAAGTCATTCCATAGTGGTGCTGTCTTCCTGAGCCCAGAGATTCCTATTCACTCCCTACTACCCCCTACCAGGCTGGTGTAACTGCTTGCTAACTAGCTAGACCAGAGATCAAGAATACTAAATTAGAGTTTCAGTGTATGGAGAATGAAGCTGTGCCTAGCATCCAGTTAGAATTTTTCAAGTTTCCTCTCACTTTTATAAATACACACAAGGTAGGCATGATGTGTCTATGATTCAGAAGAAGGAATGGAAGTTGAGATGTTCTTTTATTTTCTCCTCACCAAGAATCCCTAGGCATCCCTTCCACCTTACCTCCTGAGGGGTCCCTGTGCCTACTCCTTGATGAGTATGCACGCTCGCTATCAGCTCATCTCTAGGAGGTCACACATGGGTGCTTGCCTTCTATTCTCTGTGGCTTTGTTCGTTGTTCATTGCTTTCCAATAGCACTGTTAAAACTCCAGTCTCATAATTGAGCAAATAGACTAAAAAAATATTTAAACAACTCACCATTCAAATTATTTTTTAAAAAAGCAATTTTCTACTGTAGATTTAGAAACCGACAGATCTATTTTAGCCCACATAATTTCTGATTAACTAATTTAATCTCTCAGAAATTACATAAGCAAACCTGGAACAAGCCACCATCAATTTCTTGCCTTTGGATGTAACATAATATTTTCAAAAAATGAACCAAATAGAGTAATTAGCCCCCAGGCAGAGCAAGTGATTCTAATAGCAATCTCCTAGAACACTTTTTCTTTTCTTTTTTTTTTGGGGGGGGGTGAGAAGTCTATACAGGAAAATGAAGTTGTGGCAGACCATGGGTTAAAGCCTTGTTTGTGCCCTATTAAGCAAAGCCTTGGTAAGCTAATGCCTAACCTAATGCCTTATAGGAGGAGCTAAGGAAGGAGAGAAAAGCAGAAGGAATCCGACTTCTGTTGAACCAAATCAGCCTCAGCAGTGCCCGGCTACTCCATACTTACGCGGTGTACATGGAGACTGTACTTTGAAGTTCTGTAGTGAACTTAGTGAACTCAGTTTTGGTTTCTTTGAATTCTTTTGTTTTTCTTTTTGAGCAGGATAAGATCACAAACAAATGTCTCAACTGTAGTGGGTAGAGATCTTCATATTTGGGACAGGAGGCATGGTGGTCCATGGGCTGAAGAACCTGTGTGCGAATTTAGGGTCTGAAAGGTGTGAGCAGCTTCAGATTAAAGGGAGACCACTTGCAAGCAAGCAAACTGGACCTTGGTTGGAACATTCTCACAGAAGGCTGGATTGGCTGGCTGTAGAAGGTTCTGTTCCTCATTAGGAAGTCTAATGGCCCTTTTTACTAAAATAAGGTTTTAAAAGATAGCAAGGAACCCTCCAGTTCATGACACAGACCGTGGAATTGGTGAAAATTTTTCTTCTTGAGTTAATTATACTTTTTTTGCAGGTAGCAATGAAGGTTTAAAGCATTGTAACACCTGAAACACCCTGGCTGGGCAGGGTGCGTGGGCTTTGATTGATTTGAAATGAGAGCAAGAATCTATATTTCAAATAAACTGTCCTTCAAAGATGAGTTGGATGCAAATTGTCCCCAACTGGTGCTTTGAGGATTTGTTTAGTTCCTGATGAGAAGGAGCCTTAATTCTCTGTCTTTCAGAGTCACTAGAAAGCAGACTACGCCAAACACCTGCTCGAAGTTTAACCCACTCTGTCAGATATTAAATACTGGGACACCTAATCTAACTATGGTATCTGTGAGTGGAACCTTAGGGAAGGAATTCAGGTTTAAGGAGGCCATAAGGGTGTGGCCTTGATTCAAAGGGATCATGTTCATGTGGGTGTTCACACCAAAGCTTAGTATGTGGAGGCTAGCACTGACAGCAGGTGTCTTACTCTAGGAAACTTCACTTTAGTGCTTGAGACAAAGTCTCTCATTAAACCTGGAGTGCAATACTTTGTCTAGACTCTCTAGCTAGCAAGATTTGGGACTCCTCTCTCCCCCGCTAGTCTCTTCCTGCCAGTGTTGGGATTATAGATGTGAGCTGCCTTGCCTGTTTTTTTAACACGGGTGTTGGAATCTGAAGTTAGATCCTTATGCTTGTATAGCAAGCGCTTGAAGCAGCAGCAAGACTGTGGGTTTGTAGGAAGAGCAGAGGTGTAGTATAGGAGATATTCTGTCTCACCGAATGATGTCCTGTGCTGCAGGGACTCTGCATCAGCACCACGAAGAAGCAGCTCATCCAATGCAGCTACCTAACCTTGAATTTCCAAAACTGTAGAATCGCAAACCAGATACACCTTTGATCTTCATAAATCATTCAGTCTCTGATATTCAGTCCCAGTGATGGTAATCAGATACAACACAGATCCTTGTACAGAGAATAGAAGGTCTCCATTTCAATGACTCTCTTTAGGAAAGTGCCTTGCTGCTAATACACGTGGCACAGCCATCTTGCATACGATGAGGTGTTAGTCTGAAGAGCTGTTCGTGTGGAAAGGCCCTTTGGAAGAGGTAGGTGGTGCCTGGCAGATGGCTTTATGGGAAACCAGTCTAACTCGGTTAAGAATCGCAGGATGAGAATCTCCAAGATTAGGAAGTACAACTCTGGGTTTGTCTGTGATGTCATTGCCAGAGAGGATTCACTACAGGGGAAGACCTGTGCACCCCAAATGTTGATGCAACATCCCCTGGACTAGGGGATGGTGAAATAAAGGGACTAGAAAGGGATCATGGAAATTTTCTTTAGGCTACTTGGTTGTCGTGGTGTGAGCTTTTCTGTCTGCCACATCTTTCCATGGTAGAGTGAAACAGTGAACCTAAATGAAAGTCTGACTAACACATTATATAAAACACTGTATAAAACTCACATATGATGTCGACTCAAGGTGCTCATTACAATGTTAAACATGAATAATGCAAAAGCAAAACAAAGAACCTTGAAAGAAAAATCGGAGCCCTTGATCCTAAAACGAATCTATCCTTCCTTGTTCTGTGTCAGTATTCTCCCTACTGCTCTGATTACCCCTTTCCTGCATTTACCTCTCTTGTCCAGTTATTCATTCTACCCCTACCCCTTGTTTATACAATTTATAGATTCAAAGTGGGCCCCCCAAATGATAGTGCTAAGGGCAGAATTGTTATTGGGTAGGCAGAAGGCTAAATTCAGCATTCTTTAGGAATCTCTAAAGGCAAGTTTCTGTTTACCAGGAACCTCCATTAACCTGCCCCAAAACCAACTACCTGGGACAAGGGCATCTAGCTCTCTGTTAAACAAACAGCCTGCATCAGTTCAACACCCTTGGCCTACTGGCTGTCCTATAAAATTGGCCTGCTTTGCCATTTTTGCTTCTCTCTGCCTTCTTCCCCTGAGATAATGACTTGGTAGTTTGATCCCCAATAAATCTTTCTTTCTACCCACAGAGTGGTCTAGTTTGATAGTTTCCCTTGGCTTTAATCTGTTATTTGTTTGTTTGTATTTAAACAATTTCTACATTTATTTAATCATTGCCTTTTTTGTGACACTCCATAGCTATGGAATGGTTCCCTCACCTCAAATTTAACAGGGGTGTTGAGGCTGGTGGTCCTACATATGTATTCTGGGAGTGGATAGTCAGATGATCAGACTCTGGGAAGAGCAGGTCAGTCCTCACAAGCTCATTTGTCATTGCAGCAGAGAACTTGGCTTTTAGGTGATGGGTGTGCAAACTGAATTGGCTTTTAGGAGACAGACATCAAAACTTGCCACCTGCACAAAAGAAGGGAGAGGCTGGCCTTTCTGACTAGCTTGTCACCTCTGGGATAGAAAGGGGGAGGAAAGAGAAAGTATGAGAAGCTGTCTGGAGGAGTGACTTTGCAGTTTGTTGAGTATAAAGCTGTAGCCAAAGACAGTGAGTTTCTTTATTATTATTATTATTATTATTATTATTATTATTATTATTATTATTATTATTTTACCCCTGAAGACAGGAACTTCATTTAAAAAGAAGTCAAATGCTTTGTACTGTGGCAATAGAACATACAAGGAATTGACTGGACCTTGCCCATTTTAGGGTTCATAGGTTTTACCCCATTGGAAAGACTTTGCTTTGAAGAGAGCTCTCAGGCTCCCTTCAGGCTTCCTAAGAAAGTGTCTTCCATATTCAGTCACTCAGATACTCAGAATCTACTAAATCAATGGTCAGGAAGCACATAGCAACTGTTCCAGCAAACCTCCATGTATGTCCACATGATTCTGATTTTGCAGGCATATAAAAATCAAGTATTATTAGGTCAAACGAAGGTCTGGGAAGTCAGGCAGTACAGAGCATAGTGTCCTAGCTATTTTTTTGTCAATTTGACACAAGCCAGATTCATTTGAAAAAAAAAAAAAAAAAAAGGAAACCTTAATTGGGAAAAGGCCTCCATAAGACCCAGCTATGGGGGATTTTCTTAAGAAATGATTGATCTGGGATGGCCCAGCCCATTCTGGGTGGTGCCATCTCTAGTCTGGTAGACCTGGGTGCTATAAGAAAGCAGGCTGAGCAAGCCATGATGAGCAACCCAGTAAGCAGCACCCCTCCATGGTCTCTGCATCAATTTCTGCCTCCAGGTTTTTGCCCTGTTTGAGTTCCTGTGCATGAGGCTCTGATGTGAGCCTAAATTTTGGTAGAAATCTCAGTAAGTTAGAGGTGCCAGGCATAAGGATGTGTCCACCTTACCAACCTTTAATATTTCTTTGGTGGAGTCTTTCCTGCTATTTGTTTCTTCCTCTCTCTTGGAATTGAAATGTTCATACTGTTCTTATATATTGGAAATTTATAAGGTGTATTTGATTTTATAAGCCCTCATAGCTAGAAGTTTGTTCTGAGTCCTTGAAAGAACTTTGGATTAGCACTTTTGAACCCAACTGTAATTGTTAAAACTTTGGAAACTTTAAATAGTCTTTTAATTAAATTTATTTATTTATTTGTGTGTGTGTGTGTGTACATTCCAGAATGCATGTATGGAAGTCAGTGTGCAGTGATTACCACAGGAAACAGGTGGAAATTGGAAAAAATATAAGTCAGACAGCTCCTGGGACCTGGTTCTCTTCTTCTACCATATGGAGTCTGGGGATTGAACTCAGGATCTCAGGCTTGCTGGCAGGTGCCTTTACCTGATGAGCCATCTTGTCAACTTCAGCTAATACACACACACACACACACACACACACATTATTAGTCGTTGAGAATTTTATGCAGTTCATTTTGATAATATTAACTCTCCTCTATCTTCTCCTGTATCTATCCCTTAGTTGCCCACACACTTTGTGTCTTCTTTCTTCTTTTTTTCACACATCAAGTTGAATTTAAGTTGAATTTGTGCTACCAATATGTTCTTGATTGTTTATGTAGGCAATCACAATCAAGGGTGCTTCTGCAACCAGTGATCAAATCAAAAAAAAAAAAAAAAGCCTTTATCCCCAAGCTCAACCTCCAGTAGCTATTCATCCAGAGGGTATAAGTTTGTGTCTACCTCCTGTCACCATGCTGGGATTTTATATCCCTTGATCTTGCATGAGTCTGGTATATGTTGTCACAATTGATGTGAGATCACATGTGTGATTGCACAGTTGTATCAGTGTTTCTTGGTAGTTATCCAGAACTTCTGGCTTTTTAAAACAAACAAACATTTACCGATTCCGATTTTCACCTCGTGCCCCTCAGCCCTGCTGATCTCCCCATCCCCCCATATCCACCCTTCCCTTTTGCAAACCCCCCAATAAAAACACCCAAGCAAAGAGACAGACAAAAACCAAAACACAGACAACATCTCATCGTGGAAGCTGCAGTGTGTCACAGTGTGTCCTACTGTATACCCCACTGTCCACACATCGTCACTTGCAATTATTCATTGCAGTGAGTCATTGGTTTGCTTTGAGATCTTTGGCTTTTGTGATACCATTAACATTAGATCCTTATCAGGACTCCTCCCTGTATCCTGTTGTTGCCCTGTGTCGTGGAAATCCTTCAGCTTTGGATGAACAGGACTGGCCCTTGCATGTGTCCCAGACATTTGAAGATGTTACAGGCTTTGGGGTATGCCAACTCAGAACCCTGGATCTATAAGCCTGGGTGGTAGCTGAACAGTTCAGCCAACTGGCTCTCCATTATCTGTACCACCAGGGAAAACTCTCCAGCGCTGGGCCAGCTAGACAATTCAATTTCACCATTGGCAGGAGGTAGGGTCAGCTTCCTTGCTCTCATGCCCTGGGGCAGCTTGCCCACATCCATGCCTCCAGAGCCTGCTCAACTATGCTGCCCAGTCAAGGAAAGGCACAGGGCCCACTCTCCAAGGGCTGCACCTGTGAGAGACTGGGCCAGCTCTCAGACTCTCACACCCTCAGGGCTGGCTCACTTGGGACATTAGGGCCAGCTCCACTGGGCTGCCCAGGTGAGGGGAAGGGCTAGTTCTCCTAGCCCATGCTCTTGGGACTATCTTTTCTGACTACTGCAGGTGGCAAAGGGGAGGAGGAGGGCTAGCTCACTGGTGTCTCTGCCAACAGAGCCCGCTCTACTGTGCTGCAACTGGAGAGAGCCAGGGACTCCTCTCCTGCTCGAATGATCCTGGGACCAGCTCTCCTAAGCATTGCAGAGAGTGAGGGGTGAGAGGGGAAGGCATTACCCTGCCCCCATGCCACCTCAAGGAAGATGAGTGTCAGGGCCAGCTCTTCCTTGCCTTCGCTCTTGCCCTTGGCACTAGCTTACCTGAACAAATCCCCACCACCAGGGTCAGCTCTGCTGTGCTGATTAGTCAAGGTACAATGGTCTGTTTTCCCCAAGTGCTGCAGCTGGTGAGGGGCAGGGCTAGCTCTCCTGTGCTCATGACCCTGTAGGCAGCTTTCCCAACTGCTCGAGATGGCAAGAGTGGGAGGGTGGGGAAATGGGGGGACTGAGGGGACATCACTTCTGCACAGGTGCCACCCCATGGCAGATAAGTGACAGGGTCAGTTCTCCCACACTCACACTGTTAGAAACGGCTCATCCACACCCTTTTTTACCAGGGGCCAGCTCCGCTGTGCTGCCTGTGTGAGGCACAGAGCCTGCTCTCTGCAATTCTGCCACCAGTAAGAGGTGGGGCTAGGTCTCGAAAGCCCCACAACCATTGGGGGCAGGGGTGGGGTGGGGACAGTTCTGTACAGCCCCTGAACATCTATGTGGTCTCTCAACAGCTATCCCATCAGGGATGTCCCCATGTTCTCTAGTCTAAATATGAGCCACTGACCTCAATATCCACCCCTGCTGCTGCATAGCCACAGACTCAGACATGGCCTTCAATGGCAGCTTGAGCTGGGACCTCGCCATGGCCCCTGGTTACAGGGCTGGCCACTCACAACACATTACTCCTCTCCACCCTCCAGTCTCCAATTCCATCTCTCTTCATCATGCTCAAGCTCCTCCCCTTCCTTTTCTCCCCCATCTGACCACCACATGCTCACGCATTGAGGTGGCTCCCACTGCAAGCTGGCCACACAGCTGGCAGGCCCGTGGTAACATCTTTGGTTTGTGCAAGGCAGTCTGTCTTCCTCCTCCTGTGCTACACTGCCTGGAGTTGATTTGATGAGTCTCAGCCATAGAACAGTTTTGGTCACCAAGCCAAGCATCAAGCTAGGATGAACAAAGGACTGCCGTCTTCTCTGCCCCTGACTGATGTGAGAGCAACACCACCAACAAGGTGACTCTTTGTCCATTGCCAGGGCTGGCACTTACGCCTTTTACTTCAGGATGCTCTGTCCTAAATGGGACATCATACTCCCTCTCCCAAGGCTCAGGGATCGCTCAACAGTTTTTGTTTTGTCGTTTGTTTGTTTTGTTTTATCTTTGTTTTTGTGTTTTTTTAAATGAAGTATATATTCACATAAATCATGTTAGTTTCTGTGTGGTCCATTTTCCTGGATGAGTGTGAACACCTCCATTTTTCTCCATTCTCTATGCACCATCACCTGGCAAAGCAGGGATGTTCTAGGCTTGGTTTTTGAAGGGGAGGGGCTTCTATTTAGGAAATGACTCTCAAAATTTTACCTCTATTAAGAATCTAGTCTAGCCAGAAAACAAAATAAAACCCCAGAAAAGCTTGTGGGAATGAGTTTGTGTTTTATCCTTAAACAACTAAAGACAGTTCACTTTATTGTTTTAAGAAATACAAACAAGACAGAAGAGCTCTCTGCCACGTGATAAAAATACAAGAATTATATTCACCAATTTATAAACTAGTGCTCTTTCATTGGAATCTTACTACATCATGTTCCAATTGTGTACTTCTGATTAAGATTAACTTCTCCCTAGCTCCATGTTTGTACAGAAGAGGAAGCAGAACCTGCATTTGCTCATAGTGGCCAGGAGTACAAGGTTGGTGAGCCATCAAGTGTTTTAAGTAACTTGCAGAGCTATATTAAAGTAAGTTTTTTTATATTTTCATAATTAAATCCTCAATTTGGGTTGTATTCACTTGTCCCCTGTGGGAGTTGTTAGGATGTTTGAAGTGTCACATACAGGAGAGTACTCTGACTCTGGGGACTTAAGAGAATTTGGACTCCAGTTGCTCTGTTGTGTGATGTGGGAGAAGCTAATTTCTCTTAAATCTATAACTAGGGATGGTGAGATGTTCAAAGTAAAACAAAATAATCAGAGAAATAACTCAAGTAAAGTCTTCAAGGAGCCTTAGATCATTATAAGTACACTGTGAAGGTCATTCTGGGACACAAAATATCCCAGCTCTTTTGAATGAATGGCTGAGAATCTAATGAACAGTTGTAGGACCAATTGTTGCTTAAGGAAATATAAATTTCACAAAGGGAAGAAATTTTTTTCTTTTCTTTTTTCTTTCCTTTTCTTTTCTAGGCTATAGATTCCTATAGTAATGTCAATGAAAGTTTATTTCCCAAGCAGTTTGTCGTCTCTCAAACTGTGAACATAACTTGTAATGTGTCCTACTGTGATGGTGTGCTAGGTAACTATTATAGATAGTTGGGAAAACTTCATTCATTCATTCATTCATTCATTCATTCATTATTTCTTTCTCAACTTTTCTCACTTCAGTGGATGAAAATACATAGTAATTTGAAACATTGTTATTAAAAACAACAACAAAACACTATCACCCGGTGTTAGCAGGGAATTACCGGTGATGATAATGATACATAATTAAATTAGATGTGGATATTTATTATTTACCAAATGTGATGAGCTAGTTGAGTACTTATGTCTTAGGGGATTCATTACTCATGCTATAATATGGATAATGTCCCCTCACAGTGAGGGAAGAGACTTCAGTGACAGTGATGCTAAATCACTTGCCTAAGGTCCTACAAGGAGCAATTCAAACCACACAAGTAAGCAATATACTTAGCCTCAGGGGCTCCTGGGGAAACAGGTGAGAAAACACCTATCTATTCTCCATGAAGTGAATGCATGTTGAGGGGTAGCCCAACAATAGGATGTATGATAAATTTAAAAATCTGCCTAATGAAAACTTCAGTAGCTTAACCAATGAAGATTTATGCAGCAGTAAGCCCTGGTGAATGTTCATGTGTTGTTCCAGCTTCATTTCCAATTGCCCTAAAATAACAATTTATGGGGAAAAGAGTTTCTTTACCTTAGAGTTCCAGGTTATTGTCCATCATAGCTGGGAAGTCAAAGTACATGAACCAGCTGGTCACATCCAGTCAAAAGCAGAGTATGTGTACATACACACTTCCAGGGCTCAGCCAACTCTCCCTTTTCATTTGCCCCAGCTTAATGAAGTGGTCCCACCCACAATTCAGGATGGGTCTTCCCATCTCAGTTGCCCTAACTAAGGAGATCCCTCAAAGGTTGTCCTCATTCCCACAGGTCAACCTAATCTGGACATTTCCCCATGAGACTCCCTTGGCAGGTGAATCTAGGTTGTGTCCAACTGACAATTAAAACTAACCAACATGTGTGTCTCAAAAAGATGATCATCAAATTCAATTAGTTGCTCTAAACAATACAGACATCGATACTCTATTTTCCTTGATTCTGTGGTTCTAGATCAAATAGGTTTATCACACTGAAGAATTAGGCTAAAAGAATGCATTGAGTGCAGTTAATAAACTAGTTTGTTTTTTAATACATCCCAATAGAGATTAGATACATGCTGTACCCAAGGTGTCAAGCTTAAGGAAATGTGACAGTTGATGGGGCAGCAGACCACACCCAATAAATCAATTATTGGCTACTTATAATTATACTACTGATTCAGTATAAATTAGTGTTGTGTGTGGTTTTTAAATCGGCGGCACCCAATCTGGCTTATAGTTACGGAGTTGCTATTTTCCTTACTAGGCTAGGCCTGAGGTCAAATTGCTGCTGCCTCGGCTCAGGCCACTGGCTCAGTCCACAGGCTCAGGAGGCCAGAGACACTGGCCCTGCCACCCATGAGATGCCAGTGTGGGAGATGGCTCTGCCAATGGATGGTTCTCCATCCTCCTACATCTCTGCCTCCCCCTGTTCCTCCCTTTTCTTCCTCTCCTTACTCCTCCTCTTCTCCTTACTCCTCCCACTTTGCTCCTCCCAACTTTCGGGAAAATATGCTGCTACAAATTAGTGCAAACCATTCTCCATACCTGCTAAGTGAGTTAGTGCAAAGGGCCTTCCATATCTAGTGAGGTACAGCATTGTTTAATGTGCAAGCAACTTATAAACTAAGTCTACATTTATAGCTAAGCTACCTGGTTTCAGCCAGCCAAAAGGACTACCATACCATATGTTTCACTGGATGAAACAGCTGTCATTTCAATCAAGCCCAGATTGAAGGGTGTCAATTATTCTCCAATAAGACAAATGCCAGACATCATCAGGCAGGCGGTCTCTCTCTCTCTTTCTCCCTCCCCTCTCTTTCTAAATAGAAGGCGGGGGAGGAGCGAGAGATAGAGATAGAGATATATCTGTCTGTCTGTCTTACTACTCATAAAAAAAACTCACCCTGTTACAAGAGTAGGCGAGCTGGCCCTACACCTCACCAGCAGCAGCATCCAAGAGAGTGGTCTCTGCACCTTTCCTGGGCAGTAGTCAGAAGGAAAAGATCGTGGAAGAACTGGCCAATTTTCCTTGAAGGCTGCAGCACTTGGGAGAGTGAGGCTAGCACATTGACTGGGCAGCACATTGAAACTCACTCTGGATGCATGGGTGCAGGTGAGCTGCCCCAGGGCAGGAGAGATACAGAAGGCTAAAGCTTCTGAGTTGAGAAATGGCTGCCTCATATACATCAGGTTATTCCCTTATGAACACATGTTCCTGTTACCACTGACTACTCCTTTCCCAGAAAGTCAAGCAAGAGAACCATGACACACCTCCTTGGGGCCACCTCTCATCTTTTTATTTTGAGTTTATATTTCAAATTTCTCAGCACCCAGTGCCCTGCCAGGTAGATACTAGATTCCTAAATGAGTGTGTAACAAATATTTTTAGATTATTAAAACCCATATGTGATATTTTTGGATTCCGTTTTAAGTGCTTGTGCTTCTCCTTGGTTAATATCATGGCTTAGGTGTTCTAGACCTGAATTCCTCTCTGAGAAACAACTTGAGAACATTCTGGTTTTCTCATTCTGGATCACATGTCCCAGCTGTTGGGGGTGGGGCAACTCAGGCTTTTGGGCACAAGATTAGTGGGGGAGGGATGGTCTCCTTAAAAAAACTGTATTTAGATATGAAGTATCTAAGCTAATATCCACACACACATAGTTTTGAGTGTGCACATTTCTTGCCTTTTCTTCCTTTGTCTTTGACAATGTCATTTTAGTTTTTCTTTCAGCAAACATCATTATTCTGACTTCCCATGACAATTGCACAACTTGGACCACTACCACTTTGCTCAGATAGCATTTCTGGTTCTCCGCTTGAGGTTGCTTGTGTTTTGGTTGTCAGGACCATGATGCTTAAACTGCTACATCCATGGTATGATCTGAGGTGAAGCGTCTGCAGTGTTGTTCTTTCTGCCTAGGATTTCTTGGCTACTTCAGGTCTTTTGGACTCTTCTGTGTGAATTTTAAAAGCTTTTTATTTTTCTAGATCTGTGAAAAATGTCATTGGAGATTTTATGGGAAATGTGGTGAATTCATAGATGGCTTTCAGAAATATGGCTGAGTTTACAGTTATCAGGTGTGTTAAGTCTCTGAACTTGAAATGTCTCTCCATGTTCTAGGACTTTAATCTCTCCCTTTCTACAGCTCTTAAAGCTTTGATTACGTAGGTTGTTCATCTCTTTGGTTAGATTTATTCCTAAACTTCATTGTTTGCTTTGATTTGGTTTCCCTTTTTAGTTTAGTTTAGTGTGAATGGGCTTGTTTTCCTAATTTCTTCTCCACACCTTTGCTTTTAGATGTGGAAAAGCTACCGATTTTCTTTTCACTTTGAGTGCATATTCTCTCATGTTGCTGATAGTATTTGTCATGTTTAATAGTTTTCGGGTAGACTTCAGAGGGTTTATTGATTCATTATTAAAATCACTTGATTTTTACTTAATGTATGTTCTGTATCTGTGGAGACCAGATGAGGTTATGGGATCCCTCGAGTTGGAGTTACAGGCAGTGTGAGCTGACTGATATGGGTGCTGGGATTTGAACTCCATAAAAACAGCAAATCACCCCTCTAGCCCCATGTTTGCAGAACATTTCAATAAAAAACTCTTGTAAAGGGGGATGTGTTGACTTTTCCCACATGTACCCCTTTTCTTACTTGCTCTTGCCCCATCACCTATAGACTTCACAGACTGTAATGTTTTAAGAGTTGCCACTCACAGGTACCAGACCTCATTCTTGGTTTTGAGGGGGAAAGATTTCACTATCCCCATTGAGTGTAATACTGGCTCAGATTGTATCATGTACAGCTGTGATGCAGGTAATACACACAAACATATTACACTGAGATGTTCTTCTTGTAGTCCTGGTATCTTCAGGGATTTTATTATGAAAAAAAAATGAAGCTTCTCTAAGACCTTTTCTCCATCCATTTACAATCACTCTGTGGTTTCTAACCCTGAGCTTAAGTGTTGTATTAAATTTCTCAGTTGGAATCTATGGAATGACCTTTGTGTTTCTGGTGATTGTGTGTGATCTTCTAAATGTATTGTTCAATTCTCTTTACAGGTCCCCTATGCTCACCTTAGAAAGCAGACTAGAGGGTTTTTGTTGTGTCTTTGGTTTTGGCATAAGGATAGTACTGGCATTACAGACTCTGCTTCCTACTGTTCTCTCACTCTCTGTTGTAGAATAACGTGAGAGCATTTGTGTGCATTCTTTGAAAGTGTCATGGAATCCAGCAGGCTTTCTGTTCCAGCTTGACCTTTGCTTTCTTGCGAGACTGTGACTGCTTCAACCTTGGGGTGGGCTCTGCATCTTCTAAAAATTATTTGCATCCCACTGAATTAACTTCGTAGCTTATACATGTCTCAGAGTTTATCTTTATCTTTGAGATTTTCCAGCTTAGTGGATCATGGGTTTTCAGAATACTTCCTAACGATCCTCTAGTTTTCAATTGTATCCATTCTTCGGATTTGGTTTCATTGCTTTGTGTCTTTTCTCATTGGTTAATGTAGTAAAGGATTTATCTCTGTTTGTTTTTGAGGGAATCTCCCCTTTGTTCCCTGATTCTTCATATTGTTCTTTTATTCCCCATTTCACTAATTTCTGCTCCATTCCTCCTTGTTCGTTTCTCATCCACTGACTTGACTTTTGCTTTTTCTTATTTTTCTAAGACCATTCGGTACATAATTAGCTGAGATTAACTATCTCAAGAGTTCTTGATTTTTTATTAATCATCTGAGATTTTCTGTTGTTTTTATGTTTGCACTGATAGCTTGAAACTTTCATCTGACAGTCACCTTTTCTGTGTAGCATTCCAATGCTCTGATCACTTGTGATTTCCTTTTCTTTTTATTCTAGGGATTTTTTTTTGTGTTTCCTCTCTTTTTTTCTTCAATGACCCAATGTTCATGAAGGGTTTGTTCAGCTCCCAGGCCTTTATGTGGTTTGATATTTTCCTTGCTATCGATTTCTCATTTTATTCCATGGTAACATGAGGGTTATTCTGATTCTTTTGTAGTTGCTAAGACTTACTTTCTGGTTTTAAAGATATCGTTTTCTGGGGAGCATTTCTTGGGCTGCTGAGAAGGATGTTTGCTACACAGCTGTTGAATAGAATACTTAACAGAATGTAGATGTTTAAGAAGTCCTCTTGAGCTGTGCTGCTATTACTATGTGAAGTTTCTTTGTTGAATTTTTATCTGTATAATCTCTCTCGTAATGAGAGAGTGGGGTGAAGCCATCACTTATTTTTATGGCCCCTTCTTTTCCTTTTTGTCCAGTAAGTACTTGTTTTGTGAAATTGGGAGCCCTAATATTCAGTGCACAATAGTCATAATTTTTATACCTTCTGGATAGATTGTTCCCTTTAGTTGTGTATAGTCGTCTTTATTTTTTTATCACTTCTGTCTAATTCTAGCTTGAAGTCTGTTTTGTCAGATATATGTGTAACTTGTTTGGGGGCTTCATTTGCTCCTTCCTTCCTTCCTTCCTTCCTTCCTTCCTTCCTTCCTTCCTTCATCTTTCCTTCAATCCTTCCTTCCTCCCTCCCTCCCTCCTTCCCTCCCTCCCTCCTTCCCTCCCTCCCTCCCTCCTTCTTTCCCTCCCTCCTTCCTTCTCTTCCTTCTTTCTTTCCTTTCTTTTTTGTCTGTCTTTTCTTCCTTTCTTAAAATAAAATCAAATCTATTTCTCATTCCTTCTCCTTCAATCTCTCTCTCATCATCCCCCTACCATTTCCTCCCAACTTCATGTGTTGTTTTGTTTAAACTCACTGGGTCTCCGGATCACTAGTACACGCATAAGTGGAAGTCTACTGGAGCATTATAGCTATTCAGAGGCCATGTTCTTAAAGAAAAACAACTCTCTCCGAGTGGCCATCTACTGCCAATAACTCCTCATTTAGGGTGGGACTGTGTGCCCATTTTCTATCTCTGTTCTAGGAATTTGTACAGATTAATCTTGTATATGCTGTTACAACCTCTGAATTCATTAGTGCAAGTGCCCTGTCCAGAAAGCACTGTTTCATTGTACCCCTTCACCCTTCTGACTTTTCCAATCTTTCTGCTACCTCTGCTCAGTGATCCCTGAAGGCTTGTGACATACACAACACATTCAGGGCTAATTCTCAGCAGTCTCTTACTTTCTTCCTGCACCCCAGTTGTGGGTTTCTGTGTCAACTTCCATCTAAGGATTAAGAGAAGGTTTTTTTTTTTGATAAAGATTGAGAGATGCACTAACCTAAGAGTAAAATAATATGTCATCTAGAGTCAGCTTAATCCTATGCCCATTTAATAGATTAATGGTAGTAGGTTCTGCCCCAGAGCCTATGACCTATCTAGTCACAGGTTGGTGACTCTAGTGGCATGCCATGAGTTCTGTGATGTAAAGTAGGCTCCAAACCCATTCATAATGTGTTTGCTACTCCCTTAGCATTAGTGCTATGATTGCGCCAGTAGGTGTACCCTGACAGGCTGGCTGCTCTCATAACTTTTCTTTTTTCCTGTGGCCTTGTTATTGAGAGTCTTTATCTCCTGTGTGTATAGGATTTTTTTTTTTAATTTTCTTTATTTTCTTCTGTAATAATGACTTGTGGTCCTGAATCATTTTGGATTGTGCTTGTTATAAAGTGTCTTATTTTTCCATTGCTTTATGTAAAAGGTATATTTATTGGATATAACTTTTGATTGGCAGTTTTTTTCTTTCTATGGCTTGAAATAGATAATTTTACTTTTTCCTGGATTCTAGGGTTTCTTTCAGTAGACTGATGTCACTTGGATATGTTTGTCTTTGCAAACAAGCTGCATTTCCTATACAGCTAGTGTGTATGAGCTGTGCGTGTGGGATGTACGTGTTCCAAGGCACCTGTGTGTATGTAGAGGACAACTTGTGGCAGTCACTTTTCACCTTCTGCCATGCAGGTTCTTGAATGGAACTAGACTGTCAGACTTGGTGGCCAGTCTTTTACCTACTTATGGGCCACATTGTCTGCTGCTTCCAGGAAGCTTTTAATAGATGTAATTCGGTCACTTTCCCCTACAGTGTGTTGTGGAGAAGTTCCTGTTTGGTCTTGCAATTTGGAGTTTTACATTCTTTGTGCTCGCATGTCCATCCTTCACTCGCCACCCCAGATTTGTCATTTCCCCCTACATTTTTATTAAATAAGATTTTTCTATACCTTCATCTTTTTATCTGAACTCCTTCTATCCCATTCATTCTTTGGGTTCCTCCTCCTCCTTTTGCTCCTCCTCCTCTTCCTCCTCTTCCTCCTCCTCTTCCTCCTCCTCCTCTTCTTCCTCTCCCTCCTCCTCTTCCTCCTCCTCCTCCTCTTCCTCCTCCTCTTCTTCCTCCTCCTCCTCTTCCTCCTCCTCCTCCTCTTCCTCCTCCTCTTCTTCCTCCTCCTCCTCTTCCTCCTCCTCCTCTTCCTCTCCCTCCTCCTCTTCCTCCTCCTCTTCTTCCTCCTCCTCCTCTTCCTCCTCCTCCTCTTCCTCCTCTCCCTCTTCCTCCTCCTCCTCTTCTTCCTCCTCCTCCTCTTCCTCCTCCTCCTCTTCTTCCTCTTCCTCCTCTTCTTCATCCTTTCCTAATCATGTCCTATGGTTTTTAGAAGCTGTAGCTGCGGTTAAGTATTTTTCTTTATTGATATATAAAAGTTAAATATAAAAATAGGTTCTGAATAAGGTCATTGTTCACTATGCAAATGTCAACAAAGCATCTCTCACAGGTAACACACACTAGATTTAAGCTACTTATGAATATTATCCATGCTTGATCATTTGGATTTCTCTTTGCTTCAATCCATCCCTTATTTGGTTTTTCAATTACATCTCCCATCAGTTCATTTCATAATCAAAATTTGGAATATTTCCATGAAATCTGTGTTTAAAAGTATATATTCTAGAAAAGTATGGCAATGTATGCTTATAATCCTGACAATGTGGAAATGAAGCAGAAGATATCCCAGGATACAATGAGGCAGACTTTCTCAAACCAAAATGAAACAGAAAGGAACACATACAGTATTCCAAATATACAAAGAGGTGCTGAGCTGTAGATGTTCCTTTGGTGGAGGGGTGGGGTGTGTGGTTGAGCAGGGGGCAAGCAAGAGAATTGATGTAGTACAGCCTCGTTGGAGAAATACACAGAGGAGAGCAATATGACTGGAGCAAAGATGCTGAACTGCAGGGTGAGGATCAAGACGATAAAGCTATGTGACATCCTGACTGAATGTGACACGCCAAAATACTCTATCTTATTTCTAAAAATATATTCCCAAAAGTTAAGTTAGAAATATCTATATTCATTTGCCTGGTTTCCATTTCCTCTAACTGAGTCTACTGCTGGCCTGTGAAGAAGGTCCCTATAGCTGCTTAATAAGAAACTTCTGGATCTTTTCAGAGGAGGAGGAGGAGTAGTAGTTAATGACTGGCTGTTAGTTTTATAAAAACACATACAGAGTACATCCAAAAGCTTATACTTTGTTATGTAGAAGAACCTAACCCAAGTAACAACACATATTTAGTAAAATTCATAGTCATTTTATGTAATATTCTGTTTGTGCCCAGACTTTGTCAATTGTCCCTTAAATATGCTTTAGCACGGGTTTGTCTAGTAGAAGCCAATCAGAAGCAGGTACTGCAGCTGTCTGTCCAGCGAGCCTGACATACCGATTGGATTAGCTGTGCTGGAGACATCCTATAGACACACTTGACTACTGCTTCCTCCTGGAAACAATTATTCATCTTTGAATATTTCGTTTTGTTTTCTCTGATACCGTGTCTATAAAAAAGACAGGATATGTGGAGAAACAGTTCAGATGACATTAGGTCATTGGTAGTTACATTATTTAGTTGAAAGGCAGAAAGCGTGACTTTACGTTTAACATTAGAAACATATTTTCTCCCTTTGGGCCCTAAGGTATGTCCCATAAAGCAGTTGTTTTTTTAAATAGCTTAAAGATTTAATAAATCTGGGCAATCTGCCAGGAATTCAGGTTTTCATGAACTTATAATGTAATCTGCTCATCAATCCTTAGGTTTCACACCTCTCTGTGCCACCTCAAGTTATTATTTTTGCATCTGATTTTACATTTCTGAGAATTGCATTACGAATTATGTATTTTCCTGATCTATGTCTTATTGCGTATTCCCGCACAGACTGAGAGAGCACTGCTGTGATTAGAATGTTATTTCACTGAGATCCCAAACGTTTGTGGGTAGTGCTGGGTCCTCAGGGTCTGAGTGATGTCAAAATCACTGAGACAGGAAACTGCTTAGGAGGCAATTGGAACATGGGTACTACCCAAGGACGGGTTAACGCTGTCCACTGGAGTTGTAGCTCTCCTGGGACTAGGGTAGAACTGAAAGCGTGGGTTATTAGAAAGCCAATCTGCCCTACTATCATGGACATTTCTGCATGCAGACACCACCCTTTCCCACTTTTCTGCCATGCAATATAGTTAATAGGAGCCTCGCCAGAGGGTAAAGAGATTTTGGACTTTAAAATTACCAAAGTGAGAGTGAAACTAAGTCTTTCTTTATAAGCATAACACATTTTGTAACAGCAGCGCAAACCAGCAATAAAAAGAGCATTTCTTTTTTATTATTATTGGATGTTTTATTTACATTTCATATGTTGTCCCCTTACCCCATCCCCCACCCACCCAGGAAACCCCTATCCCCTCACCCCTCCTCCTGCTTCTCTGTGGATGTGCCCCTACCTACCCCCCCGACTCCCACCTCCCCACCCTCAAATTCTCACCCCCTGGGGCATCCAGCCTTCATGAGGCCAAGGATCTCTTCTCCCACCTATGCCCAGCAGGGCCCTCCACTCTTACGTATACAGCTGAAGCCATAGATCCCTCCCTAAGTGCTCCCAGGCTGGTGGTTTAGACCCTGGGAGCTGTGGTTGGTTGGTATTGTTGCTCTCCTCATGGGGCCACAAACCCTTTCAGCTCCAATGGTATTCACTCTAACTCCTCCATTGGGAACCCCATGATCAGTTCAATGGCTAGTTGTGAGCATCTGCCTAAAAAGAGCATTTCTTGATTAGAGGATAGGACATTAATTAGTTCCAAGGAGAATGAAGTATAGTATGAAAAAAGCAAATTAAAGATAACTTGCATGGTATGAACTTGCAAATAATGTTTCTTTATATATTATAGTTAATTAATTTGGAATTTTTATGAGTTTCTGGTTTTTTAAGGATAATCAAAATCAATACTGGGAAGTAGAAGTTTAATACTAGGAAATAGCATTGTAGAACCAGGCAATGCTTGTCATGATGTAAGTCCCTCGTGGAGGGCTCATGTCTATGATTTATTTGTTTGTTCATCCATACTATCACATATTTTTAAAAATGATATTTGATCCTATAAGGTTAATTCTTCAATCTAACTTATTTTCTATGAGCTGTTAATTGTATGGCACAAAACATATATGCAATAACTAGTCTTTCCTGTCAAAATGGTTGGATTGAGAAATGCCCAAAAGATAAGTAAAGCATATCTCTGGGCATAGCTGTGAGGACATTTCTAGAGGAGACCAAGAGAACAAGACCCATCTTGAATGAGAGTGGCACCATCCCATAGGCTGGTAGCCTGGTTGGGATCTAAGAGGAAAGAAGAAAATGACAGTTAAAGCAAGCAAATGCACTTCCCCTCTCTGCTTCCTGGATGCTATGAAGTGAGCTGCTTTGGGCTGACACAGCATCCCAGCCATAAACACAAATCCCAGAGACTGTAAGTCAAAATAAATATTTCTCCATAATATGCATATGCTATGTTGTCACAATGACAGAAAGTCTAATTAGCCAGGAAAATTAGTACCAAAAGTGCTGTTAGTGTTCTGAGTATTCCTGAAAAACAATTCAAAAAGATTTATAAGTAGTTTGTGCAAGAAATCTGGAAAGTTTAGTGATGCAGGATAGGAAAGCTAGAGATAGCTACAGTTTAAGGCTTAATGAATAATTATGGTGGAAGCTCAGAAGACTAGAATGCTTATATGACTGGATGTAAAAACTGTGGTCTTCAGGTTTCAAATGGAGATGGGGGCTTGTCTGGGAACTGTAACAAAGATCACTTGTATTAAATTATAGCAAATAACTTATCTGTATTTTGTTCTTGCCTTGAGACTTTCCAGGATGCTGTTGATCTTGGATTG
The DNA here is from genome assembly GCF_004785775.1 of Grammomys surdaster. Lineage (NCBI taxonomy): Eukaryota > Metazoa > Chordata > Mammalia > Rodentia > Muridae > Grammomys > Grammomys surdaster. The sequence goes on from NW_021604595.1 coordinate 9,907,785, forward strand.
AATAAACAATGAGAAAGCAGTCAGCGCAAGCAGAGCATCCCTGCTCTGTCTGTTTTCTGGCTTCCAGGATGGCAACTGTTCTGCTTTGCCCCACTCTGTCACTATGTACTGGAACCTCTTGAAGAGTGAGGCAAAATAAAACTGCCCTGTCCCCACTCATTACTTTACAAGATGTTATTTCACAGTGATGGAAAAATCTAACACATTTAAGGATTTTTTTTTATCATTTTACTTTATTTTCCCTTTTATTGGAAATAGATAACCTTCTCATACAATGTATGTTGATTACAGTCTCCTTTCTCTTGACTTCTCCTAGTCTCCCCACCCACTTCCCCTCCCATCCAGATCCACTCCCTTTCTATCATCATAAAAGAATGGGCTTCCAAGAGACAACAAATATAACAAAATAAATATAAGATACAGCAAAAACATAACATCAAAGTTGGATAAAGCAACCCAACAGAAGAAAAAAGAGCCAAAGAGAAGGCACATGAATCAGAGACCCACTTGTTCACACTTAGGAGTCCCATAAAAATACTAAATTAAAAACCATAATATATTTGCAGAGGACCTGGTCCTGATCCCTGCCTGTCCTTTGCTTGCTACTTCAGTCTCTGTGAGTTCACACGAGTTTTTCTTAGTTGATTTAGAGGGCCTTGTTCTGGTGTTCTCTATCCTCTCTGGCTCATACACTCTTTCTGCCTCCTCTTCTCCAGAGTTCTTCAGACTCTGAGGGGAAGGATTAGATGTAGATGACCTATTTAGAGCTGAGTGGTGCAAGATGTTTTTCTCTCTTTGAGTAATGTGTAACTGTGTGTCTCTGTCTTTGTTCCCATCAGATTCAGAAGGAAGCTTCTCTGATGATGTCTAAAGAAGCTGATGAGTGTAGCAGAATAACATTAAGAGTCATTTTATCACTATTTTTTTTTTAGGACCAATAGTATTTGGTTTTACTGTAGGTTTATGGGCTATCTAGTCTCTGGCTGTTGGTCATCCATGCAGCACTGAGTATGGGTTTCATGGAATGGGCCTCCAGACAAATCAGTTATTGATTGGTTACTCCCACAAGCTTTGTGCCTCCACCACCCTAGCATATTTTGTAGTTAGTACCCAGTTGTGGATAAATGTTTGTGGCTGACTTTGTGTTTACCCTTCTCTTCTGATAGTATGCAGAGTATGTTCCTGTAATGAAGACACTCTAATACTGGTGTAAAAGCTCTATGTAGACACCAGCTCAACATCTCCATGTTTAATGAGTTGTGTGGTTATTGTATTCAGCAATAAGGCCTTGATGTCAGTTTGTGAAGAATAGCCTATTGTTTTGACAATTGCCTGGAATGTTTGGGGATTTCCATAGATGCACTTTGGCCAACAACTCAATTGGATGTAACCTGGTCCCAGTAATAGAAATTTTATTTGGTGTCAATAGATGTCCGGTTGGGACTTCTTCTCCCCCATTATTTGGAGACTTCTTTAGGATCATCTTCATATATTTTAGGAAGTTTCCACTTCACTAGGTTGCCATAACACCCATCAGATACCCTAAATTTTGTCTGTCTCTCTCTGCATTTCTTCTATCAACTCTATCTCCCCTTCCCCTCCTCACTTGATTTTTCTGTTCTGTCTCCTTGCCCCAAGATCAACCATAAAATCTATTCTATTTCCCACTCCCAGGAAGATCCACATGTCTACTCTAGACCTCTCCTCTGTACCCAACCTTTCTGTGTCTATGAATTGTAGTTTGGTTATCATTTACATATTACCTAATATCAAGTCAATACATACCATATTTATCTTTGTGGGTTTGGATTACCTCACTCAGGATGTTTTCTTCTTCCCCCCATTCTACCCGACAAGTTCATGATGTCATTTTTTAAACAACCAAGTAATATGCCATGACATATAACACATTTTCTTTATCCATTCTTCCATTGGGGAACTCTAGGTTATTTCCAAATTCTGGCTAGTATTAATAGAGAAGCAATGAACATGGTTGAACAAGTATACTTGTAGGATGAAGAACCCTTTGGGTATATGCTCAAGAGTGGTATAGCTGGATCTTGAGGTAGATAGATTCTCATCTTTCTGGTGAATTGCTACAATGATTTCCATAGTAGCTATACAAGTTTGCATTCCACCAGCAATAGATGAGTGGTTATCTATTCCACATCCTCACCACCATGAGATGTCACTTGTGTTGTTGATCTTAGGCATTCTGACAAGTGTAAGATAGACTTTTATTTCTTCTTAGTAAGGTTATAGCCTTAAAATATAATCTAAAAAGCTAAAACCAAACAAAATGCAGAGTTGTGGAGCTCAGTCTCAATGGATAAATCTATAATACAACTCCTGTTCCTAAGGCTCAGGGATTATTGTTGAAGAGGAGGCAGAAAGATTGTAAGAGCCAGAGGAACAGATACTTTACTATGAGATCATGTCTCCTCAGAATGTCGGAAGCTACACTCATGAAGTCTTATCAGCATGCCTGCCTAAATATAGTGGAATGGGGATAATACCAATAAACATGCTATTGTGGGTGGGAACGTCCAGAAGGCTTCAGTCTTACATAAAGAAGTACAAGGAACTAAGAAATGCTGAGAGCAGGAGAAATAGTCTTATCTAGGAGAACACACAAACTGCTTATCTAATACCAAGTATTAGCCATGTAAACATAATGGAGGTTGCATTATATATACTGAGCAGGTTGTACTCATATATTTAAGAAAAAATATGTGTGTATTTAAGAATATACATATATGTAACAATAGTTAATTAAAAAGGAGGCCATGAATTAGAAAGCAATCAAGTAAGGTATGTGAGGAAGTCTAAAAGGAGGGAAGAGAAGGGGAAAGTGATAATTATATTATAATCTCAAAAATAAAATTTAAAGAGTGATATTTTTATTATTTTTCATTATTTAAAACTGTCATTGACTTTAATCCAGTGCCATTCATTTGAAGAGCAGAGTACAGTTATTAATTATATCACACATACACATATAGACTTGGCATATGCAAGAATAATACATATGCATGATTGATATATTAAGGTTTAGTATGTCAACATTAATGGCAAGTACATACTTAAATATGTATAATTCTCTTGGAAAAAATTAAAATGCTTCAATGACCAGAGAAAATATTTTAGATAAAATTCATGTCATAATTCATATAAATATTTATATTATTTGAAAAACTTGAAGATAGTGAATTCAAAGGACGTTTTAATACATAATTAATTTTGTTACTGAGAATTTACAAATTTGATATATGGAATTTTAATGTAGAGATTATTTGTTTTGTAGACTTTGGATCTATATGGATACATATGGACACACATGTGTATACACACACACACACATACACATATATAAAATGTATACACACACACACACACCACACACACACACACACACACACACACACACATACTTATATGTATTCTTATTGTGATAGAAGGAGTTTCTTTTTACAATTTATAAGCTTCTGAATTTCTTATCCTTTTTTAAATGGATGTGTATGTACCCTTCTGAGTTTTGTTAACATTTATAGTACTTATATGACATAATGGGTTCCATGATGACCTTTCTACAGACATCATTGGATGTGTATCATCCATAGCTTCATCTCCCATGCAGGTATATGGGTGAAAATCTTTGTATAAGATTCCCTTCAGTGTCCAGTCTTAGGCAGCCCTGGGGTGGGGGTGGGGGATGGGGTCTTAGACCACATCATGCTTGGATTTCAGGCAATGACTCTAATCAGATGTTGGTTTTAACACTGGAACATGGTTTATCACAAACCCCAAATCTTATGGGACCTTGAAGATGCACAGTAAACTTTAAGGAGAACCTGAGTGAAGGTTTGAATCATCTCAAGAAAAATGTGACAAGAATCCTTGTGGTCCTTCAGACTTGGGGTGAAGCCTTCCTCTGTAAGAAGCAGAACAAAATCCCATTGCAAAATGGGGAAAATAAAATCCTTCTGAGGGTGTGCCAGAGAGATTAGCAGCCAGCTGCCTGCTGCAATTATCAGGAAAATAGAGACTGTAGCTAGCAAACGGACAGTAGAGATAAGAAAATTCCATGCTTGAGGCTTGTTCATGCTGCTTGGTAGATTCTTGCTGCTTCTGGTAGAAACAATGTGATGAAAGAGATAAATAAACTAGAAGCAGGAGTCAAACAATCAAGGCTTGAAGGCTGTGACACTCTTAGCCTCGCATACAGCAAGCAACACCAAAATGTCTCCTGAATGAAGACTGTGGCTCAGGAAGTCAAAAGAGTCACCACTGAAGCTTTCGTTAGGACTACGGAAGTATCAGAAGCAAAGTCCCAGAGTACTGTTTGTGGAGAGGGAAAGACACTTTGAAGCGATGAAAGGGTGCCCAGCTCCTCTCAATCAAACAATTCCTGGAGAGTTGAGCATTTCTCACTTCCTGTCATGGAAGTCTGAGACACTCAATATCTCACTTTTGCCAAAGGAAGAAATTGTCAATAAAACCCACAGAAACCTCACAAAGCCAAGAAACCTCTGCTTCAACTAAAGAAAAGAAAAGAAAAGAAAAGAAAAGAAAAGAAAAGAAAAGAAAAAGAATCCATCAGATGAGGATATGTCTCAAACTTCTTAGATTCACCAGCAGGAAGCAGGATGAGGAACCAAATGGCAGAGGTATGGGATGTCCAAACCAACAACAACAATGACAAAATAACCAAATGGAAATAATGTCAAGGGGAAGCTCATTAACACAAGCAATTGGTATGTAGTGATAGTGAGAGGTGTGAAAAATCAGTGGATCAAAGAAACTAAAAAAGAAGGGAAATTCAAACCATGGAACATGGAGTTTATTGGGAAGATGCACAGAGCCACTGAGAGCCATTTTCAGTCTTCAGACTTCATCAAAGAGCATGCAAGACCTGCTGGTCTGGATTTCAAAGCCACATGAGCCTGTGATCCCAGCCAACAGCTCATCCTGTGTCTAGCACTCCCTCCTCTATAGAGTAAGCCCATGTGAGTTATTATTATTATATCTATACAAATATTAATAAACTTATTTTTCAATGTAATTACTTCTCCTTTTACTTTGGAAATGGGTACATGACTAAAATACTATAGTATCTCTTGTGTTCTATATATTTAGTCATATGTTCATGTACATGCTGGAGAGAGAGAGAGAGAGAGAGAGAGAGAGAGAGAGAGAGAGAGAGAGAAATGGAAGAGAGAGGAGGGAAAAGAATATACACATGGAGTATGATTGGATTAAGATTGGGATGGGGATTGGTTAGTAAGAACTAGAAATAGACACAGGAATCTGTGTTATCATCATCCACTGTTTTTCCTCTTTCGAGATGTCATTCTTGGTCTCTGAATCGTCCTGGGCAGCAATTATGTGAGTAAGGAAAGTCAGGTTTCATGAAACTGCAGCCACATTAGGTAGAATTCTATTGTTCTTATTTGTCTTGAGGAATCATAATTTTGGGGGCTTGGCATGTTCTGGTTTTAGAGCATCCAATTGCTCCAAAGATGAACGTTGAGTGTGTGCTGAATAAATTTTATACATTTTGCTTTCACCTTTCTTTTCTTCCATGCAGGATTGGAAATTTGAAAGAAAAGGACTCAGCCAGGACATTCCCATGTCATGTTTAAAGAAGGAAAAAGCATTCAAGAAGTATGTTCCTTAATGTTAAGAAATGTGCATTGAAGTATATTTGTGTGTTTGTACATGCATGTGCGTGTGCGTGGTCTTCCTATGAATTAAGACTGAATGGATTTCAGGTAATAGGCACTCCTTGGTTGATTTAATTAGAGAGCTAGACTTTAGAGAACTGTGGCCCCATATTATCCTGGGATAGTGTTGAAGTAATTATTTCAAAATTGGCCGCCAGTCATACTGACTATCTGAGCTGCCGCGGCTCTGCCTAGCTCAGCCGCCATGTTTCTCGGCCGGAGGCCACATGCACACAGCAGCTAGAACTGGCCAGAAAGAAACACCAGCCCTGCCACCCACTCACGAGACGCCAGTGTGGCAGATTGGCTCTGTCAATCTTCCGTGCTGTATCCACAAGGTTGGGCATTGCCCAGATCATCCTGCCGTCCACGCGGGCCCAGTAGAAAGATGAGACTCTAATGCTTAAAGATTAATCAAAGGCTTATATATTTGGTAATGATCAGTAACAAAATACCCATACAATCCAAAGTGTAACCCAATACCCAACCTAGATATACCAACTACCTTTGACTGCTACAGACATGTGAATATCCACCCCCATCTCCCCGCCTCTCTCTTTCTCTCTCTCTCACTTATCCTCGCTCTTCCTCTTCTTCTTCTTCTTCTTCTTCTTCTTCTTCTTCTTCTTCTTCTTCTTCTTCTTCTTCTTCTTCTTCTTCTTCTCCCATTCCTCCTCTTCCTCTCCTTACTCCTCCCACCTTAGCTCCTTCTACAGGATAGAGCAGTATTCTTCATCTCTGAGATGTTGCTGAAGGGCCTTCTAGCCTTGCTGGTATAACTGGGAGCTGTGTTTTACTGACCTCTATGAGATTGTTCAGTTTGTTGGACCAGGAACTTCCAAGGTTTGGGCTAAGCAGTCACTTCACACCAGCATGCCCAGAGCTGGCATGTGTTTGGAGTCAGTTTTCAGCTGGGATAGTTTCATTTGCAGCATTAGTATTTACCCAGCCTGTCTGTCTTTGAAACAAGGCTGTCAGCATATTTCAGCATCAGCTGCCTGCCAGTGAGGCAGGAGTGATAACACCTGTTCGATATCCTGGGGGTTTGAACGAGGTAAGAAGTAAAGTATGTCTGAAAGAGTTTCTCTAAGCTTGCTGAAAGCTCAATGCTACATACATCATGCTGAGAACATCAGCGGTTCTCAGCAAGGATCAGTGTCATCCCCAGGGAACATTTGGAAACATCTAGTGACATTTTGATTATGGAAGCTGGCGTTAGATAAGTCGTCTAAGAGTATTCAATGAGAAGAGGGCAGGATTCATTAAATAGTCTTGCAGGGCACTGATCAACCTCCACAACGAAGTGTTACCTGGTTAAAAAGGTCAATGGTGCTGAAGCTGAGAAGACTGCTGTGCCTAGGTGCTTTCTCTTTATTGCCACTTCCCTTAGCTTGTGTTCCAACTGCAAATAGGGTAAACACTAGAGTGCTGCCTGTCTCCCTGTGAAGACCACGTAGTGTCTGGAGATGCTAGCTGTGCACTTAGGATTATATATCATTAAGGTGTCATTTCTATGTTCAACTAGAGACCAGTAGAACATAGAATAGCATCCCTTCCATACCCAATGTTTCTAATGATAGGTCTTTGTATTATGGAAATTGTCAGGGAAGCCTGTAAGACTTTACATGTGAGAGAGCTAATTCCAGGCTAACTTGCAACAGCCAAAACAGGAACTAACCTAAATAGCCAACAATAAGGGACCATTTAAATAATTGCAGTAGACAGAATTAAACACTAGAGATACCTAAAATTCTAAACGTAGCAAATAAAAAAAAATAGGCGCATGATGAACAAAGTAGAAAAATAGAAGTTAGAAAATATGTATAGCATCAGTTTCACTTTGTATTGAAGATGGATAATTTAGCTATCGAGTCATGGAGAAGCTGGTATTTTGCAGAGGTTATATCTAGTCTGTAGGCTGTGAGAAGGGTTCTGATGATGCACAACGGAGCACATATACAACCGGACTTTCGTAACCATGGTGTTCACCTTGTCACAGCCTCAAGCAGCCTTAGATAGGGAGTATTTATAGGAGCTGGGGTGATGGCTCAGTTAAAGAGCAAATATGACTCTTTCAGAGAAAGCTTAGCTTTAGTCCCCGTTAACCGTATTGGGTGGCTCAAAATCACCTGTAGCGCAAGCTTTATGTCAGTGACTCTCAACCTTCTCAATGCTGCAACCCTTTAATACAGTTCTTTATGTTATGGCGACCCCCCAACCATAACATTATCTTTCTTGTTATTTCATAACTGTAATTTTGGTACTGTTATGAATCGTAAGGTAAATACCTGGTATCCAAGATACCCCCACAGAATTGGAACCCATGGGTTGAGAACCACTGCTTTAGATGATCTGATATCCTTTTGGGGGCTCTTGGGATACTGTCCAAGTATGCCTTCACATGTACATACTCACATATACACACATATGTACACATAATTTAAAATGAAATAAGTCTTAACCAAAAAGTATTTGTTAAAAAATAAACAGACACAACATATACACTGAAGACAGACAGCTCTTTTCCCCTTTGTTACTCTTCTAAACCCCCCAGCACAGAAACTATTTGCATAGAATTTGCACTGTATTAAGTGTTGTACGTCAGATAGGTAGAAATGACTTCACCTATAAGGGAGCCTGCATGTATAAGTTCCCTGCAATAGCACACCATTATAGATAAGGTTATTGAACGTTGCTGTGTTTCGGCCTCTGGGAATGGGGGGGTGGGTGTCTTAGAACCTACCTTTCAGTGTATATGGAAGATGACTGTACCTCCATCAACATAAAGTTAATGCTTGATCAGAGAGTAAGACAGAAATGATGATCTACTTTCGGTCTGGTCGTAGGTTCTTATTGTTGTGAAGACACACCCTAACCATAGCAACTCCTTTAAAGGAAACGATTTAAGTGGGGGCTGGCTTAAAGTTTCAGAGGTTTAGTCCATGATTCCCCTGGTGGGAAGCATGGTACAATGCAGCCAGACCTAGTACTAGTGGAGGAGCTGAGGGTTTTACATCCAGATCCAGAGGCAGCGGGAAGGAATGCTGCTGGGCCTGACTTGGGCTTCAGAAACCCTAAAGCCCACCTCCAGTGACATACTTCCTCCAACAAGGCCATACCTCCCAACAGTACCACTTCCTATGAGTCTGTGGGGGCCATTTTCAATGCAGACAGGATCTCATGCCTGCTCCTGGCCTCTGACCTTGATAACAACTGCTTTACAGGAGTTCAAGTCAACAATGTCTCTGAGTACCTGCTCTCTTGTATTCACTCTTTTTAAATTTTTAAAGAATTAATTGGTTATTTTATTTATTAACATTTCAAATGTTGTCCCCCTTCCCAGTCTTCCCTCCACAAACCCCCATCGTATCCCCCCTCCCCTTTGCCTCTAAGAGAGTGCTCTCACACCCACCTGCCCACTCCCACCTCACCCCTCTAGCATCCCCCTACGCTGGGTTAACAAGCTTTCACAGGACCAAGGGCCGCCCCTCCCATTGATGCCAGATAAGGCCATCCTCTGCTACATGTACGACTGGAGCCATGGGTCCCTCCATGTGTACACTTTGGTTGTTGATTTAGTCTCTAGGAGCTCTGGAGGATCAGGTTAGTTGATATAGTTTTTCTTCCTAAGGGATTGCAATCCCCTTCAGCTCCTTCAGTCCTTCCCTTAACTCTTCCATTGGCGTTCCTGGGCTCAGTCCAATCATTGGCTGTGAGTACCTCCAGCTATCTTAGTCAGGTGCTGGCAGAGCATCTCAGAGGATAGCCGTAGGAGGCTCCTGTCTGTAAGCACATCTTGGCATCAGCAATAGTGTCAGGGTTCGGTGTCTGTAGATGGGATGGATCCAAAATGGGGCAGTCTCTGGACGGCCTTTCCTTCAGTCTTTGCTCCATTTTTTTTGTCCCTGTATTTCCTTTAGACAGGAAAAATGCTGGATTAAAAATTTTAAGATGGGTGGTGGTCCCTCACTCTTTTGACTTGCAGGAAATAAGGTTTAGAAAAAGAGTAGGCTTGTTACCAGGGGCCATGTTTTCTTTTAGCTCGCTCTTTCGCTCTTTCCCCCCGCCCCCGCGCGCTCGCTCTCTCTCTCTCTCTCTCTCTCTCTCTCTCTCTCTCTCTCTCTCTCTCATGCAACATCTTAGTACTCAGATTAAAATTTTAGGACATTTCTGAGCACCTTGTAATTTTTACCAAGGAAACAAAGAAAGAAACTGAGAGGAACCATCTTACTGTGGTTAACATAAGATGTTTGATGTTTACTAATGAAATCTGTTTACCTTCATAACTGTATAATAGGGCCATTAAAGACAATAGATACAGTAGTTTAAAAGTAATAAAATTTACAACAAAGTGTATTTAATTTGAAATTGAATTGCCAGCAAATGGGTGTCCTAATGAACCCCCGTGTCAATGCAGCTCCAACCACATTAAGGGAGATAATTTGTATCATAGAAACTGAATCAGCAGTGAGACCCCAAAAGGCTATTCCTCTGGTGAGGGTACAGTCATTGTCACAGATGGCCCTGCTGATGGAATTAAGCTTAAGTCAGGAGAAGTGGGAGACACAGTTCTTCGTAATTCAAATGTGCTTGGGAAAGCGGACAGATGATGTCAGGGTTTGAGAAGCAAGCAAACAAACAAACAAAAAAAAATCAACAATGAAGAAGAGTCTTGACTAAAGGGAGTGCATATTCATAAGAGGACAGGAGCCCGGGAGCATTTTAAGGAGAGAGATGAAGCTTGATCTCTGGCTCTTGCATCAAAGATAGAAAATGATTGCATCATTTCAGCCAAGCGTCTATTTTAAATAAATGCTTTTTTCTCAAGGTTTCATGAACAATTTGTGGGATCAAAGAAGAACGGGTAGAAAAAAAATGAAACAACAAGAAATCATATCAAATATAGATGGCCCTCTATATCTGTGGCTTCTGCATATATGCATTCAGCCACTAATGGATGGAAATTGTAGTTAGATCTATGATGGTTTTAGCCATACTGAGCACATTTGCTCTGTTGGTATGCTGGTATTGGTAAACAGTGTGGTGTGGTAGCTATTTATATCATTTTTACATTCATTAAGTATACTAATAAACCAGCCAGAGCAGTCGTTCTCAACCTGTGGGTCTCCATTCCTTTTGAGATCAAACAACCTTGCCATAGGGCTTGCCTAAGACTATCAGAAAACACAGATGTTTATATCATGAGTCATAACAATAGCAAACTTATAGGTATAAAATAACAAAGAAAAACTTTATGGTTGGAGGGTCAACAAAACATGAGAAACTACATTAAAGGTTCACAGCATTAGGGAGGTAGAGAAGCAGTGCTCTAGAGATTATTTAAAATATATGGTAAGAAATGGGGCAGGAAAGATGGCCCAGGGGTTTAGAAGGCTCACATGTCTTGCAGATGACCAGAGTTTGTTTCTCAGGACCCATGTGGGGTGACTCACAGTTACCTGTAACTCTGGCTCCAGGGGATCTGATGCTGTCTTCTGATCTCAGTAGTCACAGGTTTATATTTGCACACAACATTAAAATAAAATATTGAAAAAATATAGTATATGTGCATAGAATTTATGTATATACCATGATGTGTTACATAAGGAACAAGAGCCTCTGTGGATTCTGGTATCCATGAAGCGTCCCTGAGCCCATTCCTTCCGATAAAGGGAGACAACTGTATTTGATTTCCTGGCTATTTCTGAAACAATTGACATTTTAATTGTTGGGAGCTCAGTACCTTATATAGCATGTCATATATTTTATGGGGCTGTGCTTCAAAAACCATGCTTTAATCGTGTGCATCACCTACAATGTGCTGTTTATTTAATGGCTAGGTAATCAAAAAAAAAGAAAGAAAGAAAAAAGACATCAAACTGTATTGCGGATCTGAAAGCACGGCTTTTTCTTCATGCTTCATTTTCAATATCTTTCTTTTTTTTTTAACTTCCTTTTCATACCTGCTGCAGAGCTCTGAGTCAGCCTTGCACTGCAGATGACAATCCTTATACAAAAGATAGTGACACGGAGCAGTGCTCTTCTCCAGAGGTGACTCAAGAATCCGGAAGAGCAGAAGGAAGTTGCTGGAAGGTGAGAACTCTCGACTGGCTTCTCCTGCTGCAAAATGTCAGATGAAGACAACCATTGTGTGGCTGCCCTTACCTATTCTTTTCCTCCTGAGGGTTTCTTGAGAGAAAGCAGGGCTTACTAAACGTGTTTGATTCTAATACCATACACAGGCCAAATGCTGTTCATGGAACGTCACTGACATTCCTCAGCACAGGGTGCCAGGATAACCAGGTTCAGTCTCAGCCATCCGTGGAGGTAGGCTTGCCAACATGCAAGTGACACAGGAGTGAGATTTGATGAATCTTCGTTCCCCTTCTCCCACGTTGCCTGCATATACATGACAGAGGTTGTAAATGCAAGAGAGATTGTGGTATAATTCCTCAGACTGGCACGTCTGCCCCCTAGTCACCATTCGATTATCTTCCAAATTGCTGTGTTTCCGAGAGATAAAGATTCTTTATGGCTTGCTGACTTGAAACAACCACAAGAGCCTGCACAGAGAGGGCTAGGCGACCATGCATAGTAATTCTATTGGTAAATGACAAAATCTTTGTTTGTATGACATTTCCAAAAAAAAAATTACTATAGAAGATGAATCTAAAACAGAAAATGTCACATTTGGCATGCAAAACTATCACAATATATTTCAGTATAAAATTCATAGAGGCGTTTAATTTAGAATGTGTTTAATAACTCCGTCTGCCTGCTTCAGTAATCCTGCCTTGAGGTCTAAAGAGATTGTCTTATTTATTCAGATGGTGTTAATTTTCAAAAAATATTTTTGGAAACCAAAATATTAAGGTTAAATCTTTGTTGTTAATTAAGAGTTTCTAATTAAACCAAAAATAATTGTTATTCTGATTACATTTTTAAGGATGATTTGAATGGGAAACAAAAGAAATTGAACAACTTTTTTTGTTTACTTAATTCTAGAAGCATTATCTATATGGAAATATGCATTATCTCAATAAATTCTTGGCAGGATTAAAAAGACTCTCTCCTGTCAACTGTAGATTAACCTGGTGGTATCCCTATCCTGGGTAGAAGAGTAATGTGTCTTTAAACATGACATTATTTGTGATTGAAGGATAAAGTACCAGTGAATTCTTCAGGGTTGAATTACTCAGGGACTTGTGAGTGACTCTAGACATAAAATTTAATGATATCTGAATTCTCAATAATCTTGCTTTAGTGTTTACTTAATCTGGAACAATAGTTCACTAAAATCATTAATTTGTATAAACTTCTTGGCAATAACTGAACATGGAAATGGCCTGCCCCAGTCAACTGTGAATGAGCAATGAAACCTGAATGTTCCATAAAACAATCAGTCTTGTGTCAGTTACATGCCATGGACCAAGACTCCGACCTTGATAGATATCTCTCTTGTTGTGGGACAGGCTCTCATTGGAAGCGTGTAGGACAAGCTGACATGCTGAGAGCATGTTGGATCCAGTGAGGTGTAAGTCTTACATGTTTTGCAGGTCACTTACCAATGTGGCGTTATTATCTGTGATTAGTATTGTTTATGATCTCCGCCTTTCTCATGCCATGTGTGACGCTTACTGCTGGGGTTTCCCATTCCCCAATATCTTAGCAGGCCTGCTGTGTGGTTTTCAGACGTGTTGGATTCCAGCTAATTCCATCTTACTATAATAGATTAATGGTTTCTGATGGCATAGCTTATTAACATACCATGCTTAAACACTAGTTAAACTTTCCCTCCCATCACTGGGGGAGTTTGATTTTTGACCTCTTAATTATACATTGTGGGTCCTTGTCTGTTATCATTGCTAATACCTAACAATTACAGGTTGAGTAAAAATAATTGTCTACCTTTTTTACCCTCTGAAAAGCCCATTGTTGCTAATTGCTTGGTTTTACTCAGTTCCTGTGTAATTCAAGAACTCCTCCTTTTATGTAGGGTGAGCAGCCTCAGTTACATCGTCTACAAATACAGATCAGATGTATCAGGGGCCTCAAGGACAAGGCTCCCCAAGGCTCCTACTTCCTCAGAGTGTCTCTGCTCAATCAGCTGGGTAGCTGTGTCTCCCAGTGGTATCAGACTGAGCAGCTGAAGACAAGAACATGCCCAGTTGATCATGGTGGCAACTTTTATGACGTGGGGCTCTATTTCCACGAAAGCCTTTCTGTGGTAAGCTGACCTTCTGTGCACACATAGTACTTTGAGTTTAATTAAACGGTGCTGTCACTATCTGCTCACCATCAATCGCTGTCCAGAATAAACCCACTGTCCTCAATACAAAGGATTGTATTCAGATAATCTTCTATGACCAAATTCACTTACTCGATAAGTGTTCAATAAAGATCTATTGGTCTATCTGTCTCTCTCTGTCTTTTCCTCTCTCTCTTTCTCTATCTATCTATCTATCTATCTATCTATCTATCTATCTATCTATCTATCATCTAGCTCTTTTCTATTTATTATCTATTATTATCTATCATCCCTCTATACCTATTATTTATCTAGTATCTATCTATCTATCTATCTATCTATCTATCTATCTATCTATAATCTATCTATTCCAACCTTATTGCAGGTAAAGAGATATTTAATTCTGTGTTCTTTATTTGTTAAGAGTGTAGTATGGATTACTGATTTTTCTGTTTTCAGGGTTTCTTAGTAAATAATGGTAACACATGTACTGTATGTGACACATGCATATCTGTGTAGGCAGCCAGGAGTTGGAGGAATTGTATGTATAGTAAGCAATAGGTCATACTGACTGTTCAAACACATTCTGGAAAGGAGGGTGCTGGGAGAAAACATGATGGGGAGGCTAGAAGTGATCCTGGAGAAAAGGAGGACATCAAGTTCAGAGAGAAGCTGTACAAGAGGAGAATTAAAGCCAGGTTCAACTTCTCCTGGAGCATCTGCACTGGACAGATGGTGTCTTCCTGGGTAGGTAAAGGACAAAGAGAGAAAGGAGAGTTGATTAGTCCTAGAAGCCCAGGTTGTGCTGCTGTACTGGAGGCATGGCATTGACTGTTCACAGCAGGACTGCCTTTCACCTTATTAATTTGAATTATTATAAAAATCATCAGAATTGACACAGGTTCTGAAGGATAAGGTTCAAAGAGAAAAATTTTTCCCTACCTGGAAACAGAGTTTCACATTATGCTTTTTACTAGCAGATGTGTTAATGTAACCATTCCTTCCTGTTCCTCTGTAACTAAGAAACAACTCCATAGCAAATTGTGACTATGAAAACCCAATAACATCGATCAAAACCATTAGACAATGTGGTCACTCTGTCATGCAGAAGGAGATAGGTAGGGGTTACAAAAACCAAAAACCAAAAACCAAAGACAAACATGACCCATCAATGGAAGATGTGCACTAAATAATAGCAATACCTGTGTGCATGTATGACCAACTTTAAACATTTTACTCACTGAGGTAACAGCCATGACATCAAACACTGCTTTGAAACAGGAATGTAAGAATTCATTGTATGGAAATGTTTAGTGGAAAAGGGACCTTGACTAACAAGATCAAATGGAGGGAATAGCCAACGCTCTATTATGGGCCTACTTGGAAGATGTAGGTATAGCGATGTTGTCCTACCATAGGTATGTGCAGAAAGATGCCTTGCCAATACATAGCAGAAGTCTAATAATCTCCCTTACTGAAATAGTATAAATATTATAAAATTATGAAAATTATAAAATTTTGCACCTGGACTTTTCTTTTAATTAACATTATAAGTGCTTATAGTCCAGATAACTTTCAAGTTAATCTTTGGTTAAAAATAATATAGGTTAACATACTTTTTATTTTTCCTTCACTTCATGTTCCCTATACTCTACCATTATATTCTTTTGATCCATTTCAAACTGTCTTGTTTTTAAATGTTTCATATTGCAGACTGATATAGTTTGTCTTTATTACTGGCTTTTGTTTAGCTGTCCATTCTCTTTCAAGTCCCTGGGTAAAAATATGAACTCTGGATGAAGGAGCCTTGTCTATTCTTGTTGGCTTTGTAGAAGATATCCCATATGATCTGTTGAGTCATTGTAATGGTCCCACATGTGGAGCTGTGTCCTTTGGAGTTTGAGAACCTTGATCCACAGAGTTGAACTATTAAGCTTTTGAGATGGTGGACCCTTTAGAGGCAGAATACAGTGGGAGGTCCTTCATCTGTTGAGGTTCCATCCTTGAAGGAGACTGTGAACCCCACTCTTTTCTATTTTTGTTTCCTGTTTCATGAGGTAAGTCATTCTATTCTAGCTATGCCCCACTGTGGCACACCTTTGTCAGAGGCTGAAAGCAGTGGATAGCACTAAAGTTGGACCAGAATTTCCCAAATTATGAGCCAAAGGCACTATATAAGCTCATTGCCTTTGGCATTTCTTTACAGTATTGATGTGCTTGCTGACTTGTACACAGGGTAGGCTCTGGGCAAAGTGCCAATAGGAGGAGTTGCACCATGCAGGTCAGGAAGGATGCTCACTGCAAGTTAAAAGAGTGAGGTTGCAAAGATTACCTAAAGTGTCAAAGCTGCACTGAGTCTGTAGGACAGGATGGTGATACCTGGGATGAGAAAAGCATGCCCTGCTCCTGCCAGTCAGAGAGGGAAGCATCTTAGAATGGTTAAAAGAATAGTCCTAAAATTTCTGCATGTGCCAGAAAATAAAAACAAAGCATAATTACCTCCTGCCATAGGCAGGAAAATGTACTCTTTAGCAAACTGACAAAATAACAATGAATTGTGTCTGTCTCTTAATATTCATGCTTAGCAGAATCTGGGAATGTCACCCCTCCCAACAAAGAAATAAAATCCCACTAGGCTACTTCACACTCAGTATATATATATGAATAGCATAACACTCACAAAAAATAAAAATAAAAACAGGAGAAGCACCTAAGACAGCCATAATTTGTCAGGAAAGACAAGTCACAAAAGCCTTTCTACTTCCAGAATGTGAAAAGCTGCTGCTGGAGGAAGTCCCATTTGCTTTGTCAGAGTCACTCCAGTAACATCAAGTTTTCTCATTAAGCATGCAACTCTGCCTGCTGGTCTCACTGCTATCATTTGTAGGAGACTGACAGGTAAAACAATGTGCTTTCAAGCAACAAACTGTAATGTTATTTCATTTATTTACTTAAATATTATTTATTTATTTTTATTTATTTTTAAAAGAGAGACTCATGTGTCTCATATTAGTCTTCACTCATTACATAGCAGAGGATGATAACTTTGAACTTCTGATCCTCCTGTCTCCATCTCCAGAGGACTGAGATCACAGGCATGTTCTACAACACCTGGTCTAGGTGGTAGTAGGGTGTGAATGCAAGGCTTCATTCCTATCAACTGGGCTATACCCTCAGTGATTGCATCATAGTTTCCTAATAGTAAAAATACATTCAGAAAAAAAAACATGAAACCATGCCTTAGACTTATAATAAACATTGAGACACTTGCGACATCTACTTCATTACATTTAAGAAATAAGTCAGAGAGATCCATTTCTTTGCTTACTCCATGAATGGAAGTGATTAGCTTCCCTAAGGCAGCTGGAGGGCACAGGATACCATACATGTGCTAACTAGAGAGAGATGACCATGTATCTGTGGAAAAATTAAAGATCAAAGAAGGCATTGCCTAAATGAAAGAATATGGCCTAATTACAGGAGACACACTAAGTCTGAGGATGTACTTAGGTCACATGTCTAAAAGGTTATCTTACTGATTGACCTTTATCGAGGAGAAAACAATGTTACAGCGTCACAGGTGTTCTACCTTTGGCATCAGGCTGAGCTAGGAGGCCAACACTTGAAGGTTAAATGCAACATCAGCTGCTTTATAGGTGGTGGAGAGGGTTCCTAAGGGAAACAACACATGTGCTGGTGGTGACTGCTCCAGATATCCTTGGTACCAGTTCCATATCTAGTGTTTTGTTGTTGTTCTTGCCCCACATATTAACATGGTTCTTGCTTTATCATAAGATAGAGGTGGTCAAAGAAGATGAGTGAAGGGAAAAATATGAGTCTCAGGCCTCTCAGATCACATGAACATTACCAACTACTTTACATCAACATATGAGGCCAAATTCATTTGTGGATTCCGAGCTTAGGCCTGAGGATCTGAGTGCTTACCTGAAGATTTTTGAGTAACTCCTTGGTAGAAAAATTGGGAATCTGCTTGTCTTCTGCTGACACTTATCCTGGAAACATTTCAAATAGAGAGATTGCCATCTTTGTTCATAGTATTCATTAACGGCCTACAGATGTAAATCTTTGGGAGGAAATATGCTACATGACGTACATACCTTTTGACTTCTAGTTCCGGCAAGATGGTGGGCTAGGTTAAATATTCAGGTTATCTTAGTCTACCATTCTGCTAGAATCAGGGGTTAAAAGGCATATTCATTTTCAGACTTTCATTCTATAAACATTTTGAGTTTACATACATGTGGGTAAAAGGCTTAGGAATGTATAAACCACTCAAGAACAAAACGGATAGCCTTGTGCATGAAAAACAAGCAAGCAAACAAACAAAAAAGCAAAACAAAAAATCAAAGAGAACAGTGGCAGATTAGACAGTGGTGATATGAGGAAGAGAAGAATGAATGGTCAGATTTGGCTATCTAAAGGTTTGGAATGTAACACCAATTCATGGGACAAGGGTTTGTGATTATTTGATATAGAATTTCAAAACTTTTAGATGTTCCAATAAATAGTAACCAAAAAGGACAGACAAAACTAAAAATAAATGAAATTAATTAAATTAATCATTAAAAATTAACTGAAAATAAAATAATCCTTTAAATAGAAATTATCTAAGAAACCAATATGTCATTTATATCATCATAAATAACAAGAGTTATTCCGTAAGCTTGTTTAAAGTTGTTTCTCCTGACTCCACAATTTCCTATAATATGATTCTATAGTGAAAAAATAATGACTGAAATGAAAAATTCAAAAGGTACATTGAAGATTAAAACTTTTAAACCAATAGCAAAATGATCAGAAATCCAGGTGAGAAGCAGTTCTCTAGGCTACTGCATTTATAGGTTAAAAAAAATGGAAAATGTGAAAATATCTATACATACTTATTTTTTGACAGTTTCCAGAAGGAAAGAAGTGAATGTCACACAAAGGAATGGATGGTATTAATTTCCCAGACTCACTGCAAGCCACTCACAAACTCTGAGCAGACAGGATGAAAAAAGATCAATCCACGTGAACACGTTCTAGTGATAGAAGTAGAAGAATCGGGTCAGCTAAGCAGCATGATTACAATTCTGAGACAAATGACATGCATGACAGTTCATATTGTCTACTTGATAGGATCCAGGATCACCTGGGAGATGGGTCTCTGGATATGCCTGTGGGGGGCTATCTTAATTACCTTAATTGAGGTGGAAAGACCCACCCACAGTGTGTGGCACCATCCCCAGGCTGGAATCCTGAACTATATAGATGGAGAACCAGAGCTGAGGGCCAGCATGTGTTTACCACTCTCTGCTTCCTAATGGTGGATGAGGGGTGTTAGCTGCTTTGGGCTCCTGTTGCCTCTGTTTCTCACCATGAACTGTACTCCTGAACTTTGAGTCAGAATAACTCAAGTTGGAATAACAGAAGCAACTTTAGTTGCTTTTGTCAGTATTTTGTCAAAAGATCAGGAAAAGAGACTGAGACAACGTGCTTTATCTCACCAGTCACTCAGCCATTGGGCCAGAGGTACCACAAATGAATGGAACCTTTCCTTCCTAAGAACATTGGATTTCTTTCCTAAGGCTGCCTTCAAAAAGTTCACAAATTTTCCGAAAAAAGTCAAGGTTAAATCAGGCAAGGTTTTGGATGTTTCTCATGGATTATGGCAGGGTTAATGGTTCTTCACTTTGTAGATGTCCACTACGGTCCTCACCACGTCTTTGCTGTACATAAAAGTCTGTCTGTCTCCATGTAAGTAACTCTTCCTCATAAGGACATTGCCATATTGGGTCATAGCCATATTAAAGACACCATTATTATTTGGTTAAATAAAAAGATCCCATTTCCAAATATGACTGTTTTTCTGAGGTACTTTATGTTAGAAATGCTAGAATGTTCAATATATTTCCTTAAGGGAGACTCAATTCACTCTACAATGAATACGTTCTTATTAGAAGTTTGGTCAAAGAATAAAGAAAATGACATTCAAGATCAAGGAAGAATGCAAGAACAAGTGATATTTTCAGTTTTTTTCTTAGAAATATGTTTGAAATGTTGTCCAACTTTCACAAAGGAATGTTAGAGAGTGTGACTTTTCTATTAGAATGTAATAGAATATTTGATGATTTAAACCATTTGAATTGCGAAAGAAAAATAAAGGATCACACAATGTAAATAAGTATAAGATTATATTTTTAATTAATTAGCCAATAAAAATTTAAAGTGAAGATCCCAGTGAGGACGCCTGCATCTCTATGGTTTTCCTAAGACAGACAGGACAGCCCAGGAGCCACTCTCTTGAGCCATTCATAAATGCACAAAATTAAATAAGTACATCATGCTTACTGCTCTCATGATCCAAATGTTAGAGTAAGCACTGATGAGAGCACCAAGAAGATGTAGGAAGACTGTAAAAATGGTTACAGAAAACACAGATGAGACAAAGAAGATGTAGAAAACTCATAGCGATCTTTCAGAAGCCTAGTGAAGGATATCTTCAGTTGTTTCTCTGCTTGGTTTCTAAGACATTAATGTTGAGAAATAAACAGAGCATTCTCAGAGCTTTATAGAAGACGCAAAGAGAAAGAATATCAAAATTACTTTAAGAACATAAAGTCAAATATAAAGTAAGATTTTTGACCCTTATTTTCTTGTCACATTAGCTTGCATGATAATTCTTGTGGGTGACATTTTAAAATATCATTATTGACCTTTGGCAATGGTAACTGAAGAAACTTCTGTTAATTATTAGCTAGAACTGTTATGCTTGCAATTCTTAGTATCGTTGGGTATGGGGATCAGCCAACTTATAAAAAAAAAGGATACAAATAATAGGTTAAAGAAGCAAAAACAGCAAAACTCAGGCAAAGAACATTGATTAATGAATTTTAAAAATTCTTAAAGGTCATGTGCTGAAGTTTGGCTGAGCCTCGGGCAGATCTAATGAACATGACCAAGCCCCTCTGTGTGCAGCAGGTAACCCGTGCTGACTTGGAATTTGCTGACATTACAGGGTTATTATTTCTGGAAGGATGCAGAATTCTGGAACAATTTCTCTAATGATTCCATTAAGACCATGGTTTCCTTCAATTTAGGGTAACATATTCCATTTTTCGCATTACCCCAAACAAAACACAGAGAAGTGTGTCTAGGATGGAGGGTTTGTGTCAGCCAAAGGAAAGGAGAAAAAAAAGTCACTTGATTTTGATGGTACTTAACCCCATTTTATATTTGATAAGCACATCTGTTTTGTGGATCACATGTCAGTGTGCAAGATTGTTTAAAGTCGAAAGAATTATTTTGGTTTAAAAATTATTAACTTATGGCAATCTTGAGGATGCCTTAAAGTAGAAATAGGTGGCTGACATTGTGTGAGTGGTATTTTAATGTCCAGGCCAAGGCAAAGGGTCTATAGGACCAGGGTCTCAGAGAACAAAATGGGGAAAAAGGTTTCCAGATGGGGAGTCAGAGAGCAGGCGTTTGGTGGTCACTTATCATGAAGGTCTGCTTTCTGGTGTGATCAGACAGATTTCTACTTGCTGTAGAAATGCACTCCAGTTGCTAAATACATCATTTAGAGATGCTCTCATAAGACATTTCTTAATTTATACTTTAAAGCCAAAACTAATTCCAGGAGGCAAAGCTTGGAATGTGTGCTAGGATATGTACTCTAAAGCCCACATTCTGGCTCCAAACTTTCTCAGTGATAGAAGTTGTCACAGTCATTATCTCCCTTTGTCTCTGTGATCTCTACTGTAAGTCATCACCAGAAACTATGTCTTCCTGAAGCCGTGTTACTAACAGAGCAGGGGTCTGGAGTAAATACTACAGTGGATCCAACGAACATCTTTCTTTTAAACAAGCCTCAGCTCCAATAAGGAAACCCAAACCCAGGATAAACCTAAGTTCTGAATCACTGCAGAGTTTATCTCCTTCCTTCCTGAGTCCACAATTATTCTATCATTTGAAAGAATATATGAGTGTCTGTGAGCATTATCTATATTTGAATTTCTTAAATCTTTTGTGTGTTTCTAGACTCAGTGAAGAGTTTGTTATTTCCACTGATATCAGGGGACTTATAGTTGAAGGAAATATTGGGGGCCAGTATTAACATTTGTAATTCACACATGAGAATCTGAATTTTGGGGAAGTTTGTCAACTTACTCAATGACACATAAATTCTTAGGGCAATGTTGGAAATGGGAATTTTACTCCATAATTATGGGCACTCAACTATGGCTCTCTAACTCCAGTAAGGTATTCTAATTATCTAACATATAATTACCTAATATCTAACTATTGAAGAACACCTAGAGACATCCTGAAGCAAAACAATCTTTCTGAGGTGTCATCTCACGTTTTGGTTAAAACCATTGGTTGACTTCTGATGTCTGTTAGGACAAGTCAATCTTTCTGTATGTTAATAGACCCTAGTCAGATGGCTTCCTCTACTCTTCTCTGGTATTTCTCCACAATAGACAGAGCCAACTACCATTGTGCACTCAACTACACTTAAGTATAACTATATGCAATTCAATATATTTCCATAGTATCCAATTTCCCACTTGGAATTGGTCAAATGCGCAACTCCCACTTACTTTTCAGATTTCAACTCATTCATTTTGCCACTGTTTATATAATTAGCTCCAATAAGACTACAAGGGTTTGAAAACACACACACACACACACACACACACACACACACACACACACACACACAGCTTTGTACTTCAGGGCACAGACCCCTTACAAGTAGCAGATAATCAAAAAAAGTGCTTCTAAAATGAGAGCAAAACATAATATGAAACTATTTAGAGTGACAAGACAAATTTAGTAGAAATTATAAAAAAATATGGATTATTTCTTAAGATCAGAAAGCAGAGGAAATGTTAAGGTAATGTCAAAAGACATCATGATATCGGTAATTTTAAAAATAGAATATAAGATATAGAGAAGAAACAAATCAATTCAGAGATGCTATTTTAGTATTTATAAATTAGTAATACATAAGAAAATAATAGTATCATTTGATTTTACTGCTTCAGAGTGACTTGGTCACTTCTTTCTTTTTTAAGAAAGTAATATTTTGAGTAAGACTTTTAAAAATGTGAAATGAACCCATATACGTAGTTCCTTGAAGTATGAGCAAATTCAACTCAGATTGTTCTCAGATGGAAAAGAAATTTGGGGTTCAAGCTTAAGCCTAAAGGAGGTGACAACTTCTGTTTTCTGTTGGAATGGAAATCTTAAAACCATCTTGTAAAATGTCAAGTCCACTTCTGGAGAGACCAGAAAGTGAGGCTGTGCCTACAAGAGAAAGAATGTCCAAATCTAAATTTTGATTTGTCCCTGACAAAGATCAGGATATAAATTATGTGAGATACCCCCTCTACCATTTCAGCCCTTCCATAAGCCCAAGAGCAGCTGTGAAAGATGTAAGCTTCCCACTGTCATTTGAGAATTTTCGATATGTGTATATATATATATAGGTCCCTCCCCTGTTATCTGCAACTTTGGTGTTTATAAAAAGCAAACAGAACCTTCTCTAAATCATGTTTGCTACTTCCAAGATATGATCACTGTTTTTGCCAGGTTATATGAAAAAGTATAAATCTTCATTGACAAAATCAGTCAAATCATAAAAAAGATTTCCCTTATAACCTGTCTTCCTGCTCTGGAACCTCATTAGCTGTACACACACTGCCCTTTCTTTTCTTGGTCATGGCCATTAAGCCTGGACAGAATAAATTAGTCACTCACTATATGTCTTATTCAGTTCAAGATAATATGATAAAATACCATACAATGAATGGCTTAAACAATAAGCATTCATTACCCTCAGTACAAGAGTCTAGACAGAGATTATTAGCATCCTAGCATATCTGTTTCTTTGGTGACCACCTTTCTTTTGGCCCAGAGAGTTTTTTATTAGTGCCTATCCAGGGCAGGAGAAAAATGGGAGCTGTTGGTCTTCCTCTAATAAACCCACTAATTCTATCCTGACATTCCTATTCCTTCATCTAAACCTGAGTACCATACAAATGGCCCACTTGTAAATTCCACTGTGTGTGGGCTGAGGCTGAAACGTATGGTTTATAAGCAGTCTGGTCACTCCTGTGTGCACATACGTAGTGCAGGTATTATGTAGACAAGCATCCCTATGTTAAGAGCAATCCAGACAACAAGAAAGTCAAAGAGATATGCAGGGGGTTGGTGGAGAGATGGCTCAGCTGTTAAGAGCATGTGCTTGACCTTCACAGGACCAGAGTTAAACCCCCAGCAACCATGTCAGGTGGCTCACAACTGCCTGTGACTCTAGCTTCAGGCCAGAGCCTCTGTGGGCACCTGCATTCATGTGTGCACACACTTAGCCATAATTAAAAATAATAAAAGATAATTTAACAAAACGAAATGTGGAAACTTGGCAGCTAGCGTTCTTTAATTATGAGGGATTTTTTTTGAATTATTGGAAATCTTTGATGTCTGACCCTAATTCAAATGGGAGGTTCTGAACTAGTCCAAGGTTATTATACTGAACACAGCCAAATAGATTAATTTTATTTGTCTTACTTTATTTTGTATTTTATTCATTAATTTGTTACCAATAATTTATTGGATTAGATAAAGACAATTATAAAATCTTTGTTATTTCCCCACTGAAGGGCAAGGTCTGAATTTTCTCTCTTCAGTCTAAGAGGACTCATTGACTATTAGCTAAAGGAATGTTATAGAAGTAATATTGTAGAGTTTAGAATTCAATCTTATGTCTTAATGGACTGACAACTTCCTTTTCCTGTTGTGTTGGAAATTCCTCTTGCATCTTTACCTCATCTTATAAAAGTACCATGTTTACTGCTTGAGAGACCAAAAGTGAAGCTAGGCCTACAGGAGAGGGAAGGTCCAACTCTAAACTAAACTTCTTGTCCTTGACCAGGAGCAGGGTGTGAATGATCTTGGACCTTTTCATTTCAGCCTAGCAATGAGCTCAAGAGCGGCTGAAAGTGGTATAATTTACGTCATGTAGAGTAGATAAGTCATTCCACTGAATTATACACACACATACCAGGGAAATTAGTTATACTAACCACATATCATACTTTTAAGCTACTATATTTTTAAATAGTTTGTTATTAGCAAGAAAAGGAAGACTTATTTTTAGTTCCTTCTATCCTAAGTGCTATATTGTGTGTTAGAGAAATAGACATGGCCTTTCTCTTAAAGTGGTCATGGTCCCAGTAGCTTCTGTTAGCATAATTTTGTATGCTTTAACAGAAAATTTAAAATGATCTTATTTCTCTATTTAGTTTTATATTTTCTAAAAAGGCATCTTCATCTCCACTGAAATGGCTTAGCCTTCAGCTATACTATCTGAATGTAGAAAAACAAATGTAGGAGATTGAAATAGCAATAGGGGATGTTATAGATTGAACTATGTATCCCCCAAAATGTATACATTAAAATATTGGTGCCTAACATTGGGATATAACCATAGGATCTTTATTGGGATAATTAAGTCAAAATAGGATAGAACACCAAGGTGGGTGAGAGAGAAGGAAGGAAAATGGTTGGAAGAGAGTAGAGAGGGGAGAAATGAGAGAGGAAAAGGGAGAGGGGAGAATGAAAGGAGAGAGAGGGAGAGAAAAGAAAAGCCATGCAAAAGAGAAGCTGGGTACCTAGAAGCCAAGGAGAGGGTCCTCCAAAAGAGATTGCATGAATAACATCACTCCATGGGAAATCTAAGTTCCATACTGAGGAATAGACGTAATTGTTTAAGTGTCCCAGCCATGGACTTTAGTATGTTTGTCTAAGTGCTTAACACAGGGATTATAAAGAACCAGGCACACAGTCCAGCAAGAGCCACAGCAGCATCAGGGACCTTCCAGGTACATCACATCTTTGGGAGGGCTGCATTCATTGAGACTTTCAGATAGCAGGACTGTGGATTGTGTGAGAACATGACCAAGGGCTCCTGTGGACAGACACAGACTATGTGCAGTCTGCAGGCAACTCAAACATGGAGCATTGTTGCCAGCTAGTGGTATCACAGTCCATATTGGGAACCATGGGGGAGGAGGCTGTCTAGCATGGGCTTATACTCCCACATTCTGTAAAACCACTTTCTGGGCCCTAGTTCCTGGGTCCTATGAAATCATGGAAAATCATAGGGAATTAGGAAAGCCGAAATCATATGCTTAGTGTCAGTGGCAATACCTGCAGAGGTGGGCAAGCCAGAGGGAACATTTTGGGGTATGTGTAAGGCCAATGGTCTGTGTGAATGAACTGCAGGAGTGAAGCTTGATCTTTATCCCTCCATGTGTGTGGTAGATCTGGAAGAGTGGTCTAGCCAGGGCTTTTAAGCAAGATCCAGTGACAGGTAGCCTTTTAAGATGAGCCAGGCAGAGGCTGGAGTGAATGCCCAGTGGGGTTATGAGTACAGGATGCTCTTTTAGAAGCTCCAAGTTCCATTCCCAGCACCCACAAAGCCACAGTCATCTTTAAGTCTAGGTCTGGGAGGTCCCACACCCTTATCCTGCCTCTGAGGGCTCTCTACATACACAGTGTACAAGCCTGGATGCAGACAAAACATCCAAACACATAACATAACAGGGTGAGGGCAAAAGCCTACAGCCTGGTATGGTGGCACACACCTTTAATCTCAGTGCCTGGGAGGTAGAGGAAGGTGGATGAATGTGAGTTTCAGGCCAGTCAGGGGTACACAGAGAAAGACCTTGTCAAACAAATTGACAGCCTGGAGACTCATACTGGGCTCCTGACTGTGATGTCTTTGTACATATTCTCCTCCTAGTTGAGTGTGATTAGAATGCGAGGTGTCTATACAATGTGTCTATATACACAGAAATGTATGTAGAAATGATGGGATATCATCTCTGCACTTCTATCAAAGAAAGGTTGACAGGTTTTACCTCACTCTCTCCAATGAGACAGTTCCAAGGAAACTGAGGCCCTGAGTCCAACAGCCTGCTGTAAGAACTAAAGCTGACAAGACCACCTAAGTTGCCTTGGACTCTCTTGACTGCAAACCTACAAAGGATCTGAAGTCAGGAATTCATAGCCAACACCTGGATTTATGGCCCACAAAATCAAGAATAAACATTTGTTGTTTGTAGGCTTAGATATTTTACAACGTACTTTATAAGGTTTTTAAACACTTCAACCTCCCTTGTAGCCTACCACCCACCAGAGGTAGTGGAAAAGAAAGGTTAATAGGAAATGAGGTTTGAGGACCTGTTTAGAAATAGTTCTCTGGGGGATGTTCCAAAGTTCATCGTCGGCAGTCCAGTCCTCTAGCAAAACACCAATCAGCAACAGCAGCCCAACCCATTTGGCCATCACTACTCATAAATCTGCAATCACAGTATGATCAAGAAGAAACCATGAAGTGGCAAGAAGTCCCCAGAATGTCATAAGTTCTTTGGTGAGTTTACAACAAGCAAGGATCGGCAACGTGATGCAACGTGAACCAATATAAGAGCATTGCTTGTGAAGACTAGCGAGACAGAGCAAGGTGAACCAATGCCAGAGCCTTCTCCCATTGGCTATGGGGTCATAGTTATATTCTTTCTAAGTATCATGTGTCCTCTCATGAGTCTGATTCAGGAAAACCTCTTCTCACCTGAGTCTGCTTTAATATTTTGTCACATGGCTGCTTTAGCAAAATGTCCCTTCACCTGTGTGCCCGAGCAAAACATCAAATGGCATTTCCAAATGACCCCGAGGATCTCATTCCCAATAAAACATCATATGAGCTTCTAAAGAAACCAGAGACTTCCTCTTCAGTTGTTAAAGGGAACAAAAAAACAGAAAACTAGAGACAATAAATTGTTTATTTTTCTCCTGGTGGGAAAAGAACAAGAAAAGATTACACAATTGTCACATGTATCTTTCATTATTAAAATAAGCTTATTTTGTGATAAGAGTGTTCCTTTAGAGAGACCATGATTTTGGCAGGAGGTTTTACCCTATGGTAGGGTAAATACAGGAACTATAGATGCTGTAGAAAAAAACTTTCTCTGAACTCACTGAGCAAGCAGACTACTTTGAGGGTGTATAGAATTAAAAAAAAAAAAACTGTTACAGCCAGTTAATATTTATTTATCAGTGTGACAAGGTATCATTTTTATGGTGGTAGATGGGCACCATTTTTGTTTTACTGGAGGGAAATCCAATCTGAATAAAACAGTAACTTTTCACACATGACTTCTAATCCATGCATGTAAATCAAACTGGGGATCTATTATTCATTATTAAAAGAATGGCGTATTTTTATTACATTGAGAATGAAACACAAATACTGTGAAAAATTTAGTGCCCTTCCTGGAAATTTTAAGACACTCATCATGTCATCATCTAGCTGATGCTGGCTCTCATTTTTAAAATATAGCCACAAAATTAATAAGTTTGAAGTTTTATGCTTGAAAAAGAGGGATGCTCTATTTCAATGAAATAGGCAAATTTATTTTTTATTTAAAGCTTCCTAAATACTTAAGATGGTAAAGCACTCCAGTAGGGCTCAAATTCCAATATATGTATATAAAGAATATAGTTCATATTCTTGTCATTATTCATCATGGCCACAGTGTTCTTCCCTCAAGTGCTTTCTGTAAATGGCATATATATCAGAAACTGATTAAAATGACCTGAAGTATTAATTCGTAAAATGTGATGAACCCAACACTTTGCAAGAAGTTATTTTCTGTGTGACATTTAATATGTAAGAGTTGAAATGATTTTAATAACTCACAGGAAGGAATGGTTCTAGGGAATCCAGACCCTGAGCATGATCGCTTCTATTGATTATTAGTTATTACCGTTAACAGTCCAGAGCCCTCTCATATATTATATTTTGTGACTTTAGAGTTTCACCTTATGTGAGTCGATGGAAGACCCTTTTCTCAGCTCTGAAAAGGACCATGTTATCCTGTTGAAGGAACCCAGGACTTATGGAAACTTTGGTGGACACACCAGTGAGCCCTAGGTGTTCAATGTCATCGGTGACTTTTCCTGACTACATATAATTCTCTCCAATTAGATGAAGGGAGTATAGTTCTGTGCCCCGCCCCCAATCCCTGACTCCTACCCAAATAAATTGTAGATACAAAGGGTGCTTGTCACAAGTGCATCTCCAGGATGAGACTTAATGGAGTCCTGGTTTTGCTAGCATTCACTGTCATGGCAATTATAAACTCCTTTGGCCCAGTCCTTGCTTTTAGGAAATGGGAATTGAACATATAATTCACAGCAATATCCTAAGCCTCAAATGCTTTGTGCAAAAAGATTACCATAGTTTCAAGTAAGGCATGGTAATTTTTTTCTTTCTTTTTTTTATCACTTATTGGTAATCCTTTGTCTGGAACGTTCCTGAATTTTCTCAATAGTTTATGTCTTTCTGGCCCTTGAAAATTTTCCTTCAAGAAGTCCGGTTAGTCTTTTCCCTCTTATAAAAATACTCACTTCATGCTCTTTTGATGCTATTGCGTCTCCATTTCTTGCTTCCAGATGGCAGGAAAGGTTTGTAAGTCCATCAGCACACAGTGTCACTATAATTTATTTATCCATCTCCAATCATTCTAGCAAATCCTTAAGACCAACATGATTCCTTGCTGTTTGGGTCCTGTGGTGGCACAGCACACATGGCAGGAGCGTGTGCTGGTGCCAAACTTCTTGATTCACAGCAGGTGAAAGACAAAGGAAGAGATTGTGGTCCCATAGCCCCTTCAGCACATGTTTCCAGTGACCCAAATGTGTCTTTCTCTAGATCCAACTTCTTAAAGGCTCAATCTCCTGATAGAGCCAAACGAGAGAATAAGTCATTAACACGGGAGACGTAGGGAGGCATTTCAGGTCAATATGAAATATTACTCCTCTGATGTGATGAGTTAAGTAATAAACCATCATTGCCCACCCTTTTTCAGTTACATCATTATACACTCAAGAGACATCACTAAGAGGAACATGAGAACCTAATTCCTTGTTGAGCCCATTTTACAGATGAGATACATGGGGGTAGGACTTTCCAAGATGATTAAAATGAGCCTCAAAACTAGTGTGGATCGTTCCACTAGGCTCTCAGCCTGCTCCAAGAGAAGCAGAAGAATTGAAATTTTTGTTTTCTTTTTCTTTCTTTCTTTTTTCTATATTGGAGAATCGCTCTCCTGTTCCTATAATTTTTTCTTTGATTTTTTTTTTTTACAAACTGAATTCTATTTCTAAAATCAAATTTATCTCTTTTCATCCTTTTCCTGTCTGTCTCTGAAGAGGCAAACTCTGTATAGTGTAGTAAAGCTGCCCTTTGAACAGGGATACTCTACTGCCCCATGCCAAAAGGTAGTTGCTTAACGTCAGGCATAAGCTTTCTGAAAGTGGAGACTTCACATTTCCATGCAAGTTATCTAGCAGAACAGAACCAGTAGAATATAAGTGTAACTATAAGAAGAGATTTATGTGATTGATTCCTATGGTCAGAGAAAGGGCAGTCTCACAACGGTCATACACATCACACGTTCACCCATGACTTCTCATTTCCTCTGCTTCCTACATCCCTACATGCCAATCATCTCCAGAAGCACCCTCACAGACACACCCAAAGATGAGTCAGCTTGACAAGCAAGAGTTATCTTTATAGGCCCTCTTTGTTCCCTGATGAATTGCTGACATCTAGAAATGGAGCCATCTCTATGTGGATTTCCAAAGTTAGCCAACAGATTTGAGAATTTCAGAGCCCCATCAATACCGTCAAAGAGACTGGTAAGCTCTTTTGCTTGATTTTTTTTTTTTTAATGCTAGAGATTGAACCCAAGAGCTGGAGACAGCTAAGCACCTGCCCCACCAATAGGCTATGGTTTCAGAACAACCTGAGTTATCTTTTTTTAAGATTTATTTATTTATTTTATTTATGAGTACACTGTAGCTGTCTTCAGACACACCAGAAGGGGGCATCGAATCTCATTACGGATGGTTGTGAGCCACCATGTGGTTGCTGGGATTTGAACTCAGGACCTCTGGAAGAGCAGTCAGTGCTCTAAACCGCTGAGCCATCTCTCCAGCCCAAGTTATCTTTTTTTAAAAAATGGTATTTCATGTAAATGTGCACACTTCATTTTACTGGGAATTTCGCATTTTTATTTTCATCCTTTGTGTCTGGTCAGGTGCACTGTATTCAGAGTTCAGAATGTCCTAGTTACAAAATAGCAATTCTTGTTCACTTCCCGTGCAATTCAACAATCAAATCATTTTGAATTCTCTACAGAGGAGGATCTTGTTTCTGTTTGAACTCACTCAAATTCCCAGGGAATATGTTTCAATATTTTAACATCCATACAAAATGCTTTACAATTCCTTTTAAGGTATTAATTTTCATATGAACACCATGTGAAGTCACAAAGGACTGAGAAGGGCAAAGAATTTCTCCAAGGTCACCTAGCCTGTTAATTGCAAAGGACCAGCTTGGCTATCTTTCCAAATCCACATCTGATTCCACATATACTAACCAGAAGTGAATGATTTTGAGTTGATGAAATTTCTAAAGTTTAGGGAGGGGGCAGGAACCCCCCCCAAACATTACCAAACTCAAGGGCCAATAAAAATAAATGAATAAAGCAACTTAAAACCTGTTACATTTGTACTGGCTAGTTTTACTTCAACTTGACCCAAGCTAAAGTCATCTGAGAGGAGGAAACCTCAATTAAGACCATGCCTCCATAAGATCAGGTTGTTATCAAGCCTGTAAGGTATTTTCTTAATTAGTGATTGATGGAAGATGGCCAAGCCCATTGTGGGTGGTATCATCTCTGGACTGGTGGTCTTGGATTCTGTGGGAAATCAGGATTAGCAAATCAGTGGGAGAAAGCCAGTAAGCACCACACTATCAGCTCCTGTGTCAGATCCTGCCCTGTTTGAGTTTCGTCCTGACTTTCTTCATTGATGATCAGTGATCTGGAAGTATAAGCTGAGTAAATCCTTTCTTCCCAAGTTGCTTGGTCATGGTGTTTTATCACAGCAATAGTAATCTTAACTACGACAATATCCCTGCTTTAGGATCTGCATTGCACTTAGAATAAATCCAGATCATTTACTTGGGCCTGAAGAACATGTTTTGTCCTTTATTTCACTTTCTGATTTTAATGCATGTTGGTTGCTTCTGTGTTCATTCCTGTCTTCACTTTCTTTTCTGACTATATCAAACTCCTCCTTCCCACAAGACCACTAAACTCGGTGATTTTCATTCAACACCCCCCCCAAACATTACCAAACTCAAGAACCAATAAAGATCAATGAGAAAAGCAAAACAAATCATGTCACATCTGTGCTGGGTAGTTGTATGTCAACTTTACATAAGCTAAAGTCAAAGATACAAAGATACACATATGACCCTGCTGAATCATGTCTTCTTAAACTCTAGCATAGCAGAAGGTCTCAGTGCTAACGGTTTCTGCCTTAAGCAAAAGTTTCTGAACAGAACACACACCTATCATAGTTTGGTACCTTATAATTTATGATTTCAGTATCAATTGAGGTGGGCCAAGCCTTTATTACTATTGATAAAATCATATTAGTTGATTTTCTATCGCCGTTCCACCAGTTTAAAGCTAATGGAAGTTTATTATGCACGTGCCAATGTTGGGCTTCAGATACAATAATTGACATTTAATGAATGTAAGTGAATAAATTATGCGAAGGAAACAAAAACAGCAGATACAATTGTTGATAGGAGTTAAATTAATAGTTCTGTAGCTGAGGAAATCCTATTATTTATTGACCTGTGAAATGGGCAGATAGCAAGCCCATGAGAGGCCTGAAGTGCACACAAGTGTCACAGTATGCATGCAAGAGTTTTGGGAAATATAGAGCGCCTCACTGACATTGTCTTCATCATTACATGTCGTTGGTGTGATTCGGGCTGCCCAAAGGGAAACGGTTGATTAGTAGCTATTGCCCAAAGTTTTCTACTTTCTGAATGATATATCTGCCTGCTCCTTGGAAAGCCATTTGTGGCTAATTTGTTGGTCTTTGATCTAATCAGACTGCAGATGTTCAGAAGCATCATCTTTTTGTGCACTAAGGCTCACTCACTGGGGTTTGTAAAAGTAATGGGCTGTGCCCAATTTTCCCCCAATGTGTTCACCTCTCAGGGATGAGGAAGGGAAAG
The DNA here is from genome assembly GCF_004785775.1 of Grammomys surdaster. Taxonomy (NCBI): domain Eukaryota; kingdom Metazoa; phylum Chordata; class Mammalia; order Rodentia; family Muridae; genus Grammomys; species Grammomys surdaster. The sequence continues at coordinate 9,940,927 of NW_021604595.1, forward strand.
ATCTGTCTTTTTCCTAACAATGGAGAAAAAAAAAGCTCAACTTTTTATTTTTCAATTATAAAAAAAAAGAATAAAAAAGGAAAAAGATGAGGAAACCAAGGAAAAACCAAGGAAAGACGGTTAATCCCAGTACTGAATTTTCCAAATTAAAATATTCAATTAAAATTCTTCCATCTCTCCAGAGTGAACTGTTCTTAGTCGCACGTTTGAGTAGCATGTAAAGAGATGAGTTACAGCAGGCTGAAGTTGAGCTCAGGTAAAGGCACTGCATAGCATTGTGTGATGAGATGATATTTCATGAATTTCCTCTCCATCTTGGTCGTGTCTCATGGAGCCTGGTGGGAAGGTCATGTGGTAAATCCCGTAATTATTTAAATAGGACTCAGTCCAATTTTAGATGGAAATAGCATTATCCTAATTAATCAGGGGGATTGATGAGAGCTCTTCAAAGATACACAGATCTGTCTTGCTTGTCTTTGCATCAGCATGGGGTAATGAGTCAAAAATGTCAGCTGAAGGACCTAAGGCCAGCTGATTCATTATTCAAAGTGTGATCCCATCTGCAGACACCAAACCCCAACATTATTGCTTATGCCAAGAAATACTTATTGACAGGAGCCTGGTATGGCTGTTCCCTGAGAGGTTCTACCAGTACTCGACCAATACAGATGCAGATACTCACATCTAACCATTGGACTGAGCCCAGGGACCCCAACGGAAGAACTAGGGGAAGGACCAAAAGATCTGATAGGGATTGCAACCCGATAGAAAAAACAATGTTGGCTGACCAGACTACTCAGAGCTCCTAGAGACTAAACCACCAACCCAAGAGTATACACGGAGGGATCTGTGGCTCCAGATACATATGTAGCAGAAGATCTCACATCAATGGGAGGGGAGGCTCACAGTCCAGAGGAGGCTTGATGCCCCAGGTAGGGGGATGCTAGAGCAGTGAGGTAGGAGTAGATGAATGGGTGGAAGAGCACCCATCTAGAGGCAAAGGGGAGGGAGGAAAAGGGGATGGGATGGGGAAGTTTGTAGAGGCGTAACTGAGGGGGGGGATATCATTTGAAATGTAAACAAACAAAATTATTAATAAAACAAACAAACAAACAAACAAACACACTAACAAAGTGTGCTCCCCTGATTCACTTCTACCCCTCATGCTGGTTAAAATGTAAGAACAAATCAAATAGTAACCAACATTTAAAATAAACACCCTTATGTAAAACAAATATGGGGGCAAATGTTGCTCTAAACCCTTCAGACATTTTTAGATTGTTAGAGACTTTTGAATGGTTAAATTAATCATGGTAAAATTGTACAATTAGGTGCAGGGACTTTAGGTTTGAGATCACAAGACCATGTCCTTTCTTTTATTTGGGGAAGATTTCTATTTAGAATTAGTAGCTTGTAAATTAGGTAAATTCAGTCTTTCAGAAAGTTTTTTGTTTAAGGACACTCGATTTTATTGGAACAAAGATGGTTTTACTCAATACGTTCTAGATACATTATAGATGCCTGAACCCAAAGTGAGAAACTTGAAGACAGGCATGTTAAAGAAGAGGCCACGAGGCTCACTTTGCAGAAGTGATGGAGAGTAGCTGGTGGAACAGAGCAGAATGATCTTGAGGACTCTGGGCATGGACCCAAGGGTGGCTTTTTCATTGCTTCCTCCTGTTTGCTGGAAGCATAGCTCAAATAGCTCTCCAAGACCTAAACTCATGTTCTCAGCTCTCCCTCACACCTTTTTGGGAATGTCAGTGAATCTAGCTTCTCTACACCTAGTCCAGGATTTTATAAAATTGGGTCCGTAATAGAATACACTTCCTTGGATTATTGTGACTATTAAGATAATGATGAGGGAGTGGTTTTGAAAGAAATGCCTTGAGTTTAGCAAATAAGTGTTAACTGTTGATATTATAACAACATTTGGGATTAGGGGCTTGAAATAATATTCTAACACATAAACTTTGAACTCTTGTATTCAAAGGTGCAGGGAGTGAGAACGTCTTTTCTATTCAGAAGCTGCGTAGTTGTAATTCTATGAGCTTCTGTCCTTTTTACCTAGGTCAGAATAAATTACCAAGAACAATGACTTTTTAAAACCATATAGCAGATAGACAGGGGATTAGAGCTAATTTGTCTCTATTTTAAATTCGTGACTGTGAAAACTGGAGGAAAAAGAGAATAGCACTATAAAACTCTGTCTGATAATCTAGATGACCCTGGGCTCCACATCAATTCCCAAGCACCTTTCTGAGCTGTCTGCTTCCAAAGGATCATTTTGTTATCTCTAATGCAAATTAAGCACTGATTTACTTCCTTGCCTCCCTGTGGTATTCTCAACAGAGTTTAGCTCGGGAAGACACCATTTAGCTTATTTCCATTCTGTTTATTTGTCATCATTGCTTCTTTTATCAATGTTTATAGATAGTGACACCAAGATCTGAAAATGCTATGTAGGTTATTTATTCAGAGATAAGGTAGAAATTATTCTCATGTTTATCTGATGCCACTGTCCATGCTTCCAAGTGCTAGGATATAAAGCACCCCCTTTAAATGAGAGAAATAATTACACAGAGTAGGATGGACGATTTGGATTCAAGTATCCTATACAGTGTATGTGAAGTCTGCTGAATCATTTATGATGTATTTGGAAGAGTCACAGCCATAGCCTGATGTCCCATGAGCAACTCATGAATTTCCCAGTGTTCAGTCTACCAGCTGAAGTACAGATTACAAGAATATCTACACGTTTATCTACTCTTAGCTTCATGTCGACCAAGAACCACTAGTTCCTCAAATCCAGTGACTTAGTATCTTATATCTTGGCACATTAGCAGAAAGTTGAAGATCAGAAATCCAGATGTCGTAAGCTTAGTTATCCTGTGTTTACATAGAAGCCAGCATCTCATGGTGTCTCAGAGCAGAAGCCCAATTTTCAATCCTTGTTCCCCACTTCTCACACATGTAGTCCAGGACAGAGGGAGGCTTTCCTCACTGCTCTCACCCTAAGCCATAGACAGCTTGAAGAAACATCTTCTGGAATGTTCCTTGTCTTCCAGGGCAGTGAAATAAAGACAACTCTGGTGGATTTCCAGGCAACCATGAGTTCTCTGCTTGAGATAGATGGAGGTGACTTGATTCACCCATAGATCTTTGTGTATAACTAACCAGAGAGTGACTATAAGGTACATTCCTACCTCAGGCTTGAAGTATGAGGAAGCTGAACTAATTGCTAAGTAGAATTCATGACATGGTGGCTACTCAGCTGGGATAGTCACTTTCCAACACCTGGAACAGTTCACATGTGGACTGCTTTACATTTTGCATTGTCTAGTCTTCTAACTAGGTTACAGGTAGCAAGTGAACAACAAAACTACATTATGAAAAGTTTCCAAGGAGCCAGAGCATGGATCTAGCGGTTTCTAAAATTTGGGATCATATGTACCATTAGGATCTTTAGTAGCTAATTTCCAAAACATTTTAAAATGTCTTTTTTCAGATCACATCAAATGTATGACTTTTGAAATTGTTGTTATTGAATATAAATTTTAAGGACTTGCATGACCTCTATTTATGCTCAGAGCCCACCAGTACCTGTACCAACATATCTGCTTGAAAAGCTGTGAGTGTAAAATGTTTTCTTAGTGGAGACAGTGGCATGATAAAATAATCAACTGTGTCTCTGTGTGTGCATGTGCACAGGCATTTCAGAGAATAAGTTCAACAACAATCATTTTGACCCCGTTTAGTGTGTGTTTGTATCTGGGATATCTAATTTTAGTTTTCAACTTGACATACATGGGAAGAAGGAACCTTAGTTGAATTGCCTTGAGAAATTGTGTTTATCAGCTTGGCCTGTGAGCATGTCTGTGGACATTTTCTTCATTACCAATTGATGTAAGAGGACCCATGTCATCGTGGATGGTGCTATCTCTGGGTAGATGAGTCTGGACTGTGTACCTAAGGCAGCTGAGCAAGCCATGGTAAGCAAGCCAATAAGCAGCACTTTCCCATGGTTTTTGTTGTAAGTACCTATTTTGAGTGCCTGCCTTGGCATCCCTTTATGTTGGGCTATAACCTATAAGCATAAATAAATTCTTCCCTTTCGGTCAATGTTCTATCATAGCAACAGAGGAGAAAACTGTGGGAGTATTACATTCATTAATACGTATTTGATTTAATAGGACATACAGCTAGCAAGTGATAATACGTGGTGGCTATGTTTATATCTTAAACACAGTGCTAAGGCATTCCAATGTATGTAGTAAACACAGGATGTAATACAAATTCAGTTAGGCAAGAAATAGCCTGGGAAGTAACTAAAGGTAGATTTAGAATAAGCCAGTGATTCTTTTAGTTCTGTACGCAGAAGGATGTCACATGACCAGAGTACAAATCATAGGAACAAGAAAATACATCTTACATTTTCCTCGTGGTATGTAATATTTTATGTTAAATATGAGATTTTGAGATTAGAAAATATAGATAATGTTGAGAATAGCCCTTTGGGTGTTCCAAATGGACTTTTCAGTTGGATATCAGTAATAATTTTTCATTTTAAAGATTCTATCTCTGTCTTGATTGTTGCTGGCGAATTCGAGACTTGTAGATATTGTTTCTACACTTTCTGTGTGGACTTTTCTGAACTTATTTCTGTGGACTACTATGTTCCATCGATTTTATCTGTTTATCTCTTCAAATGACTTCAGTGCCATTTTCCCTTTTTGTCCTCCAAGGACCTCAGGTTCACATGTGCTGGAATATTCAAGCAATTTTTCATGTTATTATCTTGTTCTTGTTCTCTACGTTTATGTTCCTTTCTTTTTTGTTTGTCTTTGCGCTTTAGTTGGGATGAGTTCGCTGTCAGTCTGATCACCACATTCATTATGCATTTTCTCTTGTGTCCATTTATACTCTTAATCCCATGTCGTAATTTTGCCATGACAAATATATTCTTTCTGCTCTAAAACTCTTTTACGTCCTCTCCTGATACATTACGTGCTTTCCTCTGATTGTGATGTTAATCATAGAAAATCATTGTTATTTCCAGATTCTGATCGTGCAGATCATGCCTCAGTCTGTATTCATGGACTAGTTTTCATTGGCCCATGCTTCACATCTTCTTCCTGCTACAGACATCTCATAGTTGCCTGCCTTGTGGTAGACATTGTGTGTAAATAAACTGTAAAGAACAAAATAGAAAATATCGATTCCCTCATCAAGATCTGACCTCTATGCTCACGTCAGGAACTGAGCTTAACTGAAGCTGAATTCCAACTTTAGGTAGTTGGAACGCCCCACTGAATTCCATAGATTTAAGTTATAAAAGGCCCTGACTTCCATTTGGGCTTGATATCCAATTGCCATTCAACCTTGTGATTATGCTCTTCTCCCCAGTACTGCCACAGGATTTCTGAAACACCAAGAATCTCTCCCTTTATACCTAGACCCAATTGCCCATATGCTACTGAGTATGTTTGAAGATCCTAGGGCTAGGAATTGTTCCACAGTAATGACTTGGTCTGTGTCTGGGGTTCATGTGTTAAATTATTCCTTTCTCCTTTTTCCTGCAATGCATGACATCCAGCGAGAGATCTGTCTGCACTTTCATCTGATCCACGGATTTAGTTGACTTTAAATTTGTCTCTTCAGCTCTCAGAAAGTTGTGTATTGATATAATTTTATAATGTGTCTTTTTTTTCTTATTTCTGTTTTCTCTCCTCCTCTCCCTTTGTTACTGGTGATGAAGCCAGAGAGAATACACTAGGCCAGAGCTCGTCTGAGCTCTATCCACAGCCCTTTCCTTATAATAATGTAAGTATTGGGTTTTGTAACTATATCTGTTATATCAAAGGACAGGATTTGGAGGCAGGGTGCTTTTTAAACTGTTTTATTACTATTTCTCTTATCATGAAAACTATCATACGATGGTGGAGAGATGGCTCAGTTGGTAAGAGTCATAGCTACTCTTCCAGAGGACCTGGATTCAGCACCCAGCACCCACATGGCAGCTCAATGCAACTCCAGTTCCAAGAGAACTTACACCCTCTACTTGCCTTTGTGGCATTTGTTGTGCATGTGGTACACAGACATATATGCAGGCAAAACACCCATAAGCATAAAGAAGTAATATTAATACTAAAGAATAAATGTAACCCAAACTATCATACCTATAAACATTTCAGAAAGTGCAGAAGCAGGAAGCATCCTATGACATAGCTTTTCATCACTTCTCATTTTCTTTTTTTGCTGTGATAAAACCATGATCAAAGAAAGCATCTTTGAGAAGAACAGTTTGACTTCCTCCAGGTAACACATCCATCACTGAGGGAAGTCAGGGCAGGGATTCAAGCAGAAGCAGAGGCAGGATATATGGGGGAAAGTCTCTTCCTAGCTTGCTTTCATTGGCTTGCTCAGCTACCTTTTTTATGCATTGAAGCCCAGCCTGCTTCGAACTAGTGTAACCCACAGTAGAGTGGGTCCACTTGCATCAATCAGTTAAGAAATTACCCCCTCCCAGACATGGTCATGGGCCAACCTCTGGGCAGTTGTTCAGTTGAAGTGCTCTCTTCACAAGTGACCCTAGGTTTGTGTCAAGTTGACAGGTAAAGCTACCTATGGCAGGCATATCGCAGTATCATTCACTTCAGGCTAACCATTTCTATGTACCTGGTTTCCAATAGACATAACATTTCTCATTGCTATTCCTCCACTCAATATTTACCTGCAAACCATCATTTGCTTCTTAGGTGCCACATCCTTCCTTTCCTTCCATGTGTATTGTCCTTCTATGTGGAAGACCAAGGACTTCATCACTGCAACATGTAGTGGAGTTTGTCTCTATAAAATCTCTTCATTTCATGGAATTATTCTTGGGGGTCAGATAATGAAGCTCCTCTCAGGACATCATGACCTCCATCTAACCAGCACTCTGAGCATGAGATGGTTCTGGCATCAGCGAAAATGAGCACCTCTTCATTTTCATGCAGATATCTAAAATACAAAGCCAATGAAAGATGCCCAGAAAGGTGTCATTTTATAGGCTAGCTATGGAAGTAGTCATGCTCCTGGCAAAGGCCCCCAGAGACAGGGAAACAAGAAAACTTAGTAATCTTTCTTGCCAAAGCATAAACAGCCAGTCTCAAGGTACACATTACAAGGTTGAGCAGCTCTTGTACAACAAGCAGTAATGAAAAGAAACTCAAGGCATGCAGTCTGAAAAGGCAACCATTGTCAGAGAGAGTAGATTGCTTTCTTTCATAATCTAGACCTTTGGGGCTGGAGAGATGATTCAATGGTTAAGAGCACTTCTAGAGGACCTAGGTTCAATCTCTAGTACCCATATGGTGACCCACAGCCATCTGTAACTCCAGCTCCAGAGAATCTGATGCCTTTGGGCACTGGGCATGTGTTTGGTACACATACATGCAAGCAAAACACTCATACACCTTAAGCAAAAATTAATTAATTAATTATGAAAGAATGTGTAGCTCTCATCTTGCGTTTTACTCAGAATTAATGGAAAGGTTTTGCCCTGTTCATCTACTTTTTAATTTCAGGAACTGTCAGAGCAGCTGCACATGGCCACTCTGTTACAGAATAGATTTACACTAAGTTCTTATCTGTACTGCAGCAGGTGATACAGAACTGCATGATGTTCACACGCCTTGCCTGGTAACTCTAATGGTTACATCATTCAATAAAAGAATGGTAGTGTTTGGCAAGGTTACTGACACATTCCGATCTCAAATATCTTCTTTTCATTACATTTCTTCCAGGAAGTGGTTGGGCTAATTCATAAATACAAATGTAAGACTAATGCATAATTCATATATTCCTGAGCATTGTTAACTTGGTATAAATATGCCACCTCTACGAAGAATGTAATACATCACTGTGGTTTGGGGTTTTATTTTAATTTTAGATTTTTGATTGGTGCCCTTTGAGGTTGGACCCAGGGCCCAGGTAAGTACTTATTCACTTAACTACATGCACAGTCCTTTCCATGGTTTTCCAGAAAACTTAAGTGTGTGTAAACTTATGTGTAAAAGGCTAAGTAACTTACATAAACTCACCAAAAAAGTCATCATGGGTATGTCACTCTTGTCAGATTCTTTATTCCAGCTCCTTCAAATGCACTTTTGAAAAACACTGGTTAGTACAAGTTGAGTCCTAGCTTTTGCTGCTAAATCCAACGATAGTACAAAAGTGCTGTCTGACAGTGTGGGCCCAGCTTTATGTTAAATCATGGGTCTAACCAGGGTTCTGCCTCCGTCTCTCTTCCTCCACTTAGCTCTTGTTCTCTTGCTAGAAATGCTACTCATGGACAGCTAGCCAAATGAAAAGTACAGCTTGATTAAGGATCTCTTCTGTCAGTAATTTGTGCCTAATGTCTTTAGCTTTCCCATGGGCTGTTGTAGAAAATGGTAAATCTGGTTTAAATGAAACCTGATCCTGTTAATGGCTTAATAGCAGCTGCCACAGGGTTATGGTGTTTTCAACAGATGTCTGTGTTACATTTTGTTCCTAAACTTAAGTCTTGAGTTATCTGTATGAATCATATAAATATAACTGTATGCCTGGATAAATGTTTTGTAAGATAGTCTATGACAAGACACTTTTCTGTCCACTTAAATTTATTCATGTAGAATTTTGCAAAGAAAAATGGATATATAATATTTTTTAATAAAAAATTATTCATGTCTTATAGTTTTCTAATTGTTTTAAGCTGAGAAATGGGCTTCATCTCTACACCTAAGACAATGATTTGGTCAATGTGACCAATTGATTCATCATTGCCCACTGCTATTTGTTTAGCTCTGATAGTGATGTGAATTGTAGTGTCACTTCAGATAAACAGTAATCACACCCCTACACGGTCTCTGTCTTTTTCTTTCTGATAATCATAATTGTAATTATCATCATGAATAGGGTTAGTTTTTCTGGAGTGGGATGTTTTATTCAACTTGTTTTGTAGACAGTATTTCTTCTCTGTAAAGTTCTTGAGCCAGGTATATGAATGATCCAGCAGATACAAACCAGGGATGTGACATCCTAGTTGTGATGGGAGATAGAAATAGTTATGTGATTTGTCTGTTTCTGTGCTATGAATACTTTCAGGCATGATATTAAAAAAAAAAATAGTTTAGTGAGTTCTTGGTTCTGTAGGCCGGGAAATTCCGTAGGCTGGTTATATCTGGTGTGTGGCTTCTTACTGTGTCACGTCATGATGGAGGGTGCTATGGAAAGGAGCTAGCAACTAGTTTAAGCCTGAGACCCATCATTCCTTTTTACAAAGCCCCTGATGTCATTCTGAAGGCCCCAATCTCAGGACCTCACCTAATATTATCTCCTCAAAACTCTATCTCTAAACACCATCAACACATGAATTAATAGATGAGGTTCACAGCACAGGAACTGTAATGGACACATTCAAACCATAACAGCAGCAGGAACAAAAAATACCGAGTAGCATGTTAATTGCAATGCTGCAAACTTGATGCCTGTAGCTTATAAACACGGAGTCTCTGACAGCGTCACTTTTTCAGAGTTGTATGACTACTAAATTACCTGAAGGTAGAAGGCGTATTTGTAAATTCATCCAAGAGTAAGTATTTGAAGGCAACAGGAAGAATATAAAACATGTTTGTACTTACTTTTAAACTGTCTGTGGGTATCTCTGAGTAACTAATAACAGCCTCCTGATGTTCTCCTGTCTTCATATTTTTACCAGGTACTTCCTCAAAGGGAAGCTGTAAAGCCCGGCTTGTCCTTCTTGTTTGAGCTCTTCCTTCTCCACAGAACATTTGCTTACAATGACCTGATCATGGGCTGGGCAGTCTTTCCTGTGTGTGATAACAACTTCCATATAGTAGAGGGAAAATTCAAGTGTCCTCTTCTCCGAGGACCTTATGACCAAAAACTGGACAGCTTCAGAAAAATAGAAAATTTGATTTGTCAAGACTTGGACCAGTGGCTGTGTAATCTATATTTTAAGGTTTGTAATATGATGATTTTATTTATTAAGTTCTTGAGGCTGGACTTGGCCCTGTAGCACAGGTTGTCCTCAAACTCTTGATCCTCCTGTCTCAGACATTGGACTGCTACCTAGCTAGGATTACAGGTTTGAAACATGAGTTTGTAACTGGAGTATAAAGTATTTTCCAAAGCATCTTCTTTCTAGCTATTAACCTTTTTTTCTCACAATTATAAAATTTACTAAACTTTCTTTTAAAAAGTAAAGGTAATTACATCAGATAACTGATTTTTGAAAACACACATGGATTCATATTTAGATTAATATTACATTGTAAGTTCATGGGAAAAATCAAAGTGAATTAAATATACTCTAGTATATTGAATGATTAAGAATTGCTACCCAAATCCCCCAGTTCTCTGTGGTTTGCAATCTGTAAGGTCATTCCATCATCCCAAGAATGAATGCTTTATTTCCTTTCCAAAATTATTGACCAAGCTTCCCTCGTGTGTTGAGAATTGCCTGTGATGATATACAGAAGAGACGAGGTCTGCCTTCTGCCTTCTGAATGCTCAGCTCTGACAAGACAGACATCACAAGAGGGTCATTCCACAGAAGGAGAGTGGCCATGAGAGCTGTCTCCCTCAGTCACTCCATTCTGAGCGTGCTTTTGTCAAACTTAACTATGTAAAGCAAATAAACTTGGACATACATATTTGTTTATGTTTATCTTTCTGTGTACTGCTGAACCCAGCCTTATAGCAAACATGACAGGACATAAATTCACTGTAGGCAGGCGTAATGATGTCCAGAAAAGAAAATAGCTGCATATAAGAATAAAGTGTCCCACTTGTTAGTAGTCTATTTTGATCTTTGTTTCTAAACATGTTATTCTCAATTATAGTATTTCCCAGATCATTAAGTTTTATTCTTTGCCTACACATTTGATTATGTGATCTATCTATCTATCTATCTATCTATCTATCTATCTTTCTTTCTATCATCTATCTATCATCTTCTGTCTATCTATCTATATCTATCTATCTATCTATCTATCCATCCATTTATTTATTATTTACCTATCATCTATCTACTAGCCTACATACCTACCTAATTGATGGAACTGACAAAGATTATTTCCAGGAAATGTATAATTTTGGCCTTAAGCTTTAGAGTTTTCTATCAGTCTTGTAGGATTGTTTTTCTGATACCTTTTATTTGGGGTAAAATTACCTAGTATTTTCTTTTTAGTGTTTCCATTATAGTGTTATGCTGAAATACCTTGTTGGTGTTATCTAGAGAGCCATTAAGGAAATAGTTCTTACCTGGAACTGTGCTTTTCTAGTCATTGTGGAAACAGTGCTACCCAGAGCTAACTCTCACTGCCCTTTAGACTCACGAAGAGAGACATGCTCTCAGGTGCTGCTCACAGGCTCTGTGCTCTGAGAATCTGTACCAATTATTTTGTGGTGCTGCTTCAAGTATTCGAGCTATTTACAGCTCTTAAGAATCAGAAATGATGATATAAACAAGCTTGAATGAAAGAATGATACAGGAGAGTAAATACCTTTAAAACCCCCATAACAAAACAGTTTTAAAACTGTAAGCTAAATGTTATTCCATGGATCAAAATAAACTTAAAATTAAAATATAGTTACAAAAGGAAGTTCATTTTATTATCGTTAACATGAAAGGCATCTGTAAGTGTGTGTATATGTATGTATGCATGTGTGTCTGTGTGTCGCTGTGTATATGTCCCAAGGCACGTGTCTGCACATTTGAGTTTGGTTATTTCCTATGCTATTCTCTTATTTTACATGGTGTCTCAGTAAAATCCAGAGCTTGCTAGTTTTAGCTAGACAGGCTGGTCAGTGAGCCCTTGGGAGCCTCAGGTCTCTGTCTTCTATTCCATATGACCCATTGCTAGGATTACAGGCATGGCTGCTCTACTTGGCTTTCTATGTGGGCTCTGCAGATTTGAACCAAGGTCCTCATACACCACAACAAGCATGTCACTCATGGAGCAAGCATGTCACTCACTGATCCATCTCCTCACCCATGACACCTGCGATCTTTAACTCCTTTTCTATATTTTGTTCTTCTTTTTTCTCTCTTTTGCATCTCTGTCCATACTTAAGGTGGAACTCAAGGTCTCACATCTGCTAGGCAGCCCGACTACTACTGAGCTGTATCCTCAGCCTTTAATACTCACACTAACTTTACATGTAGCTCAGCACGCTGTAAATAATGGCTCGGGAAGTTGGTACTAAATTCATAAAAGACAATTTAAGTAGTTCTGGTATTAATTATGAAGTTTATGTACATAGAGGTTAAATCAAGACTTAAAAATACAAGATTAAAAAGTTGATTATTAAACAGGATTAAAATAATTTGGCTGGATTATAATCTTCTTAGACTTAAAGACCAATTTTTTTTTTTTTACTTTTTTAGTTAAGTAAAACATAATGGGAATAAAAACTCATGCTTTGATTTGCCTATATTGCATGTCTGGCCCCTATGTATCACACACAGATATAATTAATCTCCAGTTCTGTTATTTATTAGACAATGATAGGAACTGTTGCCGTCTGCAATGATGGAGAGGAAAAACAAGTGAGGATAAAGACACTTCTCTGTCATAAAGATGAAAACAAGAAATTCTTACACAAAACTCTGTTTTTATGTAAATTTCTATAATATATGAATTTTCTCAATCTGAGTTTTCTCAAGAGCAAAATGTTATGATCAGGGTTGGGGAGATGGTTCAGGTGGTGCTTGTCCCAAAAACATGAGGACCTGAGTTTGGAGTCCATGCATAAATCCAAACTATGTCAATAAAAAAACTACCCCCCACCCTTCCAAAACTCACTGCACAGGGTAGCATATGTTTTTAACCCCAGCACAGGGGAGGTGGGGTCAAAGACAGGAGATTCCTTCAGCTCACTGGCCTGTGATTCCCCAGGTTCATAGAGACCCTGATTAAAAACTTAAGTAGATAGTGATTGAGGAGAATGCACAATGTCAACCTCTGACTTCCATAGGCAGGAACACACACACACACACACACACACCAATCAACCATATGGAACTTTCTGATCAAGTAGTGGATGGAAATACAAAAGAAATAATTAAAATAAGAAAATATCAAATGGAAGAAAAGGGCAAAACAGACGGTGGAACAGAAAAAACATTTTGCAGTTTAAGCTTAGAGAAGATTAAAGAATCCAAGGAAGCTCTTTCTTCCTTTTTCTTGCAGGGTTAGTGGTTGGGAGGGGAACACTATGAAGTGGACCCACAGAGTCAGAGCTCATTGCGTCCCACTGACCTCTATTGTCCCATGCCATTAGAGGCAGTGACAGGAGCTCTGGGGAGGAGGCTGGAATGCAGCACTAATTCAGTCCCAGAGTTTGTGGGCAAGGAGTGAAGAAGGAAGATTCTGTAAGCAGGGAAGACTGACAGTCTTCCTGAGGAAGTTCTCCTTTCAGATCCCCATCTTTCTCAGTGTTTCATTGGTCCCCTCAAGCACTTAGCTACTTTAAACGTGTGAAAAAGTATGCAGTGAACAGCCACCTGTTCTATAATCTTGTCGTTTATTTTTGGTTTTTATTCCTTGGAGAGTAAAACCCTACAAATGAATATTTGCTAGTTTCATACAAGTATGAAGTTCAGCAATACAGTGTTTTCTTATAAGACATTAAACATAATAAGTCAAACATGCAAAATGCATGACAATATTTTAGGTGATTATGGAGATCATTATTATAACTTAACCAGACAAAATCCTTCAGAGTTTGGAAACCTGTTGTCCTTTTAGATATCTCAAAATCCCCCCACTGTTCTAGAGAAAATTTAACTACATAGGTAATATTTGTAACAGTTTCCATTAACTGAATTATCTCTTAATAGGTAATTAAAACTCCTTTGCATTTGGATGATCAAAAAAGCCATGTGAGCCACAGGCAGCTTTCTCCCGAACGTCCTGTGTGTTTAATGGTGGAAGCAGAGAACACAGAATTCAATCTGGATAATACAGCAGGGCCTTCAAAGAAAGAACCACCAGGAAACATTCATGCTGTAATGGGTGGCGCCATCCACTCTTCTCAAGGTTGGTTGACCATCTACTCTTCTCAGGGTTGGTTTACCCAGTTTTTTCGGCATTCCAATACAGCGTTGAGTACTGTGTCATATTGAATGAAGTTAATTAAGAAGTACTTATTTTCTAAGAATGCATTTTCCAAACTGTGGCATGGAGATAGAATATAACTATTAACAAGAATGTTAGTTTTCACATCACGTTGCCTACCATGGAAATAAGTATAAAATTACTCTCTTGTAATGCACTTTTTCTCCATGACTGACTCCACTGTTTGTAGACTAATGTTTTCACTTCTTTTGGGAGGTGTAGTGTTATTTGACTTCTTTTTTTGGGTCTTCTGTTTAAATTTTCTTGTATGTTTTTGAGAGTAGTAGCTTAAAAGTATGAGTATATAAATTATTCTCAGCACAAAGTTCTCAGGTAGTAGAGTTTACGCTATAGGGCTTTGTTTTTGAAGATCAGTTTTATCAAACACTAGGTAAATCAAGTTTTTCAAAAACTCAATTTTTCAGAAAAGCCACATCTGAAATTATCTTTTGTAGTAAAAGTTTATTACCTTTATCAAAGGTTTTAGTCATGGGTTTCTGAGAATTGATAGATACTCAAACAGTAAATAATATTAGCCTGCCTAACAGGATGGGATGGATTGTCAGCTATTGCTGGACTGGTAGTCACAGTCTCATGACAAGGAGTGGCACTTATACTAATTACCAATGGCAAACACTGTAGTAAGCATTTTCTTTGAAATTACCAAACGATCAAATTATATGGTACAGAAAATAACATCCTCCATCCTCTACTTTGGCAATTCTATTTTGCTGTATTTCCTTTACATCATTTCTTTTTATTTCACCCTCCTCTTTTTTCACCTCCTCCTTATTCCTCTGTGTGTGTGTGTGTGTGTGTGTGTGTGTGTGTATGTGAGTGTATAAATGGGTATGTATGCAGGTATATATGTCTTTGTTTATGCATGTATGTATATGTCTGTATGCATACATGTGCAAGGGAGGGGTATGCATGTGTGTATGTCATGAAGGCCAGAGACCAACTCTAGGTATCCTCACTGATGTCTCTCCACCTTATATTTTGAGTCATGTTCTCTCCTTGATTCCATTGGCTGGTTTTCAGTGAGCTCCAGAGATACTTCTTACTCACTCAGCCTCCTTCAGCACTGAGATGAGAGATACCTGCCACCACATCTCTCTTTATTTTCCAATGCAGATCCTGGGGGATCAAATGAAGATCCTCATGATTCTATGACAACTACTTTCCCATTGCTAAAAAAGACAGGAAGTCTATAAGAGAGATAAGATATGAGGAGGAAAAACAGATTTCAGACCAAATTGCTAAGTGATTAGACTCAACTAAGGAGGGTGTGTAGAGACAAAACAAACGAGGTCTGAGGTCCTAGCTCTGGGAAACATTTGTGATTCTGGAACAGGATGCTGGCACTCCATCTTGGTCAGACTGACTACATGATTCTACTTTCTGGATCACTTCTGTCTTTTTGTTGTTGTTTTGATTTTTGTTGGCTTCTTTTCTTTTCTTTCTGTCCATTGATTTGCTGGCAACCACAAACTTCTGACTAAGTGCTAAACACTTGTTAAATCATGTTTGGAACGTTTTAGTTCCTTTGGAATGATACCATATTGGGCTAAGCAGAACCCCAGTTGCTAGGTTCAAGTTATGAATATTTGCTCTTCTAAAACATTGGTCTAGCATGAACCTTGGACTTTCTTATTCCTGTCTGACCTGTGTGGTCGCTTGTGACTCAGTCAAAGTCATCAGCTAAGGACTACTGAGGTACCACACTCTCTGGAATCATGTATACCTGAAAATGTTGTGTTAAGATTTTACACACAGAATACATAAATGTCAAATTATATGATACTGGCCTTAAATAAATCTTGCTGAAGATAAATTAGGACCCAGATATATGTTGAAGCCAGGTAAAGCATTTCATAGTTACAAACTAATTTAAACTAAGAATATTACTGTTCACACCCTTTTGGACTTGCACTTCTTTTACTTGTAGCAGGAGAGAGCAGGTGACTGCATCCTGCTCTGCTTTGGGGAGACAAGGAGACTTGGTCATCCTCAAAATGCACTTGTAAGCTGAGTGCAGGAACTTTGTGTTGGGATGTAAAAGATTTAAGTCTCTAATTTTTTTTTACTTTAAATGCAAATACCTGGGGTGTTTAACCATACATTTGTAGTGTAAATAAGAGAAAGTAGAAGATGGGGTCTATAAATAAGAGAAAGGCCTTGATAGTTGAAAAGGAACAGTTGATACCAGAAAGTGGCTGTAAACCGGAGGCCAGCGATGCCAAATGTCTTTGTGGGGATGCTCCATGGAAATGGTGATGTAGTCTGGTCAGTTTTCTCATCAAGATAATTGCTTTTATATTGGGTCGATGTTGACTCTCATTGACTAGACATTTCAGCTTGAACATCTGAGTTATCTCTGCTCTAAGGGGAAAAAGAGTAACATTAACATTGCATATATGCGTAGCCTGGGTACTGCAGGTTTATTATGTCCTTAAGAGTTTATATTTTGGAAACTTGGTTTCCAAGTAAAGCAGCACTGAATGATGAGTTTTGTTTTGTCTTCTGTTTGTTTGCTTGCTTTGCTTTGAAAGGGGTGATTGGATCTTGGTGGTTCTGCCCTTAAGAATGCATTAATAGAGATCGGTTACTGAGAAAGTACATTTGTCAAGATAAAACAACTCTAATCCCCCAGGATTTAATCTTAAGACTACTAGAGTCTCTGCAGAGTCCGAATCAACCTGAAGACCCTCACTAGACATAGCCTTTTGAACCACCCACCCCCAGAGCTGGAAGAAACAAAGCCTTCCCTTCACAGATGGCCTAGCCCTGGCAATTCTAATGGAGCCACAGGAAATGCACTAAGACACTGGAAATCTGAGATGTAGGAAAGACAGACAGTGTCAAAGCCTCTTCTGATGATCCAAGATCATCATCCTAAGAAAAATAAAGCAAGAAGCAAAAGGGAATAATTGTGACTTCATGGGACGCAAAAGAAGAGAAAGCATGCCATTGATTTTGCTTAAATATCAAGTTCAAAGGTCAACTCTGAAGTCACTGAACACTGTAAAATATGTGCGCTTGCAAAGGGTACTTCTTTTAAAAAATGTTTTAGTATAGCACAGTCTTATTTTAGAAATCTTGACTTTTACCAGAATGGGTTCTGACTTAACTGATATTTAATGCAACTGATATTTTTATCTAGTTTTAGGATACTGAGTGGAAGATGACAATTATTCTTGGACCATTTTCACCATATCCCTTTTGCTTTTTTAGCTTTTCTAGGGCAATGTGGCTACATGCTCTAGATGATCCACACCATGCTATAAACCTGGCTTTTAGAGTGATGTCTTTGCCCCACGGTCTCCATAAAGAGGACAGGTAGCACTCTGGAGAAGAGGAATGCCATCACATTCAGTATGCACATACAGTATGCACCAAGAGGGAGACTTTCTTGAGCTTTGCTTTAAAGTAACCTGATTATTATTTTGGTTTGCTGTAAGCCCAGAGACTAATGTAAGCCTCACGTTCGAAGGCAACAGAGGGACTATTTCCTCCTGTTGTGAGCAGATCGATACAGAAAACCAAACTTTCTTCCAGTACACGCCTTCTCTATTGCTTACTTTTATTTTTCTTGGATGCTCCTATGCTTATTATTCGTGGTTAATATCTCCCATGGGCCTCTTTTCTCATATATCAGAGCTGCGATACAGTGTGCAGTTTCTGCCACTAATGTGTTGCTAAGAAATTGAATAATGAGTAAACATACTCAAACATGTAGTAATTCATTTTCAAATTAAAAGTTTATTAAACTCCGGCTTGATGATTTTCTGGCTATTTACATGTAAAGGAAGGACACCGGAGGCGGGGACCATGTGGTATGTTCATGGCTGCAAAGTTTCTCTCTGAAAACTGTATTTATGATCTCCCACAAGCTCTTCTACATCAGTAGATTTCATATGTAATCTGTAAAATTTGCTATTGTCCCCAAATCACACACAAAATGGCTTTTATGTTCCATCATAAGTGTGTCTTCTTTTTTGTTTTGTTTTGTTTATTTGTTTTTAGTTTTTCGAGACAGGGTTTCTCTGTGTAGCCCTGGCTGTCCTGGGACTCACTCTGTAGATCAGGCTGGCCTCGAACTCTGGAACTCAGAAATCCGCCTGCCTCTGCCTCCCAAGTGCTGGGATTAAAGGCGTGCACCACCACCGCCCGACTATAAGTGTGTCTTCGTACACGCTCTCTCATAAGGGGAATTTGGACTTAGTTCATGGTTGATGATGATGATGAACACTGTTACTGTGAGCTATGCCTGGGAACAGAAAATATCTATAAAAGGCTGGAAGAAAATACCTATGGTATAACTTGTGATTTCTTCTTCCAAGTTTGTTTGTTTGTTTGTTTTTTGTTTGTTTGTTTTTCATTTTAGGGTAACCACTAGGGAACCGGTGATTGCATTTGATAATTTTGTTTTGTATATGGATATCTTGCAAGAATAATAGTTCTTGGAAAACTTTATGGATGCTTGAGGATACTGAATTTAAGAGAATTTTATTGTGTGCTCATGGCAAACAACCACACTGCTAAATGCTGCGGGGTTGTAAGCAAGAGTACCTCCAAAGGTTTACCTGAGCTCATCTGCTTCATTATGATACAAGCCTATGTATATATGCCCTGTAGGATGGGTGGGCTCTTTGAGTATCCTTTCCATCAAGGTCAGAAAACCATTTGGGGGTCAGGGGGAAGAAGCAAGAGCAACCAACTAAATAGCTATTTAGTTGTAAGTTGAGGGAACAATTTTGAGAAATGTATGTTGTCAAGCAGTTATATTTGGGCTATGTCTCAATTGTCTCCAGCCCTTGAGTAGGTTGTGCTAGAAAACTAGTTTTAGGGGTATAGATATTAGATGAGGCAAATCAATCTCTCTCTCTCTCTCTCTCTCTCTCTCTCTCTCTCTCTCCCTCTCTCTCTCCCTTGCTCTCTCACTCTTGCTCTCACACTTTCTCTTGCTCTCTCTCCCCTCCCTCCCTCCCTCCCTCCCTTCCTCCCTCCCTCCCTCCTTCCCTTCCTCCCCTTCCCTATCTTATAAATGATATCAACTAGAAGAGAAAACAAAGAACTATTGATTATAATAATAGAGTCTTTGATCTCTAAAGAACAGAATTAGGATTTTTACAGCTTACAATGGTAGAGAAACCATATACATTCAGTAGAAATTATCTGTCCAGCACTGGATTAGAACATTTTCCCAGGCTCATGATAGACAGCATAGTTCTCTTTCATGACAATGGGTACCAGAGCAGTAGTTGGTCAGTCATGTGGTCATGAGGAGACACACCAGCACTCTAGGTCTTTAAAATTCACTTGCTAGAGGATATTTTTAACTTTGGCTGTATTTCTCAGTACATAACCCCATTGTCAGTTCCGAAACCTGTGTATTCCACTGTGCACCACACATTGTACATGATGGGCAACTGATAGGTTGTAGGCTTTCAGTATCCAGGCAGACCACTCAACCTGGCTGGGATAGGAGGGTTGTCACAGTCAAAAGCAGCCCTAACAATATTAAATCATGTAAAAACTTAATTTATACCAAGTAGACATTTGCCTTCAAGTACAGTTTAACAAACTTAATGCAACAGTTAATTGTGTCCACATATTAATCTCTTGTGGAGCTGTTAATACACATTGACACCTGGGCTGTTCTCAGGTCCAGTCACTACCAGTCTCTAGGGTCAGGTCCTTGACATTGTTAGTGTTAAAAAAACTGCCCATGGGTTCCAAGTCGAGAAAGAAGGAAGGTTTCTGGGCATGGAAGCACATACTTATAATCCTGGATACTGTAAAAGAAAGAGACAAGAGGATCAGAAACTCAAGCCAGCTTTGGTTACATAGTAAAGTTGAGGCCAGCCTGAGTTACATGAAACCCGTCTCAAAAAGAAAACCAAAACCAAACTGTACTGGCTGGTTTTGTGTGTTAACACAAGCTAGAGTCATCAGAAAGGAGGAAGCCTTAGTTGAGGCCATGACATGCAGCTGTAAAGCATTTTCTCTATTAGTGATAAATAGGGGAGGGCCCAGCCCATGCTGGGTGATGCTATCTCTAGGCTTATGGTCCTGGGTTCTTTAAGAAAGCAGGCTGAGCAGGCCATGCAAAGGAAGATGTTAAGCAGTGTCCTCCACGGCCTCTGCATCAGCTCCTGTGTCAGGTTCCTGCCTTGCTTGAGTGAGTTCCTGCCTTTACTTCCTTTGGGGATGAACAGCAATGTGGAAGTGTAAGCTGAATGAACCCTTTCCTCCATAATTTGCTTTTTGGTCATGGTGTTTCATCACAGTAGTAGAAAACCCTAACCACAAACTAGCCAGATGCCTGAAGTGACACTATTGGTGCTTTCTGAGTTTCTTTAGTTCCCTGAAACAAGTATGATTATTTTTGACCTCTGGATATTCTTTGATTTTTATTGTATCATGAAAAATCTTCACCAACTAGCATAAAATTTCCTTTTTAAAGAACCCCTACTCAATGCCAATTGGACCTAGTGTTCATTCTCTTCATTGTGAATATGAATTCATTTGCATGACTGGATGACCAGCCTCATGAATATTGACTATGTCTTTGGAGTCTAATCTGTGCCTGGTACAAAGCATTTGCCCAATTAAAGATGTGCTAAATTAATAAATGAATTAATCCATTCTGAAGTACATAATAATTTTATTACAATTACACTACAGTGGTCGGCAAGGCAATATGGAGTCAGAGTCAAAAATGGTGTTGAAAATCTCAGTTTGCTACTGATTACAGTAGAATCATTGTTAAATAGCAATACTATTTAACTCCGTGAGAAAACCTCCTTTCTTTTGGAATGGCCATACTGTCTATTCTGCATGTATACCAGCTCTGTGGGAGCACCAAGTTTTCACAAGTTTTCGAGAATTCATTCTAACTTATGTAACATATCATCTTGTAATTTCTAATTCTTTTATTTCTTGAATGCTAACACCCTTAATCATCTCCCTATGTACTTGTTTGGGATACATCTTTCCAGTCTTTGTTTGTTTGTTTGGAAACAGAATATTATAAAGCTGCCTAGGCTGCTCTTGAACTCACTATGTAGTTGAAGATAACCTTCAACTTCGGATTCTCCTATTTCACCTTCTAAGTACAAGGAGTCTGGATTTAAATGGTGGCCCCAATTGAATTTAAAGCTCCCTGTTTGCTAGGCAAAGATTTAACCAGTTGTGTCCCATAACCATTTCCAAAAAATGAGCAATTCTACAAATTACTGACATAATCTGAAGAGTTTTGAATGACTACTTAAGAATCACCATTTGTTGAAACTCCAAAGCAAATGTTAGACTCTGTGCCATTTGGTCTCTAGGATTTTTTTTTTATCAGATAGATTCGAATCCTTCATCTGAGCACAAAACTAAGCTGCAGGGAACTACAGAATGTTTCAAAGTGATTAATCTGCATAAAGAGCTAATTACCTGCATTTTAAATGCCTTTACTGAAGATATGGAAATGCATAAAATATTGTAAGTCACAGAAAAGCAACATTATTTAATTGAGATCGTTGCAAAAAAAAAAGAATTTGTAAGTTCTTCCTCCTATTCCCCTTACATCCTCTAGCTTCCTGTTTCTTTCCCTTCATCTTGCTTTCCTTTAAGCCCTGAGGTTGTCATCTTTTAGCTTTATTTACAAGTAGAATAAGCCTCCTGGTACCTGTATCACTGAAATTCCTAAACAGGCTTAGCTGAGAGAATTCTTCTCACTGTTAATGGACGCCAGTAACTCTCTGACTATTAGTAGATTTTGTCAGATAGGAAAGCACCATAATTTGTTCTTATCTTGGGCTTATTTTCTGGGGTGCTACACCACCTCTAAGAATCAATTACAACATTTCATTCTGTTTGATCCATTTCTATCTCAAAGTCATGTCTGAAACCCGCTAGAACTGAAAAAGCTTTAAACAGCCATGCAGGTCTGTAGATTGGTTTTGACAGGACTGAGAGACAGAGTCCCGCCTGGGCCCACAGTGATGCTAGCTGACAGCCCCTCACTGCTCCTGGGCGGAGGGAACATGTGGAAGGAATTGCTCTTTTCCTTTTCACAGTTTGTCATTTCCTCTGCAGGGCAGCCTCTGACCCCTCTTGAGATCCTGACACCCATGCCGGAAGTGTTCCCACTGATGTAAAGGAAGTGGAGAAGCAGCTAATGCCAAGAAAGAAGGAATGAGGAGTGTCAAAATGATGTGGGTGACAGAGAGATGGGCTTAAAATGCTTCCAGCAGGTTAGGTTCTGCTGTACTCTTTCCTGTGGAGAGCAGTACCCACTGATCTGTTGCTGTTCAAGGAGTCAAAACATTGTAGGAAGCTACCTTAGAAACTGCCCCACCCCATCGTCTGCCTCCCTCTCCCTCTTTCTCTCCCTCCCTCCCCCTCCCTCCCTCTCTCTCCCTCCCTCCCCCCCTCCCTCCCTCCCTCCCTCCATGTCACTTATTTTAAAAGTAGAGATATAAATAAAAACAGATGTGTCACAAGCAAATTGTCAAAAATAAGGTTGAAGTAAAAAATGCCGAGCGATGTTTGTTAGCCTTCCTTCAGGACATGGGTGTGTGGTGTGTGTTTGCAGTTACAGTTTGTGGGTTAGGGCCCTGGCGCACCAGAGCTTGAGATTTCAGACCCATACCTATGCTCATTGTTTAGTGTGGCCTGATGAATCCTCCATGTGTATCAAACAGTCCAGTAAAGTAACACAATGGCCGAGGGCTAGGTGGTCAACCACACTGCTTTGACATTCTCTTCTTGTGCGTGGTCGTAGACCACTCCAAAACACATGAGATTGTCAGGATTTCAGGAGTGAGGAAGGGATTCAGTTTTAAAAGCACAGCTGTGCATCATTTAACAACAGGGTTATGTTCTTCGAGATAGATTGAGAAGCAATTCTGTCACTGTTAAAATGGCAGAGCATATTCACAGGAGCTACGGTGGTGGAACCTCCAACGCACCTGGGGAGAGGGGGAGAGCTAGGGTCACTTACTGTGCCTGCCACCTACTGAAGGCTTCTTATGTGGCACATTTTTGAATATTTGGAAACATTTTGCGGGATATATATTTTTCTAAGAACACTCTTTAAAGAAGGGACAATACTTCTAACTCTGCTCTCTGATTCTGTTTTATGGATATGTGTGTGGTATATATGTTCTTTAATCTTTTCAGCTGGACTGCTCACTGAGCAAGGATGGTAATGCAGTTAATATATGCATAATATACTATATATTATATGTAAACATATACTCAATCGCCCTTCCTAAATATATACTCTCCGGAAAATAATATAACTTGCCATTGGTCAGTTTCTCTCATTTAGTCCATGCTTCAGAGTTAGATAAATGTCTGAAATGGTAAACGCACAAGTGGGTATTGACGAGGAATTATATGGCTGTGGTTCTTGGCTAAATATGAACCACTGTGATTGACCTATCAGGGTAAGAAAATGAGAGCACTCTGAAATAGCCTTGGGAGCCGTGGTTTAGGCAGGGTTACCGTGACACTTTGATAGGACCCACTTGTCTCTGTCCTCACTATTTAATCTGAAGCTCCCAGAAGTATTGATAGCTGAACCAGATGAAAGTTGAAAGACGGAACTGTAGGGATAAAATATACTTTCTGCCTACTTTTACTAACACATGAGTCATGATGAAGGAAACCAGGACTGGCTGAGGAGGATTTGCCTTTGAGTCATGACAGAGTGGCTGGCAGTCTAACATGAATCCCAGCCGCTATAGTTTGGGTCACAGGCTTTTATTTCAGGCTCATGCTGCAAGCCCCAGAAGGTGGCATCTCCTTCAGCCAGTTCCATTTTTCCCCAAAAGATAAATGAGACTAGGAGGCTTCATATGAGCAAGGAGATCATTCATTTTTTATTTATTTACTTAAATCTGTCTTATGTCTCTGTGTGTGAATGTTGGCTTATGGAGGTCAGAGAACAACCTCAGGTATTGTCCTTGCCTTCTGCCTTATTTCAGAGAGGGACTCTTGCTTCCTGCTGTGAATGACAGGCTAGCTAGCCCTCCCCACTCCCCACCCCCAGCTTCGGGTTATTCACCTGTTGCCATCTCCCATTCATCATAGGATTTAAAAATTAACAATTTATCAGTTTCTCCTTTTATGGATCCTATTTTGGCTATCAAGTCAAACATGATTTGGCTAGCCCTAGATCTTGAGGCCTTACTATCTTTTAAGTGCAAGTATATTTTAAGGGTTTTATGTATGTGGAGTGATACTTAGCTCAGTTCTTTTACCACAGAATATCAGATTATCCCAATGCCATTAGTTCAAAATCACCTTTCTCCCATCAAATTGGTTGTGTACCTGTTTTAGATATTACCAGTTGGGCACATTTCTGCGCACTTCTCCTTTACTCACTGACGTCATGACCTGCCTCTCACTCTGCTAACTCCACAGTCTTGATTGCCACAGCTGAGTCATAGAGCTGGATACTGGGGACAGTGATTTCTCCCATTTTCTTTGTTGAGATGGTGTCAAGCATTATGTTTTCTTTTAGTTCGGTATGATGTGTTTAAATAAGGGAATTAACATTTTGTAATTTTGAGGCCAAAAATTCGGTACATGGTTTTTGAAGCTCATACCTAAGTACTTTATTTTCTGTGCCATAACTGTCAATGGTTCCTCTTTTTAATTTTGGTTTTAACAGGTGCGTTGCTAGCATACAGAAATGTGACTCCATTTGTGTTATTTTTCCATACAATTTTATGGATGTTCATTGAAAACTTTTTTTCCCATTATGCTTATATGTAACTATTACTGTACCTAAATGCAGGTACCCTCAAGAACCAGAAAAAGGTGTCTAGTCCCCTGGATCTAGGGTGAATCCAGGTGAATGGGTGGCTGGTTGTAAGTTGCGCAGTATAGGTGCTGGGAATTACACTCAGGCCCTCTGCAAGGGAATCAAGACTCCTTACCTACTAAGACATCTCTCCAGCCCGATAAGTTGAAATTTTATGCTAAGTACCATGTATTGATCAACAAATATGATTTCTGAAGCTCATAAGAGGAAGTAGTGCATTGTGCATATGCTAATGCCTGAATCTCTTCTCCTTCTCCTCCTTCTCCTCCTCCTCCTCCTCCTCCTCCTCCTTCTCCTCTGAGGGAAGATGTTCTAGTGACATTTGTCTTTCAGTTTTCCTTCATCTGAGCATGGATTTCCTGCTTCATTTTTAATGCTAATTGTTGGGTTTTAGCACATTGTTGGGTTGAATTGTGGGTCCCAAGTCTCCCCCTCTCCCCCTCCCAGAGGGACAGAGGTGTGGGAATTTGACTGTGTTCATTTCACACTGGCACCAGGCTATGAGAAGTCACAGGACTCTGCCCCGGGGGTGGAAGAGCACAGTCTGAGGTTCCCCATGGAGCCAGAGCTCTTGGATTGGGGGTCCCCAGGCCAAAAGGTGGCCTGGAACCAGATGGTTCTCAGGCCCTTTGGTTCTCAGGTGCTGCTGGGAGGCCGAGGAAGGGCTTCCTCATGTTGAGGCTTATGGGCTAGATCAGCCTGCAACCTAAGAGGGGAGGGGGAAACCTCTGGCTGCATCCTGTGAGGGATGAGAGTTCTGGTTGCAGTGACTTGCTTGGCTTGGTGATGATTGGCTCAGCTTCCTTGCTTGAGTTTCTGGGCCTCCATGACTGGACATGTAGAGAGGTTATCATTGGGAGATTAGACGGTGGCTCCGTAGTTGAAAATCTTCTCCAAGGTTCCCCACTGCAGGTTCCAAAGAAGGGAAATAAGCTATGGTCTTAAAATGTTTATTGTCATGGCGGAAAACAGATGAAAACTATACTCCAGTATTTTCAGGGCAGGCCTGAGGTTAAATACCTTTTGCAAGGAGGAGGTTCTGGGAAGGAATGGTTAATTTGCCATGCCCTCTAGCCTTTAGGTATCTCAATATGGAGATCTGTCTTGAGGCTCTGTGGCCTGAAGTCATACCCTCTACCTATGAAGGAGCTAGGGAGCATTGTCCTATGAGCCTGAATGGTGTAGATCGATGAAGGTCTTCGGCCTCATGTCAGGAGCCTGGAGCCTGGGAGAGTGGTGAAATGTATGCCGTCCCTTGTAGGGAAAACTGTGGAGTCTCCAATCTTCAGGGTCTCCGGCCATCTCTAGCCAGTGCTCAACCAGAAACTATGCTGTCCTTTCACAGTCCTACATATAACTATCACATACAATTTGTGACTGGGAACATTTTGTAGTTAGAACTTGAATGATACTGAATTATTTCAGTGTGCATGACTCAGTTTGCTTCTTGGCTTCCCACTGGGTAATTTTTGTGAATTCTTAGGAGGATGAAGAGCATCTATAGATGAGCCACCTAGTACATATGATAGGGGAGGTATTATCTGGACTCATGCTAAGCGTTACTTATGCTAGAAACTTGCAGTAGGATCCTTTGTGGTTGTTCTGTGTGAGAAATGTGTCAAATAGCAGGAAAGGAAAGTATCAGACAGGATCCTGGGTCATCCTGCCAAGAACTCAGTGCAACTTTTGAATGAGGAAGTAGACAAGCACTCTTGAGAACTTTCTCTTTGACTTACAGATTATTTCTTAGAGTGCTTAATTGATGATCGCCTAACAACTTTCCTTCTGTCTTTCCATTTTGATTGCTAATTTAAATTTGTTGTGATCATACAAGTTCATCTGTTGGCCACATGAGCTTGAGTGTTGGCTCATAGAGGTGCTCATAAAGTTACCTCTTGTTATTTAGCAGATTTCTGTAATACTTGATACATAATTCATTATATATATATATAGACCTTGCAGAATTTCGGTATCAGTCTAAGACATCATCTATTCCTCTCTCAGATTTTCTAGTGTCAATGGTAACTTAAGTAGGTAGAAAAAAATTCATTATTTCAGATAGCTTTGACCACTCTGGGCTCAGTGGAAATGTTAGTTGATGATAACCAGGAAAAACTCACAAACAGCACATTGAAATTTGTGGCTTCTCTCATTGTCTGTAAAATGGGGAGTTTAATATTTTTAAAACTAAGGAGAAAAAAGAAACTGATTTACATAAAAGGATAGGATCTTCTTATATATGACAGAATTTGGAAATGTTTAAAGGCTATTTTTAAAGAGAAAAGCAATATCTGTTTCTTATAGTATGTTAATATTTTATCAGGAAAGGCATGCAAGCATCAATATTGTGTAGTCTTATGGATGAAAATGATTCAAATATTAGTAATGTATTGGTAGACATTCTCTGCTGGCTACAAGGTTCTTAAACAACTTGAGGTAAGTAAATAACATGTGCACATGTCTTCACAGATGGAAGTCTATTGTGTAGGTGTGTGTTCTTCTTAACTGACTGACTGTAGATGTTCATGAGTGTCACTCAAGTATGCTTTCGTGTGCCCATCCACATGAAACGGATGTGGGTTTGCTGGTCCAGACAGGTTGAACTTAAGGATGATTTCATTGTATTCTTGCTTCCAGTTACATTAAAAAAAATTCTAAAATATTAAATTATTGAGCCTTTCCATATTTCTAGGAAAACAATTAAGAAAATATTAGATACATTATATTATTCACTAAACACTTTGGGTGTTAGGGAGAATAATGTAGGTTAAACACTCAATATTCTTGTCAACTGTAACATTTAAATTTAGTTTTACTTTAAAGATTTTGTGTGTCTGTATGTATGTGTGTGTGTGTGTGTGTGTGTGTGTGATGTGTATTGGAGGGTGTGCCCACATAAGTGTGTGGATATTAGCAGAGGCCAGAAGAGGGCATTGGATCACCAGGAGATGGAGTTATAGGTGGTTGTGAGCCTCCTGACAGTGGGTGCTGGGAACTGAAGCTGGGTTCTCTGCAAGAGCAGGAATCCCTCTTAACTCTTGAATCATCTGTCCAGCTCCAACTATTAATCCTAATTTCCACCTTAAAAAAAAAACCAAGAGAAGTTTGTTTGTTTGTTTGTTTGTTTCCTAACATCATGGCACATGCTGACATATTGATATTTGAAGCATCTTGGCAGTTCCCAATCTTATTGGATCAAATTGTACTAATAGCACAGAATGCTGTCAACTTTTATTTGTGCTTAAGTAGATCCTGATTTGTTTGCTGTGCAATATTAGTTAGATGTTTGACTGTAGCTTTGAGTTGGGTTAAACAGGTTTGTTGTATTAACGAGCACATGTTCAGAATTTGGAGTCAGTACTTTTGAAGCCAACAAACACATTAGTACTAGGGTTTGGGCCTATGGCTACAGCCATGGTCATTGCAGCACGCTGCTAAGAATTTGTAGTTTGTTGCTTATTTTTGGCCTTCAAACTGTTCATTTGTCCTGTGAACTAGATTATGTGCTTCTGTCTGTCAGTTAGCTGAATGCAT
The DNA here is from genome assembly GCF_004785775.1 of Grammomys surdaster. NCBI lineage: Eukaryota > Metazoa > Chordata > Mammalia > Rodentia > Muridae > Grammomys > Grammomys surdaster. Next base: position 9,969,457 of record NW_021604595.1, read on the forward strand.
TTCAAGTCAATTTACTAAAATAGTCACTGTTAAGCGGTATATTTGGACAGAGTTGACACCTTTGACATTTTCTAAAATGGCAAAAATGGCTACATTTAAGGCTGTGATTTATGAATGTTGTGTGCCTCCAGAACCTCCATCTCATTCTGGACTTTAGCTACTGTAACTCCTTCTGCACGCTGCTGAAAGGGCACTTAATTAATGCTGCATCATCAGATAGTTCGTGATGCATGGACAGACAGACATTCATACAAAAACAAAGCCATAGTATTGATCCGAAAACAATGACCTTATTGCGCCTTACAACTGTCTTGTCTCACAAAAGTAGAACTGGGGGGACACAGACGAAGCAACAGACAGAGTGAAGAAGAAGGAGGAGGAGCAATGGGTTGGCTGTGTCCTCATGAAACATGCATTGCTTGGGATACACAGGAGACTCAACTTGCTATGATTGAAATAAGAAAGCATTTTGAACCTTCAGTTGTCTTCTAGATTGCTGGCCTCTATTAAAAACTTCTTAAAATAATAGATAGGTTTAATTCCTCAAGCAAAAGAAAAATTATGTCATCGTAAGGATTTTCCTTATTTATTATATAGACGAGGCTTGACTGTGGCCAGAAAAGGAGGCAGATCTCATGTATTGCAAGTTTTAAATGTACTCGGCTAAGGTTTACTTAATTGGAACCTCCAGGCAATAAAGGAGCCCTTTTTAAAATTCTGTGATTCTTAATATGCTAAATAATGCAAAGCTTCCCTCTTGAAGCATGGGACACACATCTGGCAGCTTAACATTTAAATTACAGGGGGAAAACCGCCTCGCTTCAGCCGTAATTTTCTCTAAGAAAAGAATAGGAAATGGAATACAACTGAGTTTAATTTCTGCTTAGATTTCCATCTTGTCTAATCGCAGGCATTTTTTCTCTTGCTTCTTTGTATTTATATTTTTATATGCACTTTCTGTACATTTTATTAATCTTTAATTTGAGATGCTTCTCGGCTACAGAGTGCTTAGGAAAACGTGGTGCATTTTACTTAGTGAATTGTTTTGAAAAATCTGTCGGATTTCAAGCAATAAAAACAATAGGATAGAAAATAAAGGGGAAATGGAATTTCAGAGACCCATAAAAATGTTTCTGACAAAAGGCGAATGTTTTTCAGTGGGCTTCCCTTTCAAGGTTTAATTTTTTTCTCCAGTATTAATGTTTCCTCTGTTTTGTCATTCTCTGGCTGTTTTTCATGCAAAAGTTATTATGAGAGGCATTCTTTCTTTGTATTTCTCCAAAGGACAGTGTCAGATCCTTGATTAATTTTGCAAAGGTCATTTGGAAAAACCATTAAAAAACATGCCAAGTAAAAAAGATTAGCATACAGGGAGAAAATACACTTTCATAAACATATGCATTTATATACAGAGAGAGTACTATAATATTATACAATTTTGACAAGTGTTTTCCTTGTGTTCCTCATGTATTATTAAAAATATGACTGTTCCATTTATTTTGTCTGGGTGATACCAGCTGACAGACTCCAAAGGCATCTGCGGGTTAGTGTGACTTGTAAACATTTTATCTTTTTCTCAACATAAGAGGACATGATCATTAAATAGAATGTCTTTCCATAAAATAAAGGGGACTTTCAAAAATAATTAACCTACATTTGTATTATTAACACATAAAATGGACCATAGGTAGCCCAGACAAGGACATGTATTCATTTCCATCTTTTAATTAAGATATTAAACAATTTTTCCATTTCTGGTTTTAATTATTATAGGATAGCTGGTACTATACTGGATTCTCTAATAAAATTCACCAGCAAACTAGAGAGAAAAACTGAAGCTACTGCCAAGGGTTCTGGTATCAAGAAACATGATCATGACATTTGAGAGCAGATATATTTGTTTGTGAGCCTTCACTGGTGATCTGAGTCCCTCTACCCAGACACACATTCCAGCTGTCAAGCGCTGACATGCCACCAGAGCAGAGGCTTTCTCTGCTGTGAAGAGAGAGATCATCTTTCAGTGAAGATCACAGAACTGGAGCCTGAAGAGCAGAGCTGGCAGCAAAGAAGTGCCAATACGGAGTTCTTCTTGGTCTGGGATTGAGAGGTGAACAGGACACAATCAGACTTAGGCTAATGTGGGCATTGCTGAGCTGCTGTGTCCTGTGGCTATTGTAGACCAGACTGGATGCAGAACCATAGAGATTCTAGAGTAGGAACAGGGGGCAGTCAAGCCCAGCGGGAGAAGTTATGCTAATAACTCAGTGTGAATTTGATAGCAATTTCAAGTCAAGGTACCCAAAGTCTTCATGTGTGAATAAAGGGCCACACCCTAGAGAGCTTACTCCAAGTTGTCCCTAGATCACCTTACCATTACCCAGACTGCCTGTAGACCATTGGCAGACACAGACATGTTGCTCTTTGAGACTGTTAGGCAAGGCTGGGTAAGCTCATGAGTTTTTCAGAGACCACTATAATAAGATATAAATTGAAGACTAAAAGTTTAAACATAGAGGTAAGTAAATAAACTGCTTACTGCAAAAGATACTAAAACCTTTCAGAGGAAGATAACAGAACCCAACATCTTTTGCACTATCTATAATAGAATTTGTAGTTAATAGACATGTAAAGAAATGGAAAAATATAAATTATACTTATAAGAAAACAAACTGTGAATAAAAGTAACTCCAATATGACTCTTACTAAATTTATTAGAGAAAATTCTTTAAGAAGGCAGTATAGATATATTCACAAATTTAAAGAAAAAGCAAAGGGAAATTAGGTTTTTTTCCATAGACAGGAAGTCATCAAAAACAAAACAAAGCAAAACAAAACAAAGCAAGTAACCAAACACAAAACTGAGATTCCAAGGCTATAATAATAAAATTTTTGCAGAAGAGACTGCGAACTTGGATACAGAATGATAGAAACCAACCAGTCTAAGATGTAGGAGAGAGTGGGGGAAATGGGACAGACTGAGTACTTCATGCAAAGTCCTCAACCTGCTGCCTGAATGGAAAAGACTTAGGAGGGAAAGAACAGTAAAAAGGAAAAAAAATGTACTTCAAAGGAGCCTCAGATTGGACTCTATGATATTAGATTAAAGAAGTAGGGGGGAAGGGTTTGGATCTGAGAGGAATTGGAGGAAGGAGTAGGGAGTTAATATAATAAAAACACACAGTATGAGATTATCAAAGATTTGATAATTTAAAAATTAAAAAGGAATTATTGAAAATTTCCTCAAAATTGAAAAAAAATGTCAGCTCACAGGATTGAACTTCCTCAGTTAAGCTGAACACCAAACACGCAAAATAGAGCCACGGTTTGGAAACCTCATGGCTGCCATGCTGAATCTCCAGAGTGAGGGTGATAATCCTGACAGTAAGAAGAGGGAAAATCAACATATTCTACAATACAAACAATGCTCTTGACCACCAAATGGCTGACATAACCTCACAGGGGTTGGGACAGCACAGTAAACCTGTTCAAGCCCCAGGCTTGAACAGCTCCAATATCAGCAATAGCCATGGGGTTATTGGCAGTTGTTAGCTTCTGGGACATGGAGAGCTGGTTTTCCCTAACAGTACAGAGCCCCTCCTAACTACATTCCAGTGGAAGACTACATACCCAAGAATATTTGGTCAATGCAAGTTGAAGGTTTAACTTTTAAAAGATACAAATTTGGGTGGGCAGAGAATGGGGTGGGGATGGAGTCAATCCTATATGGGATCTCTTCATCAAAATCTCCACTCTGGGTTCTGGGAACCCCAGGGAAGAAGAGGCAGAAAGATTGTAAGAGCCAGAGGGGACTGAGGATGACAGGAAACAGTGCTTCCCAGAAATTTACAGGACTGACTGACACATATGAACTCACAGAGACCGTGAAAGCATGCACAAGGCTTGCACAGGTTCACACCAGATGGAGTCTCTGTGCTGAGAGGGGAAAATGGATACAGCCCCCATACCTAACCCAGACCCCATCTTCAGTAGATTGCAAATAACTTGCCAAGGAAAAATTTGTTTTCCCCAGTGCAGTCTCACTGGAGGTACACTTGAAGGCAAGACCTGTACCCAGCAGAAGCTGGTCAGCACCAAATGAACTCAATGGTATTCTGCAGACTTTTGTTTATATCACTTTGTTTGGGCTTTGAGGTGGGGGGTGGGTTTGCTTATATGGTGTGTGAGTGAGTGTGTGTGTGTGTGTGTGTGTGTGTGAGAGAGAGAGAGAGAGAGAGAGAGAGAGTGAGACAGAGACAGAGACAGAGACAGAGAGACAGAGAGACAGAGAGACAGAGACAGAGAGAGGCAGAGAGCCAGAAATCTCTCTCTAGTAGAGAGGATTTGGGAAGAGTTGACTACAATAATACCTACTACTAGGAATCTATATGTAGACTTTACGCTAAAGACAAAACAAACAAAAACCCAACATGTAACAGATCGCAGAGATTGAAGACTCATGGGAAGAAAATGCTCATAAATCACTGTTAGCACTATAACACCTGATAACCATTTTGCCAGGCTTGAAGGGTTTCTTAATTAAGTGAACATTTATCAAATAATAAAAACAATGTTACTCTTTTTTATATTTCTCCAAAAGTTATACATATTTTTGTCCACAAGAAGACAAGGGCATGTCTTCTTAGAAATTTTCTGATTGGAAAGGGCCAGAGCTAGGAACAAATATTATATCATTCTATAGATGTTATGAGACTCTGTGTGTGTGTGTGTGTGTGTGTGTGTGTGTATGTGTGTGTGTATGTGTGTGTGTATGTGTGTGGGTGTGTGTGTGAATTCAGGATCCAATAGCATCTTTGTGTGTGTATATGATAATGGAATGCTTTATGTTTCATTTGCGGGGTGGATATATAGGGATTTTTCAAACCCTTCTGAGCTAAACATAAAAAAATATATTTGCAATTTATAGTCTTTAAATTGTAAGTTCATGATTTGAACTTCAAAGTACTAATTAGATTGAAGTATTCTCAAGTTAGCCAGGCGTAATTCAGACACCAAGTTGCCTGTGCCTCCCCTCCAAATTGAAGCTACCAGGAAAGCGGTAACCTCGCCTTTGCCTTTCACCCCAAACACATAGCATAGGGCTGGAGTGCAGAGGTGTACACATACATGGGGGAGTTTGTGATGAATCATAGCACCCACCTCAGGTCTTAAGCTATCCATTTATGTTTGATCCATACTGACAATGATGAGAGACATTTTCAACAGAGCTAGGGCCCTTGTTCTGCCCACACTTTTCTTTAAACTGGTCCTAAAAGGTGTGGCTAGACCACAGCTCTTAGACACAGTGTACTTTATTTCTGACTCTTCTTGCGTCTTTTCTGTATCTTAACAGTTATCACTGATGGGCTGGAGTATGCAAGGATGGGGAGGAGAACCCCACTGTGTCTTGTGTTAGTGTGGTCACTGAAGATGCTGGGCTTTCTCAAGCTGACTCCTCTCTGGTGGGAACAATTGTAAACTCTTTTAGAGTTTAGAGCCTTCCATATCCTCTAACTTCCCAGGGCTTTGGCCTCTCTCAACACTCCCTTTCGAGAGCCAGGAGCCCACCAGTCCACATCTAACTTTGGTCCCTTTGTATATGGCTCTACATGGTAAAAGAAAATACCAAAGTTGAATTGAGACACACAGCAGAACACAGACCTTAGGAAGGAGAGTTCAAAAAAAAAAGGAAAAAAAATGACCTCAATTCAGTCCAATCAGTGATACAAAGAACTGGAATAAATGTAGTATAAAAGCAAGCTAAATAAAAAAAAAAGTGTTTTATAACATTGGAAAATTTCTCCAGTATAAACTACATTATCAAAGAATTAGTAAGAAAATTCTGACTACACAGAATATACAGTACATGATCAAGAGAATGATAAAAAAAAAGTTGCACACCTGTAGATTAATCAAGAAATAACAGGAAAGTAGACTAAAAATAAATCCGAAGAGGCAGTGCCAGAAGCTGGAAACCTAACATTTAAAATTTTAGAAGGTCTAATTCTTTTAAGAAGTTCATTTTAATAATAAAATGTATACTTTATGGCAAATATGAAATAACATTATGACCTACATGCAGAAAATGGCAAATAAATTGTACAAAAAACTTCTGACAAGAATTCTATATGCAAGAGGACAAGAGGAGTCTATAAAATTTCAGTAGTAAATGTTACTGTCTCTGTCTATAACACTAATTAGTAATTCAGAAATGGTCTATTTTTGGCAAGGATTTGGGAAAATGGATTTTATTATATAGAGCTTGCATATGTGTGTGTGTGTGTGTGTGTGTGTGTGTGTGTGTGTGTGTGTGGTATGGATGGATGCATGCATGTTGGCATTATGTGGCTTCATTTGTGTGTGCATGTGCCCAGGTATGCATTGCAGATGGAGGCCTAGAGATAATGTGGGGACACTTTCTTGATGGTTCCCCCATCTTATTCTTTTAGGTAGAGTCTCTCAATTGGGCCAAAACCTCTCTGATGCAGCTAGTCTAGCTAGTGAGCTTACTCCCAATAGTCCTTTGTCTCTGTTGTGATGACAATAGACAAACAAGCCCACCAGCCACTTGTACAAATTCTGGGCATCTGAAATGCAGTGTTCTCACTAGCATGGCAAGTGGTTTGTCCATCTCCTGGAACCCAATATATACTCTGAAAAATCAACCTCCTGATGGTTATTGTAGTTTCTACCTGTTATTCCAACATTTGAAACCTTTTTAGGCAGGATGGTAGTGAACAAGAAGTCATCCTGAACTACATAGTGAGACTGTTAAAACCGACAAGAAAGATACCTACCATTATTTATTAATATTTAAGACAGACATGATCTTTGTGCAGCCGTCCTACCAAAGAAACAGACCACTGAGATGATTTTATTGTCTTGATCTCCTGGGTAGAAGTAAATAAAGATAAATAAGGAATAAATAAGTGACTGTTCACTGGAAGAGAATTGTACAATGAGTCACTTTTCCATGGTGCTATGATGCTATGCTACATGAAAATACAGTGGGACTTCAATTCCTATTTTAAAAGGAATTCAGTCAGATACTGTTGAGTGACAAAGACTATAGGAAGAGTCATTATCTTGTATGTCTTTTATCAATACCTAGGTGAGTACCTTCATATATATGTGTGCCTGGAGTATGAAATGCAAGCTGGCAAGCATACCATGGTTTACATGAGCAAGTGGAGTTAGGAAGTCCTTGTCTATGATAGAAAGCTTGGCTATGATGTGACAGAGACCAAGGGGAAAGAATTCAGCTTAAGGGAACTGATAGATTCATGTCTTAGAAAGATGACTAATTTTTCATTGAATTAAAAATAGAAGTTTGTGTAAAAGGGTATACTGTGATTGTATTTAAGCTAAAAGTACCTATTACCATCTGTCTGTCTGTCTGTCTGTCTGTCTATCATATCTTATCTATCTATCTATCTATCTATCTATCTATCTATCTATCTATCCATTCATCCATCTATCTACCTATTGTCTGTCCACCTACTTTGCATTATAGGAAAGATAATTTCTGTGTGAAAACCAAGAAAATGTTAAAATTTTAGGATTCTAACTCCTCGATACATACTTTACATCCTTAGTATGCACACTGATTTTATATTTTCTAAAATACTAATTTTATTACTTATGGTCTGTGTGCATGTGTGTATGTGTACACATGTATATACAGATACCCATGGAGGCCAGAAGAGGGTATTGGATCCCATGGTGAATGTGGCCTTCCTGATATATGTGTTGGAAGCAAAGCTGCGGTTCTCTGAAAAACCAGAGGACTTTAACCAGTAAGGTTCAGCCCCAATATTACACTTTAATTTAAGGAACCCAGAAATCATTCTAGGTAGGCAGAGCTTCTAAGGCTTTGGCCAAAAGATGCCTCCATATCTGTTCTTTACAACTGTTATGTGTTAAAATAGAGATTATCTGGGTGAATACAACCTAAAAAGAACTAGAAAGCTATCTTAGGCTCTTGATAGGCAAAGCATTGGTAATTTAAAGCAAGAAAAGACATAACTTGAGTCTGCAATGATGGATTGGTGTTAAGACCATCTGGACAGAAGTTTGGTTTCAAGTACCCCAAGTAGATCCTCATAACCACCTGTAACTCCAGCTCTTCAGAATCAGATGCTCTTTTCTGGCTTCTGCTGGTGACTGCATTCATTCACATATGTATGTGTGTGTGCACACATGTGCATGTTCAGACACACACATACACACACACAAAAGATATGTCTTTATCTACCCACACCAGCAAGCCTACATGGGTCCCTATAGAACCACAGCCCTCCCTATTGAATTAATATTAGCCTTGTAAGGTTTACAGCAAGGAAATCAACAGAGCCAAGCCATTGGCTATGCCCAGACATTCAAGCCACGTGCCTGAATATGCATAGGAGCATGCACACAATCTGATATATATATATATATATGCCATTTTAAGCCACAAATGTTTGGTAATTTTTTTTCATCAGCAAATAATATGTCTAATGTTTTAAAATGTTATATGTAAGTAGAAAATATAGAGCAGTTTCTCGGGTGAGATGCAGCAGAAGGATTAAATATACGGGTTTTGAGGTAAAATGGAATTGGGGATGAAATTTTAGATTTTTGACTGGTTTGCTTTTTGACTCAAAGGAAATTCTTTGATCTAAATCTCAATTCATGAATCTGTCAAAACTGTAGAGTGCTGTAATGGTAATAGTTTAAAGGTTTGGTGTGTGTGTTTGTGTGTGTGTGCGTGTGTGTGCAATAGTTACCAACACAGTACAAGTGGGGTTCTTAGAAAATACTAAAAAAAGAAAAATGTCTTCTATTAAGTTTGTTTCTCATGCAACTATATAATGAGAATACAAATCATAAAAGTTAAGAAAAGTCATAATTAAAGCTAAATAAACATGTTGCTTCTGATATCTTTCTCCTCTCTTCCCTTTCTGGCTTGATTTTGACCATACTAACTTCATGGCTAAGAAATTTGGTTTTAGGCTACCACTAAAGAAGCTTGTCCAAGGGTTTAGGTGATCTCATTTCCATAGTCTGAAGTATCCAGTATCCAAGGAAGGAGTAACTAGTGGATTTCAACTTTCTTGGTGTCTGCCTGTACCTGGGCATAGTCTGATTTGAGATAGGGTCCAAAATGTAGTAGAACACTGTGCTCCCCTAAAATGAGCCATGAACTTCAAGGCAAGGGAGGAGCGAAGGGCTAACTGGATTGCTCTTGGTTCCTAAAGCATGTAGCTGTAGCCTAAAATTTGATACTATTGATTCTATTTTTAAACCACTGGCCAGGGAAACCTCAAAAGGCAGGTGATGGCAGAATTTAACTCTTGGAAGGAAAGAGCAAGGTGAAAATTAAGGCTCAGGTCTTTGTACCTGTCTCTTTGTGGAATGTAGCTGTAAACCATACTCCTTTTCCAAGGTACCTGAAGCTCTAGATGTGTATAGAGTAGAATATTTTTTATGAGTTTCTGAAGTCAGGTATTGGCACAGACGTTCACTGAAGTGAGGTATCCAGTTAATGGTATGGGTGGTATAAACTGCTTTGGGATGTCTTGGGTACCTTTGGTTGTTACAACTAAAGGGGATGGGATGGAAATGTAGAGAACACTTCTAGAGTTCAGTAGGCAGAAGCTGGAGATGCTTCTAACAAAGTTTAAGACAGACCACAGTAAAGCCTTATGCAGTCTCCCATATTTCCATAGTATTGAGGCTCAGAGACTTTCACAACGAGTGTGTCATTCCAGATGTGAGAAAACTGGGCCAGGGAAGATGCCCTGGGTACAGGATGACAATGGCCAGCTTAGGATTTCGTGACAGACTTTTAATATAAGAGGTACAGAGAGGTTGATTTGGAAATGAGATCCCAGAGCGGTACCTAATGGTGGAGCATCCTTCCTTGAAGAGGGCAGGGAAGCAGCCTGGAGAAAGCTGTACAAAGAAAGTAACGCCACATTGTGTGGCTTATGGACCAGCTCCACATGAAACTCATACAGTAACTGACTTGAAGCAGCGGGGCCCAGATCAGAATGGCACCTATTTCTTTGAACAGACTCTTTTAGCCCTCACTTGTCAGGCCTTGTATAAGCAGTTATATGTCAATGTTATGATATTATATTGCTGGTAAAGTAAAAATCTCTGTAATTTTTTGTCACCCTTTTGTTTTTAATTTTAGGCAATATTTCTAATACAACTGACCCCTGCCCTAAGGGTTGTGATCTGTGCCTCTTCAAAGAAGCCCGTGGTTTAGGTGCTAAGGTAAGAGGAAGGCTGGTCCTAGAAAGACCATGAAAACAGTAATCGCTGCTTATTAGCTCTGATTTCTTAAAAGGTATTTCCAGGCTGAGGGTAATTTGTTCTTCGAAGCAGGTTTTGAAGTGTGGGATATGCTAAAGCGGCTGATGTCTGACAAATCTCCAGAGCCAATAAAGTTTTATTACATCCCATTCAGACTTCTGGATGCTATTGGAAAGTTTAGTTCAAATTAATCTGTCTGGCTAACTTTCCATCTTGAGAGGACAAGTAGAAAAATGTGTTCATCATGCTGTGTTCCTAGAACAATAGATAATATTTAAATCAGTCTAGAACCAGTTTATATGGATTTTTCAATTATGCTTAGGAAAAGTGATGCAGATACATATTTTCTCCTTCTCCAGCTTTGAGTGATCTTAACAAGAGACAACTGTCAGGGAGAAAAATATCTGTGGACCTGCTAGGACATCAGCCTTTTAAAGCATTCCTCGGGGTTCTAATACTTATGTTAACAATAAACTTTGCAACTAAGAGAAAGTAGGAAGAGGACATGAATAAAATCATTATTAAAAAATGAAAAATATCCCTGTTTCATGAGTTTGCACATTTAATTAAGCAGTTTCCTTCCTTCTTTTCTTCTTTCTTTTTCCCTGCCTCCTTCCCTCTCTTTCTTCTTTCTTTCTTTCCTTTTTTCTTCCTTCCTTCCCTTTCCTCTTTTCTCTCTCTCCTCTCTCCCTTCCTCCTTGTTCATCCTGTCTTTTCATGATAGGAATTGAAGGCCTTGCTACCAGCAGGCATGCACTGTGCCTTTCAGCCCTCCACTGTCCAGCAGGCATGCACTGTGCCTTTCCGCTCTCCACTCTCCAGTAGGCGTGCACTGTGCCGTTCAGCTCTCTACTGTTCATCTCTAGGTCCAATCCTTTCTCACACTTTGAGACAAGATCTCACTAAGTTACCCAGATAGGCTTCAAATTTGCCATCCTCCTGCCTCAACCCTCTTCACAATGAACTGCCATTTGGATACACCAGACTCTTAAGTAGGCCTGCATTTTCACAGGACATCTGAAACCACAATTGATATTCACTGAGTAGCTATGGAGGAATGGGGCTTATTCTGAACTTTGGAAGAGCAACATTGGTTCTTCAAACATCAAAATTCAGAGAATCATTTGAATTTGTGGTTCTGGAAAGGCGGGGGTGCTGGCTATCCTATGCTAGACAGAAAGAGATGCCCAGTGGGGTTGGTTACTGGATGGAGTCTGACAAGTTTAACCCTGAACTATGAAGCCAAAGATCCTTTATCTCTCCTGTATCCATCTTTGGTCAACATATTGGTGTAGATTTCAAAAGGAGAAGCAGTGCTCATGTTGTATGATTTATATATATATATATATATATATATATATATATATATATATATATATATATATATGTTAGTAGCAACAATTTGAAGCTGCATTACACACACACACGTACATACATATATGGATGGTATTAACAGAAACAAGGGCATGTCATGTTAATTTGCTTTGATTCCTGTGTGCACCTGGCATTTGTTGTTGTCCACGGCTTGCAATTCTGTGATCTTATTAACACAGGCCTCAGCCTCAAATCTTCCTCTCCTGCCTGCTGTCAAATAAAAAAAGGGGGGGGGGAGGGGGTTGCTCTCTCTGGCACTGTGGCACTGTTGTTTCCCTAGCTCTCCTCTGATCTTCCCAGGCCAATTCAAAAGCATCCATAATCCTCAGGATTCAATCTTCAGACACTGTTTCCTCTTTCCGGGGGCCTCCTCCTTTGATGAGAACAATCCCTTGCTCATCATCTGGCCAGATGGGCAGGTGAACATCTTCCCTCCAGATCGTGCTCAAAGCCCCTGCAAGGTGTCCGGGATGTAGGACTGCTGCTGACTGGGGCCTCGCTGTGCCAACCCAGTAAGGCTTCTCTACAGAGCTGTGTCCCTGGCCTCTGAAATGGCGGCTCTCTCTCCACTGGGATCTCCAAGTTCTCACCCCTGGCCTTGAGCCCAGGGGTTTAGGGAACTATGGTGAGAGGGCAAAACATCTGAACAAGATCCCAGGAACTCTGGACTTTGTTTTTTAATGGAGATGCAAATAGACCTAGAGGTCCTGAACTCAGATGACCTTCCTCGGTCTACATAGCTTCCTAAATGCCTGCCATGGGTGCACCAGAGAGGGCCTTACTGCCATGGGTGCACCAGAGAAGGCGTTACACACCCACTTGACCACTTAGGCCACATCATCCTGTGCAGATTTGCTTAGCTATTAATATTCTTAAACATCTGAGGGCTGGAGAGATAGCTCAAGGGTTAAGAGGATGTACTCCTCTTGCAAAAGATCCAAGTTCCATTCCCAGTGCCTGTATCAGATGGTTTACAACTGTCAGTAACTAAAGCTCCAGGGAATCCAACAACTCCCTCCCTCATGTGCACCTGCATTCAAATGTGCACATACTTATATTCAGACACACACTTAGACAGAATTAAAAATAGAACAAAATTAAAAAATAAAACATTTAAGGGCCAATGCATCACTCCTCAGAAGAACTATATAAATATAAAATTATACTATAAATACATTATAATATTATGCATCATAAATATATAAAATGTAAATAGATAGTATTATAAACAATATTTAAAATATAGTTATCATTTTTATATACACATTTATGATTTCTGTTTATAAAAAATATAATTATAAGTATATGTAAGTCTGAGTTGACTTTTATTAAACCAAGATCTGATCTGAATAAGACAACAAGTGTCTTTATTTTTATGACTAAGCCTTCGGTCCCCATTCCTTGATTTGTGATTTTTCCCCTTAAAAACCCCTCTCAAACTGGCTGTCGGGGTCAATTCAGCTCCTGCGTGGGCATACGAATTGACCGGCAGCTAGCTGTCGCATGCCCTAATAAACCTCGCTATTGCTCCGGTTTAAAAAAAAAAAAAAGAAAAAAAGAAAGACTAAGCCTTCGTCCACGGGCCATGTCCACCTGTACTCAGTAAGCATGGGATGGACATGCATTTACGTCTTCTGTTGGTAGTTTGTTTCGCTTCTCACTATAGCATGGGTACAATGGCTTTAAGTTTCCAAAACCTCTTAAGAAACATTTTTAAAAATATATTTAGTATATAGATTCAAATCTTTATTCTTTAAAGAAAATATAAAGGATGAGGAGACTTTCTTGAATTTCGGAATTTGTCCATATTTTTCTTTATGACTTAACAGTTGGAGATGAGATTCATTATTGCTAGTTGTAATGTGGGTGAAATGACCTAATAATCACTTCTGGAGCATCTAGTGTGGTCTTACTCTCATGCTAGGTGATGTGAGAGACTCAATGAGATATACTGAATCCCACCTTTGTCAGGTTTAGTTGAGAAACAGGATAGATATTCATAGACTAGCCAAATAGAAATAGAAAGCATAAGGCACCTGCATTTTCATGGGTTAAAATGGTCAGTGTGTAAGCCTAATCAATAAAATAGGTATTGGCATCCATTTCAGTTTTTGTTTTTATTTATTAAATTTATGTATATGAGTGTTTCTGCATGTATGTATGTCTTTGCACCGTGTGCATGTCTGGTACCCTTAGGATTCCTTAGGACTAGGGTCACACACAGATGCTTGTCAGCTGCCAAGGGGCTGCTGGAAATCAAACTCAGGTCTTCTGGAAGAGCAGCTAGTGCTCTTAGCCACTGAGTTATCTCTCCAGGTACCGTTTCAGCTTTCTATCAAGGAAGATAGACTAAAACAAGAAACCCATAACGAAGTGGAATCAACTCATAATATAAATGGCTACAAAAACATATGGGGAGATTCAAAGAGCTCATATTTTCCCCCAAGAATGTTGATACTCTTCAACTCCCGTAGCAATGAGGTAATTAAGAACACCAGTGTGAATAATCTGATCAGAATGATTTTTATTGTTTGAAGAGCTCTACAGGCTAAGAAAGATAAAAAGGACCACAATAAAAAGTATTTCAAATTCATGGCTGTCATAACCGGATTTTGTTCTTAAAGTAATCAAACCAATCAATTCCATATAAAAGAAATAAGCCTCATGGGGTTCACTAGGGATTTGATGACATACTGGCTCCACCTGGGTTTCTATGGTCTTCCTGGTTACTGCAACCTGCCAACTCAAAGCCAACATTTGCAGTTGCAAAATAAACTCTGAGCTATGCTGAAACTTGGATCAGCTCAGATCAAGGAATTTCAAACAACTGGCCCCTAACAAATGACAACGGAAAGCATGAGGAAGAGAAAGGGTATTAAGGCAGCTGTTAAAAATTCAACACCTAATGTTCTACTGTTCTGGGCTCATGTCCTTCAAACTACTTTTTCCAACTAGCCTCTGTACTAAAATCTTACATGAAACAGGTAAAACTTGAGGTGTTTTGGTGGAAACAGAGGAGGGAGCCCTGCTGGGTTAACTGCTTTTCTTCCCTCACTCTTTACCACAGCAGGACTCCTAACTATCATAGGTTGGATGACAGGTCTCCATGTACAGCATCATGTTGCGTGATTCTTTCAAATGCTAATAAGTTAGCTTCACAGACACTGTACAAGTACTGAGCTTAAGGCTATGCTGAAGAAAGTCCTAGGTTAGGGTCTCAGAGGTTATTGGTGACAAAGCTAGTATGCAATGGCCTGCCATAGCGTGGAGCAGAAGTAGACAGAGTCTTAAACTCATCAAACCCTTCCATCTTGATTTTGGAACCCAACTACTTCCTTCTTCTCTATAGACTGACTATTAAAGCCTCCTTGCAAATGTCTTTTGCAAAGAACTGATGTAAGGTACATTCTGTTTTTAACTGGGAGCCCAAATCCTGATTATAGCATAATCATGGTTAGGTTTGCTGTTTAGTTGTAAAAACAGTTACAGACCAGTTAGTGTGCTTTAACACCCTGAATACCCCATGCTCTTGCCCTTGTGTAGCGAAGAGTTTGAGAGAATACCAAGTAGGAAGCAATTCAAAAAATATCATCAACTTATTTTGTAATCGGTGATTTCATAGATCATCCAGGAGAAAACACACTTGAATGCAGGTGAACATTTCATCTGCTGTTAATAAAATACTTCATGGTTTTCATTGATTAATTCTCCTATCAAGGGTGATAGTGTGGCTGCTCACTCTGTGAAGGAAAGATGTACTGTGTGGAGACCTGGAGATCCTGAAGATTTTTCAGGGAATATGTCTTACCTAGAGGAACTGGAAAAACATCGTTTTTCAGTTTGGTGAGTGACTGTGTTCTGCATTTTAATTTTTTAATTTAAACTCCTTGACTCCAACAAATCTTTGCTATATTCTCTTTTTATTTATTTAACCCACAAAAAAATAATTACATACTCATTGTGCACTATAGTACACCTACCCTGTCCTGGAAATATTCACAGTTCATGATAGATGTGGATGTGTATAGTATGTTATGGATGGTTTTAAAAAAATATTTTCACAAAGCACCGCATAGAAAAGATAACGCTCAAACTGACTAAAGAACAAAGACAAGGTCCTTGAGAAAGTTGGAGCCAAGTCCTTAAAAAAAAAAAATCATTCTGTTTGTTTACATCTCAAATGATATCTCACTTCCGTGTTACTCCCCCACAAACACCACATCCTACTCCCCTCTCCCCCCTCCCCTTTGCCTCGATGAGGGTGCTGCTCCACCCACTCACACACTTCTGCCTCACTGCTCTAGCATCCCCCTACGCTGGAACATCAAACCTCCACAGGACCAAGGGCTTCCCCTCTCACTGATGTCAGATATGCCATCCTCTGCTACAAATGTAACTGGAGCCATGGATCCCTCCCTGTACGTTAAACTCCTTGGTTGGTGGTTTAGTCCCTGGGAGCCTGGGTGGTCCGGCCAGCTGACATTGTTCTTCCTATGGGGTTTCAATCCCCCCTCAGAGGATCCACGCCTTAAGGAGGAGGAGCCTGTGATACCAAAAGAGTGGCAGTGCGGTGGAGGCAGAAATGAAATGGTGGAGGCAAAAACTGCAGACTTAACTAGATGTTACTGGTTGCACACGCGGAAAGCTTGCGTTCAGATATCATCCAGGAAGACCTTAACTATGGTTGTCATTTATTACTCTCTTAGTGCGGTTGTACTTGTACAAACACACCAAACAAGGTGAGGGGAGTGTCAGGAATGGAGGCTCTCCGAAGGAGGAAACATCACATTCTAGTGATGGCTTCGTCTAAGAACCTCTGTCACTGTGTGACAGAGGCAGTAAGCTTGCGAAGAAGAGACAGCAGGGACAGCTCAGGTCACGTGTTCCCATCGCCACTTCTCTGCCCACCCCAAGGTCTTTTCTTTGAATGGCTTCCCGTTGGGCAATTTATCTGCCTGTGGTTTGTTTATCAACGTTTACACTCATTCTTCCAGCCAGAGCTACTGACTTGAGGTTGTGACATTGACTCTAATGGCATCATTGAAATCACGTGTTCTGTAACACCTGCTCGCATTCACTTAGCTTTCAAGCCCTAAACACATTTACCCGTGCTTTCTACAAGGGGCAGGACTATGGTCTCCAGACTTACGAGTACATAGTTTTCTGTATGAAGATGCTAATTCCCATTTTAGTATCTGTGATGCTGAAGTGAAACCTGGACTTCACCTCTGAGGATTCACAGCCCTTTTGTTGCTATTTTGTCTTTTCTCAAGCACATCTGATAACTCGCCCCACCTCCACTCTTTTAGTGACTATAAGAGTTGAATGAAAATATACATGAAGACTAGCAACTGGTATGTGCAGAGTTTTAATAAAGGAAGCTATTGTTAGGAGTATTTTACAGAAAGGCTCTACCTGAAGGTTAAAATTGAGGACTGTTAATGCCAAAAGCTTGGTCACTGGCTTGTGGGACTCTAAAGAAGGGATAGAAGAGCCTCAGGAGAAGAGTCTAGTGGACGAGAGTTAGGTCACTAGATGCATACCTTTAAAGGGAAGGTCGGGATTAAGGCTTGTTCTTGTCCCTGTCTGTGGATTCCAGCCATCATGATGTCAGCAGCCTTTATCCGATGATCTGTTCTGTCATGATATACTGCACAGATGCAGGCCCCGAACAGGCCCACACAACTGTGAACTGTAAGCTTTGGAAACATAAGCCCAAGCAACCTTTTTTCTCTTTGAAGATCTGTAAGTCAGGCAATTTGTCACAGTGACCAAAAGCTAACACAAGGATGGCGGAGGTTACTTGTCGCTGTCCACAGACATCTTTCTCTTTGTTTCCCAGACACACCAAGCAGTGGATGACATGAAGGCTTTTGTGCTCCATGCTTTATCTGGAATGTTCACCTACTTCCTAGTGCTATGGTTAGTTAGGACATATGACAGATCTCACCAGGACAGATCTTTCCAGGACAGGCTATGCCTGGCAATGAGTCAAAAAAGTAGAGTCTACTTCTGCTCTGGTTATTTTCCTTCTTATCACTTTACATATTTACTGTAATTAAAAAAAATATTTTCAGTGTAGTTGCTGGTTTCTGCTCTCTCACCTATAGCAGAGCAGCAGATAGAAGCACCTCTGAGCAGCTTACAGCCGGATCTTCAGGCTCAAGACCAATATTACTGCTCTAGAACTTGATCTCGTCAGTTCATGTGTGCCAAACAAAGAGAAAGCTAATGAGTGAACTTTTTTTTCTCTCACCTTCTTACCCTATTGGCTGTTATGTCAATAAATTTGTTTCTTCTCTTGATACTTCTGCTGTCTTTAGAAGGGAGATATGGAAGGATTTGTACATTTGTTTTTAACCAGAGATAAGGATTTGGGGGTTGCCGCACCCCTACAAACTTCTGTTTCCACTGTCTGAGTTACCATTTGAACAGTTTCTGTAATTGTTTTTTTATTAGAGCAGGTAGATCATGAGCTAATGCAGCCCCTGCCTAAATCCTCTCCAAATCCTCCTTAGATGTGCTTAGTATAGAACACAGCTACCAGGCTTCACAGCTAAGTATGATTCGAAGTGAATAGCGTGTGCTAGCTCCAGCAAGCATGATATTTTTCTCTCTGTGTGTCTTGGTGCTCTGTCTTAGACTCTGACTCATGGTAGTGCCATGCCTCCTTTGTAGCTACCAATTTTGGAAAATTGGTAGATTGGTAGATTTCTGAAATCAACAATTTTTTTTTTCAAAAAAAAATTTTTAAAAAAAAAATCCTCTTTATTTTTCTCCAACACATGGACACTTCGGCTAGTCAAATGCAAATTCCATTTGTAGCAGCCAGTCATTCCCAGGCAATTTAAAGACTGTTGGGCTTTTCTCTCCCAGCCAATAAGATATTCAATTAATGTGCTTGTGAGTGTGGAAGAGAATACTGTGACTGTTTGTCCCTTGGACAACAGAAGAGTCCTGGAAATCTAAGTGCGAATCCTTGGGGACACTCCCAGAAGTAATGTACCTCACTGTCTTCCAGTGCACACTCTGTTACATTGTGTTTACATTGTCCTCCTTCATGTACATACTCCTGTTATAGTTTGGCCATCTTGTCCTTGTACTTTAGATACTGTAAAACTGCCAAAAGATCCCCGATACTTTTGTAAACTGCAAGTATTTAATAAATATCTCTAGAACTGACATAAGAACAATAATCTAAAAATGCCGGTTATTTCCAGAGGGAACTTTTGTATACTTGAAGGTCTCGTCATCCCTAGCTGTTTGTCCAAAGGCTGAGAGTTGTCAGGTACTATTTGCTCCTACTGGCCATCTTTCCCTTTAGGAATGTCCCCATCTTCTGATAACAGACCTCTCCATCCCCATACCTACATAACCAAGGCTTGATTGATGTGTGCGATGTTCCTGTGACCACATGATCAGATGACGGATTGGCAGGCCGTCTGAAGAAGGCTTCCACACTATAGCCCAAGGTTTTGTTTTGTTACTTAGACATTCCTCCTCCTTCTCCAGGTATTGAGCTGGCAACCCCTTCAGTGGCCAACCTCTCCTTTTTGTTCATAGTTACCATTATAAATAGCTTGAAATTAAAGGGCATAAGTCTTTTATCAATTGTTATGCGTCTTAAGTCTAGGTGACATACTTAATATAAGGATAAAAAAAAGACTACCGAGAGAGTGGGTGGTAGAAGGTACATGATAGCTATGGACACACAAGCATGAAATGATACAAATCACAGAAAACCATATAGCCCCATTCCCATTCTTTCTTGCTGCCTTTGATGTTTTGCAGTTCCATGCAGGAAGTGATGGTCAAAAAATATTAAATGCAAGTTTCTATAAATAGACAATGCATATGTTCTTAATTGTCTGCAATTCAAAGTAGCATGATGTCATCTTGCACCGTCTCTGTGTGTCCAGCCCAAGCTATGAATCATTACTTGGATTGTCATCTCCATAGTAACAGTACCACCCTTTCTTAGTTACTTTGCAAGCCCAGGCATCAGACTGACTGTCACAGGATCACAGGGTGTATGCTCCAGTAATCCTTGCATACTGGCCTAAGAGTATGTGCAGTGTCTGTCACCTCTGCTCATCTTGTCACATGGGCATTGTACTGTCTGACATTACCACCAGAAGAATGAGCTTACAGTTCCAGAAGATATTTGGAGAGAAAGGCTATCGCCACATATCTTTGCTATAATATCTCTTTCAATAATCGGTCTCCTTTGCTATTAGGCAGTTTTTAATACCTTGTTGTTCTTGCTATACGCATTTATCTTGATCATGAGTAAGTATGCACAGGAAAAACATAATATACAAAATTTGGTTCCACCCATTGCATTCAGACAACTGCTGCTGGTGGTGGGCTGCCTTAAAAACATCCCCTACAGAAAAGGAGAATTCTTGTTTTATTTTAGGTCAAAAAAGACATTGTCCACTGAGAAGCTTTAATTTAATATTTTTTTTTCTGTGAAACCAGGGACGTTGGGGAGAAAGCTTATAATGCCCATTTAGTTAATTACATAAATAACCACTCATTTGGCCGTTTAAACACAGTCCTGGAATCCCATTGCCTGAGGAGCAAATTGGGTTCTGGGCTTTCTAATGCAGCACCTTAATCTTTGTGCAGTGATTTGTCTGAACAAGGAAGCCAGGGTCTGTGTTAAGTACCTCTGGAAGCTGCTCTAATAGGTGTTAGAAAGCAGCAGATACCACTCTAGTGGTTTAAAGAAGTTAACATAGTTTTCCAAGGTATCTAACTTCCAACTGGGGAGAAGGTTCCAGCCAGGAGCCAACCTTAAAAGGATCCCATTACTATTCAAATGCAACCAGGCGGTTAAGCAACAGGAGGCTCACACACTTTCAGAGCAGGAAGAGATCTGGGGGATGACTTAGTTCAGCCTTGTGAGTTCATACAAGTTGCATAAAGCTGGGACCTGCCAGAGTACAGTGACTTGCCTGAGGTCATGGAGCCGGCTAGGATTGGAAGTGAGCTGGATCCCACTTCCTTTTTCTATGTCAATCCATCTCAGTTGTACGCCATAAGCTCTCTTGAGAACAATGCTGCTCTTTTTCAGAGTTTCCTGTTTTCTCTCCATTGCATAAGGCTTTGATATCCATCAATGCATTGATAAGACCGAGCTGATTTTTGAGAAAGTCATTTAATGGATTAAGGCAAGTTTTCTTCTGTCAGGGAAAGGAGGGGGAGATGTTTGCAAAAGGCACACATGGCTGGCCCTGCACACTGAGATCTTTACATGTACTCTGTAAGAGCTTATGTAGCTGCCCTGCAGGTTGCTTAGGGAAAGTGTGAGCGAACTCCACAGGAAAGCTATCGTTAATACATGGGATACACTTTCCTTTTTATAACACACATGCGAAATGACACTGAAATAGAATGCAGATGCTTCTTTGATTGGCGTATTCCCCATTGTGCTTCCGTAAAACACCTTCACATATGGTCTGTCTCATTCCTGAGGAATGACTTGTTTATGTCACACAGGCAGAGCAGATTGATTTTACAGTGAGCATGGAGGTTGATGAATTGTACTTTGGAGGCAAATCCTTGTCTGAGCAATCTAAACACTTGAAAATTAATGTTGCCTTTTGGAAAAATCTTTCTTGACGTGCCCATGATCCTTTCTAGGGATAAAATAGAGCCACACCTCTAATCTCACCAAACAGAATTGTCTAGGTACTTAAGATCACCTCAAAATAATTTTTTTTCTTTCTGCTGTTAAATATATCCTGAGAACTATGAGGTCAAAAACTGGCAGTGTTGTCCCCAAAGTGCCAACCCCAGATGGTTCAACACATACCCATACTGTAACTAGAATAATTCAGTCTAAAGTGGGTAGACAGTAATATTCTTTCCTTATTTTTCAAGGGCAACTTAAATACACAATTCTTGTGCTAAGTAGCTTTCTCGAGGTCTCTCTCTCTCTCTCTCTCTCTCTCTCTCTCTCTCTCTCTCTCTCT
>NW_021604595.1:9991119-10088137 GCF_004785775.1 Grammomys surdaster
TCTCTCTCTCTCTCTCTCTCTCTCTCTCTCTCTCTCTCTCTCTCTCTCTCTTGCTTTTAGAAATTTTGCTCTATGGTTCACTGAAAGGAACACTGTATTTTCACACCTGTGGCAATAGACTAATCACAACCACTCACACAGAGTTTTACACATTGTAAATCTTTCTCATCCACCTCCCCCATTTGATGCTCATAACTGTTGTGTGATTGGTTTTAGCTTAGAATTTGAACTTAGGGGCTGATACAAAAATAGGAAAATGTTTTAACCCAGAATCACATCTCCAGCCCACTTTTTTGTTTTCTGTTTTGAGATCAGGTTTGACAAAGTTGCTCAGGCTGAACTTGAACTTGCTATCTCTTGCCCCAGATTCCCAGGTAGCCAGGATCACATATTCTTGCTATGTATCAGACTATAGAATAACTCCTAAGTGATTAGATTGATATGCCTATCAAAATTTACTAGATGCTGCTGTGTCCCTGTGATAATTTATACACTGTAGTTTGTCACCCCTTTCCTAGCCCTTAGCTGTTTTCTCTGAAGACACCACCAGCCCTTAGGTTCTGTATATTTGTGAAATACCCTCTATTCACACACCCCAGATAGCATCAATGGAATAAATAGAAGCCATGAAGAAGAGTTGTTTACCTATGCCAGATTTAAAATGGTTCAGCAGAACAAAGTACCCATGGAGAGCTAGTCTTAGTAGCATAGGCCTGTTCTTGGCACTACTTGGGATACCAAGGCAGAGAAGTCTGAAACTCAAGTGAGAGAGTTGATTAACAATCAGTCTGGATAACTTAGTAAAACCCTATCCCAATTGAAAAGTCAAAAAATAAAACCCTGGAGAGAAAGTTCAGTTATGGTGCCCTTGGTTTGCATACAAGGCGGCCCTCCATTGAGTCCCCAGCCACATAGAGGAAAAACCAAATACTACTGTGGGGGCATATCCCTGGAAGTAGTTGACCCATGAGCCCCATGCAGGTATGTATGTATGGTTTGATATCTTCATTTTATAAGATGTGTGTGAAGTGTGACTGTTTATTTATCTAGAGGTCTTGATCTTAGTGGTTCACTCTACAGACACTCTAGGAGCATAATCTGTTAGTGCAAACTAATTTACTCTGTGGGATCAAGTAGGCAAGTCAGGAGTGTGCAGAACCACGGACGTTCTCCAATTTGTCTTATTCCAATTTGTTACTAAAATGACGATAGTAGCACACATTTATTTTATTTTTTTAAAGTAAACTCAAATATGAATAGTAAATAGAGAATAGTGGGGCTGGAGGCACAGCTCAGTAGCCCAGAAAAAAATGCTTTGTATATTTAAGGACCTGAGTTCCATCTTCAGCATCTAGGAGATGCTGAAGTAAATGATGATAGTATGCAGTAAGTGCTCAATAAATGCACTAAGCGCTAGCTCTTATTAGTAGTCTGATCTCCTTCCTTCTCACTGTGTTCCACAATGTTTTCTTGCCTATATCTGAGCTATTGAAATAGTTTTTTTAAATTATTAAGCAAAATAGTTTGCTAGTAATCAAAAGATCTTCCATTGGCACATAGAATGTTAATGATGAAAGCTAGAAGGATAATCACAATACAACCTTTTTCTATTGGTTCATTCAGCAGCATGACAGACACATTGCCTTAAGCCCCTCGCTTCTATGGGTGCAGTTACTAGACACAGCTCAGCTGGTCTCTAGCCAGGGTCTCTGATAGGTGTGCTGGAGGGTTTAGCTGTGTGCTCAGTTGGAGGACTGTGTGAGGAGAAATCTCCCTTCACTCTCAGTCAGACTATGAGCTGAATTTTATTATCTGCAGCTGTGTGGCGGGGAGCCCCAGTGTTTTGTTGGCTCCGACTGCCCACAGCTCCTGGCAGGCCAACTGCTCTTCCATGGGATGCGAACTTCTTCTGTGCAATCAATTACTCTATGGGCTACGCAGGGGCATCTCATCTCAGGTCGGCCCATTTTCTCAAATGCTAAGTCAGGAGAGCGGTTTCCTGTGTTCTTTCTCAAAACAAGCAAAGAAGCAACAAATAAACCACCAAACAGCAGCAGCAGCAGCAACATCAACAACAAACCCATAGACACCAAGAACCTAATGATTTATCTCCTATAAAGAATACAGTTGACAGAGTCAAAGGACAATGGTGGTGTTCAGGTGCAGTATCAAGTCACAAAGGAAATAGGATCAGTTAGAAACTAATTATTTCTACAAGATGCCTTCCCCTTCGCCACTTTTCACTGACCAGAGGTCTGTAATAAATCCCACCCTCATTTTAGGGAGGGAATCCTGTGAGGCAAGAGTCACAGGGTCTTCTCTTGGCATCTTATAGGATCCATCCCTCCTAGAAACTCAGTGGAGGCAGGCTACTGCTTTTGCAGTTTCAGTGACTGTTTCTCTGCTGTTCTAGAATTGACCATTCCACATGGAAGACTGGAGTCCTGTCTGCTCTTTTGTTCTGTGTCCAGACTTGAGGCTGAAATACCCCTGTTGGTCTCTGATGATCCGTACATGATCCATGCACTCCTGACTTCCTCTGAGAACGCTCTTCAGCTTCACTCTTCTTTCTCAGTGACTTGACTGTATGACCATAGTCTCATCTTCCTACACCTACTCTATCTTTCTTAGTTGGATTTTCATTCTACTTTTATGAGCATTGCTGTGTTCCTCTTCTGGAGCTAAGTTGCATGCCTATTTTATGCCATGTTATTGATTTTTTAGGAAACTCATGGAAAAGATATTCCCTAACAGGACCTCGCCATGCGTGATCAGTATGTTTAAATACGCATAAAGCCAAAAATGACTATGATAAATAGTCTCACCTCTTAGACTATATAGATTGCTAGATTGATAAGAAAAATCACAGCACTTTTGACCTAATCTGCTTCCACAGAAGTCGTATAACAACAGCAAACTGACATCCTCTAGGACCCAAAGCTTTGGTTTTTCTGATCTTCTTTATGCTTTAAAGCAAGAGTTTTACACTATATGTTGGTCCTCACCATGTACCTTATTTCCATATTTATTTATTTTGCTTGTGTCTTAGTTAAGGTTTTACTGCTGTGAACATACACCATGACCAAGGCAACTCTTATAAAGGATGACATTTAATTGGGGCTGGGTTACAGGTTCAGAGGTTCAGTCCAATATTGTCAAGTCAGGAACATGGCAACATCCAGGCAGGGATAGTACAGGAGGAGCTGAAAGTTCTACATCTTCATCTGAAGGCTGCTAGGAGAATACTGACTTCCAGGCATTAAAAGAATTAAATTGGGTATTAAAGCCCAAGCCCACAGTGACATACCTACTCCAACAAGGCCATACCTCTAAATAGTGTCACTACCTAGGCTAAGCATATATAAACCATCACAGTTTTCAGTATTTTCAAATCTTTATTTATGATGTATATATGTATGTGTGTATGCATTTATATGGGTATGAATGTCATGGCATGTGTACGAAAGGGAGAGAAGAACCTGTAGGAGTCAGTTCTCTTTCCATCATGTGGGTTTGGGTTTAAACTCAGGTCTTCGGGCTGAGTAGGTCATCCCATTGGCTTCTCTTTCATATTTCTTATCAACGATGCTGTCTCCAGTGAAAGTGGTGGACAGGAATCTATCATCCGGTATGAATAGTCAGGTGTTTGGTTCTAGCCATTCAGATGTGAGGGAGGACCAGTGTGTGTTTCCTTCCTTTGAAGAAAGAAGAAGGTTCTTTTTATTCCCTTCTCATTTCCTCGCAATCAGGTCATTGTGATAGGTTATGATACTGGCAGCTGCTAAGGGTATCTTGTAACCAGACAGGAAGGAAATAGGAGAGAGTCCAACCCAGTACCCTGTCATACGAGCTTGTGCTTCTCCACAGCTCTTGTGTAAAAGTTCTGAGACATAAGATAATGAAAAGAACGGTTGTTCAGAACTCTCAGATGAGCATTTAGTTGCTGGAAGCTGGAAAGCATGTTGTTGTTGAGTCAATGAGCCTCTATAAATGTGTGTGTGTGCGTGTGCGTGTGTGAGTGTTTTTGTGCATGTGTGTGTGAGTGTGTGCCCTTACATATGGATGCTCACTCTTTCGTTCAGCATTCAGCAGGTTTGAGGTGTAGCCCATCTCCTGGATACATAATTCAGCAATGACTTTAGTTTTCTCCAGAACTCGCTAAAACACAATCTGTCAGTAGTGATCTTTTAGTTTAATACGTCTTGGAAAATGAGCAGTGTGTGGAGGAGACTCTTCTCCATAGACACCACACCGATTCAGTCGGGAAGATGGAGAATGAGGTGAACAGAATTAATTTAGTCAACTGTCTGGAAACCTAACATGACATCAGTGATAAGACTTAAATGTCCAGGAACTTCAGCTTATGGGTCCCTCTGAACTCAAGCTGCATGATTTAAATGAAGAAAGGGCAAAGCCGGGCACAAAGCAATGTAGGGATTTATTTGATGCAAAAACTCAAATGACCAGTAAAACAGATAATGCACTGTTGTAATAGTTTGCAAACAGCATCAAGAAAACAATTGAGTGGGTGTATTTGAAGCTTCAGGCATTGTAAATTCTTTCACTCTCATATACTTTATGCCTTCTTTAATAAACTGGAGAGTCTTGGGCCAGCTTCATCGGTGACGGTAGGTGGTCATTCATTTCACAATCCACTAATTTTCATGATTATTCAGTATTTTATGTTACCTAAACAGCTTTGGATTTTGTCTTACTCAAATTGTAATATGGCAGTAGCTTATATGATTTCGGAATCATTAATTCAATGGGTGTTTTCAGTACAAAGAAGTTATTCCTTCATCTCCCTAGAACAAGCACAAACTTAAGGATTTTTAAGTGCAACAATAATATATAAACACAGCAAAAACATACATGGGCGGTATGTTTACCTACAGAGTCACGGTGAAGAGTGTGAAGTGCATAGAAAATCTGATTAGCTTCATGTTTCCTTTATGGTGACAAGTGTACAGCTACCTTAAATTCATCTATGGTTTACCAACTGAATCTTATATATTATGGGACATACAATAAAGCCCAGGTTATTTCAGTTTTAGGAGCTTTTTATTCTAAATATCCTTTGCATGACTTTTACAGGAAAATATCAGGGAGGTACCATAAGTATGTGTGACATTTTACTTGGCCTCCTTCTGTTCCTTTTACTATAGTCCAAGGAGACTAAAGCTTGAGACCCGTTGAAGGCCTCTGCTCAGTTGACACAGAGTCTGTGTCACTGTGAACACCCTTGGGCTTATCTCCCTTATTATGTTTTAGGACCCTCCAGTTCATCCTGAGAAATGTCTTTTTTTATGGTTCGCAGTTCTTAACATGAAAATTTATGATTTTAGTTTTTAAATGATTAATGTCATTTTTGCTCACTAAAACCTCAGGAAAAAAAATAAACCAAACCATTACTCTGTCATTAATTCTATGTGTGCATATTTTATGTATGCATCTACCCATCTCGGGATGTAACATTGTAAACACCAATTAGTCACTTGATTTTTTCATCAAAATTCCAATATCCCTCACCATCTTCCTGAGTCATCTTTTAGTGACTAGAAATTTAACACTAGTGCTAAATGACTCTTCATTATAAGTGTAAACAACAATTCATTGATACACAACATTGAAACAACGATTAACTAATTAAATGAGTGGATTTTGAGGCCTTGAGGTCTGTCTTTGACCATAATTTGTTACAAATGAATGAAGGGAGTCTGTAATGTTGGGCATGATTGTAGTGTAGGTTACGATTGATGTGGTGAAACATCATGACCAAAACTACTTGGGGAAGAAAGAGTTTATTTGCCTTACACTTCCATTTCCCCAAAGAAAGTCAAGACAGGAAAGCAAACAGGGCAGGGACCTGGAGGCAAGAGCTGATGCTGAGGGGTTGGAAGGGTGCTGCTTACTGGCTTGCTCATTATGGCTTGCTCAGCCTGCTTTCATATAGAACCCAGGACCACCAGGCAAGGAATGGCACCATCCAGAATGGGGCTCCAGCCATCAGTCACTGTAACTAATCACTAATTTCTAAGGAAATACCCAATTGGCTTATCTACAGCCCCAGGTTATGAAGGCATTTTCTCAATCAAGATTTTCTCCTCTCAGATAACTCTAGCTTGTGCTAAGTTGACATAAAACTATCCAGCATAGACATATTCACAATTTGCAGCCCTGGGCGTGACAATCCCACATGTGACTCTTCTCCTTTGTTCTAAGTCCTGAATCTCTCCATGCTTGAGAAAGATAGTCCATTCAGAGCCCAGTTGCCCACTAATGTCCATTTTATAAGGATCAAACCCCAGTTGTGATATTACAGCCCCTCATCACTACACGATACTCAGAAATTTCTTAGCTAGGACATCTTTTTCACATCCTGGTTCAGATTCGGCTGAAATTGGTGCTGGAGGATGTCATCTTCTGAACCCTTGAAAAGACTGGCCTCACTACAAACTCAGCTCCAAGGCCAAACAAAGAGGTCAACAAAGGAAGAATAGATACAGAAACTGTGCCATGTACACAGAGTGGTATTTTTAGTGGAAGAATGAAGCCTTACTGTTTGCAGGAAGACAGTTGGAACTGGAGGAGGTGATAGCAAATGACTTAGCCAATCTTAGAAGGGCAAATGTTGCATTCTTTTCTCTTTTCTGGTTCCTACACTTTACACAGATCTAAAACACACACACACACACACACACACACACACACACACACACACACAAATATCATATAAAAATAGATGTAAAACCAGGTAGACACAGATTAGTGGGAGATGGTAGAGGGAGAAAAGATAGGGTAAGAGGATATGAAGACAATATGCTCAATGTATAGTATATTCATTTATGAAAGCTTAATAAAGTGCCATGAAAATATAAGCACAAAAATGTGCCGCTCTACATTGGTTGCTCATGTTGATAAAAACTGATTCTAATGCTTCTTCGTTTCCCACAATGCATTCATCTTACCAGCATTCAACGCACTTGAATGCGGGAGCAGTGTTAACCTCCTGTCCATCTGACTGCAGTGAGAGTCCATTCTGTTAGCAACCCACTTCAGAAAACGCAAGAAACGTACTTATGCCCTTCCGTGTGGCTGAAGCACATCTGTCATCAAGTGAACGTTCGCCTTTACACCGTTTTACTTTGGAGATAGCCATAGGATCCTCAGTGTTCTTTGACACGTCCTTGTAACACCTTTACCAGACATTTTTCCTCCTTTCTTCTGGTTGCCACATTATTGTGATGACCCCCTTACGATTTTCAAATCCGGAAAAATGTCTAGACTATTTAATAGGCATTAATTTAAAGCATCTGGCACTCGTGGGGCGGGGGAGGTACTCAGGGTACGGGTGGGACATAGTTTGTTAACAGGACCAGTGACCAGCGAACTATGTAGTACAAACCAGTCTGCAAGCAAAGCTATGAATTATGGGAAGACCTCAGAAATGGGACACCACCGTCACTCGAGCACAGGTGCAACTTTCCCTTTCCTTTTTTTCTTTTCCTTTGCTACTTGGGAGGATCATTTGTTGTTCCCCGTGGACCCAACACAGGAGAATTGGACTCAATAAGAGTAAATCTTACATTTATTCTTATCTTGGGCCCCTTTCTGATTCAGGCTGATAGCAGATTGGAGCTAGGGGAGTAGCTGAAGAACGGCGAAACTCGGGATATCTTAAATTAAAGTCGTTCAGGGATTTATCAGGCTTCAGCAGTCTCCTCTAGATAATTCAGTTTATGGATTTGGGGACAGAGGTTTTTATTCTTATGTTAAATTTGATTTTTCACCTCTCTCGTCTCCCCCTCTCCCTCCGAATCTGTCTACTTTAATTTTACCTCTAAGCAAATATCAGACCAAAGGAATTTCAAGCAAGGAGATTGGCTTATTCTGGCATCCTTCCTTGAGATTTAGCTTGCTATCCCTTTTGCTACTGCACCCCCACCTCCATTGCATCTCTTCTCATCCCTCCCTCTGTGGATGTCAATCAACAGTTGTTCTCTATCTGCTTACTTCTTTTCAGGCACATGACATCCCCTGCCCCCCATCTGGTTCAATTTTTAATATGTTGGTGTTATCATGTAATCACCACACATGGGTTCTATTGTCTTTATGTTTCTTTAATTTCTCTTCCTTCCCCTTAAAAATCTCATCTAGCAGCTGACATTCAAATTTAAACATCTCCCAAGTCCCAGGCTTAGATAACTTCTGGTTCCTTATTCAGGACTTAAAAATCAAAAGATACAGACCCTAAAGTTCCCAACCTCCCTCAGTACCCAAGGCTTTCCCCTAATCTGACAACCATGGCATCTTTACATACACACACGCACATACACACACACACACACATACACACACACACAAACGCACTGTTATAGCATCCATTCAAGACTTGAGGATAATTTTTTGCATAGTCTCTGTATTTGTTTTCTGTATTTTATTATTGGTTTATTCAAGATGCATTTATTAGTCATCTAGATCTGTGTTAGGTTCTAGAGATAGAAAGGTGTATAAAACAGTTAATTCACCTTTGCAGTGCATTTGATGTGTGTCTTAAAAATCTATGTCACTATAGATAACATGGTTTTTACTTCATATGGGATTTCGTAAAGGATGTGAAGTTGTAGATATCATTTTATTTCTTGTGCCTTGTACTCAGCCCCGTGGCTTTACCTCTATCTTGTTGATGCATGAGAGTTTCTAATAATAGCACGATGCAAGCTGTATGCCAATAGCTAGCACAATGTATGTGGTATTCTAATATCTGTATAACGCATATAATGTTAAAAGAACCATAATGAAGTGTATATTTTAGACCTGATAACTGGGCATTGTTTTATAGCATCCATTTTCTTTTCTGATGGGGAGTAGACTGCTTCCACCTGGACTGTCAGAAACAGCATTAAAGAGAACTTGTATCTTCATGGTGCTTTGTGAGAAGGTCTCTGAAATACTTATGCATGGAATTGCTGGACCCTTGTGGTCAGCTGTGCTTTGGTTGCTTATTGATATGAGGTCTCACATGACTCAGGATGACCTTAAATTTGTCATGTCACCAAGGATGACCTAAACCTCTTGATCCTCTAGCTTCTACTTCCCGAGTGGGGACTCACCCCATGCCTGACTGCACAACTGTTACTTCATTGAGAAGTTGCAGAATCTCTACTTGTGTCTTCTACTTGTCAACTGTGCAGGAAGGTCCTGCTCTCAAAAGACTCTCCGTGCTCCACTATCTGGTCTTCTGATGTGATCCATTTCAAGTGACATCCCACTGTTGGTTGGTTGATTGATTGATTGATTGATTTGTAGTTTCAAGACAGAGTCTCTCTATGCAGTCCTGGCTGTCCAGGACTGCACTATGTAGACCAGGCTGTCTCTGTCTCTATTTGGGATTAAAGGTATATGCCATTCTGCCCAGCCCTTTCATTATCATTTCAATTTGCATTGATGACAAGTTGGAGTGCTCTTGCTATTGTGAACTTGCTATTGTTTGAACTTCTCTAAGGAGCTTGCTTCCTTAACTTTGTCATTTTATATGGAATTTTTGGCACTAGTTTGCTAATGTGTGGAAATGTCTTATACACTTTCAGTATTTTTACCTTGTGTCAGATTTTGGTGTGTTTTTCTGATATATCATCTGTCCATTTAATACCTTTGCTCAACTGTCTGTCTGCTATTTTTTTCTGTGTTACTGTGTTAAATTGAAACCTTTAAGTATAATGTTACCTAATTCCTTGTATCGACTATGGTTTGTGCTTTTTTTGAGTTATATTAAAAAAAAATTTCCTGCACCCTCAATCATATTAGTATTCTCTTACATTTTCTTCTTTCTGGTTTAAAATTTATGTTGTCTTTACTATGTATGTATCTAATTAGAGTTCTCTTAACCTTACTTTGTGGATAACCTACATATCAAACCAATTTCTCCCTTTCTGTCTCCTGGAGAGTGCCTTGTATCTATAATGAAGATGAGGAAGTTGGAGAAGTGTAAATTATTTGCCCTAAAACAAGTAAGAGAGCTGTGACTGACAGAGAGGTTTCCTCACCTTGGAATTCCCAAGTGTTCTTTCCTTTCTCGTATAGATGTCCCCACTTGAATTCCAACTTCCTTGCAGGTTGAGGTCATGCACTTATCATGGTTTTGTACATCCGGACAATGACAATAGTTATGGTTGTTCACTGAGTACGTGCTGGGGTTTCAGGAGATGCTTCTCTCACTCTGTGTCCTTTTGCCCTCTGTAGATCACCATCGAAAGTTCTGGAAAGTTCTGGAATTGCCTTTTCATCCATTTTGCTGACAGTCTCCTCTCCCAATGTACTGCCATTTGATTAGATTGGCCTCAGTATCTGAGGACTGGGTATGTTCCAGGGCTCACTGTTACAGATTGGACAGCATCATTCCACTTGGAGAGGGGGTGCTTCGGCAGTTCTCATGGATTAGGTCCAGTAACTAACAGGAACAGCTATGTAGGGTTTGAATCTGGGACACATTAAGGTAATTGTGTGGACATAACAGCTCTGGAGACGTGAATTTTCATGTCTGTCTTGAAGCTGCATCCTTGTCCTGTCCTGAGCAACAAGCTTCCTGATGATGTGCTCACAAAGTTAATGAGAACTGCTGTCTCCTTATCCAACTGTGCATTGTTGGAATGAGTAGTATGGAGGAAATTCAAACTCCTCATGTTGGTTGTCTGCCACGGATGACAGTATTTGGATGCCTCTGTAAGTTTTCCAGGTGTTGGCCATGTCCGACCTAACTTTGTGCCAGCTCATAACACAATGTGGCTCCAGGAGGGAAACCATCAATGCCTCTCTGATTCAGTTTGCTCATGTACTTCAGCCAACCGTCAGCATTTGTCTGAAAGACTGCCTTGAGCTTTCAGTGATGCTTGACTATCTAATGGGGAAAAAAACAAAGCTGTGCATGAGAGCAGAGTTGAAGTTTTATGATGATGCCCTGAGCTTTGATTGAGTTACTAGTTGGGAGCAGAGCATGGAAAAAGAATCAAACAAACAAAAGCATCAGATCAAGTCCATATGACTTTGTATAATGGTGGAATAGAGTTCCAAAGGCTTGCAGAAATGTTCAGCCTTAGATGTCAGAACAGAAAGAGGAATAGGGGACTAACCAGATTTGTCTGAGTGAGGAAGTCTAGAACTCGTTGGGATTGCAAGGGGAAGGTTATTCTTTTACGTGTGGACTTGTCATACACTTACATGAGGAGAATGATATAGACTAGATGCTGAGAATACAAAATGAGTCAGAGGCAGCCTCTGGCAGGTTACTCCAAGCCACTAAGTTCATTACAGGTACAACCAGGTTGTAGTTGTAATAACTAAAAGTCAGGGAGGTTTACACATCTAATAACTATCAACTTTAGGACTTAGTTCTCAGCCTTCTAATTCTATCACATGACCTTAGCACAAGGTTGTAGGACCAAGAGACTGAACCATAAAGAAATTAGAGGAATGTGTGATTACTTTCACTCACTAGGTATTGAGCTATGAAGGTACACTCATTCCATGAGTTCTCCATAGGAGAATTTTGTTTAGTAAGACATAGCCCCAAGCAGCAGGAGACGTGGTTCTGCAGTGAAGAGCCCTTGTTGCTCTTGTAGTAGAGCCAGATTCAGTTGCTAGCACCTACACTGTGGCTCACAAGCATCTGTAACTAGAGTTCCAGGAAATCCAACATCCTTTTCTAATCTCTGTAGGCACCAGACACATATGTGTTGTGCAAACATGCATGCAGGCAAAATGCTTATATACTTGAATAAAATAAGTACATCTAAATTTTGAAAAAAAAGAGAGAAACTGTTCTAAGTCTTTGGGGAAGGGAATGTATTATAGATATAAATATCCCCATTGATCTTCTAGACCATGAAAAGACTATTACACTCATGAACTCATGATATCTGTGATTGCCTTCATGAGACATACACAAGATCAGACAAGTTGACATTCTATCATGCATGGAGGAAAAATAGTCACTTCAGCTTAGAAACTCCTGATAGTCGAGGGTTGCTTGGAAATAGTCAGTTTCCTGTAGGGGCATGGTAACTTGACCATGCTGCAAATGGGTGGCCCCATATCCCTGTGTATATGCTCATCATTAATTAGACTCAATGGGTTTATATACACACACACACACAGACATGCACACGCACATACACACAGACATGAACACGCACATGCACACACACACACACATACATAAATAAGAGGAATATATATATATATATATATATATATATATATATATATATATATATATATGTTGTAAAGTTGGGAGAAGGTATGGGGTAGATCCTGGAGGATTTGAGTGGTATACATGTATGAAATTCTCAAAGAATAAGTAAAATTATATTAAAAGAGAAACACATGATGTACTTTTGTGAAAATGTCAGAATAGATCTCATTATTATGTATAGTTAATATATGCTAATAAAATATTAAAAAAAGAAACTCTTCTACAAGGTAGAGGAGAGAAAAAAGCTCAGCAACACTCTTTACACTCAGCTTGGGCTTATCTTTGTTGCTTTGTGCTGTTTCAATCCCCTACTCCTGGAACAGAATCTGTAGTAGGGTTGGTCAAAGACCCTGTCGAGGAACTTGTAAGAATGTTTAGGTTCTAAGTTTAGAAAGCTAGGCTTAAGAAGCATTGAGCAAACTATATGCTTTTAATCCTTCATCTAGTATGTTTTGAATAAGTATATTTTTGAATGACTTCCTCCAAGTATTTGGATTCAGATTTAATAGAATAAATACAGTTATCACATCAATACACGCTATTTTCTTTTAAGAACTAAAACCATCATCAAGCCTCAGAGTTGAAAATGATACTTAAACCAAACATTTGAAACCACACATTGAACAAAACACATTATACTTCACGTAGACCAACTATAATTAACGAAAAACATAAGGTTTAACTCACAATTGCCATTGGTTTGAGGTGGTTTTACTCTTCCATACTTTTCTGGGATCTTGCTTAGAGATGCTTTAATCCAGAAATGCGACTTGGCTTTAGTGGCGAGGAATACAACCTGTGTGATTTATGAGTTGGGTTCACATCTTGGCTTTATCATTTAATAGTGTACTTGAATGTGTTTGACCTCTCTTTGTCTTGGTTTCCTGAGGTATAGTGGTGGTATCTCTCTCATAGAGGTATGGGAATAATTAAATGAGTTTCTGTTAACCCTGCATGTGGAGAGGTGTCTGCCACAAAGTAAAATCTTATTTCTATAGGTTAATCCAAATTATTTATCATATATTCTCTAGTTCTAATAAGTACGAATAAAAATTAAAAAGTCAAAACCCAGCTCTTTCAAAATGTGCTGTTTTCCTAATGTGGCAGTTATGTACTTATGGGTCATATTACTTTAGAGTGATTTTAAATGTCTGGCCAGGGAACTGTTCCTGTTCATATCCTAGCAGAGATTAATAACACTACTCAGTACCCAGTTTTTTCATCTTTACTCTCAAGTTTAAGTAGCTCGAAGTCTATGGTAGAATTATGTTCCATATATTTCTAAACTAATCCTAGAATTTAACCAACCAGGAATAAGTATCCATGAGAGATTAGAGGCAAATATCTCCTGGGATCAATTCTGTCCTAACGATTACTGTTCTCAAGCAAGTTTATAATTATGAGCACGAGGAAAGACTTCCTAGTTCTACCTATGTGTTACTGCTCAACCTAATACGCTTCATATTAGCGGGTAGAGGGTAGGCCATGGGATAGGATTGATCTCAGAGTCTGCGGACCTCTTTCTGGTTGGTATAATGTGAGAAGGTCTTTGGCTGTCCTGGTTAGTATTGAGCTGCATGAGCTGCTTGGTCTATGCAGTAGAGAGAGCAAGTAACTCACAGATCATCTATGCTTGCTATAACCGGTATTTCATTCTGAGAAGTGAGGGTAGGATCTTAGTACCACATGCAGCATATCTGAAAATAAGCATAGTGCTTCATTAAGGGCTTCAGTGATTCACATTGATTCATTACTTATGATGACTTAGATGCAAAACTTGCTATTGATTTTGGTTTTAGTAGACACACACAATTCCAGTTTCTCAGGTTATTTGGACTTCCAGTTGAGCTCAAGATGTTGCAATAGACTATAGAACTCCAGTGACTAATACAGTCCCTGAGAATAGAGGAACATGTGCCAAACACCATAGATAATATTGGATATTACTTCTTCAGTTTCTAGAAAGGTCCATTCTCCCTAATGCTTTCATTTGTGATATGATATGATGATATGATATATGATATGATATGATATGATATAATATGATATGATATATGTGTCTCTTCACTTTAGAACTTTTTAAAAGGTCCCCCCAGTCTTTGCAAACTTTCTTTCATGATCCAAGATAATGTTACTCCCTGTCTTTTTTCTTTGTAACGTTTCTGCATATTAGAAAATACAGGAGTTATTTCTCCTGCTAGTTAATACACTTAGCAAATACTTCCTGGGGATATACTTATGCAGGGGTGAGTGATGCTAAAGATGCATCTAGAAGTCTCAATTATGATGTAAGTATTACTATTACAGCACTCCAAACAACAGTGGGATGACAGTAAAGCCTCAATTAATAGTTAGTTGCTGAATTAAGTTACATTAGGAAAAAAATCCATCTTCCTTCTCTCATACTTTCAAATCTTTAAGTAAAGTAAATTAACAATGTTTTCTTATTAATCTGAGAATCAGTAAATGGAAAAGTTACTAGCTAATTCCACTACAGACCGACTCTTGTCCCACACTCCTTTTTTTCTTCTTACCTCCAGCCTCAGACATTTACATATTTTGGGTTATATGCTAAAGGTCCGATGACTTGATAAAAATCACATTTTTTAAAAAAGGATTTTTATTAACTAGCTACTGTTCACTTCTGTCCAACCATCCAAATAGAAGAGAGAAAAATAGAAAAAATAAAGTCAATGAATTAAGCAAAATTATTTTTAGATGGAAAGCAGTTTATTCACAACTGTTAAAATAATGTGTAAATTGCTAAATTTAATCTCCAGTCAAAATATTCTCATTCCTTCTCAGTAAGAAGCTACTTATTCAAACAAAGCAACTAAAGGCAGAATTTACAAAACCATTTGGTTTACTGTTTTCTACAAAAGTCCAAGGACTTGATACCCCATAGATGATTCTTTTTCCTGGATTTAGGGAAAAAAAACTAGAAAGAAATGCCCCACTCCAATGTCATGAGATATTATAGTTCAGAGGTTATGACCTACATTTGAACTCATCAAGAGCATCACATCAGGTTTTCAACATCCAATCTAAACAAGAAGTTAATGTGGGAATAGGGGTGCAGAGAAAATGATTTAGCTCTTGTTTTCTTTTTTTTCAAGAAGGTCTTTTGTGAATCAACATTTCAATGTCTCGGATGTTCTTAATTAATCCCATTATGTAAGGGTAGAGGGTAAGTTATTTATACAGGGCTTTTAACTAGTTACTGATGTAATTTGTTATGCATTGTTTACTAGTTGGTCCCTAAATTACCCGTATCTTTGAAGTTTTCTTTAAATAATAGGAGGCACTTTGACCTTATACTGCAAATGGGACAGCTGTCAAATGTGTTATTTGTTTACTTAATCTGCTATTTTGAATCCATATTTACTACATGCTATATAGAGGTAAAGTCTAAATATATGAAATATTAAAAAATAGATTTGCATTCAGGTTATTCTTTTCATTCTTGGAAGACAAGTGAGTGTATAACTTTAGTACAGTTTTCAAATGTGGAACCTAAATCCTAACATTTTACATTCTTAAAACCCTTTTCATATCCAGAAAACATATTTTTAGTGTTTTTGTTAATGATTATTAATTGAGATTACAGAAGGGTTTAATTCATGGAGTTCATGATGGTTATGGGGATGTCACTGAGAACAAGTGAGCTTTGTTTCTTTAATCTGTGCCATGACGTCATACTAATTGTTACCTTCTCTTCCACTTTGCTTCCAGGGTTGGTACTGGGCCTCTGGTCAGTTTTTTCACTGCTGTAATAAGATACTCGAGAGCAACTATATAAAAGGGGTTTATGAACTCCCAGCTTTAAAGGCAAAGGTCCAATGTCTGGCATTGTCTTTTGTTTGACGTCTGGTGTGGTGGTGTGCAGTAGGGAGCACATAAGGAAGCAGGAGATGGTATTGTAAGGGCTGGAGAGTAGATTGCAGGTTGGGTCTACTCTTACAAACTA
Source organism: Grammomys surdaster (assembly GCF_004785775.1). Taxonomy (NCBI): domain Eukaryota; kingdom Metazoa; phylum Chordata; class Mammalia; order Rodentia; family Muridae; genus Grammomys; species Grammomys surdaster. The sequence goes on from NW_021604595.1 coordinate 10,007,337, forward strand.
GCTTGTTTCAATAGTGAGACTTCAAGGGCCCTACAAGGAGTCTCTGCATTCCTACTGAGGACATCTCTCCCAATAACCCAACTTCCCCCTACTAGTCTCTGATTTTTTTTTAATTGGATATTTTCTTTATTTACATTTCAAATGTTATTTCCTTTCCAGAGCTCCCTTCTGGAAATTCCCTATCCTATCCCCTTGCCTCTATGAGGGTGCTTCCCCACCTACCTGCTCCTGCCTTACCACTCAAAATTGTCACACTGGAGACCAAACCTCCAACACTTCACTCTAGGGGACACACATCCTGTCCCAAATTTATCCCCTTTAGGAAGTAACAATAATATATAGACTGCTTTCCCATTTTTAAACACGCTACCTAGTGAGTAAGTAGGTTTCCATTCAAGTCACATTGCTAAGGTCTATATAACTTGGGGAAGTAGTGAAGAAATTTTGTAAATAACTAGGGCTTACCCAGGGATGCAGAGCCACAGCGTATGCTGTGTATATGTGCACTCATGTGTAAAAACTGGAGGACAGAGGAATGTTCAAGGCCAGTTCACTAACAAGTTTCTTAGAAACATGAGCAGCTTTTCTTGTACATTTTCCTAGAAATGAACTGCAATTAATATGCCATACTATACCATGCTTTTGAACCTCTAGAACCATGACATAAATGGACATTTTTTTTCTAAAGTAGCCTACTTGGTTATTTTGTTATAGTAGTGAAAAATGAACTAACAATATATTTACTGGTTCTAGCTGGAGCACAGTGTATTGGTTCAGCAGTTGTTAGGAAGGATAATCTGGCAAGAGCAGGTAGGCTGAATTATGGAGTGGTATCTCTAGAAACCTATGTAAGTCTCCACGTTAGTCCCTCTGTCCAAAGAAGTTAGACATTAAACAGTAAATATAAAAAAAAAATCACAACAGGTCAAAAGAGAATAGCTGCAAGACTCCCCACCTCCAGCCCCCCCCAAAAAAGCCAAACAAACAAAAACAAATTTTACAGTTAAGAGTTTTTAAGGAATATTTTCCCCTATCACTTGAGCAAAGTGCCCCACATCCTCTTTGTCCTAAACCCTGAAAATTAAATCATTGGTGCCAACCTTTCAGTACATAAATCAGCCCCGTTTCTGGGTGATTCTATTCCAGAACTCAACAGGGAAGACTGTCAGATGAACAGAATTCCTTACTCATGATGACATGGGTCACAGACAAATATCACAGGCATTCTCAGAGAGGTGACTTTTTGAGCCCTGACAGCAGTCTACGATGAATGCAGACAGTGTTCTTGATTCTTCCACAGACACAGGGGCTTAGACACAAGTAGACATTTGAACAATTTCCTTACTGAACTGGATTTCCATCCAGTTCCTCTGTAAGGTGTAACTTCTGGCCTAAAAAACTAAACATTGTCATAAGAACCCTTCATTGACATTGCAATTTGACATTACCAGTTTGTGTTCCTGAGACAGGAGCATTTGTCTTTTTCTCTCAAATCTCAAACCTTTGTAACTCATGTTGAATCTGACAAGTTCGCTGCTTATCACCAGGTGAACCACTCTGCACCAGAAACATATGTATCATTACTGCAGCTTTTATTCTTAACCTTTGCTTCAGTGAATTCCCAACAAGACTACACTTTTGAACTGTGTATTAATTAATTTCAGTTCTTGCTAGAAGCAGTGTATTGGAAATTAGACACTTGTAGTTCATTCCAGCTGATTTATCTACCCGCCACCTTGTATGGCTCTATGATGTTGCTACCGTGTGGCATCCTGGATGCTAGCTCCAGCTTTGAAGCATTCTCTTTAGTAGCCTGGTGACATGGATATGGTCACAGCAGCATTTGTGCCCAGTGGCACTTGGCTTCCTGCTCTTCACAAATGGGAGAGGATTAGAGACAAGAATGATTCTGGGACTTATTGACTAAAATAATCAAAATAGCTCCTGATTCTTTTTTTAAATTAGAAAATTCAAATAGACACTGGATATCCCCTTTGCATGGAATAATATTCTTTGGGTATTTATGATTTTCATGTGACATTCTTGAGCCTTTCAGCAAATACTTAAGACTTCTTCAAAGTTGTGAAATTTTTAGAAAGAGTAAACATATGTGTAATTTCTTGAAGTTCTTAAAGAGCCTCAAGACATTTTCAAAGCAATTCTTCAAAATAGACTGATTTGAAGAATATATATGTGTATATTTTATTGACCGTGAAGGTGCCCAGGACAGTGGTAATTAAATGAATCTTTATATACATTTCAAAATGCTAGCTTGAATTGAATGGAAATGGTATCTTAGAATATCTCAGATGCCCTAGAAATTAGCTTAAATTTTGTTATGCAAACACGTTTAAAGGAATCCAAGCCTCGTGTATAAATAAAGGCATGAATAATTCTGTCTTCCAAAATTATTATTCACTGCAATCATAGGGAAACCATTTTGGTTTGGGTTAAGTTTTCTCTATTTTCCTACTAAAGAATTAAAAATGGCAGACTTATTTGTAGATGTTTCTAGAGGGGAAGCTTGACAAATTTTTGAGATGGTTTTGTCAGCGTTTGATGTATCCTCCCCCTCATCTGGTAGAGTACTTGTCAGATTGTCCTAGATTAGACATTAGTTGAGAAACTGCCAACGACCAGTGAGCAGCCGCAGTCTGGAGCACCCACCACCTCTTCACTTCCTGTGCATCTCACATATCGTTGCCTTCTTCACTGAGAAGGCATCTATAAGTCAGTATGCCTGGCTCCCTGATTCCTCATTTGCTGTAGACCAGTGTTTCTCAACCCTCTCAATGCTGCAACCCTTTAACACAGTTCCTCAGGTTGTGGTGACCCCGGCAACCATAAAATTATTTCATTGCTACTTCATAACTGTCATTTTGCTACTGTTATGAAGCATAATGTAAATCTCTGTGGGTTTTTTTTAATGGTCTTAGGCCACTCCTGTGAAAAGGTTGTGGGACCTTCAGAGGAGTGAAGAACCACTGCTGCAGACACTCAGTCTCATTTATGGAGTGGGTGAATAGTGATTCTATTTTCACTTCTCTAAGAACACCTCTTTGAGCCAGCTTATCTCCTTTCCTCCCGGATTTTCCCTTTCAGGAAACGCTGTCATGTCTGACTTCCTGTTTTAGAAGTGGATGAGATTGCAGTCTAGTTAGAACAGTTTATCCTTATCACATGGCTCCTCCCCAGCACATGGCTGCTCCCCAGCATACAGCTGCTCCCCAGCACACAGCTGCTCCCTAGCACATGGCTACTCCCCAGTACACAGCTGCTCCCTAGCACATGGCTGCTTCCCAGCACACAGCTGCTCTCCAGCACACAGTTGCTCCCCAGCACACAGCTGCTCCCCAGCACATGGCTGCTCCCCAGTACAGAGCTGCTCCTTAGCACATGGCTGCTCCCCAGCACACAGCTGCTCCCCAGCACACAGTTAGTTGTTCCCCGGCACACAGCTGCTCTCTAGCACATGGCTGCTTCCCAGCACACAGCTGCTCTCCAGCACACAGTTGCTCCCCAGCACACAGCTGCTCCCTAGCATATGGCTGCTCCCCAGAACACAGCTGCTCCCTAGCACATGGCTGCTCCCCCAGCACACTGTTGCTCCGAAGTACACAGCTACTCAGTATAGATCTGAGTAAAGCTAATGTCCACAGTCTTTCCACAGCTCAGGCAGAGAATTGGAAAAACCTTTGCAAAGGCCATCTGATTTATGGTTTCCATTTTCTCCCTATTTTAAAACATAGCACAAACAAGTTGTGGTCACATTAAATGGCACCCACGCAGCGGGTGGCATGTTACATATTTACGCTTCACCACAATGTGCGAGTCATTATTTCAGGTTAGCCAAATGCTGTGTACAACGGCGCCACATGGCATCATTTGCTCATTTGTGTGTGGCCTGGATTATGATTAAATGTACATAATACTTTCTAGATTCATTGTTTAGCATGCCTGCTGAGATTTTTTTGATTATTTTTATTTGTTTATTATTAAATCAAACTTTTCCAAAAAATATTTCAACTTGAAAAGAAGATAGATTTCCCTTCAAGACTGTAAGTTTGGAATCCCTCACCCGTTAGCTTTCTCACTGTATAAATTCCAAGAGAGAAATACAGGAATAATTTGATCCAATATAAAATGAATAAGATTCTTTTTAGTTTTATAAAGACATATATATTAGATTTATAGATAAGATCTTAAGATGGAAGGAGAAGGAACAGAGGTCTGTGGACCAGGAGGAGTTGTGGAAATAAGAAACTCCCAATATGATTTTTAAAGATTAGACAGTCTCTGTCTCTTTTGAGAAGTATGTAATTCAAGATATTAACAATCCAGCCCTCATAGGTTTTTGAAAAATTAACCTAATGTTCAAAGTCTCTTTGGAAGAGATATCATTTCTTCTGTCTATGAAAAAACAAAAACAAAAAAAAGCAAAATAATGAAAAAATATGGAAGGCATCTGGGACGTTTGGTTACGTTACCTGGACTGCCCGACTTTTTGACATAAACACTTGATATTGTCACCGACACATTTGCTGGGCCACAGTCATCACTGCCATGAGTCGTGTGCCTGCTGCAGGATGGACACAGATAAAACCACTTCCTTCTTTTGTGTTTCTTTTTCTACTGTCATAATAGTCAAATTGTTACTCTTTTGCCAGCCAAAATCCTACATTGAGAAATATCTTCTTTGACCATTTATAAAGTTTTAATTAAAACTGAATTATTTCACTTTCCCATTTCCTTCTTTCCCTTCTGGCCCCTCTCATATCCCTGCCTCACTCCCTCTCAAATTCGTACCCCTTTATTACTATTGCAACAAATATGTACGGGCATCAACATATAAATAAACCTGCTAAGTCTATTTTGTGTTGCTTGTACAGATCTCATTTCAAGGCTGACCACTTGGTGTTAGATTTGCAGTTAAGGTTATCATTCTTGAGAAAGTCCGATTCTGCCTCTCTCAGCAGTCTTCACTACCCTGAACTTCTTTGCTTAGGGGTGGGACCTCGAGAGATGTCTCTCTCTAAGTTCATATAACAGTGGATGTTGTTATTGTTCAGGTCTTGCTTAGGCAGACATATTGTTAGGGTATTTTGGATGTAGCTTCCCTGTCATTTCCAGGAGACACTATGTCACTGTCACAGCAGAAAGAACCATTTTTTTTTTTGGTCATTTCAACTTGAAAAGAAGATGAATTTTTCTTCAAGACTGTAAGTTTGGAATCCCTCAACCTTTAGCTTTCACACTGTATAAATTCCAAGAGAGAAATACCAGAATAATTTGTAGATGAGAATCAAAGATCTATGTCTAGAACCCTTGTAGATGTCAACAGCCCTGTTTATTTAAAGTATATAAAACAGCATTTGTATGTGTCTGGGTGCCCTCTGCTAAGATCTTTACCATCTTCTCTAGGTGGCTTATATTACATGGTAGGACTTGATGTTGTGAACCAGTTACAATGCTGATTGAAAATAAAGGCGGAAGAACTTGCACGTGCTCAGGGTAAACACCAAAAAGTTTTCATGACAAACATTTTCCACCCACAAAGGATCAAATCCACAGACAATGGAGAGCTGGCTGTTCACCTTTGCCCCAGTGCTTTCTATGCCTACCAGGGTGTTGGTTGAGTTATTCACGATGAACAAAAGAATGCTCCATCCATCCAATTGATGTCTGACTTGAAAAGAGAAGAGTAGTCCCTTCTCACCATTCGGCAGGTAGACACAATATCGTCCACAGAGATACTAAGCTCCAAATGCCATGGCTTCTGGGATGGAAGAGCTGCCACAACGGAGTCATGGGAGATGACGCTCCTGCATAGGGACTTAGAAATTCTAAAGAAAGAACCTACAAGGAGAAATGCTGCCGGCAGCCAGCGGCAGCGTAATCAAACAATCCTTCTTGTCTGTTAATCCTGTACAATTAACACTGATGAAGGGGGAAAGACAGTTTGCAGAACTCCAGTGTGATCATAACATATCCCAGGAAATCGTGTCGGATTTAACCGCAGGTGTGAAATTAACCAACGCTATTTTCATAAACGCTATAATTAACCCAGATTTCCAGTAAGAGGTCTTTAAGGTTCTAGAGAATTCTCTGTAGTCATCTTTCCTTATGTATTTACTTCTGAAAAGGTGGGCATACTCATGAACCGATTTTTTTCTCTCCACCCTGACCTATTCCTTGTTCTAATCTAAGTGGTACACACAAGATCCATGTTTGCTTAACCGCAGACAATCCCCTTTTGTTCCCGCGTTTCAAAAATGTGTGTTGCATGTTTTTGTTAATGTTTAATTTTGGTTCCAGGACAAAAAAAAAAACATCATCTATATTTGGCTTTCTTGTATTTGCCACTTAAGAATGCAGAATTTATTATTATGTGCATAAAGCAATCATTTAACACTGACATTTTAAGTATGACAATAATCCAAGTAATTGTCACCCATTCAGTTAACTGAAAACATCTTCACTTCCTGAGAAGGGTAATTATAATGCAGTGTTACTGTCTTTTAATTGTAGACATGTTTGTTTTTGTGTTTATTTTGGTTTAGGCTGTCTTCAAGGACACTGCTAGTCTCAGGCTTGGCAATCTGCCCTCTCTTGTTCTCTGATTCTTTCTGGAAAATAAATGAAAACTCTGTGACAACAATTTTGAAGAAAAAAGAAAGAGGAGTTTTATAGGCTTTGTTAGTGCCTAAAATAGGATTCTAGAATGTGAACCGTTTGAATTATTGCTCTATTACTGTTGCAATTATTGAAATCCATTGTTTAGTTATTTGTTTCACATGTGTGCATTTGTGGGTGTACATAGCAGGCCATAGCGCATGTGGAGAGGTCAGGGGACAACTTTGTTCATCTCCTTACCTCCTTACCTTCTATCTTGATTGAGACAGAGTCTCTTGTTCACGACTGCAAATGCTGAATAGTCCATGAGTTTCTGGAGCTTCTCCTTTCTCTACCTCCAGTCTTCCCATAGCAGCTCTGGAATTACACACATGCATGCTACTATGTATAACTTTTACATGGTTCTTTGGATCTGACCTTAAGTCATTAGGTTTGCTTTTTCTAAGTAGTCACCTCTTCAACACCTCCCTTTTTGAGATAGAGTACCATGCAGCCCAGCCTGGTCTTGAATCCCCTATGTAGCTGAGAATAACTTTGGAATTCTGACCTCTTTGCCTCCAATTTGCAAATGCTGGGGTTGCAAGTCTATGGCACCGCATGTCACCTTGGTTATGAACTATTTTAAAAACAATGGTATAAGGACTGGAGAGATGGCTCAACAGTGCATAATACATACTACTCTTCTAAAGGACCAGAGTTAGGTTCCCAAAACCCATATTGGTTGATTCATAACACCTTTAGTCCAAGGGCTCCAACATCTTCTTGCCTCTGTAAGCACCTGTATTCTCATGTGCAAAAACTGTATGTGCATGTGCTCTCTCTCTCTCTCTCTCTCTCTCTCTCTCTCTCTCTCTCTCTCTCACTCTCTCTCTCTCTCTCTCTCTCTCTCTCTCTCTCTCTGTCACACACACACACACACACAATTAAAAATACAGTAAATCTTTCAAATGTGATGAATTACTGTGTAAATAAGAGTTAAATAAGTATTGATTTCAGATGTACTCTAAGAGACTAAAAGATGGGGTTTAGATATCTCAGGTCCTATTCTTGTAGTACCTCCCACTTATGGTGAAAGATAATGTTGATCTCCTGGTTTTATACAACGTGTGTTCAAATGTCCAGGGTGAGATTTAACCCTAAGTTTAAATTTGATTGTGGTTTACTTTGCATGACGATTATACAAACTTCTCCATCATTTTGAAAATCTTCATTCAAAAAACTTTTCATTTTCCAACTTAGCACCATATGTTTTCCTTCAGAGCTCATTTGTAAGGCATCCAGTTTTTCATATTTTATACCCTTATTTTCCCTTAATATGCTATGCTCCAAAGTTGCACACTGAGAGATCTGTGCATGTGATTACATTTTGTTTTGTTTTCATTGTGTCAGATTTTGTCACTAATATTTTAAGGAGCAGAACAAGAAATGAACATTGCTTATAATGACAGATATTTACTATGACTCTACCTGCATATGTATGTGTATTGTCCATAATTACACTCCCCCTTGCCATGTGTGGCTGTGTTGTGCTATGATTTGCTTACAAGCACATGCAGACATGCATACACAGGTTCACACAAGCAACATGAGTCTATATTCAAACCTACCTCAGCTTCTTTGAGATGATGATTTTGGTGGGAAATTTCCCAGTTACCTCTCTAAGCAACATGTACTATTTATGATATGTGTACCATCTACTTAATAATCATCTTGTCTCCTATAAGTCACATAGCACCAACCCCAATATTTAAATCAGCCAGTGTTTCAATATTCTTTCACCTCTGAATTCCAATGAGATTACAGGCATCTCTGCCATGCCCTGCTGAAAGATGCTTTTTACACACCACATCTCTTTGTGTTCTTTAGAAAATTTTGTGGGTGTATCTGTGTGTGTGTGTGTCTGTAGTATAGTGTAGTGTAATCTCTTAATTGTCACTCCCACTTCCCTTACCTCCTCCCACCCTAGTTATTCATCTCCACAAGTTCGGTTCCCAGATCTATGTCTATTCACTGTCTGTTCACATTTCTTTTCTTTTTTTCTGTATGACCCTGGGTTTTCTATTCTTTCCTGGGGCATGCTGAGTGCATCTGTGGAGATCCATTAAACACCATGTCTGACCTTTCTCTGTTCTCTTCATCTCACATGGAAATGTAGCTGGTCTATCTCACCCAGATCTCATCCGATACTGCCTTGTCTAAGAAGCGCCTCCCATGCTCACATGGCAGCCCATAGCTACCTCACAAGCTTATTAATACCTCAAACATTTTTTTAACACTTTCCTAACATCTTATTTCACATAACATTTTACTAACACAAAATGACACTCAAACCATCTGTGCTTAGTGAATATAATTCTGATGGGCTGGACACCTGCGTGTTCCCATGATAAAATACTAGGGAACCATATCTTAGTCATTTTCTTTCTTTCCTTTTTTAGAAGATGGTCTTCATTTTCTTAAGGTCTTTTGTATGAACACATAAATAATAACCCCTGCCATGTAGCACAGGTGATCCTGCATCTTTCTCTGGGCTTATACTTATGTCAGCACAGGGGAAAAGGGCCTTTCTGAGCAGCTTGTGGAAGAGGAAAAGTGCAGAAGCCCAGATGATTAGAGCCCAGCAGGAAGCTGTCCTTTCCATGGGTACAACTAGGCACTGTGTTTCAGTTGAGGGTAGGAGGCCAGGAAACATTTCATACGGAGTCATCGTAGATGCTAACAGCCTAGCAGACTCAGTTTGGGGGCAGAAAAGCAAATGATGCAGTATAAGGAATCTGGAAAACTAGAATGTAGATCTACTTTGGGGAGATTCAAAGTGTAAACAGGTTTGTAAAAACAGCTTCTTTATCTACCAAAGAAATATCTTGAGGCACTTAGTGGATCCTTGAAACCCCAGACATTGCAATATTGATAAAATAGACGAATAAGAACCATATACTGCAATAAAACCACCAACGGCACCACTGTTGTACTTTGCGGCCATTATTTGGTAAAACAAGGTTACCTGAACACAAGCACAGTGAGTGGTTAAGACCTAGTAATTGAGAGGATTTCTGAATGACTAACAGAAAGTAGCTTATGCAGTATGGATCCACTGGATGCAGGCATGATATTCACCCTCTGGAAGCAGCAATGTGAAGGAGTTCTTCCTGTTATTCATTGTGACACACAATTTAGAACTTATGAGTGGTTGCTTTCTGGAATTTTCCACTTAATAATTTTAACCATGATAGATAGACTGTGGGTAAGTGAAAGTATAATGGAAAATTGTGGGTAAAAGGGAACTGCTATGTTGCCTGGAAAAAGAAAAAAAAGAGAGTGGCTAGAGGCAACCAGGAGAGAGGCACTAAAAAATCAAGTTGACAAAGTAATTGTTTAACAGAAACCACCCCCTATCACTAGTGCTAGCTATGTGGCCCCCAGAGATCAAATAGCTCCATGGTCATAGGTGGGGCCTTGCTCAAGCTTAACTCTATAGACGGCCATTAACATCTGTATTAAGTACTGCTGCCAAATGTCTCACCATCACCCAATGACAGAACTGCTGTCCCAGACTAGCACACCTCAAGACCTGCCAGAGCCCTGCTTCACTACACTGGAACTGCCCATCCCCCCATTCCTCTAGGAAAAAGCAGCAGATCAGTTTGACTAGGCTCAACATATTCCAGATACAGCTTTGTATTTACTATCAACACAACCATGGTCAGGGTCATTCTAGAAACATTTACAGTGTTTGATCTATTGACTCACAAGCTGTGCAACAGGGACTCAGAAAGTAGAAAGCTCTCATTGTGTCAGAAAGAAGATATGGCTGTGGATAGCAAATCCATCAGTCCTGACATATTTCCTACATCAAGAAGCTTCTTCTACCCAAGACATTGACAGGAGCACCTAAGCATTCAACCACAGGAAGAGCAAAAGTGGTTATACCAGTACAGTCTCCTAGTGACCTACTTGGGTCTCCTCATGCAATAACTAGATATGTAATCACACAATCCCAAATCTGTATCATTCTTGGGGCCCTTGTTTCCAGAAGAGAAACAATCTTCCTCTAAGGACACCAAACTCAGAGCATTAAACTTTAAAACCCAGCCACTTTGGAATTACCTCAGGCTTCTGGGCCAACACTTATTTTTACAATACTTCCACAGCTGTGATTTTAAAATTTCTTTTTGTAATGCTGGAGACTGAAGTCAGAGTATACTTGGCATATGCTTGGCCATGGAGCTACGTCTTTTGTCTTTTTATTTCATAAAAATATGCAGCAAAGTCTTTTGTAAAGGTGCAGTACTTTGATGTAAATTTAATATTTTATAGGGATGTATGTTTTGACTGATGTAATTAAAACTTCCCAAAATCCTCCTGGGGAAGATTTTCAGGAAAGGGATTTCTTATCACGTAGCTTTACCAACTTTATCCTCACTTTTGACCTTCTGTCACAGGTCTGGGGGATGCACAGTCTGTGGTTCCTCCATGGCTTAAAGATTTGGCTTGTTGTTCCAGGCTAAAGGGTTGGTTCAAGTCCAAGGAAGTCGTTGTCCTGACATGTCCAGGAAAACAAGGCTGTCTGATTGCATGCCTCTGTATGTAGTTATTGACACAGAGGCTCAAAAATTACTCAGAACAAATTTAATTAGCTCTTTAATTTCTAGATTTCCTCAGAGCCATCAACACAAATTACTTTTTATAATAGGCAACTAAATAAAACAACTCAGGATTACCTCAGAAAGAAAAAGAATTAATATTTTCTTTTCTGTGTTTGTTGCACTGAATTAGGAAGGTATATGTTTTACTCTGGTTTAGGTCCTTATTTGAGAATTTAAAAGGGAGATACAAATTAATAGCTGTTAAAAACTTCTCTTGACGTATAAGGAAAGATTTAGGTATTATTTCTGTAGAAAGGCACTTCTCTGTACACAGAGACAAGAGTGCAATTTGTGTTATTTGTTCTATTATTTGATGAGGAAATAACGTGGTTATTATTTACAAAAAAAGCTGATAAAATAATTCTATTGGGTAATATTGTTTGAACAGTTAACATGAGATATTCATTATTAATAGCTTTATATGTATCTGATTTTTAATTTCTCCATCCAGTGTCTACTAAAATAATACCATCTTACAGGCTTATTTTCCAGATATTGAACATGTTACTTAGGTGTACAGAACTTGTCTATGATGGACTTGAAGCTCGAAACAATATCATCTGGTTTGAAATTCACTTTTAAAATTATGGTAGAGATTTTCCATTGGTACTGGGTTTGGATATCAAATAAATCTGCATGTATTCTCTCTATAAGTAAGTAAAGCTTGTCCTTGATGCATTTTTAATTCACATCATCTGAATTCATTGATTGGAAGTTGCTTTACTGAGCAGATCTCTCAGTGACCCCCTTGATTTGACATTAATAGGATAGAAAGGTCATATCTCAGACTTCTTCTTAATATTGAGTCTAACATGAGCTATATCTGTGCTAGACATCTTTGTTGATCTGGGGGCACAGGAGATCCAGTGTATTTGACATGTACCTACATTTTGGGAGATAATTAAATTAGATCCTTCAAATTTGACTGTTACAGTACACTCTGCATGCTTGAAGCCTGGTGACATGGATCAGTAGACATCTGTGTCCAAGCCTGAGGGTTTAAGTTTGATCCCCTAGCCCCACATGGTGGGAGAAGAGATCTGACTCCCATAGGTTGTGCTCTGACTGCCACATCCATGTCGATGTGCACACAGGTTGATCAAGCATCCATATAAAAATAGTTTGCAGATTTTTATTTAAACTCATATTCACAATGTGAGTCTATTTGGCCCTGTCCTCTCTCCTAACTTTCAAAATATCTGGTGTTTCCTGTGATTTGGGCCACTTTCACATGTTTGGATTTTTAAGAGTGTGATACTTGATCATCCAATACACGCAACTCGAACTTTTTTTCTAGGAAAGACTCAAAAGAAAATACAACTTTCTGCTGTTTCCTTTTCAGTGCGGATGTCTGAGTATTTCTGCTATACCTGTGATGCCTAGACAGAGAACTCAAATCTGATCTTGGGGCTTGGAAGTATATTCCCTATCTAGTCAGTGCTCACTAGGTTTGTATCAGGAGTGACCCTTCTTTCAAAATGGCACATCCCTTTCTACGAATCTAACGCATTCTCTTCCTTGGTCCTTATAATTTCAAGAGATGAGCCGTGTAATGGTCTATTTTGGATTTTGGGAAGGAAGCATCTGGGATTCACAGACTAAATAGATCACAAAACAGTTCAAAACTTTTGACTATCATGGGAAGATTCAGGTTTCAGTCTGGGACCCCACCTGTCAGTCATAAAGGGACTCTGTCTCCTCCATCCTTAGCTCAGGAGTCTTGCACATCCTGGGAAGACCCTCCTGTGCCCTGCATGGGAGCTTTGCTCTCTTTTGTTTTCCCTGTGCTGCTTTGCCAGCACATTATCATGCTGCTCACTAGCAGAATTGTTTTCAGAGCTAACAGCTTTTATATTATTGCTCGAATTATTAATAAAACTTCCATTATGCATGAAGTATTTAGCCAGCTTCTCTTATGAAGTACTTTGTAAACACTGTAACTAATTAGGCCAGGAAAAGAGCAGGAAGGTAAGTGCTCTCTTTCCTCCTCACAGACGGCAGCAACACTAAGTGACTTTCTAGCATCGAGAGGGAAAGTTACGGTAGTAACTGCAAAGCCTATAGCTTCTGTTTCCACCTCGGTGATCACAGTCTAGGCAGGAGTAACCACTGTCCATGGTTCCAAGACATTTTAGTTGTCTTGAAGCACTGGATCTACCCATCTTTGCCTCTGGGAAAACTCTTCCTGGAGAAATAGGTGACTCCTGTATTAATTATCGCAAAGTGCTAAAGAAAACATTAGCTGTGGATGCAAAAATTAACATTCTAAATCAGAGCCACAGCGTATTGAACAAAGGTAGATTGTTTGCAAAAATGCAAAACAGGTTTTGGTCACCTTGGCTCTACCTCTGACTTCGTTTTGAAGTTGGATCTCAATCTTCTTTTTATGCCTCTGTCCCTGTCTCCAAAGCTTCCTACTCACATTCAGAGACTGTCATTGGAAATAACAGCCTAAAGAGTTTGGAGGTCTCCTTGGACTCTTTCGATAGACTTCAATTCCTGTTTTCTCATTAGAACATTCATACTTTTGTGCCTCAGTGGGAAAGATCAATTATTTCAATGTCAGTGGTGGTAATATTACCCCTAAGATTTAGCAATTTTCAAAGATCTTTTAACTTAATTAGAAGCATTTGTTGTAAATTGAATTAAACCTGTTAAAAGTGCAGTGTGTTATATTAAATGCATAATATCCAAATTGGCCAAGGAGGCACAATTTTAAGGAGAACGTTCCAGTTTAAAAACGGCCACATTACAATAAACAGGAAATTGTTCCTCCATTGGCCTTTTGAAACTTGAAAACATACTTTAGGGTTTTATCCCAGCTAAATGTGTATGTACAGACAGACATCTTTGTATAAGATAGACACATTTCATACAAATGCTTAAAACATGAAAGATAAAGCAGAGAAGACACACCATTTTAATAGCTTGAAAAATAAAGCCAATGCCATAGCTAATTAATATATTAACACTAATACAATGTCAAGTACATAGTTGTAGGTAATTAAATTTTGATGAATGCCTCTTCTTTCCAAAGACAAACCTTCTAATCCTCACATATTTTCCCTCATTCTTTTGAACATGTGATCACCATGAACTCACCCAGAGAATGCCAACAAGTCAAAATGGTTAATGACACTCTGCTGTGGGTTCACTAGGTTTTCCTTAACTGACCTTTAGAAAATTCTCAAGGTAGTTTTCAAATGTCTTAGGCGCCAGGAAAAGATGAGGAGAGGAGGTGGGCTATTTGAATATTGAAAAGGGTATATTAAAGAATATGCCAGCTAATGGAGCTTTATGTGGACTGGAAAACCATTTGATTTTAAAAGTGTGCTCAGGTGATTTGGAAAAGGGGTGGCCCAGAATCTTCTGAGGACATATGGCCTTGATGGTACTTTCATGTCAGACTTTAAAACTCCAAAACGGTGAGAATAAAATTTTGGACATTCTAGGTGGCTTGGGTCCAAACCTTCCACAGATAGTAAAACCCTCAAGTGCTCAGGTCCCTAAGAGAGTCCATCCCGCTGAATGTGTAGAATCTACCACCATCCTAACAGCCTTTGGCATGATTACATCATAGGAATGAGTGACCCGGAAAAGGTTTTCACAGGCTCAAGACAAATATGAGTTTTAGGAAGGTTTGACTGGAGAGAGGGACATTCATACATGAGAACTGTATTCTCATGATTTCTAGCCCTATTTCTCACCCTTCCAACTCCTTCTGGGTCACCCCTTCAACTCCCTCTCCAGTTCATAGCCTCTTCTTTAATTTTACCAATTAACACATGTCCTCTTTTCTATGCCCAGTATACTTCTATCTTGGGAGCAGGTATAGCACCTTCCAACACTGTGAAAGCTAGTCTTTAATGAAGAGGCTTCCAGGACAGTTCCAGTTTGACTCCTTCAAGTCCTGTGTTCAAAATGTGTGGTGTCCTCAATAATAGGGCCTTGACTTCAAGTTCTGGAAGACAATAGAGACCAACAACATTAGCTTATCTTGCTTGGGAATTTTCTTGATCTCTGCTGACTAAACTGCATGTTTCCCATACACAGTACTGGGGTTTCTGTTAGATAAGTCTGTGAATCTTGGGGAGAGCATTATCACTCAATGTGATGTAATTATTGGTTCATTGTGTATGTATGCATATGTATGTATGCATGCATTCATGCATATATGTATTTTAACCTACTGAGTCCATTTTACATTGCTTGTACATAACTGGGTATTTATCCTAGAGGAAAACAGATCTTTTTTCTCTTTCAACAACCATTAACTATGGCTAGCTCTTGTCTAGGGGTGGGGCCTTGTGAAGTTTACTGTTCACATTGGCATGTAAACTGGTGGTGTCATTATGAAGCTCTTCTTTATGAAGCCATAGAATGATATGGCGATTCAAGGATTTAGTTTCCTTGTCATGTCTAGAAGATAACATATCTCAGCTGGTGCTCTCATACTCTCCCAAAGACTAGGCTAATGCTGTTGCCTTTGCTTGCCTCCCAGAACTGATAGTAAGGGCCTATTCCTGATGATACCACACACTTTGGACACAGATCTTGGTGGAATCAAATTGAAACTCATCTTGAAGCCTCGTGTCTGAGGTTCACCTCTCATAGTATTGGAAGGTGCTATAAAAGCTGCCAAGAAAGAGGAGCGATTGATAGTCTCACTCATGGTAAAGCCCAAGAAACACAACAATGACAGATGTTGCAAGATATCCCCAATGGAGCAACAGTGATACTTTTATCTTGGGGGTAACCAACAGCTGTCTAATTGGACTTTAGGCCTGTTCCATAGCCATACCTGGTACTGTAAATGTAGCTAACTATCCATAACTCTCCAATCATGGGTCATAGACCCTAGAGAAATACCCACTACTACGAGTTTCCTATGTAAATATTATTCCTCACTATGTACTACTTATCTTTATAAGTCACGGATGACTGAATCTCTCATCCATTATCAGATGCAATATTAGAATTTTTTTCCTTGTAACTAAGGAGATGACTTAATGTGTAAAGTGTTCGCTATTCTAGCACAAGGCTCTGAGTGTCCATCACCCACATAAAAGCAGAAGTGAAGGGTCCCTATAACTCCAAATCTAGGGATGCAAGGACAGTTGGATTTCCCAGGCTCAATGGCCATTCAATTCAGCCTAGACAAAAAGATGTGTACCAGGTTCTGTGAGAGGCTCTCCTATCCAAAAATAAGACGATGGGCCAGTGAGATAGCTTAGTGGGTAAATGTACTTTCTATGGAAGGCTGGTGACCTGAGCCAAATTTCCAGTCACGTAATGATGGAAGGAGACGGAAGGAGAAAGTAAGTTTTCAAAGTTGTTATACGAGCCCCATACACATATTATGGCATGCGTGTGCACACACACACACACACACACACACATACAAGATACACATATATATATATACATGTAATAATAAGCTTTTACACATACATGTAATAATAAGCTGTCATACATACATACATACGCGTGCACACGCGCGCACACACACACACGAATATCCTGTTCACACTAAATAAGGTAGATTGAATGTATTGTCAGTTAAAAAGAATAGCTTTTAATCTTCTGAGAACTGTGGATGGGGTGAGGTGCGCTGTGTCTTATTCTTATTCTGCTCCACTACTACTTTCATAATTTCTCTTCATTTTTGAGAAATCAGATAGGTTCTCTCTGATCCAAGTTGAGATGGGAATTTGCCCTGTTTCCTCATAGCCCCGGATATACCATCAAAGCACAGATACAGTGGCTGAGGCCGTGTGTTGGCGCTTTGCACTTGTCTGTGTCTGTTAACAGATCAGAAGCTCAATGAGCAGATGACAAGGCCCGTCACCCATGTGCACCTTGAAACTACCTTCCTATTCCATTGCTGCTGGTACAAATGATGCAAACCTGTGGCTTAGAGCAACAGGAGTTCTAAGTTTGCACTTCTGGAGGTCAGAAGTCTGAAATACGCTGGTAGAAATGACGAGTTTTTCTAGAGGTGTCAAGGGGCAATGCTTCCTTGTTTTTTCCTCACTCTATAATTAGTCTTAGTTGCTTGTTCATCTATGTCTTCATAGGCTACAAATTCAGATCAAGATTTTACATGCTGCCCTCTTCCTGGCTGTCCCTCTGTTTCTCTCTCTCTGTCTCCTTGGCTGTCATCTTCTAATCTTTGAAGACCCTTGTAATTACAGTGGGCTCATTTCAAATAATTTACAATAGTCTTATTTTAAGCTGCAATTAAAATTTCTTCTGCTGCTCAATTCACCACTGCCATATAATTTTAAATAATCACAGATTTGGGGGGTTAAGGCAGGTGATATTTTCTGGGTTGCTATATTTCCAATATCACTGTCATAGGGCCTGGCATATCATGTGCATTCAGTGATGATCTAGGAGTAACCAGAATTCTGCAAAGGAAGCAATCCTCTTTGCAGGACAAGCTGCTGTCAGTCTACTGGTATATCTCGATCTTGATGTTTTTGTGTAAACTCATTCAATAGGTGATGGGGAAAAGTCCTGATGGAAAGACAGGAACATACAAAGAATATTCTTGGCTACAGGCCATGTTACCTTGAGCAAATCATGTTACTGACTTGGGCTTTAGTTCTGTTTCTGAATCACTGGAAACACTTAGATGTGACTTCTGCATGTTCTTTCTGTCTTCATTTTATTTATTTTAATTTGACATTTTAAACTACCTTCCTCCTGATGTCTCCTTGAAATACTGAATAATAAGTCTCAGAAAGACTCAGAATCATTGAGAGTACTTGATTTTAAAAAAAAAAAACGATAACGGGACTAGAGGAATCGCTCAGTTGACCAAGAACTTGCCTTCTCACTGTAAGAACCTTCGTTTGGATCCTCAGAAGTCATATCAAGCTGGGTTCAGTCCATGTATCTGTAATCTCAGCATGCCTGGGATAAGATAGGAGATAGACACAGTGGAACCTGGAAGCTCACAGTTAGAGTGGTGTACACGGGGTTGAAAAAATAAGATGTCCTGTCTTGAACAAGGTAGAAGGTAAGAACTGAAACTCAGGAGTAGCCCATGACCCCCACATACCCTACATTCACACACAAACACATAGAGACACATACGCACAAGTAGAAAGACAACCACCTGATCGATAGTGAAAAAAATTAAAATTATCCAGTGAAATAAGTATTTTATCTACAATCATTAATTTTTTAAAAAAATGTCACATGGATTTTATTTGGTTATTTCAGATAGGACTGTGGAAATTTTAGTGCCATCTATTGGTACTGGTTTTAAAATAAAGGCTATCATGGCTAGCTGATGAATCTTCAGAGTACACAAACTTCTTAGGGTTTATGCTCACTACAGAAGAGAGTTTAAGAACACATTTCATGATTTTCCTCTCCAAAGCAATTTGGTTTTTTATTTTATTATTATTATATTGGTGAATTGTAGAAATCTTGCTTCATTTCAGGTCTCTATAAAGATTAGGCCTGTAAAGGGGGATATATGGGATTCATAAGAAATGTGGCAAAATTCAGAGACCTAGGTTTCATTCAAGAGCTGAAGACTGGTTGGTCTCCTTATTCCTCTCTCCCTCTGGCAGCTCACCCCTGAGCAATGGAAGCACCATCTGCATGAAGCCAGGAGGGGCTGCTGGCCTCTGTGTGATTTTTCCAGGGATCTGTGTGCGCCATGGCTTCCTCCATCACCAATAAATCAATTCCCACTCCCCACATTACATACCCCAGCGGTGGGTGCCACTTATTAACCTCTGTGTGCTCAGACTTTTTGCACATAACTTAGAAGAATCGTGGACACGTGGATGGGAATAGTCTACAAGTATAGGGCATCCTATAATGTGCATCACATGTTCAGAGGCCCAACAAAGAGGCTCTGGCAAGGCGATTGCGAACGTGGTCTATGGAGAAACAATGGTAGATGTAACTCTACCTTGAGACTCTGGTGCAAACTCTACATGATTATGAGGCACGAGCTGCTGTATACTGTAACAGGGCATCTGTTGTATGACTATGCCTCACTGGCTTCTCTAATAAATTTTAATTCCTATTTTATTTAGAATCACTTGGCACCACCAGCTCTTTCATTAATATCAAATTTCTAGACATATAAAATGATGAAGGGGTCACCGCCACATCCCTATTTGTTGATATTCTATTGTTAAACATCAAATTATTAACTTTTCCTAAATTCTTGGAACCCACATGCGGTTATACCACCATTAAACAAATGGAGACGGATACTGATTTGTATTAATTCAGAACAAGCATTTATTTTGAGTGACACATGAATATAGTTATGGTAACCTGGGTTGTCTTTTTTCCAAATCAGATGGATGACATGCAAAGATTTGTTTCTAAGTGGGGGTGGGAGTAGTTAATTCATGAAACTAACTGTGAGTCTGGCTTTGGGTCACTTTCTGTGTACAAGGTCTCAAACTGCTTAGTCATTAACGTCGATGGATGTGAAAAGAACAATGGAAATTTTCACTCATCACATAGGCTTGCATCCTTTCTGCTTTGCACCGTTTGGGGTTTTCCAGCTTTCTGCAAACAACACAACATGAAGCCTGCATCTGATTTCTTCTTTCTTTGAAGGAGCAAAACAGTGATGGAGTAATTAGCGGAAGAGATCATGAACAGGATATTTTTGCTTGAGTGGTGTAGCAAGGTCTGTGTTTCATTTCCATGGTAGAAAAGGAGTAAGATATTCTGGGGTTCTCTCATAAGAGTCTTCAACCCTGACAGTATCTCTGTGTGTAACCAAGGCCCCTGAAGCCGCGCATGTGTGTGTGTGTGTGTGTGTGTGTGTGTGTGTGTGTAAAGGTTCTGTTTCTTCATTGTTTTTCATTTGTGTGATTGAAAGGCATACTCAGTACAAAAGTGGGTGGCAGTCCACTTCTCCATGCAGAACACTCAGGGAACTGTCAGTGTCAGTGTTGATGCCTTGTTACTCTCTGAAGACCAAGAGGTCACCGCCACATCCCTATTTGTTGATATTCTGTTGTCAAACTCGTGTTTCCATGACTTATCTTCTTTGCCCATGGCGTGCTTGTCATTGTATCTGACAGTCTTCAGACAGTGGTGAGCTTTATTACATAAAATCTTTCAAATGTGTCCATGGATTCTACACTGTTCTGTTAAATAATAAATTCTTTATTTTGAATTCTTATTTGTGTATACTAGTAATATATGAAATTAATGATATTTTAATGGTATATAAATGAAGTAGTTCATTTTTAATAATGGATAAACATAGTTTTTATCATGTTTGATATGTGTGTGGTGTTTGTGCGTGCGTGTGTGTGTATGTGTGTTTGTGTGTGTATACATGTATGTATGGTGGTGGTCAAAATACATTTTGGGAGTTAACTCTTTTGTTCTACCATGTGGGTTCCAGGGACAAACCTCAGGTTGTTAGGTTTGCTGTCAAACTCCCTTACCCACCAGGCTATCTCACTGGTACCAATAAAATATCTGCTCTTAAGAATATATAATACTGTGGACAGGAGAGATAAGCCAGAATATACTTTAAATTTTCAACTTGTTCCAGAAAAATTAAATTTACTGTGTATAATAATTTCTTCCTCTACTTCATTACATAAGTGTGTAGCTTAGTGATACCTGCATTCACATTGGTGGTCATCTGATCTCAGGAATGTTTCAGCTTGCAAAGCCTAAACTGACCCATTCTACAACAGAAAAGTATTGTGTTTTTTGGACACCCTTCAAAATTTGGTTCTCCTGACTTAACTGCAATAGAAAGGTCATGTAGCAGAATCCTGTAATTTCTGTCCTTTTGTAACTGGATTATTTTATCTTAATTGTTCCCAAGGCTCATTCATTTTGTAGCATGTGTCAGAGGTCCCTTATTTACTTAATGTGGGACAATCTTTTATTTTGTATTATCAGATCTGTTTCAATCATTCTTTCAGCAGTGGGCATGTATTTTCCTTTCATGTCTTGGCTGCTGAAGATGCTGTCACCATGCAGAGATGTGGATCTCACATCTCTGCTCTGCTCTCAATCCCTCTGGATAGAATTTGTAATTGGGATTGGTGAGCCAGATGGTAATTACAGTTTTTAATTTTGGTATTATATATACCATACTGTTTTCCATAGTAGTTTACTGTTTTTATGTTTCAGTCAGGGCTCAAGAATTCTAATACCAGTGCCTGAGATTGTTTTGTTTTTGCTGTCTTGTTGATCTTGTTGTTTTTGTAGGCCTTGGGAGGAGAATGGATTCATATCTCATGGCTTTTGTTTACAACACCCTACCTCACATTCCCCCATGTTGGCTTCAGTCATCCACTGTAACCAAAAAGAACATAAATGTGTTTGACTTCCAAATGTTTAGAAATCATTTCATTTAAATCTGTTTTTTGGGGGATATACTATAGGTTCTGAATTTACCCATGATTCTTTGTTTGCAGCTGCCCTTCGGGTGTAGATGGCTGTGGATCTGGAAGCTTGTCCAAGCACCTCCACTTTGCATTGATGTCTTTATTTTCAGAACTTGAATTAGCTCAATGGCAAAGCCAGAGCTTCTGGTACATCCTTCTGATGATGGCTTCTCTCTGGTTCCTGAGACTCTACTTGCACTACCTGGGCCAGTGGCTTTTCCTCTGGACCCTTTCAACTCCAGTTACAAAGTAAGTGCTTTCTCCTGTAAGTCACAGGGATGTATTTCATCTTGGTAGGGCAAAGCAAAGTACATAATACCTTTTCCATTAACTTATTGGAAGACCTAAAATGTAGGCCTGATTTGAAGAGACAGAAAAAATATTTACCTGAGAACAGGGATTTTTATTATATTTGCAGTTTCAGGCTGTGGATGGCTCTGTATATACAAATACTTAACTCACACATCAGTATTTATTTAAAATTCGGCACATTCAAATATGTCCTCATACCAGAGCAAGACCCAAGAAGGAACTTGGCAAATGTGTGTTTATTCTATTTTGATTTTATAAGAGTGACACAGGCTGAGGGTATTTCAGAAGTAATATAAGTCTGTCTGATTTATCACCATACTCAGAAAGGCAAAGATTGCCTCTTCTACAAAATGATTGAATTCAAACAATTACCAAACTCAAACCTGACAGCTTTCTGGGCCATTATCTTCTGGGGGAAAATGATATTTTAAATGTTGTCTCTCCATAAACAGGATTCCGTAGACATGAAAGATAGACATAGGTAACAATACAAGTAAAATTCATTTTCTTAAATGTAAATGGTACATATAGAAGCATATGCATGTGTATATTTTACATTAAGATGATCATGAACAAAATTAAGACTTTGTGTAAAGAAATATCTATGTGTATGTATGCACACAGAGTTTTTGATTATCTTATGAAATGGAGTAGCTGAGATTGGGATATGTTGTCAGTGTGAAATTTACATGTGTCAAATAACTGTATTTGCATGAGAGAAGTCTTGCATGAGTATTTTTCTCTGTCTGTCTGTCTATTTCTATATCTAACCAACTACCTACCTATTATCTATCTATTGGTCTATCTATCTATATTTATCTCTCTATATCTGTTTCATATATAATATATCAAACATATTATATATATATATATATATATATATATATATATATACACACACACATATATCCTTAGTTTCCAAATTAGAAGATATAAATATATATCCTTACTTTCCAAATTAGAAGGTATAAGTGTGCTAGCCTCAGCTAATTATTCACACTTTTACCCTTCATTAGTAAAGAAAGCCTAGGTTTTGTTTGTTTTTAACTCAATAAGACAGCACAGAATATTGTGACAGTTCATTTTAGTCACTTTCTTAAGCAAGGGACTTGAACTAGTATAACATTTGGGGGCTGATTGCATAGATCCACAGTCTTGCCTCACACAGGAGGTCCAGGGTACATCTCAGCCATGGACTATATCAGTAACAACACCAATAATGAGCTCTAACTTTGTCCTCACTCTGTCAGGTCCTATGCTAAGAAATCAATATTGTTCTATTTCATATCCATGACAACACAAGAACAAAGCCTCAACCTTTCTTTGAAGAAGTAGTCAAGGAATGGATTAAACCTCTCTCCAGTGGAGTTCTTGTGATTCACAAGAAGGGTGAACTGTGTCCCACACAGTTCTACACAGGCCAAATTGGAGAGAGATCTTCGCAAGAGCACAGTTCTCACATGGCAGGGACTGATGATGCCAATGCCACACTGGAGGCAGCCTAAGTTCCTGGCTTGAGCTGTATTTAACCCACAGGGCTGGGACTTATGATGCTAGCCCCTAGCTATGAAATTTCAGTTGTTAGTGATGACTGTGTTTTTGATGTTGGAAGTTAGAAGTCACTCCAGAAAAGCCAGAAGCAAAATCAATAAGCTTCAGCCAAATTCTGAAGGCTCATTAGATTTATGTCTATCTCTCAGTTTTTACAAGGCACTGACTCATTAGAAAACCCACTAGTGTATTTTGCATTTAAAATTGGCCACTAAATATGTCCTGTGTACTGCAGAGAAGTTCCTGCTTTTCAGATAGCTCAACTGAGTGGCTCAAACATGCTCAATATCTTATTTATTTATTTACTTATTTATTTATTTATTTATTTAACAGTGAATGGGATAACTTGCATTTCTATAGTTGTGAAATATCCTGGTGGTGCTCAAGAACAATAGAAGACTTCTAACACTCAATTTCAGGTGCCATTTTGGGTCAATTTTTTTTCTTTTTCTTTCTCTCCCCGACCCCTGTCTCGTTAATAAAGAGAACAAAGTACATGGACCTGTCGATCGTTTCACATACTTGGCGTAATTCTTGTTGGGTGCCTTTGCTTTGTCCCTACAGATTCCAGTTTTATTCCTACACTGTTGAACTCTGCTACCTGACTTCTTCACTTCATGTCGGAGAAGAGCTGGCTGTATTTGTATTGGGGCCCTTAGCCCTAAACACAATCACGTTCCCCTTGCTTCTGATCAGATGGGGCTGTCAGCTACTGTTTTCCTCCTGCCCAGATGCCTTGTCAAAGTTAATCATCACGATGGGACTATGGACAGTTCTAGACCCATTGGCAGTGTTTCTAGTGGATGCTTTCCTGGGGGTAAGTCAAATAAAATAACCAAGATATGAATCCCTGGCATGCCATTCAGCTTAGTGCATGACTTGGTTGATGTGGGATGTTTCCATAATGATGTCGTTCAGTATTCATCCAGAATTGAAGTTATTAAGCCATACCACATAAGAAAAAAATTCATGGACGTCTTATATATTTGATTCAAATTTTATTTTAACTACTACAAATAAATACTTTAAAAATAAGTGGGGAAATTACTGAGAAGATAAAATGCAAACTAGCTCTCATATTTTCAAAATTATCCCTGAAGTCCTTTGTTTTTACATAAAAATAAAAACTTTTGGTAGCTTAAAAAAAACCACTAATGATCTTTTTACAGAAAGACTTCTACCATAGTTCTTTCAGTGCAACTGGCTGCCCATCTGCGTTCTGAGGGGACAGCCTTCTGTAACAAATATAAAGGGGAGAGATGAGAGCTGCCGTAACATTTTGAAGTCATAACTTTTCAGAAGTCACCCCTCAGGCGTTTGTTCCAACTTTTGTGATGGCTATGAAGTGACAGCACATTTCACCTTAAAATACAGCCTTAGCTCTCGCAACGATTCCCAGTCATGTGCAAAGGTGCACCAGGAACGCATAGGACGGGATTCCAGTGATAGGAAAAGAGTTTGCCCTTTACTCATTGTTGCAGAATTTCTTTGTTGCACATGTATGAAACTGAGTCAATGAGGTAAGGAGGCCTCTATGTTATAGTTGAAAGAAATCGTTCCATAGGATTTGATTGCTTCTCTGAGGTGACACATGTAGCCCATGCTGTGTTACAACTAGGACCCAGATTTCTGAATTCTGAGGCTATTTCTTCCATTGCATCAAAATCTCATCTGAAAACTTTGAGTACCCATAGGTTGTTCCGTGACACCAAATAGATGCTCTTTTTCATCATAATTGTTCAGTCTTAATAAAATACTTAATTTGGTAATGGATATGTGAGCTTTAATTTGATACAAAATTGTTACGGCTATTGTTGTGAATTTATTGCCACCTCCAAATCTCTAGTTGTTTTGAGTTTGTAAAGTATGAAATTTCTTGGCTTATACTACCGATCATTTTTCCCATACTGGAGATCAAACCCAAGGTGCTGCACAGGGTAGACAGTCACTCACCTACTGAATTATATCACTGTTGTCTGAAGTAGGTAGTTCCTAATCTATTTTTGTGTTGGAACCTATTCCAGACCTTAGTGAAAACAAAGCTTTCTGGTCCCTGTGTCACAGTTTCTCTCTTAGATGGGTATGGAGGGGGCACAGAGTTTTGCTTCTACCAAGTTCCGAGATGATGTGAACCCTGATGGTCAGGAACCATGGATTAAGAAACTGGGGTCTTAGGTGCACAGGACTCTTTGAGGGGCATACTGGAAGGACCCAGGAAAACACACACACACACACACACACACATACACACACACACACACACACACACACTTCATATATACATATTGGAAGACAAAAGATCAGCAGCATACAGGTTGCTGAATGGCACACCCTTCACTTTTATATCCATTATCTGGGACTCCAACCAAAGATAAAGTCCAGCATCTTTATCTGAGTTTCTTTCAAGTTGCCCAAAGTTTTATATTAGATGATCAAAACACAATTGAAGACAGTGGCCAAAAATGGGATAATTCAAACCAGAGCACACTTTAACCAGGAGGCGATAAAATTTTAAGCCAGTTTAAAATAAAAATGTAAATTTTAAATTAAACATTTTGTATCTATGCCTGGTGATAATATAAAGTTCCAAGCAGGGACAGGTGGCTGTTCTCAATTAATGTCATGTGGTAATCATTCATAAGATAGTCTGAAGTCAAGCACTGATGTTCCACATACGATGTGTGCGTGGAAAGGTTAGAATGAGTTTAGCCTATATGACTAAACTAAGAAGGTGTTAGTGTTTTGGTGGACTATGCTGTTAATTATGTCCAAGACGACTGCTCTCAACCACATAGAATTAAAACCAAAGTCAAAGCACACTCTATGGTGCACTCCTAGGAATATGGTACACCTCAGGTGTCAGAGCAGGCAGCTCAAGACAGAATAGCCTGTTATTGCTATTCTATTTCTCCCAGGCTATCATATGCTACTCCTCTCCTTCTTAGACTTGAATGTCTATGAACCTCAGGATTGTCATTGTGGCTTATCAGGAAAGGCCCATAATTCTGTATGGGCCTATGTGATGTTGGTGATGCTAGTTTGTCCTGTCCAGCAGGGAATTAAACAGGGGTCCGGGAAGATCACCTGAAAGAGAAAGTGGGGAACAGGCCGACGCAAGGAAAGATGATATTTCTATAGTCTGATCAGATCGCCATTTTTACTTTTGCACACACAGGCTATATACACAAAACAGCAGGATGTGGGGAAGGGGATGACGCAGGAATGTGGGTGTTCAGGGGGAATACAGATTGTTCAGGGGGAGTACAGATACCTTCCAGAACAGAGTGTCAGCTAGGTGAAGGTTCAGGGGACAGACCACTATGACTCCGCCTGTGATTCACTTGTCTTTATCTAAGTTGGTACTATCCACCAAGGTTACCTATCTACAAGGCCTGTGAGTAGCCAGGCTTGGCAGCCTTCCACCAAAGCTATTACAATAACAAAGTCTATTTACAATAACTCCCAGCTATCTGTTTCAGTGTTTTTCCACAGAGACCCAAGACTTGGTGCTAGCAGGCATGCATGTCAGGCCTATTGCTGATTTTAGGTGTATGGCTGATTTTAGGCCTTCAGTGTATAAGCAGGGCTGCCCCTGACACTAGTTCTCTGGACCACTTCCCAGGTCAGATGCTACTAGATACCTTGTCAAGGGAGCCTTCTCTACCACTGCTGTTTTCTATGCTGAGCCTTTGCTCCCTGTGGATTGCTAGGACTAGAGTCCATGAGGCTCTGAATCCACTGGTATATTATGAGAATTTTGAGTACTTAAGTGACCTCCGTTAGTAAAGCATAGAAGTGGTGATATGCAATTATAGAAAAACATCGTGTTAGTCATATAACATTATTAAAATGAACTTCAAAGTGCACATGTGTCAGCCCATGAGTGTGTTCAGGTCATCTTGCTGCTACAGGAGCATGTGCATTTAACATGAAACCTTCTTCTGTTTGTATGTGCCAGGTGTGACAGCTTTCTGAATGCTCAATACCATTATCCACCTTGCTGACATGGTACAAGAGCCAGTAGTGTGCTTTGTAAGTCATCTCTAGTTGTTTTCACCATGGCAGGCACCCTCATTGTGATTCTAAGTGGAACTTGTGGTTTTGAGTGGACTGAGATAGATACAGCTGGATTCTGTTCACAGTCTTACGTAGGAGTCTCCAGACAGGCAAGGAAAAGACTATACTGTCAAGCCTGGTTGAACAGGAGATGTAAAGATGCCATCTGCATTATGGGAAAACCATATTCTGAGGTATCTCACAATTTCTCCCAAGGGCCTGATTGGCATATCCAGCAGGCATAGTTCCCATGCTGAGCTTACTTCAATGCCACAGGGAAGTCAACTGAGGAGGATAAGCAGCTGTCCTTGATTATCTTCTGAGACCTTCTCAGAATGCATGTCTACGGCCCTTGGGGAATGGCCTTCCTTATTCCAGTCAGCTCCCTTAGGCAGAAGAGAAGCCAACTAGTCCACTGTATACAAGGCAGCCGATGAAGAGAGCATACATAATTGACTCTGATGTGTCCGATGAAATCTATAGGAAGGCAGCCTCCAGTGTGACCATCTCAGAATGGCCTTACCCTGAAGAAGCTGACAGTAATGTCACAGGATGAATCTAGCCTATTTTTCCAGTAGCAAAGGAAAAAAAAAACTGTGTTTATTCCATTTCTTCAAATCAATTCTCCAGCTAGTGTCTTTCAGCTTTCATAACTTTTCATCTACTTCTGTCACTTTTCCTCAGGATGTAAACACCTCCCAGTAGACCCCCTGTCCCAACAGTGTTTTTTTGGGGGAGTGTATTTCCAACTCATAATTTTTGGAGGCCCAATCAAATTATAATGCTTCCTTAGAGATGTATGGTGTGGTGGAGGAAACAAATCACAGAGTTGAAGGCATGGGGAGCTATTCTATGGTACCCAGTCTGGTATTTGTGATCTGTATAACACCTTCAATGTACACATGAGCTCCATGTAAAAGTGGGAATGCATAGCAATAGAATCCCTGCATTTATCTGCCACTATTGCTGGATGAAACAAGTGAGATTCTAAGTGGGAATAAAACTTGGTGAATTCACACATTTCACAAACAATGATGCAAAGGGCATAATGAGGTGATGAGGCTCTGCTAGGAGCAAAACACACAACGCAAGAACATCGCTCTGTTGGTTCAGACAAGAACTCATGCTCTACATAGGGAATCAAAAGCCCACAGACACCGCATGCATGTTGAGTGAAGAATGCCATTTTAGGTCCATGGCTCTTTTCCATTTAGGTCTTTGTTAAAGAAGTAGCATCTTTGACAGAGATATTTAAAAACACACTTGATCCTCCCGTTACAGTTCAGATCTTGAGTGTCCCCCATTGGCTCACATTTTGAAAGCATGGTTTCCCAGTCTGCGTGCTAGCAGGAGGGAATGGAACCTTTGGGAAGTGGAAGGGAGTTAGAACATTTGAAGACATGCTTTTGGAAAGGGTAAGTGGGGCCCTGATTCCTTCTCTCTAACTTCCTCCTGGTCTTCATGAGTTCAGCAAGTTTGGTCCAGCATTTGCTTCCTGTCATGACGTGCTCCCTCATCTCAGGCCTCAAAACCTGCTGACTGTGGGCAGAAGCCCTGCAATTATGTGTCACAATAATACTTCCTACTTTCCAAGTGTATAGCACTTTGTATGTTTGTAGTTTTTAACAGTACCAGTAGGCTACTGTACTCTGATGCTTGATTTTTTTTGTTTGTTTGTTTGTTTAATTTCTTGTAATGTTTCTTCACCATATAGTATTTAAACTTTCCTGGAATTTTCTCTTTGCTCTGCAGTGAAGGGGACTGACAAGGTCTTGAGCAAGCCAGAGCAAGTGCTCATGGCTGAGCTACACCCTACCTTCCTGTCCCTTTACCTTTTTGAGATGAAGGGCTTATGAAGTGGTCCAGATTGACACTGGGCTCACTTTGTAATGTGATCAGACTCTGAACTTCCCATGCCTCTCCTGAGTAGCTGGTATATAGACCTGCAACACAAGCTTGTCTGGATTATCCAGCATTACAAACATGCTTACTATCAGGCCCATTCACTTAAAAGAGAAACACAAGGGCCTAGTGTCTTACATAACTTTATTTTCTTTTATTTGAACAGAAGAACAACTAATAGGCATTCAATGAGTAAGAATCAAATTAATGATTGGCACCTGCTATTTGGATTATATTATTGAATTCAAATGTATACTGTGTTTACTTATTGTTTCCCCGGCTCATCCTTTTATCTATTTCTTTATTATTAAGAAAGCAGACAGAGAACCAGGAGAGGAGTTATGCTCGGCATCTGTGGCCCACCTGCCACTCAGAGTGCTAGCACTGGTCCACCCTTTGCCAAATAGAATGATTAACAAACACAGAATATAAAATAGAAGCTCTGATGGGGTAAAGAAACAGATAGTTGATAGTTGGGACTTCTGAATTCTAGTCATTGCCCAATTACCAAAAGATATTTTGGTGCAGGGAAAATACAAATTAACTGCCTAGTCTTCGGTTTCCTTCTCACATATGTGATTTGGATTAGCTTCTTTTAAAAGTGCCTCTTCAAACTATATTTACATAATTGCCAGTTTAAGCACTAAAGAAATGGTTCTCTCTCTCAGCCTCAAGAAGAGATTCCTACCTTAGAGTGCTCGTCACTTCTACCTGATATCAGGAGAATCACATCTAAGGGACATTCATGCTCCATATAATTCAGGGGTCAATGGTGTCATATGATGACACTGTTCACACTTTACAGTACATAACTGTCTTTAAAGACCCCATTAGTTTGCATTTATTTATAATTCAGTACGGAATATGTATTTCCTCCTCTCAAATCAGAGCATGTTTTTAAATTATCCTAACGTAAACTTTAGTTTTCAAGATCACATGAAATAGCCTGGGAACTTTCTGTTATAAGTTTCTAAAATAAGCCATCCCTTTTATGCATAGCACAAATTAAATTCCTATCAAATCTGCTTCAGAAATAAAGGAATCTTTCCAGCATCACATTTAATTTCTTTATATCTTGTGCTCATTAAATTCACGAGTTAATAGCACATAAATAAAACATGCCTTTTACTGCATGAATTGCACGTCAAGTACATACACTTCCAAGCCTTGCAATGGAAAATGAGAAAAATCTGCTAAACCAAGCACGCGAAACCCACCCTATTTTCTCTTCCTTTGTGCAATTTTCAGTACTTACAAGATTTAATTTAGAAACAAATTATGGTACCTTTGAGTTTCATGTCCTTAAATTAATCTGACATGATGATGTCTCCATCCTTATTTCAATCTATGCTTCCCTTTCTCAGCGCCTTGCACATAATGGGGAGACTCCTATTGCAGATGCAGCTAAACTCTACTGGATGTTCCTGAGAACCAAGCAACCAGCCATCCTCGGTGCTCTGATCACAGTGGTAGTTTACATTCTGCTGTTTGTCATCTCTTCCTTAATTTTGTACTTGTATTGCCTCAGGTAAGGGGCTTCTATTACTATACTCTTCAGCATCTAGTCTTGAAGTTGAGCTGTAATGGAAGGGAGGCAGGAAGGAGGGAGGGATGAAGAGAGAAGAGATGAGAAGCATCTAACTCTTCGGGTAGAATTTCTCCTAGTTATGTACAGTTCT
The DNA here is from genome assembly GCF_004785775.1 of Grammomys surdaster. Classification (NCBI taxonomy): domain Eukaryota; kingdom Metazoa; phylum Chordata; class Mammalia; order Rodentia; family Muridae; genus Grammomys; species Grammomys surdaster. The sequence goes on from NW_021604595.1 coordinate 10,038,519, forward strand.
TTACATAATTAAAAAAAAAGCATAAAATGAGTTGACTTTGGGAGAAAAGGTCTAATTTTGCTGAGGATTGTTCTCATTTTTCCAGATAATGGAGTAACAGAAACAAAGAGTAATTCCTTGACATACAAAGATATTCTAGGAAAGTCACTCATGATTCTTTTTCCCCTTCCATTTTTCTTTCTTTTCCTACTTCTCTTCTGCTCACAAATCACCGTGAGAATAATAATCAACTAGTTTTGGTCATGAGTATTCATATGATCTAGTTGTGCTAGTTTGTCACTTAAGCAAGCAGAGAGTGAGAAAGTGTTTGTGTGTGTGTGTGTATTTGTGTATGTATATACATATTTGTGTGAAAGCACTATAAAACCAATAAATACAAAGAAGAAAAATGCTAGGAAAATTTATCTGACAGCTGTTTCCCATGCTGTGAAAATGCTCTTCAGCTAAACAACTTGCTCTAAAGCTCCTTTCAAGGCCATGTGAAATGTTTATTTGACTTCTGGAATCAATTAAAATCTATGAAGTTATTGCTATGATGAACCTCATGAAGTTATCTCTTTGGCTTTTCTCTATTTTTATAGATTTAGTTATAAAAATGTCCATTTTTCATGGCTATTTGTGCATGGTATAAAATGCAGGTCTATTTACCTGCTTTGCTATTGAGTATCCAGCCACTCCACCATTATATAATAAAGAAGCCTATCTTTCCCTGATACATTGTATCAGATGTTGGAAAGTTAAACAATGTGTAGTTAGCATTGAATCCTCTTGTCTCTGTAGTGATCAGGGCTTGTCTTTATATTGATGTTCTAGATGTTACTATAGCTTTGTCATATAGTCCAAACTCACTTCTGGGTATAAATCCAAAGGAACTGAAATTATTAGAGCATTGTTCATACTAAGATGTGAAAAGCACCTAGAAGTCTTTTAGAAGAGAAATAGATGATGAAGCATAAATACGTACAAAGATTTGTTGCAGCCACAAAAAAGTGAGCAGAACACTGTGATGTACACTAATATGGCTGAGAATTGAGAACATTGTGTGAGAAGTAAAAAGAGCCAATCACGATAAAACAGAACAAAACAAAACCAGAAACAAATACCTCATTATTTACTATGGTGAGATGTTTAAAACCATCAAAGCCAGAGAATCAGAGTAGAATGGTGGTATTCAACGGTTTATGGAAAGGAAAGCAGGTGATTGTCATTTGACAGGTCTATAATGTCAAATGCTTAAGTGGTAGAAATATGTTGCAGAACAATGTGTGTATAATTTATGATAACGTGCTATGCACATTGGAGGGTAGATATCACATTAAATACTCTTACTAAGATTTAATTTAAAAATGCAGTAAGAAATCAAGACAATATTTTTGGGAAGTAGAGGGGAGGTAAGAAACCAGTGTAAGTCTGAAGAAGGCTGGTGTAATAGCTAAAAACTTCAACAGTAGTCAGAGGTAATCATTGATACTTTAATGTGATTTTGGCCAGAAGAGAGACAAATGCATACATGACATCAGGTAAAAGAAGAAGTAAAAAGTCACACAGTTTTGATGAAGTATGAAACATTCTTTGTCGAGTCAAAATATTGCAACATGGCAAGAGCGAATTGATGAGATGAGATGCTAATGTGCTCACAGATCATATGCCTAGAGGATTTTTTTGGGGGGGGGTCCCTGCTACAGAGTTTGCATTCTTCTGTGTAAAAATGAAGGGATTGAGGGACTTTAAACAATTTTTATTTTAGGGAGATCATTCTACTAGTAGAAACGGGGGTTGGATTTAATGAGTGGTGGATGGAAAACAAGACAAGCTCAGCAGAAAGCTATCGTAATTATGTGAACAAAGGATAGCCAAAGCTTAACCAAAGTGAATAGCAATGGAATGAAAGGTGGAGATATGCTTATGAGATGCTTAAAGATCATAACAGAATTGGGGTGGGCGGGGGGGGAGAGGGGGGCTAAGTTGAGGGTAGAGAGTGATGGAGAGGTTCACGTAACTTCAGCTTTTAGATTTGAGCAGATGGGGGTTGGCTACAGCAGCCCACATGGCAGAGATTATTAATAAATAAGAAATAAATGATTATGGGAGTTAAAATATGAGTTGAACTTTTATTCTGATTGTTTTTGAATGAATTTCTTTCCCTGTCTCTCTTTCTTTCTCTGTCTCTCTCTTTGTGTATTTGTGTGTGTGTGTGTTCATGTGTTGTAGGTACTTCTAAAGGCCAGAAGAATATGCCTGATCCTCTTGAGTAGGTGTTATAGGCCATTGTAAAGTGGCTAAGGTAGATGCTGGGAACTGAACTTTCTGCATGAGCAGCAACTGTTCTTAACTATTAAATGACCTCTCCAACCTCCACCTTGAGATATTTTGATGTTTCTAAGGGGACGTATCCTATAAGACCTTATGCAGATAAAGGAAAAAGAAAGCAACTTTGACTATGAATTTGCCTTATTGAACACTTGAGTTTCAATACATGGCAGGAAGTACATTATACTGTAGGAGATGCACTGAACACAGAATGGTATTACATGGCCAGTATTTGCTTACTTTTTGTTTTCTTACTAAACTGCACACAAGTAAAATACAGTTAGAAAAAGAAGTCCTTTATCTGTGGATAAAATTTGAATCTATTTCTATGTAGAAATCAAATTTCCACAAGGAAGATCACTTTTGAGAACATCCAAGCAAAGCAGATGACTAAAGTGAAGACACAGCTATAGCACAGGTGCAGACAACTTTGCATGTTGAAAACAGATGTTGGGTCATGTTGTGGAGAAGAGTGGAGCCCTGGTGAATTGCAGATGCTTGGAACAGGGAACAGAGGGGATTGTCATATGATAGTCATTGCTTGATCTGTTCTTTTCAGTGGACAGATCATCCCCTGATGTGGCTGTTACATCACTAACATAGCTTGAATAGAAGTCCCAATCCTTCAGAATGAATTGTATTGTTTTGACCCAGGGTTGGTTTGCATTTTGACATGTCATATGGGGTGTTTGTCGTCTTTTTAGGGCACTTACTTTCCTTGGCAAAGGAAGAAGCCTTCCCTGATAATTCAGTTTACCCACTTGTAGTGTGGCCCCAAGCAAAGCTGTTCACATACCAGATGATCAGAGTTTTTCTTGTATAATATGGTGAAATATAACACACAAGCATGGATTTTGTAAGATGACACACATGAACAATCACTGTATTATTTAAAATGAGTACGGTTTCCAAAAAATTAAAGAAATAAGAGCATAGATCATGAAATATATACATCTGTGATTTGAAAAATTACAAGAGAATAATATATATCATTTCTTCCAGCATCAATGAATCTCTTCTCAACTAAAATGTTTAGAGCTATGTTCTTCACTTGACATCTACAATTTAATTATATAGATTATTTGTGAAGTATGAAAAAGTGAGCACAGAATTTCTCCACCAAATAAGTAGAACTTGTTTTGATATCAAAGGACAAAAGATATCTAAAGCCCTGTAGAGCAGTAAATATCAGAGGAAAAGGAAGCTCAGTAACAGGTAGAAATTGATAAAGAGGGAGGGTGAGATGGATGAGTTATATGCACATCATAGACAATTAATCTGGAAGAATTCAGCTTCATGAAGCTTAGTGTATTCCTTTAACCCTAGTTTTTATTGGCCTTTATCCCTAACCTAGTCTGTTAGAACTAGGCATGTTCAGAAATCTCAATTAGGGCTTTACTTATATTTTAGAAGCCAATGTTTTAGAATAAATAAGTCAACTCAATGCATCACCTACACAATCTCTCTTTGAACCATTTCAAAATATTTTTCTCTGAGATGACATGGTGCTGGGTAGACCAGTTCTCCGAAGGAAGCACTGCCTACAGCAGATACATACAGTGAATAAAGTGGAGAGATTTTTTTGTTGTTGTTAGTTTTGCTTTGTTTTCTGGCATAGATTTAGTAAATCGATGCAGAACTCATAAGAGTTTATCTTAGTGAAAAATACCAGTGAAGATTTGTGCGTGCTAACTGATGAGGGTTGACATCTAGTCAATATATATAGGCAATGATCTTTGTACAGGATTATCAACAGAAGACCGATAAACAGGTGGACCTGCAAGAATACAAAGGAGAGAGAGTCGATGATGCTGGCTGTTAACAGAGAATTTGGTTTAGCTCTGGGCATTGGAAACTCCTCATTATGGGAACTGGCCCCTGCTGAGATTGGCTGAGTAGCTCTCTTGCTCCAGGAGTCTGGCTAATTTGTTACTGAAGGGTTTCAGTGATGAGAGAATTCCTGTCCCCTGTGGTTGTGATGAGAGAGTTCACTGAACAAAGATTTTGCCTCTGCACAGACTCTTAACAATAAGTATACTTACCTGGGTTTGATTTTACAATTTTTTAAAAAAAAAGGCATTTGTGTTTTTTTTCATTATTATTAAAAGAATCACTGCTATGTAGAAACTATTAAAAAGATTAAAAAAGTAAATAAAGACCACAATAGTTTAATCATCTAGACAAAGAAAGTACTGTTAAACTTTGAAATATTTACTTCCTTCTGTTATATCCTGTGTGTTTAATTTTACAAAGTTGTATGTGGACCATAAGAACAGATTAGGCATTGTTTCCCCTTAAAGTATAATTAAAAAATGTTTACTTCTTTTACTCAGTTCTTAAACATTTAATGTCCGTACAATTTTCCACAGCATGCTGTATGTGAAGTATAGATTATATAAATGTATTTATTGTCGGACCACAGATAGCTCCACATTTTTCTGCATCTTATAAATAATTCTGATGGACGGCTGAAATCACAGACCCTTACCCACATTTAAATTATTCTTTGAATAAGATCCTGGAAATACACACACAGGAGTTGAGAAGAAAACAGTTGTGATTTTTTTCATGAAGAATTAGTTTTGAAATTCGAACTACTTGAGTAGGTGATAACATTTGGGAAAACTGTAGAAGGTAGAAGATTATTATAATGGGATGGTGATCTAGGGACTTTTCATAGGCATGTGTTTCCATAGCAATTGAAGAGAGCTAAGAGAGGTTGATCATAATGTGTCACACAATGCTAATGGAAGGACAAGAACCCTGTTGTTTTTCTAAGTGTGCATTCTTTTATTTACTACATAATCTTGATGTGTTTATTACTGATCCGTCCCATTCACCTCTTTTTGTGCATTGCTCTTTAAACCGTCCCTTTGTCTTTCCTCTAGAGATCATTCTAGTGCTTTTCCTCACTCAGTTACGACTCCCATGTATCATAACAGTGTTAACCCCTTAGTTAGAGTTTCAGCAGATAGTTTCTACACTTCCTAATTGCCTTACAATTTGCATTTCACTTTTAAAATGAAGATATTTAGCAGAGTGTGGTCACTGCTCCCTGTAAATCCATCACTAGAGAGGCTGAGGCAAGAGTTAATTGCCATTAGTTCAAGGCCAGCATTGTCTACATAGTATCTGGGCAGCCTAAAGTAAAAAGCCATACACTGTCTAAAAAGAGTAAGGTAAAACAAAATGGTAAGGTATTTAAAATTCACCACCAGAAAAGCATTTTTCCCCTCACAAATGTTATAACATACTCAGGTAGCTCAAGTTTTAAAAATAATTTTTCATGAAAAAAATTTACAACTGTTTCCTTCCCTCTTATGCAGTTTGATATTTTAAAAATTTCTATTATAGGCCACACACACCTCATTTTGTGTGGATCATCAATAGCTAAGCAGAATGTCTTTTTATCTTTTTATCATCCTGTCCTGTTAATTGATGTAATACTAAAATATTAGTTATTTTGTCATTCTGTCTTCTTGGATTTGTAAAGTGATTTAAACCCATCATTTTGTGATTTCCATGTGCTACAGAATGAGGTTCCTTTTTCTACAGCCTCCTTTATAAAACTTATCTTTTTATTAAGCTTTTATAGCCAGTTCCTATTTCAGTATTTAGCCTTGCAGCGAACAAATGAAGTCTCAGCAGACATTGTTTGCATAGTTTAATTGTAAAACCTTTATCTGAATAATATCAAAGATCTGCAGGCCACTTATGTGTTTTTTAATATTATACAGAAAATTAGAGACCACGATTTAAATGTAAGATTCATTTAAGCGTTTAGATTCCTGGAAGCTGTACACAAATTTAAAACACAGGTAATTAAGTTAATTAATTTGGGGCTGAGGTTGCATCTTCTTCATTGTTGGTTTAACAGTTCCAAATAGCATTATAAGTTTTAGCTGCTGCTTTGGAAAATTAATTTAGATAAAAAATAATTTAAGGTTCAGTTTCAATGAAAATATCATGAGCATATTACTGTCTGGGAGATGCTTGTGAAATAATCAAAGATTTTTCTCTCTTATAAATCATTTTTTCTTACAGTGATTTTTTTTGTGTGTGTAAAGAAAAATTTTATTTACCATCTTGATGAAAACATGAAGTTTTTACAGGTAACCTAACAGCAGCAGTGTTGCCTGGTGCATAATTATTCTCTACCTGGATTTACAGAGACTGTGCATGGAAATAAATATAGCTCTGATATTTGGATCCTACACTGTTCCTCCAAGTCAGTGGTTCTCAACTTTCCTAATGGGGTGGCCCTGTAATATATTTCCTCATGTTGTGGAGACACTCAACCATAAAAGGATTTTTGATTTTCATTGCAACTTCATAACTCTAACTTTGCTACTGCTAGGAATCATAATGTAAATATCTGTGTTTTCTGATGGCTTTAGGTGACTCCTATGAAAGGGTCCTATGAAATCCGCCACCCACAGGTTGGGAACCCCTGCTTTAAGTAGTATGAATATCATCAGAATTGCTCAATGCTGTGTAATATGCACTTAAATGCTTTCTACCTATATTTATTAGAGCCCTATGCCTTTTGGTATGAACAAGGTACTTCTTGTCTTCCTGTCTTGCCTTCAGCAGATTTCATCCTCCCAGATAGATAGGAAGAGCTAGGGCAATATAAACTGAATTTCCCTCCAAGGGGCATTTTTTTTCTTGTAGAAAAGACATAGTAAGAACTGGGTGATATGATATGTGTTCACTTGTAACCTCAGAATTTGGGAGGTTGAAGGAGAAAACTCACCACAAACTTAGAACAGTTTAGGCTACATATTCAAATCCAGCCAGGCACTTCATATTGAGACCCTATTTTAAAAACAAAGTAGAAAATATCAAGAAAATAAAAGTTTCATAAACTTCATCACCAAAACAACTGAAGCCTACAAGTTAGTCGGTTAAGAGGAAATGACTAATTGGTAAATCTGTCTGTTGGTGAAGTGGCTTCTGGTAAATCAGTCTTCTTCTAATGCTTCTGGAATAGAAGAAACTCAAGCAATAGGCTAAGGTTTGTCATTTCATACCATGCATAGAAGACCGAGGGCATGTGAGTTTGGCTGGTGGCTGTCAGGAAGGTGTGTCTAGTAGGATGAAACTGGCAAAGACTGTTTGATATAGGCCAGTCTCTGACTTGAGCTGTTTTGGGGTCACTTGGCATGAGGAGCTTCTGTAAGTACTTTCACAGAAGCATTTGCCTCTGATAGTATCATTATCAAGGGACAATGTCAGTTCCTAGTTCTCCCTGTTTCCAAATACTTTTTCTGTAAAGACTTTTCCTAAAAACATTAAGTAACCATATCACTAAACAGTTGAAGGACTAAATAGCACAAGCATCTTCATTTTCAACTAAGAACTAAGGATGGTTCTTTGTGCATTAAAACAAAACTACACTAAACAGTATGTTGGGGTTACTCTACCATGTATTTTGATGTCACATGACCACTCAAGGTCATATGTGACAGACCAAGTAACAGGAGATCTTTGTACTGAGTTGCAAGGTGTTTGACTCTTCTCTCCTCTGTGCTGAAAAAGCAGTGCCTAGAATACAAACCATCATTGGATTTGAAATTTCATAAATAAATGACCATGTTTATTTATAGGGCGAAGATACATCTTTCCTTTCATATTAAATGTAACTGTCAAATTACATGTTCCAGTGGAGGGTTTTATGTTTGTAAAACTCTTGACCCTTCTCCCAGCATATGATGATGTGTTCAACGCACGTCACAGCTCTCTTGTGAGTTCACTCACCTCAGCAATGTCACAAGAATCGGATTAAAGTTTGAATTTTTTGCCTTATGCACTTAAAAAAATACAGCTCATGTTTGCAATAGGGGTAATACAAAAAAATGTAAGAAGTATGAAAATGGAAACAACCAAGGCAAATGATAACTAACTCACAGAGGCATAACATTCACTCCTCTCCCCCTGACAGTTCTCTACTCTAGCTTGGTGTTTCTAAGTCTCGATTCAACTCTCTGAGCCCTCTGCTCTGCCTCCCTGCCCAAGTGATGTTTTTCCACTAATGATCTGTTAAGTGGGTTAATATGAGCCATGCTCACATGCTAAACACTTCAGATGGGTTCCTGGTGATGCTGATGTTGGTCACACTTGCTAGCGAACTGTGCTTCATGGTGGCAGACAGTGTCTCAGTCTTGGGGGTGGGTCTGACACTCTGACACTCTGACAGTCTTCTTGGTCATTGGCATTGGTCATAACACCAGCACTGTGATCAGCAGTGTGCCCTTCTGGTGGCTAACTTTAAGAAAGTGAGTTTAATTGCAGAAAGTGCTGCCGCCGTTTTGGCTGCCTTTGCAGAGTGAGTTTCCCTGGAACAGATCTCAAATCAGGTCTGTCTGCATAATAGGAAGCCTTGGTGTCCTCAGGGAAATATCAGTCAGTGTGAGCTCGCACTAACAGAGCTGATCCTTCAAGACTGGCCCTTAGAAAGAACAGAATCTGAAGCTTAACCATGATATGGCCAGCTCTCAAAATATTCTCAGAATTCCCAAGTACAGAATTTTTTTTAAAATCACATTCCCTTTGGGTTGGCTTATGACAATGACATGGCCACCTCTCACACTACATGACATTGTTCTTGGCAGTGAGCTCCTAAGTGTGACAAGAGAGGCACAGGTAATGAAATCCAAAGACAGCAAATTATACTCCATAAAAGCTGCAGATTTGTACTTATCCTAGGGAACAATAAAGTATAAGGATACAAAATATAGGAAAATAACAAAAGGCTTTTATCTAATATCTTGGTTGAACAAGAAGTACCTGCGATACCATAATGAAAAGTAAGTAACATTATTCAAAGACTGGAAGAGACCTTTGTTAAAGGGTTTACCAAAATGGCCAGTAAACATGAGCTGGTATTTAGTATTACTAATTAATCAGAAAATGAAGATCAAAACCACCATGAGTAATGATATGACACAGTGAAGGACTGTTACTATCAAGAACACTGAAAAAGGTCTGAAGGAGTTAGAACTCTTGCACACTGTTGAGAAGAATACAAGCCAATCCTGCTTTTTTACTAAACATTGTGGGTGGCAGGTCCTTAAATGACTAAGTCTACAATTTCCATTTAACCTATCATCCTATTTCTGCATGCATATCCCAGAGAATTAAAGCTGGATAGCTAAGAGATGTATGTTCCAGTTCTGTGCTGCATGATTCACAATTAGCCAGACAGAAGAAACCTAAATGTCCACCAGTAGATGAAGAGATGGGGTAATGTGAACTATGTATACCATCAAATATTATTTCTCTCCATCATACAGTATGTGCAACCTCAATCAGCCTCTGCCTTGCCTCCATTCAGGCTGGTGTGATTTCTGGGCTCTCCAGTCCTGTACCTCCCCTTAGCCTGGAATCCTAAGCTTGTCCTACCCTTGCAGAATGTGCATCTATCAACCTATCATACTCCCAGCATGGGGTCTGTAAGCCATAGGTGTTAACTGAGTGAAATAATCAAGGAGTGTAAGGAGAGGGGGATTGTCCCCGTACATTGCGAGATGACACAGGTGTTAAGAATGTTCTCTCCGATATCTAGATTCCTCTGAAGGCTCTCTCTGGAAATGGAGTCAGGAGAACATAACGACTGTGTATCCCACTGTGGAGACCTTTTAATTTTGTGAATTTGCTTCTTTTTCTGAAATTCCGTTTCGCTCTTTATTTCTTCTGTGGTCTTCCTGAGCATTTTTTGTTTTCTTTGATTTATGATTAAAAATCAGATTCAGATGAGTTCCATTTACTATTAAACATAGTCGTACATACTCAGTGGTTTCTAGAAACCTGAACCTATCTCCATGTATAACAATGTTTGGCTGTGGTGTGCCTCATTTAAAGTTTGTGACAGTCCCACTGAGGACCATGTGCATTTGTCATCATTTAGTAACAATGAGAATGGATTTTAGCCAACTGACCATATTCTGTCTATTCAGAACCTTCTCTAATGTAGTGGCACCAGGAAGTACTCACACCAGACAAGCACTGACCACTCTGTGTATTAAATGACATCTTTTTGACATAAAACCTATATTTATACACATTTGCATTTAAAATAGTTAAAAGTTGCAGATTCCGTTTTTTTCCCTCAAAACCCTTAACATAATCCAATACCTGCTCACACTTGTCCTTTTTAGCTTTGAAAGAAATGTCGCATATTGGGTTTCTGGAAATGACCCACATTCCAATATGAACGAACATAGCATCTTCTGCCACTCAGCAAGCGTGAATTGCTGCGTATGTAGGGCATAGGGCAGAGGACTTGGCAAATTGCTTGGTTTCATTGGCCGTCATCAGCACCTGTGGCAGAGTATGTGACCTATTTCCACAAACAACAATGCCTAAGGCGTCGCAGACAGGTGGACTGCAGTTCCCTTTTTAATTACATTTTGAGGAAATAACTTAAAATACAAAAAAAAGCATGCATTTTGAAAAGTCCTGTTGTTAAAGGAAATCCAGGTTTGCGATGATCACCAATAATGCTGTAATTTTATTGTCAGAAAGTATTAGCGCCCTCTTAAACACCTCAAATCTGCAAAAATACTATAAAAATTATATATACCTGTCTTAGGTTCACTCGTTGGTATTTGTACGGCTGCTTTTGCTCTCCCTGTCTCTGGCTCAGTGGGAGCCAGTGTCTTTCGTTGACATCATTTAACTTGACATATATACACATTTAAAATGGAGCATACAAAATATTCTTTTACCTTGCTAATCAATGTCAGCAACACACACTATTAAAACAAAACTAGAACTTTCTTTTTTCTTTTTCAAATTCACCTAACATCAGCTTACTCAGGACAACATGAAAAAATGAAGATTCAAAAAAAAAAAAAAAACCAAACCAAAAACAAAACCAGCATCAAAGAATAGAATGTCCTCATATCGAAAAGAATAAAATCATGTTTGGCTACGTGTTGTATTGCATAACAAATTATATAATAAAACTACGTAACCAGGAATTTTCTCTTTATTTATTTTTATCTACATATACAACCACAAAGTATCTTTTCCTTGTTTGTTTAAAATGGCTTTATAGAGCTGTAAAATATGCAGAAAACTAATAAAGGTTTGTAAATTGACTCATTCACAACACACCATGGAGCTTTACATTGGAAAATGCCACCCAAAATGGCAAGAAAAAATTAAATATGACTAAAATGCAATTAATCTTTGCACAGCTTTCCTCATTCCAATGTGCCATTTTGTTCTCTGTCAAAACATTTGTTAACTGTCCTGCAGATCCAAGCTTTGATGTTTACATAATTATTTTTTCACATGGAATAAAAAAGAAATAAAAAGAAGACAGACATTTTCTGGGCAAAAGGAACAGAAGCCAGTAGAAACAGGACCGTGAGTCCTAATTAATTCAAAGTTAATTGCATTGTTGATAATCCTTAAATCTTCATATAGAAACTGTTTACAACACCAAGTTGACAGTAATCTAACTGTGCTAAATCACCATGGCAACAGAAAGATGTACCTTACATTGAACAAACAGAAGAGAATGGTCAAGAGTAGTTCTTGCTTGATAAGCCAACTAGCAAGGTATTCAGATGGCTGAGCCAGAATCTCAAAGCAGAGTACAACAGTGGAAACATTCCAAGATGGTGTCAGGCTGGCTGGGGATGCAGGTATGGGATGCAGGGTAAGCTTGTGTGTTTGTGCTGCATATGCGAAATCTTCGGTTTGATTCCCAACAGGTGTAGATAGATAATCCCATTAGCTATCAGGTTATATAACTACTCCTGTGATGAATTCAAAGTCATTGAAAAGGAATACAGATGCATAGATTTTATTCAGAAATGCAACATTTTTAAAAAAGTCACTGGTACTATTTTAGAAAGAATTCATTTAGAGGTAGTTAAACGAAGCTATTAGTTATATGTGTTCAGAGTTTCATTATGTAATCTGGCTGGCCTGGGACTTGCTTTGTAAAGCAGGCTGGCCTTGAAATGACAAGCAATCCACCAGCTTCTGCCTCATGATTGCTGGAATTAAGTGTGTGTACTACCACACCTGGAAATATGTGATAAAACTTGAGTCAATAAGAAAGAGTAAAAGAAATTTGGACTGAATTCTTTTAAATTCTATTTTTGTTATATTTTTCAGAATAAAACTAACTTTTTTTTTAAAAAAAATTGTAGACTATTAACACATAGTGTTAGGATTAAATTAAGTCTTGGATAGCACAATACAGTGAAGTTGACTACCATTATCATAAATAGTCAATAAACTCTAATGGATTGTTGAATTAATTAGAAGAAAATATCATTGTTCTGACCAAAGAAGTAAAAAGCTTCCAGTTTTCTAACTGGTATGTTCAAAAGATAATTCCTGTACTATGACTAAGTATATTTTTCTTGAGAATTTTATACATGAGTATTGTATTCACATCACTCCCCCCCTCGCAATTCCTCTTGAGTATTCCCTCACATGATAACCTCTTCATTAATTATTAATAATAGCGTTAATACTATTAACTATTAGATACACATTTGTATATGGATTCACACACACACACACACACACACGAGGTGGGGAGAGAGATACCTCTAACTCCATTTAGTGTTGCTCATATGTACATATGTTTAGTGTTGATCACTTGGAGTTGGATAAACTCCAAGGGGCTTATCCCTGAAGAAGATCTATCCTGTCTCTCCCAGCAGTCATTAATTGCCTGTAGCTCTTTATTGAGGAGTAGAGCTTTGTGAGCTATCTCCTACCCACACTGGTGTATCAACTGTGGTTGCCATTGTGTTGATCTTGTCTAGGCAACCATACTGAGATACCATGGGTGTTGCCTCCCCCGCATATATAGAAGACACTACTATCTTGTAGCAGACACCTTGGTCCTCTGACTCTTACAATCTTTATGCCACCCCCCATTTTATAATGTTCCCCGATCCTTAGGCATGGGGTTGTAGATAAATCTGTTGTGCACCCTACAGTCAGAAGTTCTTTATTTTTATTTTATTTTTGTAGCAGATGGAGACCATCTACCATCACAGAAATTCATAAGTGGTTCAAATGCAGAGGACAGCTGCCTAAATGTCTTGAGAGTCCAATACACACCACAGTCACTTTGGAAACTTCTGGGTAGCATATTGACACTGATCTATGAGGGACCTTGGTCTAGCCCTGAGTTTACATCTCTATGGAAACTAGGTCTGGATATGTAAGGAGAGCCAAAATTACAGAAAGGAGAAGGATAAACAGGCTCTTTTTTTCAGAGTTCCACTGTTACTATGGGATTTGACAAATAAATTAAAATAAACACACGTGTATTGTGGATAGCAACTATATGGGGACATAATGGAAGATGTTCTTAAACACTGACTTAATTAACTTATAAAATATTCCTACAGATGTTACTTACCAGTGTCAAGGAATTTACAGGGCATGAGGAAGGTGGGCACAGAATGGAGAAGGGGGAGGTATTCTGAAATCAACTTAATGGAGGAAGAATGAATCCAAGCTTAGTGTTCTTCAGGAAAATTCCTAATATTTACCTAATTTGGATGTCCAATTAAAATCGGTGGCCAAATATTCCTCAATTTTCTGCAGTCTGTTGGGCATCACAAACTAGTTAGTAAGAAATAATACTATAACACCCAGATTACATTTGTTGGATTAGAATATGAAGCTGAGAAAACTTTAAGCCATTTCTGGAAACTTAATAATCAAATAATTTTTGAAGAAAAAGAATGAGATAGATGAGCTGAATAAATAGATGTTGACAAGAAAAAAAATTCAACTTGTTCAATACTTTGGAAGAAAAAGGGAGTATTTGGAGAAATGAACTCAACTAAGAAATCCGTTTTTCTTAGGTTGTGCAATGACTCTTGGGTACTAGATGCGTTTCAGAGACTCCACAGTGAAGAAGGCAAGTTCTTCCTCCCACATGATTTGGAAATCTCCAATCAGGAGCTGAGTCACATCATGAGAAGGTCTGAGCAGTGGAGAGGGATCCATGGTGAGAGGAGGAAGGTGAGTTGGAGTGAAGCTGTCCTGATTGTGCAAAAGAACTCCCCTGCCCCCCAACCCCCTCCAACCCCACCTCCTGACTCCAGCCCCTCCCTCCCCCAGCCCCCCACATCAGAAAGCTGTGCCTTCTCTCATGCTGTTCTGGAAGTGGTTCAATATCTTGCTTGATACCACATTATGAATTTGGGGATTTGATATTATACTTGTTTCAGTTTATTAGTCAAAACGAGGTGGTTCTTAGTGTAGAATTTATTATTTTCACACATGCACACACACACACACACACACACACACACACACACACACACACACACACTGAGGAATAGGATTCAACGGAGCTTTGAATAGGCAGAAGGAAGGAAATAAATTTCCCTCTGTAGTCTCTTATTGCCTTTCTTAGTGAGTCCTTAGAGTCTTTTTCTCACGTAAGTTTTCAGAACAGGCATTAAATAAGTGATTTTAATCTTTTCAGTAGCACTGGGCATTTTCTTCTGTGGCTTCATCTCTGTCAGTGTCATCAGAGTCTGTGTACCTTTCTTTTCTTGCTTGTTTTTTTTTACTCTACACACTGCTTTGATCAACTCCTTTCAAAGTATTGTCCACCCTGTTAAAGGCTGTCACATATACATATGTGGCCACACCTCCCTTTTGAGTCCCAAAATATATGCCAGTAGCTTATTTTGATATTTAGAGATGCATAGCTCAAAGATAAACTACTGCGGTTCACCTCAAATCGATCCCAGACTTGTTTTTTCCTTAAAACATGCCCTCCACTTGGGTCAGGAAACCAAAGGAATTATACTCAGATGGTCCTTGGACATAGAATTTTCATCTATTCTAAAGTGCAAAGGACCAGAATGCAGAGGTTGTTTTTTTTTCCCCAAATCTACCCTCGTCTTGTTGACTTTTATTTGAACAAATCCCATTGAACTTATTGAGATTTTCTTCTCTAATCTATTTTCCTTTACAATATAGATGCAGGCCCTTGGTGTCCACTGAGACAGAGCTACAGGGCCCAGAGAACAGCAATGTCTATTTGTAATTTCACCCTGCTGCTGCCCCATTTTCACACTGTGGATTCCTTCTCTGCTCTGGTTATCACGATTTTTCTAACATGTAAATGCAACCCTGCCTTTCTTCTCATTCACTGTTTCTTGTTGACTTGTTGGGGTCATGTCTCCTTCATCTTTACCCCTCTCACCTCTTTCCAGTCAGCACGCATCTCTTAAACAATGCAAATAATTCATAAACATATGAACAATTTCATAAACATATGTGTTCGAGGTCACATGCACTCCCTTTTAAGGGAGATTCACCAGCTTGTGTGCATGGTATGATGAGTGCCATGCTCCAAGTCTTAAATCCAAGGGCCTTCTCTGTAGATTTAATCCAGACATGCCTTTTGGTTACGACTTCTCGTCCTATCTGACTGTCCAGTGTTTCTGACAACTCGAGAATGCTCATGGGTCTCTCTTTCTTTGAAACTAATCTCTCCTTGTAGATTTAGAATGATCTCTTCTTCTTTATATCATTTGTGTCCTTTAGTACATACTTATTAAATATGTTTTAGTACATTCATGAGCTATTGGCATGTTAGTTATTTATTGTGATAAAATACCATGACCAAAGGCAACTCAAGTGTTTATTTGGGCTTGTGATTCCAGAAGGCTAAATGACCATGATGGTAAAGATGGCATTGGACTAGGAACAATAATTTGAGAAACACATCTCAACCATACACAGAAGATTGAAAGTAAAGTGGAAATGGCAATGACTAGTGACACATTTCTCTCAGCAAGGCTCCACCTCCTATAGATTCCATAACCACTCACAAACAGCACCCCAACTGGGGACCAAGTGTTCAAATGCATGAGCCTATGGGGGCATTTTTTATTCAATTCACTATAGATAAATATATTTACGTTGCCCATGGAATTGACATATATAATGAACCTTATCCTGCTACCTACTTAACAGAGATTTAAATGTTAGCATAGGAAACTGCAGGATGTTTTCCTTCACTAAGGTGTATGCGTCTTTACTTCTGCTTTATAGTTAACCTAACAGGGGAACTGACTTTTCTCAGATCACTGCCCTTGTACTGAATTGAAACAGATTTAAGTCTACTGTGTATTCATCCTAGGTTCTCGGTGACTTACAAAACATTTGTAAAGGTCCAAAACAATTGAAATTAATTATTCAAGACTACTTACAGTGCCTAGGGTCTCTATAAAGAGCATTTTATTTCATTATTAAGTTTCACAACATGGAAGTTTAGAAACTTGGAAGCTATCCAAAGTTGAGTAGCAGAATGATCTGATATGAACAGCAGTCATTTAAAAAAAAAAGACAGGAGAAAACATTATTATTGTGATAGATACTGGCTCTCTTTAGCAAAGGTGTGATAAAACTGATACTTTAATGCTAGAAGGAATATTGAAGAAAGTCACAAAATTATTAATGTTTATCTTGTATCTTACAAAATTACTTAGCTGATTCATGTCGGAGGAAAAGTAGAACTTGGGAGGAGACTTTAAACTTTGATAGGCAGTAACTTTTTGCATTCACATTCAAATGGAGCAGAGAAAAACCAAGTAGATTAAATGCAATTAAAGTAAGCAATTTAATCAAAATGATGGTAGAATAGGTTTTGATTTAGATGCAGTTGGGCCATATGGCTATATAAATATCTATTATTCTCTCTACAATGCATATTGACTCAGCTTCCATTAGGTAAGAAATATGAATATGCTTCTCAAATAGCTTGAAATCCCACAGAATACCTGTTACTCTATACTGAGAGCATTGTTTATTAAGAATACACAGACACTCTCAAGGGATGCCTCAGAGAATAAAATCTCTTGCTCCTAAGGCTGACAGCCTGGGTTTGTTCCCTGATACCCATGCTATAAAAGCAGAGAACCAACTCCCACAAGTTGTTCTCTGATATACACATACATGCTATGTAACACACATGTGCATACATGCATACAAATGTATGTACATATACATGCACACATGAATGAAATGTAATTTTTTAATTTAATAAAAAAAAGAGGGCTTGAAAAGATGGATCAGTGGGTTGTAGTGTTCTTCCTAGGGATTCAAGTTTGATTCTTCTCACCCAAATCTGTTGACTCACAACCCCCTACAACTCTAGCTCTGGGTGGGATCTGACACCTCTGCTGCTGAAGCCACCTTCACTCATATTACATGACCTCACAGAGGCACACACATACACATAACTGGAAATAACAAAAAATACATATTTAAACATTTTAAAATAAATTCATAGACTTATCTTTGACTTGTTTGTTAGGTCTCTTGGGTCCTGAATATTTGTGTTTTGATGCCTTACAATTCACTTTTCATGTGATCCTTCTTAATGTTGTTTCATGTTTGCTTGGTTAATCTCTTTCAGCAAGGAACAATTGACATGCTAATCTCAAGATACAATACCAGTTTAACTGAGAACAATTATTTATAATCTAAAATTCCAAATTAAGAATGGAAGATGGATTTTAATATAATAATGTCTCAAAAGTGTAAACAAGAATTCTTTTTGACATTCATTCATTTATTCATTCATTTATTTATTAATTGTGTGCATACATATCCGTATCACAGTTTAGGTGTACAAGTCAGAATATAACTTACAGGAGTTGACTCTTTCAGTCCACCATGTGGGCTCTATGGTGGTCAAATTCAGGGATTCAGGCTTGGTAGCAAGTGCCTTTACCTATGGATCCATTTCATTGTTGCCTAGAATTCTTGCACTCTTATATTTGATTGAGAATTTTGTCATAATTCTATTAAGAATACAAGTTTCCATTTTATGTGCTAGAAAAATTGCACCAGAAATGGATACTTTATAATGTGCTTAATTTCCTTTTATTAAATTGATAAGTGCAAAATCACAAAGTGGGACACTATGATATGAGCCTAACATTGTTGACTTTTACAATTTTCACATTTTCATTCATATAATATTTCATCTGTGCTGTGACAGCCAAGAAGATAATTTCAAAGTATTTTAGCCATCAGGTTTTTTTTTTTGTAAGGAAAGGTCACTTTCAGTAGTCAGAAAAGATATCACTCTATTAAACTAATTTGCCTACATGCAAATTTTGTCATTTTTACCTCATTAACTATTTATCATGGAGTAAAAAGTATATATATTCATGAAGGGGCAGCTTGCAGCCTGATGGAGCTGGAACTAATATTTTGCAACTCTAATGACTTTTTTGCATCCTTAATTAGATAGCATAAGGTTGATATGATTAGGTCAGGATGTAGTGTTTTTCATTAAAATACATTTTAGAAGCTGTATTCATAATCTGCCCTTGCAATTAAATAATGAGCCTATGAATTTAATATTATCGACCCAATTATTATCCCATGCAAACGTATACCTTTAATAAATTTGTGCCGTAGGACCTTCATTAGCAGCAAAAGAATGATATTTCTGGGTCTGTAGATTGAATAGCTATGGTTAAACTTATGTAATGATCTTAAATGTTTCAGGAAGGAAAGCTCCAATACCTAGGCATTCAATTCCAAATATGCCTTACCATTTGCGGAGGACTCATTTATATTGTAATTATTTTCTTAAAGAAACTACCACTTTAACATAGGCTACTGGAGCACATTAAAATAAGAAGTAAGGTATTAGGTGGAAATGAACGTGAGAGGCAGCTGTACTTTATGGGACAATGATGTGCCAAATTTAAAGATCTCCTCAAGACCAATTGGAAAGCATACAATCTAAAATGTCCATTTCTCAGTGTCTATATTAGTCACACACAGCCACAGGCAGTTGATGAAGGTGATTATTTTGGTTGTTGAATGTTAGTGTCACTGTTTGAAGATGATTGTGTGGAAGTACCAAAGGTCTTCTAAGAAGGAATCTCACTTTCTGTTCAGATTGCTCAGATGAATGTGTACAGGGAAACACGTATGTAGCAACAAACCCATTCACTCACTCGTTCAGTAGTTGTTACTGACCTACTTCTGTTCATCAGAGCAATAAAAAGAATTGGTTAATACCTTTAGTTTATTCTTCGAGAAGGTTACTAAGAAATTTAAATATAAATAATGTTTTAATAAAATGAAATAAGAAATAAACCACATGCTTGTTTAGCAATGAAGTGTATAGAAAAAGCCAGTCAACAGCGTTCATAAATAAACTGCACATACATGTAATACATGTAAGCAGACTTAGGGCACATGTATAGAGGCAGCGCGCATCTTTAGCTAGAATTTGAAGTCAAGATGAGCAGAATGCTTTGCTCTGTGATGGTCTGCTTGGCAATGTTAAAGACAAGATAGCAGTCATGGTAGGGGAGTTGCGGATGAGTACCAGGAGTGGGGATGCCAAAGCTTTTCTTTATAAAAGCGAACAAATAAAATGGTGGAATAGTAACAGGAAGGCAAATTTGAACACTGGAAGTTTTTTTTTTTCTCCCAAAGCTACAACAATGGAAAGAAGGGTATAAAATACCAGACTGAGATCATAAAACTGCCTAGTAGTGGGGTCTGTATTTTTCCCACAGGCTGCATGAGTTCATTGAGAGTGTTAATGCAAAGACTTAACTCACATATGTAGGGCTCTGGGATATGTTTTCACTGACTTCTTTAAATTGCTTAGCTAAAGGACATATTATTTTTACATCACTGAAATAAATTAATGTTCTCTATTCAGTGTTCCACCACAAAGATAATTAAATTACTTACAATGTTTTCTAAATACCCAGTTCGCCAGATGACACAAGTACAGTTTGAGTTGTTTTACATGTCTTTTAGTGGCCCTTATGGAGACCTGAGCAGATAGAGTAACCTTTGGGCATTTCAGTAGCTTGACAGGGACTTGAAAATGAACGAGGAGAAGTAAAAAGTCAAAAGTGAAAGCAGGAAATTTGAATCAGGAAGAAGCTGAAAATGGAAGCCTAGTATCAGACTGAATTCAAAAGAGTTGCAGGAAAAGTAATGCCTACAAAATACAGAAGATTGACTTTTTAATATAAACATCTTATTGCAGCATATTCATTATATGAAAGGATGATTTTACAAAGACAGTTTGTACAAGTGTCCCACATACTTGGGCCACATTCATCTCTGACTCTCTTTTTTCTTCCTGCAACACTTGTAATTCAGCATCAGACCCCAGGACAATCTCGTTTGTACTTTTATGTCCCATACGTACACACAGACTCAAACACACACACACACACACACACACACACACACACACACACACACACACACACACACTTAGGATCATAAATACGAAAAACATGTAATGTGTGTCTTTCTTGGAATATTTAACTTTAGTACGCTGATCTCCAGTTGTATTTATTTTCAGTGGTATAACTTTGTTCTTCCTGTGGCTGGAAACTCCATGTATGTGCTTGTGCATGAGTTCATATGTATCATATTGTCTTCATCTACTTCCCTGATGGTGAGAATCTAGTCTTATCCCATAATTTGTCTATTATCAGCAAATATACAAATACAACTTTCTTCTATAGTAGGATTTAGAATCCTTTAGGTATATACACAGGAGTGGTATAGCTACCTCTTATGGTAATTTCATATGATAATTCCATTCAAATTTCTGTATTAACAACCTGGAATGGCTAGGGAGATGGTTGGTAGTTACAGGCACTCCCTGCTTTTCCAAAAGACCTGAGTTTCATCCTTATAACTCCTGAACAATTACCTGTGACTTCAGATTTAGGGACACGAATATTTTCTTCTGAAATCTGAGCACAACTCCATTCACATGAGCACATAATTTCTCACTTCTAAACCTATAATTAAAAAAAAATAAAAGTCTATGAAAAAAAGTAAATAAACAAACAAATAAATAGTAAAAAGACCCCTGACTCTTCCTGGTTAATGCATAAATAGGTTGTTGGGTGTATACAAAGTGGGTTTCAGAAATCTACCTCTTTTAGAATTAAACATCATAAAGGCTAAGGTGGCAAACAACACATGGGTTGTTTAGAATCATAGACGTAAACCTAGACATTATAATGCTGGCCCTCTAACGGAAGTACCAATGGGACTCTTTAGGACTTTCATGTGAATATGTCCTTCAGCTTGTCAAAAGGCTGTTGATCCACCAGTCACTGAATTACCCTAATAGAGAACACATTATCACATGTGTCTCACTGGACACAGCTTAAGAATATTTCCAAAAGATCTCAGCCACAATCGTTTCTGTAGAGGAATTAAATATACATTCTGAATCCTGTATATATCCTGAGTTACCCATTCTTTCTAATTTTATATCACCATCATTGTGGCTATCAAATATTTTATGTGAATGTAGACTATGATTCAAATACAAAATAAAGAGGTTGGCAGTAACCCAACTAATTGGAAAAATCTAAGTTTTAGCAACATTTTTGAAAATACACAGGAGACTTGTTTTTAAGAAGATGTGTGGCAACAGCAATTTTACTTGTATATTTTCAAAGTCATACCAAAGAAACAGCAGAGGAGAATATCCTCTCTCGGTTGGGTGGTCTTGAATAATTGAAACACCTTTCTTTTTATCTCTAAAAGTCCAGGATGTTTGTTTATAAGCTAACCAATACATTGTTAAGCTTTTGAAAGGCTATTTAGCCATAGAGAGATTGATCTCTTCTATAAAATGGAAATGATAAATAGCAACCAAAGAAAGGAATAAGTAGAACTTTCTGAAGACACCTCAAATGTTTGGGTTTTAAAATCGACAAAGATCTATTGCGTTCCACTAAGTACTTTCTCCCTTAATTCTAAAATGATTTCTATTTGAAGTGAAGTCCAATCCATATGTTTTTGATTCATTAACACTTAGTTTGTTAGCATCCCTTTACTGGAGTCATGTATACCAGTCTTTTCATCTTTTTTTTTTATAAGCTTATGCTCCTCAGACACAGGAAATCAAGTTTTTCTAAGAGTAAACAAACTTGAACTCAGAGAGACACAGGGTTGTGGGGCCTCTGTGTGTAGACAGCACCTATTAGCTTTGAACTACTTCTCTGATTCACTATGCAAATTTTTCCTTACAGTGACCTAGAATGAGATATATTGCTAATTAGCTGAGACATAAGATTCAGCTTTATATTTTATTATTTACTGAATTTTTCTCCTACATTAATTCTTCATGATCAAACAGCCAACTACTAGCATATTAATGAACAGGTCATTAATAATGGTTATTTAATTGTCATCTCTTTATTTATTCTCATTAATAATACAGGGACTACTTATCTTTTAATAATTATGTGGTGGAAAATGAAATTTACTATTTGGCACCAAGATCTAATCCTGTCTTTTATTTTCTTTGAGAGACAGTGTTCTTTAACAGGAAGGATCAAAAGCACTTTTTTATGTCTTACTGACACCAGAGAAACACAGGCCCTTCACATGGCTTGAAAGCATGTAGATTTTAAAGGCTGAATTGCAACTTTATCTATTTTGTCTCTCCTATGTCCTTAATTCACACTACCCTATCTAATTCTCATGGTTAGGTGCTCTGAGCAATTATTATTTTTTAAGCAGTGACAAACCTTGGAAAATTCAGTACTGGAAAACATCATCAGAATATCTGTACCTGCTAAGAGAAACAGTTTTAAGTGGTGTTTTCTCTTTGACATTTATGTCTAGGGCTGAAGGAAAGTGAATAATACATCTCTATGACCACTGTGCAAGAACCATGGAAGGACCTTGTAGTCCATTTATATGTTGATTCATTTAATTATTAAAGCAAATACATGTGTCTCACTTTCCAGATAAAATCCTGAGACTCACAGACATTAATGTTTTTCTTTTCAACTCTGCATTCATTTATTCGACATGTGTTTATTGACCACCTTTTAATAAACTAAGCAATTTTGTTCTATATGAAGACAAGTCAGACAAGACAACCTCATATACTAATGGGAATATCAAGTAGACAATAAAGTCACAACAGTTCACCAGGAGCTTAGTGTTTTGTTGACAACATGAACAAAGACAGTGTTAACTCTTCTTAAGGGGTTAATATAAGATGATTAGGAACAATATATAAGACCTACATAGTCTCAGGAAAAAAAATGGTACCTAAAGGAAGGCATTTGAAGCAAAGAAATGAAATGAAGTATTTCTGAAAATAGAAAATATTTATGATTGAAACTTAACTGCTGTAGTCACTATAGGCCTAAGTCTGGTAGGGAGGTCATAAATGCCTGTGAGCAAAGTGAATGCACCTAGCTGGACCACATGCCATAGTTTACTGGCCTGCCACAGGGGTCAGTACATTTGGTTACTCACAGGGTTAGTATAATTTGCTACTAGGCAGAGATCTTTGGTCAACCTCAGCTCCATGTCTTAACAGTCAAAGCCAGTCCCTTGTCTACCACTCATATCCTAAACAACTCCCGTTGTGCCACCATTTCCCCATTCAATGACAAGATCTTGTCATTAACTGGAGAAATAAATGGTTTTGTCTTCACTTTGATTTTTCTTATAATTTTGCTTGTAAAATATTTAGTGTTCCTGTTTCATATCTTGGAAAGGTGAGCACTGGACTTCAGACCATGATATAATGACAATACTGGCATCCATCATTTCTCTGAAATAATTATAAAAATAAGATATACAAAGGGGGACTTGTGAGAAATGAATGAGTGAAGGAATGAATGATAAAACAGCATCTGACACTAGGGTGACTAAGTCAGTGAATGAGCATTCAGCGTTAGCATAATTTCTACAATGTACAGAAACAAAATCCACTATGCCCATTCATCTTTGACCTTCAAAATAGTATAACTGAGCAAAGTTAGGAAAGTTAAGGTTTTAGCTGCTACTTTTCCCATCACCACAAGGACACTTGTGTGCCCATGAGTTCTCAGGATCTGTCCGCAGTTCCAAAGGATTGAAGAACAGACTTGACATATGTCCAGGATGTCTAACCAGCTTGTGAGAATCTTATTTTCTGTGTCCTTTCTCAAACAAGTTCCCAGTACAAGAGGTGAAACAGCACAAACATGTCCCATGACACACTGTAAAATGAAGAAGGGCAGGGGAGGTAGTAAGATAGTGATTGGAAAATAATCATAGAATCTGTAAAAAAAGGTGAAGATGAGAAAATTATTTGCATAGGCTAAAATGAATCATTGAGTATCAAATAATTAGTGGAAAATGTCAACAATGAACTTGTTTACATAATTGTTAGGCTGCATAGCTACAACAATTCAGTAACCGACTATAGAATTTGAAGACATTGTAAATTCAATTGCTATGCTGATTTTACATATAACCTTTAATCTGCAACATTTCCACATTATTTTCAAATTCTCCAAAGCATCACTTTCAGAATATAATACTACAGCACAAAAGATCACAATTTATGAGTATTGTTAAATATTAGGTTCACAAGTGTTTTGCTAGTGTTAAATGTCTGCTTTTAAGGAATTTTAATACGTAAATGTATTCAGTAGGTAGGTAGTAGAGAGGTAGAAATTCCGGTTGACTTCTGAATTCCTTATTGTGGCCTACAAGCTTGAAGATAGTGGAATGGAGTTACAGAGTTTTGGAGAAAAAAAAATAACTCCAGACTCAGTCCAATAACTACATGTAAAAAAAGTTTAAAAATTGAGGAAGTCGACTATTCCAAATAATAACTCACTGACAAAAGAAAATTAAGTGTTAAATATGGAACCCTTTCAGTGAATGCTCAAAATTAAAACTTTAGAGTGGTTAGCCACTAAATTGTCAATGAGATTTATAAAAAGTACCTATAAATGCTTCAAAGTTTTTTAATTTTTAAAACTGGCCTTTACAGGAAAGGAAACACAATGTAACACTTGTTGTGGTATGCCAATAATGAACTCATTCTAATGAATTCAAGAATAAATAATACCTTGGATGTGGGGGTTGGGAATAATTGAAATAAATAACATCAACCCTCCTATCTGTCTAATAGAATGTAAGGCAGTAAATCTTTGGAAACAGTTTTAGAATGGTCATTTTAAGAATGATCTTATTACTTGATACAGTAATTTCACTTCAATGATTCTAATCAAGGAAAAATGCAGAGATGCAAATAAGCCTTGAACAAGCAAAAGGGAAGTATATATTTTGTCTCATTACAGAATCATCCATAGGTTGGTTGTGTGGCCATATCTTCATCTGATATCCTTCCTTGTTATCTTCATCTGCTTTTTTAACATTCCCATCTTTTATGTTAACTATGTTGTTTTCATAATTTGGGGTAAAAAGACCTCTGAGATCAGTTTTTGAAAGGAAGAAATCTCAGACAGGACATTGGATCCTACATGGTTTCTCTCAAGTTCTATTCTGGAGCATCTGCTTAGGAGAAGAAAATGAGCCAGACACAACTAGTTCTTTGAAATGCTATTCTTACAAGTAGGTATTTGAGCCATGAGAATCTGCTACAGACTGGCTTGTCATCTGTCTTCAGCAGGGATGGCAGAAAATCACACAGGACTCCTGTGTTGTAAGAATGGTTGGCCAACATGTTTGTAGCGGGTCTTATCCGTACTGATGGTTATCATATGAGGTTTGATGACACACAAGTCTTGCTTAAGTTGGTACTAGAACCCAGTCAGACTGTATCAGAGTGAGATGTGCTTGGTTGTTTTCTTGCTGTCCTTGTTTTCTTTCTTCCTATTGTCCCCTGCAGATGCAGCTTGGTTCCCATTGTCCATTGCAACAGCACCTGTTGTGGTTCATGCCACAAATAGATCCTGAAGCACAGCTAAGCTGTTGTGACTGTCCCTGCTGTATACTTGGCAGCAAAATCATCCTGCTGGGCTCCTAGGGACAAATAACTCCACCTCTACTTCCCACCTGCCTGCTAGTCGCTTGGACCATTCTCAGACTGTTGCAAAAGTTCTAACTTTCAACCTATGGCCTGCCATTACCAAGTTACACCCATTACTCACCTGTTCCATGGGTTTAAATACCTGCTCACAGTTTTTTTTCTTTTTTTTTGATATTAAAAATATGTTTTTTGAGGGCTGTGGGTACATGCTTCATGATTTATAAAATATATTCTTATTTATCAAAAAGAATGACCTTCACATATTTGATTTTATTCTTTCCTCTGATGTTTCTTTCCCAAATCTCTTCCAATTGTCTCATTTACACACAAAATTTAAAAACTATGAGTTACAATTTTATGATTTGTCATAATGATTAAAAAAAGCCATGTTGATAATTTATTGTTGTTCAACCAAAAATAGCAGCATTCCAAACTTTTAAACATCTTTGATATTTATATAATGATTTTAGGTATTGTCAAACCTGAGATATAATTCAAGAACATTTGAGCACCTGTAATTGAGTAATGTTGATCCAGTTGTAGATTTCAAATTGTGTACAGCGTTACAGAGGAAAAAAAAACAATGAAGAATGGAGATGGTATAGCTAGAGAAAGGATATCTCAGTGGATCAAGTGCCTGCCACACAAGGTGAGGACCTCAAGTCCCCATCACCTACAAAACAGCGGCACAAGGCTAGCAACTGTAACTCCAGGGCTGGGAAGGGGTAGGGCACAGGCATCTCATGAGCTCACTGGTCAGCTTAGCTGATTGACAAGCTTCAGGTTTAGTAAGTGACCTTGTCTAGGATCTAGAGAGATGGCTCAACATCCTTTCCCAGAAGGTCCAAATTTAACTCCCAGCACCTAGTTTGGTGGGATCTGGCACCCTCCTCTGGTCACCTGGACCTGTGTCCTATATACACACAGACACATAAATAATAATAACTATTTAGAATAGGGACACTTTTTTGAACAAGTAAGAAACAAATAAAATAGAGAAGTGTCTGAGGAAGATACTAGAGTTTGACCGTAAGCCAACACCTGTACACATTGCCCCAACCTTCCGAAAATAACAAGAATGAAAAAGCTGATGTCTATATTCTGAGTTTGAATTATAACGTTTTTAGCATCATGTATAGAAAAAAATAAATTTTGAATTAAAATTTTCTGGTTACCGTAAGACAAATTAAGAGCCAATGAGGTACAATGTCTGTATTCTACTTTTGATATTTATATTTTCATTTCTTAACCTCTACCATATGCCTGCCTGTTTTAAGAACAAGCTAAACATCTCTTAAAACAGGAATTACTTAGACTATAGCTAAGAAGCTCATAATCGGATCATCAAAAGACAAACATTAAGTAATTAAAGTTATTTTATTTTTCAAATATATATTCTTTCTTTAAAATGAATGAAATAAACTTTAATAGTTTTATCAAGATATAATATTTCTGCTACAAACCTACTTAAATCACCCAGTTCAATGAATTTTTTTTATCATGTTTACAGAGTTCAGCAAACATCACCATAATCTCATTTGAGGAAATTTTCATCACCCCAAGTATTACAAAGAAATAGAAACTTTTATAGAAAGTCATAGAACATGAGCTTGCTGAGAAAGCATTTTTTAAATCCAGTTTCAGAATCAATGTTTCAGACACTACAGGAGCCCAGGACAGACCTGGCCTTATTCTAAATAGTTTAACAACATAAACCACTTCTCATTACCCAAAGAAAGTGCCAATCCACACCCTCTCCCTGACCACCATAGTGTCATCTGCCCCACCCCCATACCTAAGGACTTATTTACTGCAATGTAGACTGTACTACACTTTCCTATCAGGCTTTATGAATTGCAAAACTGCAGATTCTCTTCTGGTTAGTTATCTTTCTGAGGCATTGTTTTGTCTTTCATAAACCCAGGTTCATAGTAAATAAATAGAAACTCTAGCTTTTACTTAAAATAACAACATATTGTAGTAGTATTTGGGGGTATATTGTATTATAATTGTCACCCTCAACCTTTCCACAGATCAATTGTTCCTCCTGAGTTTACACATTCCTGAAGGAGCAGTACACTTTAACTAAACTCTCATATAGCTCATCACAGCCTAACTGTCACAAAATTAGCTGTATGTAATTGCCCACCATATAATTTACAACAGTACACCTGTTGGTACAGAATTCATATCTAATGTCATGTTTAGTTGGTAAGTTGAACTCATAGGAAAGACAACTACCTACTCTTTGACTGAATAGTATTAGAGAAATATTTCAATTTCTGTATTAGAACTTCATCTCTGTATCTTTTTATTCTTTTCTTTTTTTCCCCTTTGAGATAGGGGTTCTCTATGTATCCCTGGCTCTCCAGGAACTTGCTCTGTAGCTAAGACTGGCCTCTAACCCAGATCCACCTGCCTCTGCCCCCAAGTGCTGAGATTAAAGGCATATGCCTTCAGACGTAGCTAAATTTATGGCTTTATAAAGTCAACTTTGTGGTTTAGATAGGGATAATTCATACTTTCTTCTTAACCTGCCTCTGTTCTTATGTCCTATCCTTTCTTTCTTTCCTGCCTTCCTTTCTTCACTCTGAGTAGCACTTCCTTATGCTGGAAGTTATATGTTTAATTAATTAATTCTCATGTCCCAGGACTTTATTAGCTACTCCACTGATGATGCTAGTGACGTCTACTCATGCTTTGAAATGATTCGCTTTCCAGTATTTCTCATTCTAAGTTTCCAGAAGAGTTGCTACTACTGAATTTTGTAACTTTCATTTATTATTTATTTATTGTGAGTGTGCGTGCATATGCACATGTGCACGTGCATGTGTGCACACTTATGAATGCAATGGTTTATATGTAGAGGTTCACATGTGTGAGTTGGTTCTTTTTTAATGTATGTAGGTCCTAGGTCCTGAACTATGATCTCCTCAGACTTGGTGGAAAACACTGAGTCACCCTTCCTGTCCTCATTAGTGTATGTCTGAGAGAAATATACTAAATTTGTAGCGTGATGATAAAAGTTAAGAACTGATTTGAAGCGCTTTTTGAGAGCTGTGTTCTAGCTGACATGATTGGGTCCACCTGTATTCCAGCACGTGGAAGCTAGAGTCCCAGATTAGTGAGTTTAAGGCAAACCTTAATTGTATAGTGAATTTCAGGCCAGCCTATGCTCTTTGGATCTTGCCTCAAAAACAACAAAAGATTGTGTGTTTTAATATCTAGATCTAACTAGCATTGACATTTCAGAAAGTGTACTGCAATGGTGGTAGATTTGTCTGTCTAACTCTGTTTCCTCTCAGAATGATTTCATTAATGACTTTTTAGATCAATGGATTTACGGTCAGCTGACTGCAAACAGACAGGCTTATTTTTGTTCATAGACACATCAAAGGAGGTATTAATAACAGTGTTTCAGAAGGGTTACATTTGCTGTGATGAAACATCATGACCAGAAGCATCTTGGCGAGGAAAAGGTTCATTTGGCTTATGTTTCCACATCTCTGTTCAGCATTGAAGGAAGTTGGGGTGGGAACTCAAACAGGGCAGGAACCTGGAGGCAGGAGCTGATGCAGAAGCCATGTTGCTGCTTACTGGCTTGATCCCCATGGCTTGCTCAGTTTGCTTTCTTATAGAACCCAGGACAACCAATGCAGAGATAGTACCACCTACAATGAACTGAGTCCTTCTAAATCAGCCACTAGTTAAGAAAATGCTCTACAGTCTTGGAATCCAATCTTATGCAAATATTTTTTTTCAACTGAGGTTCAGCCTCTCTGATGACTATAGCTTGTGTCAAGTTGAAATAAAACTAGCCAGCACAAATATATGCTTCCGATGTTAAAACTATGCACATGGCGTACATATATGCATGAGGCAAGGAGCCGTTATGCAAAAATAAAATTATAAGAAAAGCTCATCAGAATTCTTTATATCATTCTGCTGTTTGTGAAGGAAGATGTCCCCACCTCTAAGTGAATATGTTTTGCTTCCCAATGGATTATGACATTCAAAAAGTTATGCAGCAGTGGTTGATAACTTTTACACACATGTAGAATTCTGGGGAAGAATCAGCTTGTGGTGTGGCTGTAGTCTATCCACACCAAGGTGAGACCACAGAAGATGTGGGTGCTAAAGATGATGACAGGGAACATTCTCTGTAGAAGTCCCTCCCTGCTCTGTCTCTCTTCCTAGCTTAATTAAAAATGACTGCCCTTTCATCACCTGATGCCTTTCATAGACTATGGAAACATAGTCAGTTTGTACATTTGCACATAAAACAGTGACGTGTTTAGCAGTATGTGTCATCAGTGTCACACAGTGGAGTCTGTACAACAGTACATTGCTATGTTGTACTTTTTTTGTCCCCTTGACACCCCTGAGTTAAACCTTATGGTAAGGGGTCATGCATTTCACAATTAGAAAGTTAGTCTTTGGAAAGCTGTTCACCCTTCTTTATAAATGTCTCAACACTTGGACAGTTCCAGTCCTGACTGCCATAACACCTAATAAAGAAGTGAAAAATCTCCCAAATTACACATTCACATTGAGTGAGATAGCTTACATCAGAAACAGTAGAATTGCATATAGAATTTTTGATGAGCTTTTCTTGTAATTTTATGTTTATGAGTATTCGACTCATGAATATATGTGCGCCATATGCATGTACGAGCCCTGTCCTTTATTTTATAGACTGTAGTGAATAATATATAAATAGTTTACATTTCATGTTGGCTTCACTACAAAATCTCAAGAAATGAGGAGTGATACTGATGGCCTATTGGGTAGAAAGAGGTCTCAATGGGAACCAGTGCTTCACATGCAGCCTTAAGAACTAGAACTTTGATCTTCAGTATTCAAGTAATAAGTTGGACATGGTTTCATGGGCCTGTAACTCACCACTGTGGATGGTGGAGGCAGGAGGATTGCTGGATCTCTACAGTGAAAGACTTTGTCTCCAAGAACAATAGAGAAGGGCACCTAAAATCCTCTGACAGTCTTCACATGTGTTCATTGATACATGTATCCACTCATGCATGTACTGTACATATACATACACAAACATACTCAAACCTCAACATTTAAAATAACACCCCATGTCAGATATTCAATCTAGAAGTCTCTTCTTATTTGGTCAGACAACATTAGCCAAGTGATTAAGCATTTGATATTTTTAAAATTCTACATCAGTTTGGAAGTGCAGTATTGTTCCAGTGAAACGTCATGCATGAGTAGGGTTTGACCATCTGGTAAGATCTATTGTCAAAATGTTCAGAAAACCTTGATGAGGTCTGCAATCAGATTGCCATTTCCAGACCATAGAAGACCACCTAAGGGGTCAGAGTAGCATAATGTCCCTAATCTTATAACTGTGATACAGGAAGTTTCAAAGCCTTATGTGTTAGTACATATGGGTAGGCAGGTTCTAAAGTTATCCTTCCAACACACGAAGTATAGAGACAGAAGAGCATATCGATTTGTCCACAAAGGGCCAACAAGACTGAGATTTGGCACTAAGAGAATGTGGCTAGCCCTCAAAAAAAAATAAAAAAAATCAAAGCAACTCTTTGGTTCCTCCCTTGTCATTCAGACAGAGCCAGTCTGTAATGAAAATGAAGGCATCTCACCTGACGTTCATGTGACTCTAGGCAGTAGAGGCACACTTTCTCCCTTTGCCTTTATTCTCAATGCAGTTTGTTCCTTGGTGTTGATGGACAGAGCATACCATGTGACAAGCTAATGATAGTTTCCTGGTTCCAAGTCCTGAGAACAAACAACTGGTCTCTAGTTCACTTGTTTACAGCCTTTTCATCTTTAAATCTAGAAGCCCCTTTAACTAAACAGCATTAACAAAAGGATGCTGAAAAGTTTGGGGCCCTCTCCAAGAATCCTCATCTCCAGCCACCTGTAATAAACACAGTGTAGAAAATAAATGCCTGCAGAATTAAAACAAATACCTTAGCCCACCTCCTCCAGCATAGCATGTCCAGTCACTACTGACTTCCCTCCTGTACATATTAAAAAGCTGGAGTTGCTACTGCTGTACCTGCCTGTTGCCCCACATGACAGGAAGATCAATGCATTTGCATATACCACAGGTGAGGTACAGGGGCAAGGAATCCCCAAATTCCAGCAGATGTCTACTCCAAGTGGTTTGAGTTTTGCTCAGCATATTCTTTTCTTTTTCTTTGTCCTCATTCTGGTCTGTCTCTCTTCTTTTATTTGTACTGTGTTTCTTTGAGGCAGGGTATCACTATGTAGCCCAAGTTAGCCTCATACTTTTAATCCTTTCTCAGCATTCAAAATTCTGGGGTTACAGGCCTGTATTGCATCCAGTTTTCTCAGTTTATCTGCTGTCTCCCACTCTTTTCCTTCCATGATATATAGTGATGTAATGGAAATGCATATGTACATTCACCAGGGGTGGCAAGGGACAAAGACTGGGAATGTGTATTAGTTCCTCTTTATCTCTTCCTTTTTCCCATTTTCTTGGCTCCACTCAGTATAAATCACTGCATATGCTCCAGGTTTGAAGACCCTGGAGTTTAATATGCTGCCAGTAAGCACAGGTTTATAGACTTGTTATTTTCATTATAGCTTTGGTAAGCAGCAATGCTGGAAGCCATGGGTTAAGCAAAAGAGCATGGAAGGCCTACTTGTGTTTCTGTTTGGCCCAATGACGTTGAAAAGCACTTATGACTTTTGTAAGGAAAGCAGTTAGGTTGACTATGTCTACCTGCTTTCCAGATGGAGCCACAGCTTACATCGGGGAAGTGCTCCTGGACACGTATTTCAGGACCCATGCTTTCTTAGTCTTGAGCAACAAGCTAGGACCCTGTCACTATCTGTCAAGTAAGATGACCCTATGGGAGGAGAAAGCACAAGGCTAGCTTTCAATTATGGTTTTGTTTTGCTTTTAACCTCAATACTTAGATGCCTTGTTTATTAGCCTCATCAAATTGCTGGTATGCTTTCCTTTAATAAATGGCATTGCTTTCTAAAATAAATAATGAAATTACTTGACTTTAGACTGATGTTATTTGCCATTCCATCTTCTCTTCTCCTATCTCTTCTCTTCTACTTCAGGCCAAACCTAGCCACCATCACATGGGTATCTTCCTTGGTCTACATGATGCTAATGGTTATATGAATATTAGAATGAACTTCTTAAGATACACATATGACTGAGTAAATATTGTAGTTCTATAAACTGCAGTGTTTAACTTGGAAGACTTTCATAGTGTCCTGTTTTTTTTTTTTTAAATAGCTTCTCTAGATCAACTTTCAAAAGTGCTTTTCTAGAGCAGTATGTAATTAGCAAAGTAAGTTTTGTTTTTCCTCCTTTGACTACTTGTAACTAATTCAATAAAGCCATTGCACATCCATGGTTTCAATGAATCACCCCAGTGTTACAGTAAAGACTTCATTGTCACATTTCATAATTAAAGGGTCTTAGGAGAGTCACTAAGATAGCACAAAGGTGCTAGGGGCCCCAAACCAGACAAAAGCTTAGTTCTCCTAAATTCAGAACTCATGTTCCGTCTTTTTGGTTATTTTCCCATAGCTATTAGAATTGATGAATGACACAAAGTATTATGATTAGGTGTAGTTCACAGAAGAATTGAGGACAAGATGCAAAAAAATTTGGATGATAGGATGAACTAAAGAATCTATTAGGTTTCTTTAAAAAGGAAAATTTTACCTTTTTAAATCAAGATTATGGGGATGATAAGATGGCTCAGTGGGTCAAGATGCCTATAACCTTGCATCCAAAGCCTAATGGCCTGGCTTCAGTTCCCAGGACCTACATGGTGAAAGGAAAGAACCTTCTTTCACGAGTTGTCTTCTGTACACACAGAGGGGGAAAGGGAGAGGGAGAAGGAGAGAGAGAGAGAGAGAGAGAGAGAGAGAGAGAGAGAGAGAGAGAGAGTAAATAGATAAATATAATTTAGAAATCTAGATTATAATAAACCTTCTAAAAATGTTAAAATGTGTGTGTATGAGACAGAGAGAGAGAGAGAGAGAGAGAGAGAGAGAGAGAGAGAGAGAGACCTCGTTATGTCATAATCCCTTTGACAAGACAAATCACACACCTAGCAAAGACCAGGCGATCCTATCAGAAGAGACAAATGTAAACATTATAAGCCAGGAAATAAACTGAGAAAACTGTTTTGTGACAGTGCAGGACTTGCATATTTAAGAGCTCATAGGAAAGAAATTTAAAATCACACAAAACCCGAGTAAGACTTGAGCTCTGATATGTTCATCTCCAGACACAGAAGGACTGAACTAACCTGGGACCTGTGAAGAGCACTCTATGTCTCCTTCTCTTTTAGGGCCTTTCAAATAAAACAGACGCTGCTACTCCTGGTTTAAACACATTTACATTCCATGCTCAAATGGGTATTCTTAGAGCTAAAGAGAGAGTTCTTGGTTCTTGGATATTTTAACAGAGCTCATGTAGGCCTGAACGTACAAAAGAATTTGTTAAATATTTAAAACTAGGAAACAGTGAAAACATGAAGACTTTCGAACTCACAAAGACGTTTATGGTCCCTCCACGGCTAATTGACTCAGTTGCAAATCCCTGACCTATTAAACAGCACTTTGTAGACATGGCCGCCACACCTCCTCTTCACAGAGCCCGTATAAATTTTTAGGGACTTCCTACTTCCTTGCTTTTTAACTCCCAGTTTGCTTCTAAGCAAAGGAAACTCTTTACAACCCATGGGATTGAAAATGATCTCCTAGGGTACTTGATGGTGGCAAATGAGGATCTTTATGGAGTTCATTTTCTGGTCTGAGAGACACATTTTCCCCCAGGTGGTTCACAAAACTATGGCAACTGATGGGATGCATCTCTGACTTCAAGAGGGAATAGGGGTCTTTTCTTTCTGAAAGCATAATTATCCCATAACAAGCTCAATGTTAGGAGCAGGCGGCATAGCAAATCTGATATTTGCATCACAAGAATTACGTATTTGTCTTTCTGGGAAACAGAAACAGATGAAGTTAGCATATTTTTATATCATAGAGTGGAAATAATTTGGTAAACATAATGATTATTTAATGTGTCCTAAAATGATAAAATATTTAATATCTTAATATGACATCTTGAGCCTGTTAGATTTCCTAAAATCCAATGGTATTTTGCCAAGGATAAGGAACATGCATATATATACCTTTAATCACCAAACTTCTTAACTTGAAGTATTCGAAGAGGAAAGAGAAGAAGGTGGGAAGGCTTCGGCCCAAGTCAACCCCCATACCAAGAGTTCCCATGTTGCTTACAACTTCAATAAACTTGCTTCTGTAAAAGAATTTCTTCTGCAGGCAGCAAATAAAGTTTTATTTTTCCCCAACATAAAATGGATGCCAGACAGACCACCAGCCTGTAATTATAAACTCCTCTTCCCAACCAAGAACCTCAGGGTTTATTTGATGTTACAGGTTAAAATATTTTAAAAACTCACATGTAGAAATAAGATTATAAGGGCATCAACTTGCATTTATGAACGTAATCACAGAAAGGGAAGTCCATGCTTTCTCATTCTTTAGCTTTACTCTTTAGAAAGCTCTAAAGACATGAACTGGCATTTGAAAAGAAACCGATGACAGTGTAGGGTTTTTAACAAAACCCCTCAAAAGATCCAATGATTAGTTCAGGCAGGAATCTAAATATTAGGCTGAACAAAGAAGTAATTTCAGGCAGGTATCTAAATTTTAGACTAGAACAAGGAAGTAGGCTTCAGACACGTAAATGACTTTGGGCTAGGACAGAGAAGTAGGCTCAGATATTTTGGTCATCCTGATAAGCCCTTAGAAACAATGATCATGTTGCCTTGCTTGTTTTTTGACTATTTATGTTTATTGTCCAGCTTGTTCCTTGGCTGTTTGCATCTATTGTATTGCTAGTTCCTGAACCTAGAACTGACCTTAATACTTGCATGTAATTAAAATTGTATAAAAGCAAAAAGGAGGAGAGGGGTTTCTAGGGAAGGGAAGTGGGGAAAGGGGATGGCATCTGAAATGTAAATAAATAAAATATCTAAGGGAAAAAAGAAAAATAAGAAAGAAAGAAAAAGAAACACAGGCAAGGCTTTGGAAAATGAAATAAAACTGATCATGGAACAGAATTCACACCAATTCCTTTTCTGTCTCTGTGACTAAATTACATGCTACTGACAATTTAAATGGGGAAGAATATAGTTCACCTCACAACTTCAGGAGGATAAGTTCATCAGAGTTGAGAATCGTGGTGGAGGTAATCCATTCATGCCCTGGCAGGCCAAGAACCACTGATAATAACAGTACACAGCCTGAGTAATACATGCTCCATGATCCATCCCTATTGACCTGTTTCTTTCAGTCACATCCATCCTCCCAAACTTCATGACATCTCTAAAGAGTGGCACCTTTTACGGACATAGTATTTGAAGCTTGAGTGCCTATCCTATTTTTAATCTATAAATTTTATAACAAAATTCTAACATATACTGTAGATTATTTGGGAGGAAAAAAAGACTTCACAATCAGCGGGTATTGCTGAATTCCTTCTAGGTTTTCAGAAAACAGTATTAGTACCAGCTAAGCGGGTGTTTATTTTATGTCATGCCACACTGTAGTACCTCATAGGGATTGTTATTTATTTCTCTGTAACTGTGTGAGATCAGGACCATTGCAAATAAGGATTTTAAAGCACACAACAGTTTGAAAATTTGCTTAAGATAACATAGTGTGTAGGCATGGAGTTGGAAATGAACTCAAGATATATGAAACTAGGATTATACTTAAAGTTTGTGTCTTGGATTTATCCTGCATCCCAGATGGTCAGTCCCTGGATATCTAAATAGGAAAACAAAAATATATATGTGGATCTCTACAGTGTTATAGCTAACATCTACAAAGAATTCAAATATTCATTACCTGGGGTATAGTCAAATAATTCATATAATGGGGTATCATTCATCAATAAAAAGAAATAAATTATGATGTAAAATGCAATGCAGAATAACCTCAAAGATCTGCTAAGCGAAAGAAGTCAAATGTGTGACTTAAATAAATTCTGAGAGAATCCTTCAGATTATATGTCCTGGTGTGGATGCCCCAGCTCATTTGTTCCCTTGTGTTTGGAAGAGTGGTAAGTACTGAGGATGGTCACTCCTGTCGTTAGGGAAGACTGCATGCAAAGAATAAGATGATTCTGTACATGTAATTATGTTAATGATTAGGTTAAAAAACTTGGGAAATTTTGGGTGGACTGAGCTTAATCAGTCAAAGATTTTAAAGGGCATCCAGATCTTTCACTTGAAAAGCCAGAGTGAACGTGAGAGATCCCTTTTTATTGTCTTTGAAGAGATATGTTATGAGTTCCTATGGAAGAAGGTCTCTGCCACAGATCTGAGGATCTGAGGGGCTCAGAAGGTTTCTAAGCACCAGCCACTAAGAAGGCAGATGAGTCAACTCTACAGCCACAGAGAACAATATGCTGAAACTCTGAATGACTCTGCAAGTTCCTTAATCCAGCTGCTAGTAAGAGCCCACCATGGTTGACCCCATGAAAGAAGTTTGCTAAGGCAGAGCACAGAGATTCCCACTAACCTGGACTAGTTTCCCATAGAAACTATGAAGTCAAAGAGATCATTTTTTTCATCATTAAGTTTCTAGTACCTTGTTACAGATTAATAAAAAATTAATTTAGCAATATCAAGCCATTATGTGTACATACACTATCTGAAAGATCTTCCTAAAATCCTGAGGGAAGCAGCTGTAGCTCTAGATATGGGAGCCTAGCTGATTAAGAACATGTATGTGTATGAGCATGTGAATGTGTATGTATTTATATATGTGTTGTGTATGTGCATGCCTATGTGTGTGTTTGTGTGCATTCGAGTGTATGTATATGTTTGTATGTGCATGTGCTATATATATATTTGTGCATGTGTGTGTGTGTGTGTATGCATGTATAGCAGGGGAGATGCTGTGTGTAAATTGACAAGACTCAGCCTGCCAAGCTGCATGTACAGAACAGATGCAAAGTAGCCATCAATATGTTGGTAAATAACTATGGTAAAACCCCAGCTCTTTGATCCACTTCAGAATGCCTTGAGCATATAAGATCGAGACACCTTGCAATGTCTTTTTCAGATTGAACTTTTGCAGGAACCACCTATAGGAGAAAGGGTAAATCTCCTTCTGTTGACTACCTACAACCAGAAATCAAAGGGATAATAGTTCCTTATATGCTAGAAATGTCTAGAATGTTAAGTGCATGAGGTGAGGTAACTCTATAGACAGAACTGAGCAAAGCTGACAAGTTTCCAGAAGGAAAAAATGATCAAATAGATGCTGACCTTGGGATAACCTGGAAGTTGAAGAGACTACAACACCGGATGGTCATTACATTCTTAGTGAATTAAAGGAAGATCTTTTGAAATTAATAGAAAGAGATATTTTTAACAGGGAAACAGGCACAGGGAAGATCTAAATGTAAATTTTGGAAATTAAAAAGAAAGGAAATACAAGGTCTTTGAGTTACTTAATAGGCCTGAAATGACAGAAGGAACAGCAGATGCTTTAAAAGCAGCTTCATCTGTGAGTCCAGAGGCCGGATGAAGGTCATGGCAAGAACCCAGAATATTAACACAGCCTGTGTGAAGGCTGATGGTTAACTGAGTGACTGAGCCATCTTGGCTCAATTCTGGACACTGTCCAAATTGAAACCTAGCACAACAGGACAAGCAGTAACCAGGAAGTAAAGGAGATTGACCTAGTTAATGGTAAAGAGATGCCAATAGCAACAAAGAGTGATTGGTTATACTCTAAATGGTGTCACCAACACTATACTGTTTTGTAGCACCCGGTGAAGTATTATTCCTGAATCAAGGAGAGCAGAAAGCATCAGAGAATATCAAAAACACAAAAGAATTCTACAATTGAGAACTCCCACCCTCACTACTGCAAGGAAGGTTTCTGCAAACTAGCTTTGATACACTGGATGAAGAGACTGTGAAAAAAAAGGAATAAGACATATAGAGTGGAGACTTCTCCACCCCCAAAGGTTTCTGTGATCTAACTTTGAAAGGCTAGAGGAAAGGAAACATGAAGAAAGGCATAAGAAGTAGTAACCAGGCTGAAGGTCTCAGCACTCATGGAGGGCTGGAGCTATTGACTGTGATCAAAAGGGACCAAAGGAACTTCCTCTTCGATGGTGGAAGCCAGTGGTTCTATCACAGCCAACTTAAATGTGAAACAGCTAAGATGTGTCTCTTTTAGAGATGTCCAAGAAGAGAGTTAAACACAGAGTCTGTAGCTAGTGGGAGAAGCTCTAGGAAAATGACTTAAATTGTAGTCATTTTAACAGAGCTGTGTTTAAACTCAAGAAGAGACTATCAAGGGAAGGTTGAGAGCTGAGTTTGTCCTGTGGAAAATGCTAAGAAGTCATCTA
Source organism: Grammomys surdaster (assembly GCF_004785775.1). Taxonomy (NCBI): domain Eukaryota; kingdom Metazoa; phylum Chordata; class Mammalia; order Rodentia; family Muridae; genus Grammomys; species Grammomys surdaster. The sequence goes on from NW_021604595.1 coordinate 10,078,103, forward strand.
AAGGAAAAGGGCAAACAAAGGGATCTCTTGCTGCTACTAAGACACTACCTGTGAAAAACTTTAGATATTTTAGGCATTTGTTTATCACAATCAGGTGAAAGCACACAGATTCTATTCAGATGGACATTCATGGGCCTGAGAAAAATTGGTGACTTAAGTAGTATTCTTGGCATTTAAGATGGAATAAATAATGTGCCCCTTAGCAGATTGGCAATGCTTCTGTGAGTGACACCACACCCATGAGTATGGGAGCAACACAATCGTCATTCAGTGGGTTATTAAAAATAAATCAAAACTGATAGAGGTCATGAGACTGGGAAAGAATATGGTTAAGATTGGATCCTGGAAGAATTAGGGAGGTGAGCTTAATCTAATCAAACTACCTTGCTACATGTTTTAAATTCTCAAAGAGTTAATGAAAATGCATTTTAAAAGGAAATTCTAGAAAGAGAAAAATACAGAAGTCAAATTAAAAGCACAAAAAGTGGGAAAAAAAAGAACAGAGAGAATAAGTCAGAGACACATGCTCAGGCGAACTGTTCATTTCCATCAGAACTAGAGCCCTGGACCAAAGCTCTCTGAACGCTGGAATCCCCATACCCTGTGAAAGCAAGAATCGCCATGCCCTGTGAAAGCAGGCCTCCTGTTGTTTTGTAGTTCCTGTACTAATAAGTTTTGGAGACTTAAAATGAGAAAAAGTAGGTAAGACGAAGCTGTGTGGTTCTGTGTGAGATGATAGATGCTAAATGTAATTGTCTGTATGATTTTTGTTGGACTTGGAGAGACAGCTGGCTCTCTGTGGTTTTCATGAGAAGATATCTACCTCACTAGGCCAGATCAGCGAGAAGGATGTTAACAGCATAAATGAAGATAGATCATTTGCCCAGACCCACTGCTTGTCTTTATAGGGCTTTTTTTTTTGGCCCCAGATTACACAGATGGATGGTTTTATTTGCCACTGAATATAGCACAGCTGCAGTTATGCTATGTAATAGAACAGGATCTTATCTAGAAATGGAAGGGATTGTAGAAATATTATATTCAGAAGCTGTTTGTGTGTGGATCACCCTACCCCACAGAGCTCAAACCCATCCTATAGGTTAGATGACCCTCCAGCCACTTTTCAACTATAGAAATATTCTCAGAATTGGATGTTTTCCCTCTTTTCTTTTTTTAATGTCAATTTCTGCCAGATGCAAGAAATAATGATAATGTTGACCTCAACCCGTATCCTTTTCTGTAGCCCTTTTCCCTGAACCGGAGGCCTATTTAGCATGCTGCGATGTGCATGTGCGGGCAAACTCCCAATATGCCTGTCGACAGCAGCAGAGTCCTCTAAGACGCGATTTTCCTTGTGATCCACTAATTTTCAAAATGATGGAATTTTACAGTCATTCATAAGGAGACCCCAGGAGCCTGAAACAATATTGAAATTAAGCTTAGTGTGTAGAAGCGTTATGTGCTTTCTCGCCCATCCCTCTGCCTTTATGTCTGTTCTCCGAATGATAACACAACCATAAAAGCTCACAGCCACACTGAAGTATGTCCCTCTGCCTGCACCTAGGGGTGGGAGGCCCCTGTAAATCTTGGCTCTGCTGCTGTTCGGAGATGATTAAAGTGCTCTGGCTTGCTCGGGTGCTTCTGGGCCTTCCTGCGTTTCCACTACTCTTGCCAAGTACCAGCAGTCACCAACAGGGCTCCCTGGTTGGCCTCTGCCAAGTGAAATGTTTTGAAATTAAAAATCTGAAGGAATGGTGCTTGATCAGGTGGTGTCCCTTCAGGAAGCTGCTTAACGGGAGGCTGAGGGGACTCAGCACCCCCTCCCAGTGGTGGCTCTGACACAGAACTTGAATTTAAAGAAACAGGATTCCTTTCCTAAGTTAGACCGATATACTCACGGCCTCAAAAGAGAGACCTTTGTGTCTTGAGATGTGAATTTTGGAGGGCAGCACAAATTTCTAGCTGTAATACATGCTACTCTGAGAAAATCTGGAGATGCTCACAGAAAAGGAGAAAGTCAAAAACAGCTCAAAGCTCACTAAAATTCAGAGATATAGATACGAATATAAATGTATAGGAAATGATATAAATAATAAATACATTGTCTATGATTCGATGTGATTAGAATATTTTATAGAATTAGTTTGAAAATCTATGACACTGTGTTAACATTTATGTTTAAGTCCATTACACGGAAGTACTAATTTACAGACTATTATTGGTATTTAAATACTTTACACAATTAGCTTTTCTTTCCTTCTTTCTTTCTTCTTGTTTTTCGGGTTTTGTTTTTGGGGTTGTTTGTTTGTTTGTTTGGATGAGTTTTTTTGTTGTCTATGATCAAACTTAGATTTCATACATGCTGTGAGCTCTCTACCATCAAGGCATATTTCACACCCTTCAATGGACGGTTTTTTTTTCCACATAAATCTTGGTCTGTATGTGATATGGTAAATAAGTGATAGTTTTCTTATATTTATTTTCTAGAAATTTAATTATCAAGCTGAAACATAATATTTATTATCTATCTATCTGTTTATTTATTCCTGAGATATAGTTTTTCTTGTTATGTAGACTGGGCTGGCCTTCAACTCACAGCAGTCTCCTTGCTTTGGAGTCTCAAATCCTAGGACAGGCATCAGCCATCACATCTAGCTAACCCAAAGTATCTGAAAAGACCCACTAGAGCACACTGTAGACATGCCGGAGCTGGCATTGTCACCATGGAGTAAGGGATTCCCATTCAGCCTCATCATTTCCTGTACTGAGGACCCTCTCAGGACCAGGTTTGTTCATTTTAGCTGGGTCGTCATTATCTGTGATTCTTTGATTGATAATGGATTTGAATTTATACCACATATATAGTACCTAGTTTCACTTCTTCCCAATTATTCATTTTCGTCAATGGATGATTTTTCTAATGTAAGTGACTGGTTTTTATTTTAACAGCAATTTTATTATTTCATTGATGAGAAAGTTGTAGTTGTGATGCATTTCACATAAATTTACAATAGTGGAGAGGTTATACATAAATTACATTAAGTCACAAAATTTCTATTTTATAGAATCAAATTGCTTTGATGTGTCCAGATGATGGCATAGTTCTTAATGGATAGCTGAGTCCAAATATGCAAAATATAGCTTCTGCTTCTGACCATGGTGCTTTAAAATTCGTCAACATGCATTAATATAGTCTAGTTGTAGGGAATAATTACACAAAGGCTTTGTCTTGCATTCAGGGAAAGCCCAAGCTGGATTTCACACACAGTACTCATGTCCTCTAAAGAAATCTCAGATAGGACCAGAGAACAAAGAAACAAGTATGTTTGGGTTAGTATTCCCCATTTAATGAAGAAAATACACAATCAACAATGCATCAAAATAAAAATAAGAAAGAAGAGCTCCATTAGTATCCAGAGTAAGTGGGTCTTGCTTTCAATTTTCACGGCTCACAGAAGTTTAAAGAGCAGATCAGTCATGCTACTTGAGGTGATCAGACAGACTTAAACAAGTATGAAGTGAGTTAAGGTCCTGCAGGTGTCTGGAGGTGCTGGGTAAACACATCACAGGTAAGGAATGGGAAACCTACCTCAGCATTTCTGAAAGGCACAATCTATGGAAGGGAGACCTAGTGAAGCCCTTTCTGATGTGTAGAAAGGAGGATGCTGAGCTGTCTTCTCTTAAAGGATGAGACCTTCATAGATTGGCCCCTCAGACTCTGGTGATTCCTGTCTTGAGCTCAAGTGCTCCAACATGTTGTGAAAATGCTTGTTAACTTGCTCTGTTTCTTCACTGGACTCAAGATTTGGGAGATCTTCTCGAATCTTTTGAATAAGTTGGTTCAAGACCTGAATTGTTACCGCATCATTTTCTTTTTCATAGAAATAGATGTATCTGTTCAGAATCTCTATAAAGAGCTGAACTTGTAGAGAGGGGTCCATGCACTGGTTTGCTATTTTTAGTGCCTTCTTTAGGCACTCCATGACCCTTTTACCTCCATGAAGCTCTTCCCCATTTTTGTCTGTGTTTCAGCCAGACCAAAAGAGATGTGCACATGTGCTCACAGCTTGGCCTTGATCTGGTTTCTTCAGAAGTTTTGATACAGCAAGTGCACACTGAGTTCTCAAGGGCTCATGATTCTCTTCACTGAAGCATTTCATCCACCCAAAAGTACCAATGATCAAAGTGATAGCAGCTAGCTGTGCTTTAGAATCACTTATTTCATCTTCATATAGAGAAAATGCCTGGGATATAAATTCGTATGCTACTGTTTCATGATTTTCAAAGCCAATTTCTCCAGCAGCTAATGCTCCTTGAAGAAAAAATCTCAATGGTAATTCAGCCAGCTCAGCTTTAATCAAATTTTTCTAGTGTGACTGTTTTTCTTTAGAGTATGTTACTACAGCAATATTATATTTATTTTCCTATAATTTTATTATAAGCATATATCTAATTGTCACTAGCTTTTGAATAATTTTTATCATCCCACGTTCTCAACAACTATGAATGCTTGGACCAGGTCTGCACAGAAATGGTCCCATCTACAGCTGGGCCAGGATAGAGGAGAGACTTAGACTCTCCCTTCACTGCTGGACTATTACCTACCTACAAATTCAGAGAAAGGGGCAATGATCAGTGCCTTCTGTTGTGTCCCTACTTGGGACCTCCAGCGAATCTAGCAGTCACACCAATGACTCTAGTTACATCATGGGTCACAAAATGAAACCCAGGGAAAGCTACAAATAGGAAGGGTGGGGGATATTAAGAGTGAAAGGGAGGTTAAAGCAGGCAAGGAGAGAGTAACCCAAATGCGTCAAATGCACAACATTGTCATTATTAAGAAGTCAGCATAATCATAAAAACCAAACAGAAATTAGAAAATAAGTAATAGCTTAATGTTAAAACATACTTTTCTGAGATACAATTTTAGTTTCAATTATGTGTATTACTCATCTGAGTTCATATATGTGCATATGAATGCAGGGGAATGTCAAAATTAAAAGACATGTGATCTCCTGGAGCTGGACTTACAGGTTGCTGTGAGACTCCCTAAGTGGCTTCTGGAAATGGAACTCAGTTCCTTTGAGTTCCAAACAACATAACCTCTTAACTGCTGAGCTATCTCTCTAGCCCTACGACTCAAATCATGATCCAGGCATCTGGAATCAGGTTTTATTGTTTCGTTAGATAAAGTTTCATTAGATTAAGTTTCATTAGATAAAGGTAATGCTATACAAAAAAAATAGATAAAAAATGATTTGGGTTTTTTGGGGGGTGGGATCACACAATTTTCAGTACCCATTAAATCAAAATACAAGTCATCATCTCTTCCAGGTCTAGGCAATGCTCATCATCCACAGAGAAAACTGAGAGGAGGATTGCTGGGGAAATCCAGGCTCAGTTATCTCAAGGCACAGCTGTGTCTCAGCAATGTTCATCAATAAGTGGACAGAAATCCAGATGTGATCTTTAGCAACCAATAAAGTTTTCACTCCTGTCTTTCTCCACGTGCCCTTTCCTGATATCACTACAGCAACTGTGACTTCTTCAAGGTTACATTGATCACACAGTTGATCTTGCTGGAAGCTGTGTTTTGAATGTGCAATTTTGGCTCATTAATGAAGATGTGTCTGTAGGTCATGGAAAGGGGCCAATGAAGCTACAGTACCACTAATAAGACATCACAGAGCTATGAACCTGCTTGACTCTTGAAAAATCACTGGAAGTACGAAATATCCTTGAGAGCGAACCTGGCTAATGGAAACAGTGTTCTGTCTGCCTGTGCAGTAAATACCTCAGAGGATAGAGAGAAATATAAAGTGTGCAGTAAAGGAGCTTACTATCCAGGAGTGTAAGACAAAAATTAAACACATAAAACAATCACAGAGCAAAGAATAACCGTTATAATTAACTGTGATGATTTCCTATGGTTCAGAAGTACAGATATGACAGTCAAGAAAATATGCATGCCCATATGGAATGGGACATTTCTACATATCAAAAAGTTCAGGGGGTAATCTCACTTCTCAAGACTTTCTCTATATCAGAGGATGTATTTACTTCCAAATGAATCAGTTTTATTGTCACCCAAGGAACTGTTGGAAGCAAACGGTCCTTAGAATCAAGCCCAATAAAGAGTGCACTGATAAATTCTCCTGGCCTGTTGGCACCATGGCTGCTGGTATCATTATGGGATCAACAAGTCTCATAAGACTGTGGTCCATATTGTTTTCCTCTGCACTGACACATGTATACCCTGGCCATGAGGGGATGGATACTTGCTTTCCACAGCATCAGACATCTAAACATCATGGTAATCTTTCAACACATACTCTTCTCTGTTTCCTTCCTCCTACTTTCTGTCTCTATCCCCCACTTTCTTCCCTCCCTCTGTTTGTCCATCTGTCTGTCTGGGAACCAACTCCAACATCTACTACTGAAGTAAAGTCTCAGGATTTTGTTTTGAGACATCGTCTTACTGAAGGTGACCTTGAATTCACCCTGTAGTTAAGACAAGTTCAACTCTAGATATTCCTGACTCAGACTCTGAATTAGCAGGCATTACAGGCTGTGTCACCAGGCCTACAAGAACATACGTTTTCATGATTGCTGTCCAAATGAGTGATGATCTTAATGTGATAAGAACAAAAGTCGTTATCAAACACGGGAATTTGGTCTTTATAAAGATGTTATGGTAAAGACAACTGGCAATGAAGCAATATTAACATCAAGAGTTTAAAGGGGTTAAATCCCAAACTTTAAATCAAAATGGCATACAGCACTATATCAGCTTATCATTTAATTGCTAACTCCCCTAGAGATGTACTTACATTTCTTACTGGTCGGGGTTATGGGCTGTGCAGGAGAGAAATCAACAATAAGTTTAAGAAGAAAGGGGTCTGTAACTGGTCTCATGCTTGAAAGTTGGTTAGAAAGTGTAGCCTCAGGCTTCATCTACCTACTTTTCTGGCAGGCCTGTGGCAACTGTGTGGAGCTTGTGCTGAGTGAGCCAATCTGCAGGATCTATCTCAGAGCTCCAGCAAATATACCCAATTGAGTAAACTTAATTTTATCAAAAGCATGATGTCTAGAAAGCTTTTCCGAGTTTTAATCATGTTCTACTTTTAAGCTTTTTTTGTTTTTAACATATCCAGTAGCAAAAGGAAATGTATGGATTTTTTTCTCTGTTAAACATTCACCAAGATAGCAAATGTTAAACAGGTAACATTGCTAATTTGGAGGGAAACAGAGGACTCTGGTATATTTCTTGTTTTAAAGTAGCTGTAGAAAGAGGGAGTGAATTTTGAACCCTTTGTCTATTAGCCTTGGTGGCTCTGTGGTGGGCTGATACAAATGCAGGCCAATCAACTACCATGAGCCCTTACTTTGGTACATAGAAAAATTCCTTCCCATTGAACATATATAATTTGGGGTATGAAGAGTAGATATTTCAGAAGGGAGACAAAGAGTATTTCCCTGGGAAACAGAGTGTCAGGGCATGTCTCAGACAAAGCTTCAAACAGTGATATGTCTAGTCCTTGCATAGCTTACGTGTGCTTTGACTGAATTAGTATTTACAGGCTAACTCATTGTCATTCCTTGTTTGAATGTTAAAAGGCAGATAAAAATTAAGTCTATCAAGAGCAGAAGTCAAGCGACTCCTATTCTTGACTCTAAAATGAACTCCAAATGAATTGACCTTCAAGTAATCAGATTTCGGGTCACTGGGAAATATATATTAGATCCTGGAATATATACGAGGCCAGCTGGGCCATTCTGGGTGGAAGAACAAGGTGGACTGAAACCTTAAGCAGTGGGCTCTGTAACACAGAGTGCTGAACTGTCAGGTTGGTTTTTTTTAGACTCTGTAGCTCAGGCACCCGCCAAGCCGGAGATTTGCGATGAATAGCGCCCATATTGATTTTTTCCATAATGGAGTGTAAAAGAAAAATGGCTAGATTTTGTTGCAGGTATTTTCATGGGGTGCTAAATTGGAGGATTAGTTGCAAACAGCAGTACTGATAAAGTCTGCTGTCCATCTTGACGGTTGGGTCTTTCTATTAAAATGGCACATAAATAACCTATTAGATCCCCCACCCATGGTAATTCAAATGCACCTGTCAACTTGATAAAGTACTTGCCTGGAGGGAAGCGCTGTTTACATTTTCACTCCATTCTTCAGAAAAAGTGAGATTCTAATTATTTCTCCCACTGTAAATTAACGCTGACTATGATGGTTAGCATATCTCCATATTGTTCCATCTTTGGGAAAGTTAAATAATAGAACTGATTCATCATCTATTATGCAACGTGTGTTTTTATGACAGGCTTCCCTGTCTCCTTCCACCTCCTCTCGCTCTAAACGCTCATTCATTCTCTGGCTCCTGTGCTGTCTGCAACTTTCTGGGGTTTTTTTAGCCTTTGAGAAGTCCCTGTGGATGTTCAACTAGTCCCCAAACTTTGAACCATCTCTCAGACCTGCTTGTTTCTTTCCTTCCTTTCCAGGCACACATCCATTGTTCAGCTGACCATTACCTGTTATCAATGACCACATGTTACTGTATAATTCTTAGTTCCCTCCTGGGAGACTTTCCTCATTACATATATCATGTGTGGAGGTAGATAATTTTGTTCTATTTAGAATTTCAACCTTTTTAGATACCCAGTTAATTTTTTAGACTAATTCATTTTTTTTATTTTTATGGTTATCTCTTGGTTAATATCTTGCTTTCTTGGTTACTATATATTGCAATAATTATGTTAAATTATGCTTCTTATACTAAGCTCTTAAGACTTAGTGAATATATTTCTTCTTCAAGAAATCCTTTCGGATCCTCTCACGTATAATCTAATTAACACCAAGGGTTGTTGGTTCTTCATGGGGAAGAAAAACCACATGTAGGGACATACAGTCCTTATGAATTCTTGTAGCAGCCTGATAGGTCACCTTAGGTAAACGTGACTATAATAGTACTTTGTAACCCCAATCCAGAATTTTCTATTGTTTCCTGTACATAAACAGTCATGTATTTGTCCACTGAAACTAGTTGACTCTGGAACTAAAAGATATACAGAAGACAAAGAATGAAAAAATAAAATTACAGCCATCAAAGTGACTGACATTTTGAGACTGCTGCAGGCTGCTTCATTTCCTCTGTTCTATGCAGACTTTGCAGCTGTTCTCTTAAGGAGTCTCCAGGAAGTGAATTGGTTCCCCAGCTATTTGTCTCCCCCAGTTTGTAGGTCTCCAGACAGTCTCCACCTTACTCATCTCTAACGGCAATTTCCTCCAACAAGTAAGTTCCTGTCATAGTTCCAGATACCACTGGCCAAGATATTGTTATCAAGAACATTGGCCAACTGAACTGGATGTTTTCAGCATGTACACTTAACATACACATAACTATCCTTCTGCTGAGCTAATTTAGCTAAAGTTGAATTAATGACAATACCTTTTAGCTATAAACACAATGATTTCATTACTTTTAACTCATTAGTTTGGAAATCAATTTTTAATAATGGAATTATGTCTTTCAAGGCTCTAATTTGCCCATCAATCAATCAAAGGCTATTACTGCATGTTAAAGTTTCCACTTAATTTGCGAACCTTTGGTTCTGTCTCAAAATTATATCTGTGGCTTTGAACATAAGCTTTATCTCCTTTCTGCATCAATTCTTGTCAAGGAAGGAGACACATTTTGATATTTTTGCCTCTAAGTAGATTTAAGAACAAAATGGAATTGACATAACATATAAAAACTGGACAACAAACTGTGGTGTGTGTGTGTGTGTGTGTGTGTGTGTGTGTGTGTGAGAGAGAGAGAGAGAGAGAGAGAGAGAGAGAGAGAGAGAGAGAGGAGGGGTGGGCATGGAGGGAGAGGGAGGTTGGTGCTTTCTGCTCTAATCTAAATAGTGTCATGTCAACTAATCAAGAGAATGAGCACCATCCTCTGTTGCCCAATATAAACAGTTCACAGACCTGGGAGAGTCATTCATTCTCTCTCTCTCTCTCTCTCTCTCTCTCTCTCTCTCTCT